>NC_050454.1:31851372-32461372 GCF_903995425.1 Onychomys torridus
TGGGGGGCTAGAGCTGGGTGGTGGTGGCGCAGGCCTTTAATCCCAGCACTTGGAAGGCAGAACCAGGTGGATCTCTGTGAGTTCGATGCCTGCCAGTCTGGTCTACAGAGTGAGATCCAGGACAGGCACCAAAACTACACAGAGAAACCCTGTCTCGAAATATTTCCTTAGTGGATATCTGTCAACTTTAAGAAATTTCATTTCCTCTGTAGTAGAGTTCATGATCTTACTGCTTTTCATAAAAGACACCCCCTCCTAGGGTCATAGGTCATATGATGTTTAAAATTATGGACACTCTTGGCCATCCAGACAGAGACTGATAGATTAACTAGTGCCTCCAAGCTATTTCCCAAAAGTGTAGTGTTGTTTCAAATCTATTACTCAGGTGGCTTACTCAGAGATTAAAGAGGTAGATAGTGTTTGTTCCAAAACTTATTTTTAAAAATGAACATATTTTGTTAAGAAAATTAATATTCTGTTCATTGGTTTAAAAAATTGAAAGTACTGAAGAGCAAAGGTAATATAATAAAAGAGCAGCTAAGGCAGCTCATATTAACATTAAAAGGATTTTATTCCCAATATATGTTTTCATACAACATAACTTCTAAAATAGAAAATGCAGTGCAAAAGATAGAAAATTTAAAGAAAAAAGGTGAAGAGTTATGGAACTTACATCATCCCATATGTGTGTGTATCTGTACCTATATATGTATATGCCTACAATGTATCTGTGATAGATATGAAACATAACAAGTACAAAGTACATCATTTTAGCATTTGAACTTATTTCTTTATAAATAATTAATTGAACACCTTTTCGAATAAACAGAGGCGATAAGAAAAAAGATACATGCTTGTAAGTCAAGAAAAAGGAACTTGAAAAACAAGCATTAATGAAGCCAAGAGAGTCCACAAACTAAGTAATCAACTGCTAGATGGAAACAGAAAAAGTCTACCTTATTTATCCTGCAGTAATTATTCTGATTTAAATTTAAGAACTCCTTAGCATTTACATCTGACATCCAGTTTTCCCTTAATAATTTCTTAAATGCTCACTGCATAAATGCCCAAGATAAAATCTAGAATGGCATTTCATCACACAGAACTTTCCAGGTGCTTCAGAGTGCAAGATGCATGCATATATTCCAAGTGTCGTTTACTGTTGCCTGTTCAGCCAGAGGCCATCTATTCTACATTCATTTTACATCCTTCCAACTATTTTTAACTAAAGCGGCATTCAGCTTTGCTAGCTTGCCAGCTGTGTGGTCCTCACAAGCCAATGGGGCAGCAGAATAGTGGTCCTGTTAAGTCTACACAGCTGTCTGGCCCACAGTGACTGGTGCTTATTATCTGCTCACGAAGTTTATTTCTCTTCCTCTCTGTAAAATATATTTGGTTTCTATTATCTCATCCTGTCTTTCTGAATTGATGTTTATTCTCTATTCCTAGTACAAAATCACAAAATAAGAGATAAATACACGATTAAATCACTCAGTGAAATAAGAAAGTCTATAGAGACTTCCCTTTGTAAAAGTCTCTTCCATATTTTTTCAAGTTTGGTATATGAACTTCTTAGTAGATGGAATAACATTTTAAACATTAATTTATCTTTAATTCAGTGCCATCAGTTAAACTGATGCTGCAAGAAGATGGGGCATGTTTTTCCTAAGTTCACAGGGTCCCCCAGAACACTGTAAGCTCTCTGTGGCTGATGTGTATCGGAATAGGAACTTATGTGGTAGAATCTTAATAAAATTAATGAAAATATTATTAGTTGTTAACAATTATATAATCTCTATTACAATTACAATTTTTAATAATTTCTAGCAAGAAATGATTATTTATATGACTCATCTCTTGATCCACCCAAAATGCAATCTAGGCCTTCAGTGATCAAACAGAACTTTCATCACATTCCAAAAGTCAGCTCTCATTCTGACAACTGTCTCCTTGTAAATGTGTTTAAAAATTCCCAAAATCCAGAGTGGAAAATTCACTTCCACTTTCATAAATTTGAGCACCAGCAGCAAGCCATCCTCAAGCAGTCATTGACACCATTGTGCTCACTGAAGAATTTCACAGAGAACAATAGGCAGCACCTGGCATTTGAACAGTTCTGAGTCCTGCCACAGCACACACAGCTCCTCCTGTACACCGTTAATAGCTTCGGATGCTGACTCAACCAGTGGTATCAAGAGATGAAGGAAAAGCAGGCCCTGGGGAATCCAGCTGCCATGAGGGAGGGGGCTTTGAAGTTTTAGTAGCAGCATAGCATATTCCTGTTCAAAAAATTCAGTGACACATCTTTAAAAACAACCCCACAGCTAGAGTATCATGTTAGGGCAGAGTTTCAGCATGCTTACACCAGAGACCTGATTGCCAAGGTTTAGCCAAAAAGGAATTTTATTTTTTTGTAGGTACTGCTATCATTTGAATATGAGCATTGCTACTCTGCCTACCCTCTGCCCCCAAAAAAGTCTTTACTAGACTTTGTTCCTGGAATGGTGCTGTTGGAAGGTGTTTGGATCCCCAAGAATCAGGACTTCCAAAGAGCCTTAGGTCATACAGTGAGTGTGAGTGCCTTCAGGAAAGGAAGGTCTTGGCTTTCACCACTTTCTGGCCCATGATGTGAATAGGCTTCTTCTACCCAATATTCTTGCCAGAGAATCCAGCCTGTCTGATCTGGATTTGAACTCCAGAGCCATAAACTAGCAAATGATATCTTTTTGTAGGTTGATTGCCTTGTGCATTTCATTAGAGTAGTTGAAGTTGATTAATATAAACAGTGTGTTTGTTACTCTTCAAGCACAGTGGCCAGAACACCTAAGAGAAACAGCATAAGACAGGAAAAGTTAATCTTGCCTCATGGTTTCATGCAGTCTTGTCCATTATTATTGGGAAGGCAGAGAGGAATGGCCCCAATGGGAGCATGTGGCAGTGATTCCTCACAACAAAACAGCTTTCTACATGGTAGTAGACCAGGAAACAGGAGAGCTTGGATGAGACCAATAATAACATGTCTAACCTTCAAAGGCCTGTGTCTGGTGACCTAATTCCCACAGCTAGGCACCACTTCTTAGGAGTCCTTCCCATGGTCTCCAAAACTAGCACCAATAGCATCCAAGTCAGTAACCTGCACAAGGCATTTCAGACCCTAAAATTTTGTTTAAGACAATGAAATCTGTTTGCCATAATTTCTGTCGTCCCAGGTGATTAAATGCAGAAGAAAACAGTCATCTGATAGCCAGCAAAGCTATTTACAGAAACGATATTCAATCACCATAAACATTAATTTACAGCAAAACTAGCCAAAGAGACTATGGAGGTATCCCATAAAACATTTTTAAAAAGAAAAAAGTGATAGTTCCATATATTTTTATGAGGGCTTCAGAGCAATCTGTATGCAGCTGGGTTTCCCAAGTACTGCCTGACATTGCAAACGCTGGCTTTGGAGCCAGATGGTATACAGTTCAGTCCCCAAGTGAGAAAAATTTCATAGGCTAAAGAATAGATCCGGGGCTTGTGCTGTGTGAGTCAGAAATGATTCTAATGATCTGTTCTGATAATAACGAGTAAGGAGGAAAGAGGTTTGGGCTACATATTTTAAATAAGCCAATAGGAAAAAAAAAAACCAATTACATTTTCTCCAAATTGTAGTAAGTACATACTCCTGTCTTCTCCTTTTAAAGATTTTACATAAATTATCCCGTAAGGACATGTTTACATTCAGCTCCTTGAGGTTTGCAAGCAGAAGCTGAAAGGTCTACACTGGGAGGAAAAGAACAGGCACCAAAAAGGACCTGTGCCAGTCATGTGGGACAACTCTAGGGGTGTAAGAAATGTTTCTAGTGGATGTACTACGCTAGCTAGCACAGGCCCAGGAGGGAGGATTCAGGCCTTCACTTTCATGGGTCTGAAGTAGTCCTCTATTCAGGCTGTTTTTTTTTTTTTCCTCTCCTTTTTAAAAATTTATTATATTTGTATTTTAATTTTACACATCAGCCATGCGTTCCCCTGTCCTCCCCGCTTGGGCCCCCGTTCCCATCTTCCCCCAGACCCTCTCCTCCATTCCCATCTCTTCCAGGGCCAAGACTCCTCTGGGGATTCATTTAAACCTGGTGGATTCAATACAGACAGGTCTAGTCCCCTCCTTCCAGGCTGAGCAAAGTGTCCCTGTGTAAGCCCCAGGTGCCAAACAGCCAGCTCATGCACTAAGGACAGGTACAGGCCCCACTGCCTGGGTGCTTCCCAAACAGTTCAAGCTATTCAGTTGTCTCACTTATCCAGAGGGCCTGCTCCAGCTGGGGGCTCCACAGCCTTTGGTTCATAATTCATGTTTACCTAAGTTAAATAAAGACCAGATAAACCATTTAAATAGTCCAATAACGGCTAAGGAAATAGAATCAGTCATTAAAAGTCTCCCAACCAAAAAAAGCCCAAGACCAGATGGTTTCACTGCAGAATTCTACCAGATCTTCAAAGAAGACTTAATACCAATACTATTTAAATTGTTCCACAAAATAGAAGCAGAAGGAATATTACCAAACTCATTCTATGAGGCTACAATTACCCTGATTCCTAAACCAAACAAAGAAAGAGAACTACAGACCGATCTCCCTCATGAATATTGATGCAAAAATACTCAATAAAATACTGCAAACAGACTCCAAGAACACATCAAAACAATTATCCACCATGATCAAGTAGGCTTCATCCCAGGGATGCAAAGGTGGTTCAACATACGAAAATCCGTCAATGTAATACACCATATAAATAAACTCAAAGAAAAAATCCACATGATCATCTCACTAGATGCAGAAAAGGCATTTGACAAAATGCAACACCCCGTCATGATAAAGGTCTTGGAGCAATAAGGAATACAGGGAACATACCTAAAATAATAAAGGCAATCTACAGCAAGCCAACAGCCAACATCAAATTAAATGGAGAGAAACTCAAAGCAATACCACTAAAATCAGGAACAAGGCAAGGCTGTCCCCTCTCCCCATACTTATTCAATATAGTGCTTGAAGTTCTAGCCAGAGCTATAAGACAACATAAGGAGATTAAGGGGATACAAATTGGAAAGGAAGAAGTCAAGCTTTCCCTATTTGCAGATGACATGATAGTATACATGAGTGACCCCAAAAATTCAACCAAGGAGCTGATACAGCTAATAAAAACCTTCAGCAACATTGCAGGATACAAGATCAACTCATGAAAATCAATAGCCCTCCTATATACAATAGACAAACAGGCTGAGAAGGAAATCAGAAATACATCATCCTTTACAATAGCCACAAATGATATAAAATACCTTGGGGTTATGCTAACTAAGCATGTGAAGGACCCATATGACAAGAACTTTAAGTCCCTGAAAAAAGAAATTGAAGAAGATGTCAGAAAATGGAAAGATCTCCCATGCTCATGGATAGGCAGGATTAACATAGTAAAAATGGTGATCTTACCAAAAGCAATCTACAGATTCAACGCAATTCCCATCAAATTAACAACACCATTCTTCACAGATCTGGAAACAATAATACTCAACTTCATATGGAAAAACAAAAAAACCAGGATAGCCAAAAGAATCCTGTACAATAAAACAACCTCTGGAGGCATCATGATCCCCGTCCTCAAGCTCTACAATAGAGCTACCATAATAAAAACAGCTTGGTAGTGGCATAAAAACTGACATGTGGACCAATGAAATCGAATTGAAGACCCTGACATTAACCCACACACCTATGAATATATAAAATGTACAGTGGAAAAAAGAAAGCATCTTCAACAAATGGTGCTGGCATAACTGGATGTCAATGTGTAGAAGGCCGCAAATAGATCCATATCTGTCACCGTGCACAAAACTTAAGTCCAAGTGGATCAAAGACCTCAACATAAATCCAGCTCCTCTGAACCTGATAGAAGAGAAAGTAGGAAGTAGTCTTGAATGCATTGGCACCAGAGCTGGTTTTAAATGAGAGTGCAGCTCCCTAATGCTAGGTCAGTAATTTCTTTTGCTGTGACGTAAATCCCTCATGTTCCTAGCTCTCTCTTCTTGATGCTTGTCCCCATCTCCCCATTTATCCCTGTGTGGGGATAACAGTCTCCTGGTTAAATATGCATCCTTTTCCTTAAAGATATATATGTTCTAAACTTATTTGGGATGGTTTCAAGCTAATTTTTATTTTTATTTTCTGTCTGTAGCACAAATCTTAAAAGGTCTTATTAATAAAAACAATCTGAAGCCAGGTATTTGGTTGAATGCTGGAAGATCAGAGAAGCAAAACAAGCCACAGCCACCTCATCTTGCCAATTCCTCAGCTGATGCTGTTTCCTCAGACTGGAAGCCTTTGAGTTCTCATCCAAATGAATCTCAACTGAACTGATGCTCAAAAGCCTAAAAGCTTAACAAAGGCTCTAGTTCCTGGTTTTGATACCTTATATACCTTTCTGCTCCTGCCATCATTTCCTAGGACTAAAGGCATGTGTTACCATGCCTGGCTGTTTCCAGTGTGGCTTTGAACTCATAGAGATCTAGGCAGATCTCTGCCTCTGGAATGCTAGGATTAAAGGCGTGTGCTACCACTGCCTAAACTCTATATTTAATATTATGGCTTTTCTGTTCTCTGACCCCCAGATAAGATTATTGGGGTGTAAAATATATCAACCACACCTGTCCTGTCATATAACTCCCTCACAGTACTAAGCAGAAATTTGTTTGTTTGTTTTTTCCTTAACAGTGACTTCACAAAGAACCCTCTGAATGATGTTAGAATCTCTCCTGCTCTACCAGGCACATTGCAGTCAACAGCAGTCCATAAAATCACTTTAGTGCAGTTAGATTCAAGAGCCTTTACTCAGCTATTTCATTGGAGAGGTGATGAAGAGAAAGATCATGAGGAAAGCATATTTTACACAGAAGACTCACTTTCAGTGGTAAGGTTTATTCTATTGTTTTGAAGAAGATCAAGGATACCTTCAAATGCATAGCACTTGAAATAAGCATGTGTACCATGGAAGAGGGAGTTTTGACTCCTTGTGGCATGGCTAGAAGGTAGAAGGTAGGAATACCTTCTAGTTATGCTATGTCTACCAAGACAACTAAACTGAGAAGCCAATACAAAGTGGAATCAACAATCATGATAGATTTAAAAAGAATAATATAACGTTATTAGTTTAATATGCTATGGAGTTATCAGCTTTGTCAAAAATAAATCATTTATGGATAAAATATTGCAAATGATGACATCCTTTCTAAAGATGAATGGTTATTCTTTTAGTCTTCCTTTCAAGATTCATTACACTGAGTATTTATGGACATTTAGTCCCTGGAAATGTATCTGAGTTACTCACAGCTTCATACATGAATCTGACAGAATCAGTAGGTGGCATTTCTCAAAATGGAGGCATTAGCCCATTGTTTTTCTTCTTTGATATCTGTCACTGGGGTTTTTCTCCCTTCCCTACAGTCAATTTCACTACAGTTTAAATGACATTCAAATATTTCTTTAACCTTCACTTTCTTAAATTCTAGTTTTTTCAGTTAAACAGAATCATTCCAAAGTGATTCATCCATTGCACCATGAGAATGGTCATTTCTTCTTTCTCTTTGCACAGGAAATTTTAGAAAGTATAATTTGGACTTTAATGATATCCTCTTTTCTGATATATTTATTAATAAAACACAATGCAAGAGGCAGATCAAGATACAGGAGGAAGTTAAGCAGGAAAGTATAATAGTCTTCATTATATCAGCAGAATCTTGAAGACATTCAAGATAGAATTATGATAGTTTATGACAGAATTGTATTAATAATATTCTTTCAATGTTCTTGGAACAGGATGGCACATTTATAGCATTAAAGAAATGTAATGAAGTATTAAAACCCATGCACTGATGAAGAACATTTAACCATTTATTTTAATAAATATAACATATTCCCTGGGCAAAGCTAACAGTATATTTTTCTCTTAAGAATGTGCTGAGCTCCTAGGAAGTAACTGATAGTGGGCATAGTACTTTAATCTCTAAAGTACCACATGGGGAGTTAAATTCAAGAAAGAACATTGGATGTGATTTCCAAGTACTGACCTGAAAGAAGTATTTTCCAAGAATACTTTGTTCTTTATAAAAACATAACTCTGCTTTATACCTAATTCCCAAAGCCTAAACATAGCTACTGTTGTGTGGTAAAACAATATAAAGCAATTTGTAGGTTTTTAATTATGCTCAAATGCTTATAATCAAAACAATTTAGTAGTGACTATAAAGTTATATTGAAATTGTGTATAT
Source organism: Onychomys torridus (assembly GCF_903995425.1). Classification (NCBI taxonomy): domain Eukaryota; kingdom Metazoa; phylum Chordata; class Mammalia; order Rodentia; family Cricetidae; genus Onychomys; species Onychomys torridus. Next base: position 31,859,669 of record NC_050454.1, read on the forward strand.
GGATTTAATTATATATCAAGTATAAAATATACATTCTGGTTTTTATATAATTAATATAATAATAATAACAGTAATAAACACATGTAAAACTAAGTTTAGGACCTTAAGACTTCGATCTTCCAGAATTTTAAAGTATCATAACATCTACTTTTTGAAGGGCAGGACACCAGTAAGAGGTTTACTAGAAATGTTGAAAGTTCAGATAGATTTATTTTTATAAATAGATTGACTTTTCATGTTTCTATGCCTTGAAAAATTTCATAACATACTTTTAGAAATATTCTGACCACAATTCGTGAATTAAGGTGTGGTGTGCTTATATTTATCTGCAAAGCAAGTCCAATGTGTTTGCTATTTTGTACTCCTGAAGCAACATTCTATTTGATAGCACTGGTCTGCAAAGTGAGGGTGCAGACCATTGCCTTTCATATTATGGGAACTAAGGAGTCAGGAGAACAGGATGTTCAGTTATGAAACCTCCTCTGAGTGTTTGGTTTGTTTTTCAACAGAAGTGTTCTTACAAGTAAAGTATATTCTAAGTATTTTTGAAAATAACCTGAATTGACTTCAACAACTTACATCAGCTGTACTTCTCAACTTCGGCAAATTGGTTTGAGTTCTTTCATGTTCACTGGAGTCCTATTTGCCTCTGATTTTTCTGGAATATTATGTTCACATGATCAGAATGTTTGCCTGACATCTGAGTTCTCTATAAAGAGAAACTACTCGTGACACTTTGTGGGTATTTAGAAATCTAAATGGAGTGTTCCTTAGACTACACAAACAGAGGAAGTATAAGATTTTTCACTTCCTGAAATAACTAACTAACTAACTAACTAACTAACTAACTAACTAATACACTAAGAAAGAGATAAGCATTTCTGAGCTAAGGCTCTAAAATCATAAGCTGAGCTTGATTTGCAGCACACTGAGGGCATCTCCTTCCTGGGAAATCCTAGCCTGATGGCCAGTGCTTGTATGGGCTTGCTTTGAGTAGCTATGGCTGTGGAGATGGACAATGGAACTCTGTGGAAGATTTAAAAATGGATGAACCTCAGAAAGGTACACTCTAGGGCATGAAAAGCAGTGTGGAAACCTACTGTCAGCTAGTCCAGTTAAGAAACAGGAAGAAAACAAAAGAGCACTTGAAAGGGGCTCCCAGTGAAGGTGGACAACTCACTGCTTCAAATGCTGCAAAACCATAACAAAACCATAGTGGTTAGGTAATTTTTGAAAGTTTGGCGTAGTTGTTACCCAAACTTGTTTCTACACATCATCTCATTCAGATGATTGCAGTAAGCCACTGCTACTAACTATCTCAATGAACTTCTAACACTCAAAAAGAAATCGTATTCACACAATGAACTCAGTTGTATTTTGTGGACTTTTTATTTTGCTTTGTTTTGGCATTTTGGGGAGGAAGATTATTGGTCTTTTGCCTGTTTTGGTTGTCATTTTTCTTTGTGTATATGTATGTGTGTGTCTACAGGGGATTTGTTTGTTTATTCCTATCTCTTTTTTTAAACCAAATCAAGTGTAGTGATCAGCTGTCCATTAGTTAGATGACCTTGCATTGACTTCTTATTTTGACAGGAGAACATTTTCAGATTTTTTTTTCCCTATCTCCCTCACTCTCAGTTTTGCGGTTTTCTTAATTCACTCATAACAGTTGTTCTGCTTAAATTCTGTGAAATAAAGGCTGCTCAAAGCTTGAAATCCCTGCTGTGTTTCTTTTTATTAGGATTGGATCCTTCTCAAAATGAGGTCTGTATCAGACTCCATGGGCTGCTGTAACAAAGTATCAAAAACGTGTAAAATTCAGCTTCAGAGATTACTCTCTCATACTTCTAGAAATATGAGCTCAAGATATCAGGAAATTAATTTTCCTTTAGATGCATGAGGGAGTGTATGTTTCACATCTCTGCCTTGTGTGTAGTAACAGCCATGTTCCTGGCTTTCTGCCTAACCACTGTCCCCGGGTTGTGTGTCTGTGTCTGCGTCCAGTTTATCTTTTGAAAATGAGGTAGATAATGGTCACCCCTAATAGTCTCAGTTTCATCATCTGCAGAGAATCAGTTTCTAATAAATTCACTTTCATACCTACCTGCTGTTAGAATTTTAACATGTTTTCATAAAATGCAATTCAGACCCTAACCATGTCCAGAGCATGTTTAATGAAAACCTAACAGCATTTTAAACTCTGATGCTTGGAGAATATATCATTTGGTTGTTTGCTAAAGTATTTACATGTGTTCTTCCTACAACAAACTTCCTTCATTCCAAGAGCCCACCTTCACCTATCATCCAGTTTTTATCACTTCATAATGAAACTTTAAAAAACAACTTTCATATGCTTATAGTCTCCATTCCTATACCAGACATTCACTTTCAGTATTTTAACATGACCCCAACCCTTGTGAAATGGGTCTTAATTGGATTAATTCCTCATTTTGTTAAATCCCTGTAAGGTTTTGTTTTGTTTCTTTTTGTGTGTTTTCTGTCCTCAATTTATAACATTTCAGTATGGACAGTTGGGAGACATGATCTTTAATTGGTCCTGAACATTCTTGTGTTCTTCTGGGGTATGTGAGGAATGCAAGGCCATAAACATTCTGTAGCTAGGCTGTACCTCAGCATGGTAGGCAGTTAAACAGCATATCTGTTTGCTTTTTACCATAAAGTTGGTACGAGTTCCAAGGTCAGTGTTCTGTAATTCAACTCTCCCCAGGGGGAAGGCATCCCTCTTAAACACTTTGTATCACTCTAGGGGGGTGGGTTGAAGAGCAGACGATCAATCATTATGCTGACCTCTGGCTACCGTTTCTTGATGTGAATAAAAAAGTCTTCTGTCTCTTAACCGTGAGTCATACATCTTCTGCCAACTTTCATAAAACAGTAACAGACTAGCTCACTAGTTTACACATAGAGAAACTCCCAGACCCTTCAGAATGCCTGATGATGATTTGACATTAGTTGACATTCTCAAAGGATCAAATGTAGGTCATGCTTTTTTGACTTCCTTTGTAAGTAGTTCCTTGTCGATTGTGTCACTAGCTTCTGGAGTTTCTTCAGTTTAGAAACAGATCCTTCTGTAATCCCCAACTATGAAATTTCAATACCTATAAAAGTTCTAGTTATCATGGTGATTTCCAAATATATTTCTATAACTTAGTAGCTTGCTGCGGTATATTGTTTTATCAAAGTAGTCAACTTGATGTAGCAATTGGATATTTTGTTGGTGTCTGGAAATCTGATATTCCGTACTAGAACCACAATCCCTTTCCAGCTTGGCTGTCTTTAACTATTTCTCCCACAGTGAACAGAATAATAGTTTGCCTGTTTTCCTAGGCTATTAATGTCACACAATCTCATAATTTACTATCAATCTAAGACCAATCACTTTCATCATTTCAGCCTCAATTCACTGTATTTCTCTCTACTGATCTTTCCTGATATTTCTCACTATCCTTAGTTAACTATTTTCCTTTATTGCATCTTATAACCCATCCCTACGCTTTCATTCTTATTTTGCTACAATCTACTCAACAACGGAACCTATAATGAAAGGCCACATTAAAATTCACATCATTTAATGAATTTATACACAAGGAGTAAACTCAGGCAATCTATTGAACAACATGTTAACTTTAGTTGATAGCAAGGTACCACAAACTGGAACACTGTTAAGATATTCTCAACTGCAATAATACATACACAAGAATTAATGTATTACATACATCAGAGCATAATGCTATATATCTTGAATATATTACTTATACTTGCTAATTAAAGAAAAACAGAAAAAAAACTTTCTAGTTTTGAGTCATTCCAATGCCCTTCCCCACGTACATAAACATACTGAAAAGTTAGTTGCATTTAGGTTGAACATCACCAGTTTATTGCTACCATTCTTTGAGTCACAGCCAGCACATACAGAGCCTCAAGCGCCTTCCTGTTCCAATTTTGACATGTCTGAACATGCCTAGAAAACGGTTCCTTTCTTTTTATTTCAGAGCAGTTTTGAGAATGGTCATTGTAGATGCCTATAATATTAAACTCATGTCTGTGTGTCTCTCTAGATATGACACACATTTGAATTAGGTCAAATTGTATGATTAGCAATTAGAATAGTGTTTATTCCAAACTGACACACAAATATTTAACAGTGAACAAGAGAATGAACACCTTTGAGATACCAAAACTCATTTTCCCTTAATATTTTTTTCTTATACCTTAGCTGACAACTCATACCTACTAATGGAATATTTTTAAATTATGAATGATTCATGTCAGTTCTTGACATAAAATTCCCTGAGATCACTACTCCTTATTGCAACAAGTTCCACCCCAAGGTGATTTTCCTCTGGCTAACATATAACCTCCTCTGTACCCTTTCTTTCACCCATTGCAATCACCAATCTATCTATTGCTGCCATATTCCCAGCCATGTGCCAACTATTTGCTTCAATTTTTTTAAATTGTTAATTCATTTGGTTCTTATTTCTCTGGTTAAATGCCCTCAACAGTGTGCTTCTATCAATTCTTAAAGAATTATTCTCATAACCAAATTATTTTAATCTTATTTCTTTCTCAACTTGGTCATGCAGCCCCCATCCCCCATATATATTTATTTACAGCTCATGAACTGTCACACCTTTGTGTTGGCAAATATTTAAGGTGTATTTCTTTTGTTTATGTTGCATGTGTTTAGCTCTGTGAAGTTGTGTTACTTTGCCTGTCTAAAACACCTGATGGTCTATAAAAGAACTAAATGGCCAATAGCAAGACAGGAGAAAGGATAGGTGGGGCTGGCAGACAGAAAGAATACATAGAAGGAGATCAGGGAAGAAGAAGAAGTAGGAACAAGAGAGGAAGGAAAAGGACTTCAGTGGCCAGACACCCAGACACCCAGCTACACAGCCAGACATGGAGTAAGAAGGAAAAAAAAGGTATACATGATTAGACAAGGATAAAAGCCCCAAGGCCAAAGATAGATTAAGTTAAGAAAAGCTGGCTAGCAAAAAGCCAAGCTAAGGATAGGTCCGGGTCCTACTGCCTGGGTACCTCCCAAACAGTTCAAGCTATTCAATTGTCTCACTTATCCAGAGGGCCTGATTCAGTTGGGGGCTCCACAGCTTTTGGTTCATAATTCATGTGTTTCCATTAGTTTGGCTAATTGTCCCTGTGCTTTGACAATCTTGGTCTCGACAATTCTCGCTCATACAATCCCTCCTCTTTCTGGCCAATTGGACTCCTGGAGCTCCACCTGGGGCCTGGCTGAGGATCTCTGCATCCACTTCCATCAGTTATTGGATGAGAGTTCCAGCACGGCAGTTAGGGTGTTTGGCCATCTGCTCACCAGACTAGGTCAGATCAGGCTTTCTCTCAACCATTGCCAGTAGTCTACAGTGGATGTAGCATTGTGGATTTCTGGGGACCTCTCTAGCACTTTGCTTCTACCTGTTCTCTATCCTTAGTGCATGAGCTGGCTGTTTGGATCCTTGGGCTAACACAGGGACACTTTGCTCAGCCTGGAAGGAGGATACTGGACCTGCCTGTACTGAATCCACCAGGTTTAAATGAATCCCCAGGGGAGTCTTGTCCCTGGAGGAGATGGGAATGGAGGGGAGGGGATGGGAGCAAGGTGGGGGTGGAAGCGGGAGGGGGAAGGACAGGGAAACCCATGGCTGATGTATAAAATTTAAAACACATAATAATAAAGAAAAAAATTAAAACACAAATATAATAAATAAAAAAGGAGATAAAAAGATTCAGTCTTGTGGAAATTCATGGTTGAATTTTATTATTTCCTAATTATCATTGTTAAATTATCAAGATATTTATTATTGCACTTTACACTGAAGACTATAACTTCTGTGTTCTTTGAAAGGAATAAGCTATTTTCTTTTTTCAATACTTCCAGACACCATCCATTGAGATTTGTGTAATTGGTTAAACAATTATCCACTTTTTTAATAAAATGGTTCTTACAGGAAAAAAAAAGCCAAGCTAAGGTCAAGCATTTATAATTATAAATAAACCTCTGTGTGTGACTTATTTGGGAGCTGGTTGGTGGGCCCCCCAAAAGAGTAAAAACAAACAGCAACACCTATTGCACACATTAATAAAATCCTTGTTTTATTTTATTCCCAGCATAAATTCCCAGTTAGGAGTGCCAATTATATTAGAATATCTCAATAAATACGATACAGTATTATACCTAGGGTCAGACAATTGCTAGCTATTTGTCTGGGTCAGGAAATTAAAGTTATTTCTCATATAAGATCAGAGGGAATTCTATGATTTCTATTATAACCTAAAATGAGTTTTATCATTTAGAGTTTATCCAAATGAGTAAGGAAAAAGTAAGTCTATGACTTTTTCATTCTTCATTGATTTATCCCTAAGAGAATTTGCCTGCCCTCTTTTTGGCAAAGTAATATCGAGTCAAACATTTTACTAATGTAGTGGAATCTTTTTTGTATCAAATTCAGAATGATTTCAAACTGTGAGACATCAAAAGATCTCTCAAAAATCATCTGATCTTGAAGAGTGTCTTCTTCCTAGTATTTGGACTTGAAAGCAACAGGCTATACAACCCACACTTCAAAATGCTGTGCAAAGGAAGATTCAAATGTTTAAGCCTCTTTATATTTAAAGCATAAACTAATGGTTTCCTTTTTCACTTTAATTCCCGGGTTCTCTAAAGAGTAGCTCTGGATTGAGACCCTGTGTTGGGGTCACATTAGTAAATGAGAAGGTCACAAAAATTTTGGCTACAGCAAAATGATTCTGATCACATAATGAAAAGAACTTAATTCAAAATCAATGCATGAAGAATGTAGGATGTTGTATTATAACAATTCACTGTGGCTGTTTCTGAAAATACAGCATGCATACTTTGCCCTGTGTATGCTATCATTCAACATCACAAACCTTTAAAAGCAGCTGTTTGAGTTTCTGACTTGAGTTTCATAAAAAATAGGTAATTAAATTTTACTTAGAATTAGAAGAGAATTTCCTTCCAACAGTTTCTGAATTCCCCTAAAGAAGCTTCAACCATTTAGAACCGTGTAATTGTGTAAAAGGGACATAATAGATGATTATAAAATAAAATATAAATAAGATGAAAAACAATGGTAATGTTCTAAGTTCTATAGTATTGAACATCCAATATAGATTTCATGTTTTTGTGTAAAAATTAAATGGAACCATTTTAGAATGTGAAATTGCTTTGCCTTTTAATAAATGATAAAAATGGTAGGTGTATCGAATAATTTTTAAAATAAAATAACTTAATTTTTTTCACTAGAAAATATTTGATCTGTATACTTGTTTTCTATGCATGCATGCCTGGAGTCATGCAAAACTTTATCAGATATAATTTGTCACAAGGGACAAAATTGAATAAGTCCCTGTTCTAGAGACACTATATTGGCAATTGCTACTTACTTTGATACATTTCTACCTTGTGTAGGGTTGGCTGTACAACTCTGAATTAAAGCTGGAAGCTGTTGTATTCTCAGAGTGAGCCAGAGACAGAATAAAACACTCTACCCCTATTTGATACATTCAGCAGTACCAGTACCAATGGCAGAAAATTTTCCCCATATGTGGCTCAGCTCACTGCCTTTTACACACCTTTATCACATAAAGGAATGGGCAAGTTCTGCTACATTGTTGACAAGCCTTTTGAGATGTGTTTTAGACTTTTGCCATGCCACCAGATAGTATTTTGAAGTATTTGTAAAACTATTGCCTGATGTCTTTTCTTTATTTTGACACTGCCCATTAATTACAGCCAAGGCGCTAACATCTCAGCTCCTTGATTCTATCTTTGCTTGGCAGTGTGAAATATTCTGTAACTTCTTTTCTCTTCCATCATCAATGATACTGTTGAAATTGGTTAACAAATCTAAGCTAATTAGGAAAGCTATGTGGAAGATGTCTCTTTGGTGAAAATGCATGTCTATTTAAGCCAGGTCTGTTCCTTGACTCGGTGGGATCTAAATGATCATTCTGAGCAAGGCTTTCAAGGTTTTTTTTCCTTACTCAAGTAAGAATACATCTTTTCATCTTGAATTAGGAAAAATATATTAAGAATTATAAGTTGCATATAGTGGGGTATGCCTTCAATCTCAGCACTTGAGAAAAAGGCAGGCAGATCTCCTCCATCCATACTCAGATTTTTAAAAAGTGGATATATTTAATTATCTCAGTCTTGTAGAAAGGAAGAGAAAGGTGATAATTTGGCTAATGTGTTTAGTAGAAGTGCTAATAATTTTTAAAAAATACAACTTCCAAAAGAATCTATGCACCTTATGATGGTACAAACCAAGGCTGCTTATCTAAGAATTCTCTGGTTCTAAGCTTGAATCTGGCCAGGTGTAGTATATCATGCCTTTAATCCATGTACTCAGTACACAGAAGCAGATGAATCTCTATGAGTTCAAGGTAAGCCTTAGCTACATAGCAAATCCCAGGCCATATTATATGGTATAGCAAGACCATGTCTCAAATAACTAAACAAAACAAACAAGCAAAAATAAATTTTCTCTGGATGTGATCAGAAGATAAGATGAAGTTGAAGGGCTGGAGAGATGGCCTAGCAGTTAAGAGTATTTATTACTCTTGCAGAAGACCTTCCTTTAGTTCCCTCTACCCACAGGATTGTTTATGACTGTAACACTTGTTCCAGAGGCTCCAAAAGCTTTTACTGACCTCTGTGAGCAGTACACACATGTGGTGCACATACATACAGGCACACTAAAACACCCATATACACAAAATAAAAGTAAATAAAACTTTTTTTGTTTGCTTTTTGAGACAGGGTTTCTCTGTATAGCTTTGCAACTTTCCTGGAACTTGTTTTGTAGACTAGGCTGGCCTCGAACTCACAGAGATCCACCTGCCTCTGCCACCCATTAAAGGCATGTGCCACCACTGCCCGGCCAAATAAAACTTTTTTTGTTTTTTAAAGAAAAAAGAAGGTAATAGAGAATTGGAATGTGTTTTCAAAACATGTATCAAGAAGATCTGTAGCTTCCTCTCAAAAGGGAAGCCAGATAAGTCCTGGAAAGGAGAAAATAAAGAACTTCCTGGATAATATTCTTAGATGAGTCAATGTGATGTGTAAACATGATGCCTGGATCAGGGTAGAACTTTGCTTTGAGAGCACAGGCGCTTTCTCTAAAATGAAGTTTGGTTGTATTAATAAGCAAGAATAAGAATTATATAAGATAAAGTGAGCTTTTCCAGTTGCAATATAGAATGCTCTGACAACTCATTTTATTATTCCCTTACATGGTCCCAGGAAGGTTCAGTCAAGCTTTATAGTTTGTTCAGCTTCTAAAAAGATTGTATTTTATTAGTGGATATAAACTCTCATTTTATTTTTTTCTAGGTCATTTTTTTAACTGGGAAAATTTAAAAATCAGTTATAAACCTATTAGACTCTTCTTTTTTTAGTATAAAGATACTGAATAATATTGCATTCATAAAAATATTTATATGACTCACTACCCCCTCCCCTTCCTGCAAAAACAAGAACCCATGTAAGGAAGAATATATGCTGATATGGAAGGGATAAAGCTCAGAAAGTCCACTGAAAAAGAACCAGAGCTAACTAAAGAATTCTGAGAGCCTGGGAAGAGTCTTCCACAGGGAAGAGCATAGGGATTGGTTATCCAATATCGAAGGGACAACCCTGAAAACATACATACTATACAGACTGAGAGAGCTGTGTTTATATCTTTAGCGAGGTATGTATATTAAAAAACAAAGAAAAAGAGGCTAGGAATTTGAGCGACAGCAAGGGAATTACACAGGAGGACTTGAGGGAGGAAAGAAAGACAAAGAGGAGAAATGCAGTTATAGATAATCTCAAAAATAAAACTAAGAAGTATTAACAAAAGAAAATGTCACAGTATAATATAAGTAAACTGGTGCTCAAGTTCTCATGCCTCATACGGGAAACATTAGCTTATTTAGAATGATCGAATCTGAATCAAGTCCTAATCAATCTCTCATGTCCTGCATGACATGCAGAACTTGCGACTGTATAAAAATATCATGTCTGGGATGGACCCATTCTACGTAGATAGAAATTTCTAGTCCCATGTGCCTCTAGTTGTGTCTCCACCTTAAATGTGGAACCAACTTCCCCATTAGGTGAACATGCAGAAGTGATGCAGTGTACCAATTCAGTATTGGCCTCAACAGGTTTTTCAGTTTCCACCATGCTAGCTTGAAATATATATGCCACATCACTTGAACAATGTCTGTCCAACAAGAGTCCATATGGGGGCACAGAAGAGCTTGTAACTGCTGAAGTGTTCCTGATTAATTCATCTGATGTCCATCAGCATCCATTAAAATTAAGTCTGGGGCCTCAACTCTGTTTATCTGCCCATGTGGATGACTCTAAGAACTGCAAAAATGCCCAGATGAGCACACAGTTCAAGTGGCATAATTAGAGCTAACGATAATGGTTGTAGTTTTGAAGAACTACACTTGAATGGTTTGTGATACAGCAAAAATCGTTGAAATATACTCCCCGCACTTAATTTTTGAATAATCATTCATGTGTTACCTCAGGCAACAATCATAGGTTGACTTTTACTGGTAATTTCTTTTGTACTAATACATTAAGTAACATGTTGATTACTCCCTGTGTGTGGTAGGGTATGTGACTACACATCTTTTGCTTTCATGAATTTATAAAAAATAACTAGAAGGGTTTATCCACATACATTAATAGAGGAACACAATATTTTACAGGTAATTTTATTGATTCATAAAAAATTATTTTAATATTTACCCTTGTATTTGTAAATTTATATTTTAAATTAATTTTTATTTTATATTTAAACTTATTGTATATATATTTATGTACACCCATATGTCTGTAGAATATCACATGCCCTACTCTATCACTCTCTACCTTATATTCTTGGAAGAGAATCTATCACTGAACCTGGTACTCTTCCAACCCAACAAATCATGAGTCCCCCCATTTCTACCTCTAGATGATAACACATGCATGTAGCCATCCCCAGTTGACTGTTCTTTGTGGGTGATGGGAATATGAATTCAACTTCCAAGCTTGTGCACAATTCTTTTTACCCACTGAGTCAACTCCACAGCCACAATAATTTATTGTGGACATAGTTGCCAATAATATTGTGGACAACTTCTGTGGACATAGTTGCCAAAAGCAGAACATTAGAAAGTCAACCACAATGGAAAGTCAAAGAACATCAAGATGGGGAATCTGATAGCTGAGTTTGATTTGGACAGAGATGAGGGAAGACACAATATCTGAGTAGTAAGCAAGGTTAAGATGCAGAACTAAGTCCCTGGACATTTTGAGATTCTATTAGTAAGGTTTAGCAATGGTTCAGTCATTGAAGTGTGTTTTTTTGTTTGTTTGTTTCTTTTGGCTCTTTGCTCTTTGGAGGGGTCCACCACCCTGCTCCCATATGAATACATGGAGGCTTACTATTTCTTATGAATGCCTAGGCCTTAGCTTGGCTTATTTCTGGTCAACTTACCCTAACTTGAATTATCCTGTCTACCTTTTGCCTCTGGGCTTTTATCTTTCTTGATTTCTGTATATTTTCCTTCTTATTCTATGGATTGTTGTGTAGCTGAATGGCTGGCCCTTGGAGTCCTCTCCTTATCTTGCTCATGGATCTTTTCTTCCCAGGTTTCTCTTCCTATTTATCCAGCCCCACCTATCCTTTCTCCTGCCTTGCCATTGGCCTTTCAGCTCTTTATTAACCAGTCAACTGTTTTAGACAGACAGAGTAACACAGCTTCACAGTGTTATACAAGTGCAACATAAAAGGATGCAACACATCTTTGCATCATTAAATAAATGTTCCACAGCATAAACAAATTTAACACACCCCACACTGATATTCTACAACACTAAAGTTTTAACCATTTTTCCTGTACTTAGGTTTACAGCAATCTAAAGAAAAAAACACAAATGTTCTTTGATAAAAAAGTCAGCTTTAGCAAAAAAATATATTTAGTTTTTCTATTTAATTTTTTTCATTTTACAAATCAACCATAGATCTTCCCTCCCCTTCTTCTGCTCCCCCTACACTTCCTCCCACCCCCATCCATTCCTTGGAGAGGGTAAGGCCTTCTTTGGGAAGTCAACAAAGTCTGACATACCAAATTAAGGCAGGACCAAGTCCCTCCTCCCTGCATAAAGACTGAACAATGTATTCCACTATAGGGAATGGGCTCCAAAAAGACAGTTCATGCACTATGGATAAATCCTGGTCTGACTACAGGGGTTTCCACAAAAAAAAGCAAGTCACATAGCTGTCATTCACATTCACAGGGCCTAGTTCGGTCCCATGTAGGTTGCTCAGCTGTTAGTCCAGAGTCTATGAACTTCCATTAGTTCTGGTCAGCTGTCGATGTGATTTTCCCCATCATGATCTTGACCTGCCTTGCTCTTTTAATCCCTCCTGATTATAATACAATTACATAATTTCTGTTTTCCTTTTCCTTCCTCCATACCCTCATGTACCCCTTCTATATCACCTTATGTATGCCTTCCCTTCTGTCTTTCAAATTCACAGCCCTTTTTCTTTAATATTTTGTACTTATAATTTTTTTCTCTAAATGTTTATCTTATTCATTAAGTACACACTAATTTTCCAGGGTTCTTGATTTGTTTAGTAGTAACTTTCTTTCCTTTTACCTATCTTTCATTCTTTTTATTTTTTCATCTCGTCTTACTTCTTTTTGTTTATAAATGTTTTTGAAGATCAGTAGAATATTACAATTATCTTTATTTCTAGGAAACCAATATCTCCCTGGCAAGTAACCCAGATAGTGTTTTAGCTAATGAACGTAGTATAGTAAGTAAAATATAGAGAGAACAATAGTTACTGTTTGATACAGAAATCTAAAACACAGACTAAGTATTATTCATAGATCACAGTTTTAGATGAAGACAGATTATTAACAAAGAAGAAAATATGCAAACATGACCATGTTATTTACTCAGCCTTCCTTTTTCTTCCTGTCTTGCTATATGGGAGAAGTTGTGAACACTTAAATCAGATAATTAAATCTTTAGTGAAAATCAGGCTTCATGTATTTTAGTATAAAGATAATATCATAAATAATAGCTGTTTTTCTAGATGACTTACTGCATCAGTCTAACTTAACACTTTGGCTCCTCTCTAGAAGAAGTTTATCACTTTTGCTCATTTCTAAGCAATATTAATCAGTGTAAAAATAGAATTCAGGGGAATCTGTGGCTGATATGTAAAATTAAATCAAAGTATAAAAAAATGAGAAAAAAAGAAGAAAAAAAAATAAGAGACCTGCCCTTTCCTGGGAGATGGAAGGAAGGGACTAGAGTGGGGGTGGGGGGAAAGGCTGCCATTCAGATGTAAATTAAATAGATGAATTTAAAAGTAAAAAGTATTGTGGAACAAACAAAGAAAGTGAAAAAAATAGAATTCTGAAATCTTAATGGAAAATTATTCTTGATCTGTAATTGAATATTTAATGTCATAAAAGTTGTGTGTTTGAGTTACATAAAGCATAACTTATTTCAATCTAGAATGTTTCGTAATAAATATACTACTACATTTATTTAAAGTTATTAATAATTTTAAACTGGACAGTGTATGTTATCTTTACAAACTTTAGGAAGCAATTACATTATGAACATATCAATGTGGATCAGGTTGTTGATTGCCCTCTCCAACTTATATTCACATGCAGACACAAACTCTTGTTTATGTCTTTTGGGGGAGGGGAACTCCTCAATTCAAAATTGGAGGAGAGGAATTTCTCAATACAGTTCTTAGATTTCTGTACTTCTTGCAATCTGGATCGCTGGTAGTCATTTGTTAAACTTTCTTTTCAGAAATGCATGCATTACAATATTAGAAGTTTTTTTTTTTTCTCCCACAGAATGCAAAGCATATTTTGTAGGTATAGAAGGAAGATAGGATATTTTTCAGAGTAAAGGCCATGTGTATGCACTGTGCATAAGAAAGGGTCCTGGGGTCCATCGATGTCCTCTCAGGGGAGGCCATTCACTGTGTTTTCATGTATCAGCTGGTCTTCTTTGATGCAGGTTTCTCACTAGAATACAGAAATTGGGAACCAGTGTAAGAAGCAGCTGATGATTTGTTTACTATATTGTAAATACTAAAGGCCTTTGTTACTGGCATTCCTGAATGTGACAGCATTTATGAAGTATGACAGGGACCTGTGAATGATCAGTGGTCAAAAACATTTGCAACAAAGCTGGATAACCTGTGATTTATCTTCAGTATCATATGGTGGAAGGAGAGATTGTTTCCTCTAACCTCCACACTCACATCATACCACCTGTACATGTGCCTACCCACAGACAAATACATATTTATCACTCAATAAATAATAAAACTTTACAAATAAATTATAGTTTTTAAGTGTAACAGAACAACTTTTAGCCTGTGCATGGTGTAAAATCTCAGATAACTCATAGTTTTTAACAAAGGATACATTGAGAACAATAGTTAATACTGTGGCCAATGTATTCAGCAAAATGAGACTCTTAAGAAAAAACGGGGATTTCAAAGTGCCTTTAGCTGCTTAAGGCAATGTGTTTAACATTATGAAATTAGCCTGTAAAAATTGATCAAGGAGCTGAGATGAGAAGGCAGATTTCTTTTTGGTAGCTATAATTTTAAGTATTAGTCCATGGATGTATTGTTCTTTGTCCAAATGTGTATTTATGATTACAACTTGCTTAAGGAAAATAAATTACTAATATTTAATCTCATTCTGTTGTAACTGGTTTTCTTTTGAAACATTGATCAAAACTGTCCTGAGGATTGTTACAACACAGATACAGAATTAACTTCCAGGTTGTTTGTCTCAGTGGATTGGTAGTGAGGTCCGAGTATCTGCGTTCATTAAGTTTCCGAGTGTCCCTGGTGCTTTTAATCTGAAAACAATCTTAGAAAAGGTTATAGCATGATGCTCAAAGACATGACAGTCGAACTATCCCATTTGTTAGAATCACCTCAAGGTAGATGAGATCCCAGTTCTGCCATCAGTCAATTGTGTACCATAATACATTTGTCTATTTCCTCCAAGCTCCAGTTTCCTCATCGATAATAGAGAATCAAGGACAACAATAATAACAACACAAGACTCATCGAGAGTTTCAAGCAGTAAATAAACTAACTCTTGTAAAATGTTCTACATAATGTGTAGAACTGATAGTTACTGCATAAGTGAAAATAAGATTATTTTTATTTATTTTGTGGTGCTTGGGGTTGAACCCAGATCCGTATGCACAGTGAGACTAGTGCTCTACTACTGAGAATCATCCTAGTACCTTTATATTTTTATTATGAGGCATCATCTAACTAGATTGTGCCAGCTGGCTATGAGTTCACTCTATAGCTGAGATAATTAATAACTTGACCATGCAATCCTCCTGCCTCAGCCTCCTCAGTAGTTAGGATTATAGATATCATGGCCAGGTATGGCTGTGATAGCTGTGGTACATATTTTAAAGGATCTTTTTATTTTACAATAGTAAATCATAAATACCCATTTAAATATGAAATTCCATAGTAGTTTATTTGAAATGTACTTAAAATTGTTACAAATAGTATTCTCTTCAGAATGTCATTCATTAGTAATCCTGTAGTGTTAAAGGGTACACACTTTAAAATATCACAGAGCTGGTTGGAAATATTTTGTAAAACAATGCACAACCCCTGTTATTTTCCTGGACAAATTTCAAGCCTTCACTAGGACATCGTGCAGGTCTATGAACCATTACTCATGTGTGTACATTAATGTGGATAGTATCTTTTGCATACCCTGATATGTGTATCAGTTAAACTTTGGCATTACTTCATGTTGGTTATGTGTGCACAGTCATATGTGCTTACATGATTTTCTAAAGACAGTCATACCATGGTATAAGAGCTTTGAAATTTGCTTATATCTTTGTAAATCAAAGTGTGATACATACATGGAAAAGCAGTGGCATCATTCTGGAAATGGATAAATGTGCAATCATTCACAGTCCTCTAGAATCTGCATTTCAGCAGAATGCATAGGCAATTCTTGTGTTCTGCAAAATTTGAAAGGCACTGATTTAATAAGATTTTGATGGTATGAATGAATTTTATTTTATTCTGTTTATGGACATGTCTTTTGTCTATTAAAACCAATTTATAGCTTGTAACACTACTCATAAGAGGAAATAAAGGGAAAATTGCAAAGAACGAATGTTAGCTCTTTTTAATAAAAATATTACATCAAATGTCACTCATTATCCTTAACCTATCACAGAGCTCACTATAAAATAATAAGTCTTTAATCTTATACTTCAGGTTGTGTTAACAAGAGTAGAGTTAACTGTTGACTTATGATACCTGTTTTCTTCTCATTGGGAGAATTTATCATTCTCCATAAAATCTGATGAGGCTAGATACTCCACTCAGAGCTCATCCTGGTGAGAATCTGGTGTCAATGGTCAAAGAAGAACATATTTCATTATGGAGTTAGTTAGCATCTGTGGCCTCTGCCTACAGGAAGCCAGAGCTCAAATAATATGAACCACATGTCTGGAGCTGATTGCCAGGGAGGCTGTGGGAGTAAGCAGACTTCATAACACTGATAAGAAAGGGATCCAAGCAGAAATCAGAAATCAAGAATGTTTTGTGATTGATAATGTGGTCCTTGATCCAAACTTAGTTTCTCAGGAAGATGATGGCTTCTTCCTCTTCATTCTCCTTCTGTTTTTCCTCCCTTTTTCTTCTGTTTTCTCCATTTTCTTGAATGAAGGTTTCAGAGGACCAGAACTCTTTATGTAGATAAATTTTTGATCTGCCTTCATTTACCTCCCAATTTAGGTGTTACCGGTAGCCCCTCACATTCTTATTAGTCATGTTATTTTTGTAGACATAACTCATATACAATCTGAGCCATATTCAAATCTGACTTATTTTTATTCTCAATTCTGTAATTAAGTATAATCCATTTCCAGCAACAGGATTCAAAACAAACTGAAGTTTATCCTTGACTCCAGTCCAGGAATATTACATATTATTATGTCTATGAAAGATTCTCTTATTATACCTTTGTATGTTTTTCAATTGGACTGATATAATCACGGAAAATCTTCTGAAAATTTGAGTAGCATTCTTTTTTATTTGAATGTTTTTATAGTCATATATTACATTTTATGCTAAGAAAACTTTACTTTGAATAGTTCAGATATTTTTCTTTGTCATTTGTTTCATATATTTTGGTACTGATTTTACTATTCTGCTTTTTCCTGTAAATTTTACTATAAATTCTGTTTATTTATAAGAAGTCATTTGCATATTGTATTTTGTTTTATGATTTTTAATTACATGGGTTATCACTCACAATGTTACATGACAATTGGAAAACTTTGGACTCATCTTTTTACAAAAAAAAAAACAAAGAAATTTCAGAAAAATTATGTTTACAGAATATGGATTTCTCTTATTACATTTTATTTCATACTTTAATCATCATCTCTAATTCATTAGATGGCTTTGCGAAATGTATGGAAGAGATGAATTATTGGTTTCTCTAATTATGTATGTGATTGATTAATAATTAGAGAAGCAACCTAGAAATTCTGTAATATATCCTCTTTTGGTTGTATAGTTTTAGAATATTTTATGTATCTTTGAGATCAATTCATTCTTGCCCATAGATGAAAGGTGCCTTCTGTCCAATCAACTTGATATGACTCCTAAGCGCTAAAGTTGGTATTTAATTAGAATTTGGAGTTTGGATGTTTCTATTGAACTATTTGCAGAACAAATAGTAGGATATTCCAGTCCTGAGTTAAGGCAATTCTTAACACACTCATCCTTTCTGCCAATTCGGCTTCTTTTATCACTGGTCTATGTGGAAATACAGGTGTGGCTGGAGGACCAATGAGGGTTTTGCCTGGTTGGTGTGTCTGTCATGGATCATTACTCCTGGACACAAGAATTAATTTTTTTTTTTTACTTTTTTTCCCTCCCTTTAAAGTTTATTATATTTGTGTTTTAATTTTACACATCAGCCATGGGTTCCCCTGACCTCCCCCCTCCCTCCTCTGCTCCCAACTTCCCCCCAGCCCCTCCTCTCCATTCCCATCTCCTCCAGGGCCAAGACTCTCCTGGGGATTCAATTCAACCTGGTGGATTCAGTACAAGAACTATTCTTGAGCTGTAGATAGTAATATTACATAAGGCCCAGGACAACAAAGAATAAGATTGACAGGTTGGACATGATTTAGGGAAGAACTCTACAGTGAAGCTTTCAGAATGAAAAAAAAAAAAAAGATTTAAATATATTTTGAAAGTCTCTCATTTTTTAACATTAAGGAGTTTTTAAGACATAGCTAAATTATATTCAAACATTTTTATTTTCCTCTCAGAATATGGCTACGTGTTTAGTTTATATAAATTTATTATGTGTATTTTATCACTATATATCTACATTATTTGTTCCAAATAAATCTCTGACAATGTCCTATAGGATTTTGCAAGAAATATTCTCATTTATCTTTACCTGTATATATTTAATTTTAATTTTAATTACTTTTTATTCCACTCAGGTTATCTACAAATATTAATACACTTCCAAGAGCAAATGTGATTTTTCCCAGTAAATATTACTTTAAAACTTCCATTATGGAATTGTGACAAATAACATAGTTCATTATTTTCTGCTGTATGAATTTTATTAGCATCTTTGTCATTCCATAGTTTAAAATTTTTATATGTGCATGAACACATTTGCTAATTGTAATACAAACTGTCTTCATTACTACTTATTTCTTATCTTCATTGTCTAATTGAACTCTGGATTTTATCTGTATTACATTCTTGTCTATGTGCACCAGTTCTTTGATTTATTTGACCAGTTTTGCATATTAATATTGTGTGAGCCATCTTATCAGCTGTATAATAGATCATGACTACTGATTCTTTTTTTTTGTTGTTTTTTTTGTTTTTTGAGACAGGGTTTTTCTGTAGCTTTGGAGCAGCTCTGTAGGGCAGGCTGGCCTCAAACTCACAGAGATCCACCTGCCTCTGCCTCCCGAGTGCTGGGATTACAGGCGTGCACCACCACCGGACCGGCATGACTACTGATTCTCTTAGTGGGCTTTTACTAGCTACTACATGTATGGTTCTCTGTCTTATTCCACTTCATCCCATTAGCAAATGTGGGCTCCATTTCTGCCCACTGGCATGGAGCTATTAAATATTTTGTAACTCATTTTTATCATACTTTTGTAAGCTACAGTCTTTCCCTGTGAGCAATACACTGTAGAATCGGTAAAAGAAAACATTGACCTCGAAGTTTTTTAATAGGAAAACATATATAATGTTTTGTCACTATGAATTTAATTTGAACTATTGCACTATATTTTATAGTTTTCCATTTTGTCATTTTTAGGCTTTCTATTAAATTTTTTTCTCATTTGATTAAGTAGGTTTTTCTTTTGTTCTATTTCCATCTTGAGTTTCAAATATTCTTTAAATTGTTCACAAAATATTAATATTTATTCTTTTATATTATAACAATTTTTACATGCAACATATTTTGATCACATTCTTTCCCTTTGCCTAATTCCTCTCATATGCTCCATTTCCCTTCCCCAATCAACTTCAAGTTCTCCCTCTCCAAAAAAACCTTAAAACATAAATTAAAAAACCAAGTGCTAAAACGAATGAACAAAACCAAATAACACAAAAAATATCAGAACAAAACAGGAAGCACACAGACAAACCATGGAGTTTACTTTTTCCTTGTATTGAAAATAGATTTTTTTTCTCATATAATGTATCCTGATTATAATTTCCCATCTCTCTATTCCCGCCAGGTCCTCCCCACCTCCTCTCCTATCCAGACTACCACTTTTCTGTCTTTCATTAGAAAACAAACAGGCTTCTAAGGTAATATAATTTAATACAGTTAATACAGTGAAATATAATATATGATAATCTAATATAAGACAGAACAAAAAGTAACCCATCAGAATAGGACAAAACAACCAAACAGAAGAAAAAGAGCCCAAGAGAAGGCCAAAGAAACACATACAGGTACAGAG
Organism: Onychomys torridus; assembly: GCF_903995425.1. Classification (NCBI taxonomy): domain Eukaryota; kingdom Metazoa; phylum Chordata; class Mammalia; order Rodentia; family Cricetidae; genus Onychomys; species Onychomys torridus. Next base: position 31,879,803 of record NC_050454.1, read on the forward strand.
ACCCACTTGTTCTCATCTTCAGGGATCCCATTAAAGCACTAAAGTGGAAACCACAATATATAACCAAAGACCTGCAGCATAAAAAAGACAGAAAAATTATGTAAAATAAAATAAAGATTAAAAATAAGACAAAAATGTTAAAAAGGCCCTGAAGTGACATGAGACAAGCAACTGCCAAATACACTGTTTCGTTTGTTTTGTGTTGGCCATCTATTGATGAGCCTCCTCTTAAGAGTGGTTTGTTTCCTTAATGAAAATTCATTGGAGAAAACTGCATTTCCATTTGCAAGTGGTTATCAATTGATGATAGCTTCTGGGGGAATCTGTCCACTTCTCTTCTCATCTCTATGATCCCAGGCCCTTTTCATGCTGTGATACTCTCTGTGAGTTCCTCTGTGCATTGATCTGGTTGATTTAGAGGGCCTTGTTTCCATGGTGTCCTTCATCACTTTGGCGTTTACATTCTCTTCTTTCTCTTCTACAAAATTCCCTGAGTTCTGAGAGGAGTGATTTGATGGCGACATCCTATTTAGGATTGAGTGTTCCAAGGTCTCCCACTCTCTTTACATTGTCTGTCTGTGGGTCTCTGTATTTGTTCCTGTCTCCTGTAGGATGAAGCCTCTCTGATGAAGGCTGAGCAAGGCACTGATCTATGAGTATAGCAGAATGTAATTACAAATCTTATTATGGCTATGTTCCTGTAGCAGAACAGTAGTTCTTGGTGTACTACTAGGTCCATGGCCTATCTAGTCTCAGTTTCTTGCTTACCCAAGCAGTGCTGGGTATGGGTTCCATCTAATGAAGTGGGCCTTATCTCCAATCAGATCTTGGATGATTATTCCCACAAACTTTTATGCCACTATTGCATCAGGATATCTTGCAGGCAGATCACCATTGTAAATCAAAGGGTTTATAGTAATTGAGGTGGTGTTTGCCTTTCTCCTTTGGTAACATGCAGATTACCTTCCAGTCCCATGAGTATTAGTCCTTAAATGTGATACTCCACTATTACCATCACAGTCTGCCTATACGTTGTTGCCATGAATCTATAGCTAAATTCTGAAGAGAGAAATTTGTGAATATAGAACATTCCTTATATCTTATGCAATTCTCTTCTATATACACAATGGATAGGTATTTGTGTGATTGGCCACATGGTTGTCACACAATGGTATGCTTTGCTTGCTTGCTTTCTTTCTTTCTTTCTTTCTTTCTTTCTTTCTTTCTTTCTCTCTCTCTCTTCCTTCCTTCCTTCCTTTCTTTCCTTCTTCCTTCCTTCCTTTCCTTCCTTTCTTTCCTTCCTTCCTTCCTTCCTTCCTTCCTTCCTTCCTTCCTTCCTTTCTTTCTTTTTTTTCTGAGACAGGATTTCTCTGTGTAGTCTTGGTGCCTATCCTGGATCTTGCTCTGTAGACCAGGCTGACCTCAATCCCACAGAGATCCACCTGGCTCTGCCTCTTGAGTGCTGAGATTAAAGGTGTGTGCTACTGCCACCTGTAGTGGGTAGCCATTCCTGCCTTGGCCTGGAAGTTCCAACCCCCATTGAGACTTTGGTAATAGTCACACCCACAAGGTGGGGCTGAGGGAGGACACTGAAGACCCAGGATCGAGAGGAGAGGCTTCTCTTGGAGGTAGACCAAGCAGAGTTCTCCAGAACACTGCCGGACTGTGCCATACCTTTCCCAGACCCTGCAACCTATCCCTTCATTTGTAAGTTACTCCACAAAATAAACCTCCCTTTTAACTACATGGAGTGGCCTTAATAATTTCACCAATTTCTGGCGCCCAATGTGGGGCATGAACCCATGACCCTGAAATTAAGGGTCATGCTCATGCTCTACCGGCTATTTGAATGCACCAACAATGCTGAGAAACATTAGGTGACTGTCCAGGCTGCCAGCTGTCTCTGTCTAATCTTTCAAGACTCCCGAAAGTTGCTTGCATCCTTCTCCCATTTCTCAGGTATTATTATATTCTTTCTCAGGTCTTTGATGAGGTTGAAGACTAGCAGTTATAGTTACAACTTAGTATATATATGATCTTAGATAGAATATATTAAATATTAGACTCAGGTTCTTTAGGATAGGACACCTTTTAGAATGCTCTTTGTAACATGTCACCTACCCACGCTCTAGACTTCCCTGGATTTTAGTATGTGTTTTTTGCTTGATATTGTTTGCATTTATTATAATTCCAACTTATCTAGGTCATTATCCCTCATTACTCTTGGATGATATTTGATAACCATTTCTTTGTATATAGTCTTGTATTAGGTTAGAACCTTCTTATTTAGACAAGACGGGGAGATGTGGGTAGCCATTCTAGCCTTGGCCTGGAAGTTCCAATCCCCATTGAGGCTTCAGTAATGGTCACACCCACAAGGTGGGGCTGAGGGAGGACACTGAAGACCCAGGATCGAGAGGAGAGGCTTCTCTTGGTTCCAGGACCCTGGACGCTGGAGGTAGACCAAGCAGAGTTCTCCAGAACACCACCGGACTGTGCCATACCTTTCCCAGACCCTGCAACCTATCCCTTCATTTGTAAGTTACCCCACAAAATAAACCTCCCTTTTAACTACATGGAGTGGCCTTAATAAGTTCACCAATAGCCACCCAGATATGGTATGCATTTCTTCTATGTTCATCCTCTTGCCTACTGGTTTCCAACTTCTCACAAACAAGTGATATTCACCTCTTCATACTGATTCATGCTTTTCTTCAAAGGTACATAAGTATATAACTCTAGTAGGGAATGAAGATATTGATTATAATTTGCTTTTCTAACCAATGAATTTCAGTCAAAATGTTGTTTATGTAAGTGATGCATAGTATTATGAACTGTGTCAACACATGCTGAGTCACTATGATATTCTCTATAAAGTAATTCAAGCTCGGAATTAGTAAGGACTGTGTCACTGTCCATAACAAACTACCTAGTTAGGTTTCTGTAAGCCTCTAGTCACAAAGTTTCCATCACACAACATACAACGCTGTTTAAAACATGTATGTATTTAAAGATGCTGCATACATAGTCAATGGCACTGTAACTCTTACTGAAGGAAGCTTCTCAAGCATATGTATTTTCTCCATCAGGTAGGTATGTGGCAGCCTTGTGCCTAGAACACTAGACTGCACATAATGTTTGGCATCCATTTTCAATGGAGAATCACTAAAAGAATAAAACAAAGAATGCATAAAGTTTGCCCATAAATAGTCCTTAAGTAGATAGTAATTCACAATGTGAGAGTTGAGACCAAAAGGCTGAATCATAACCTTATTCATTCTTAGCTAATAATGTGGACATTATCAATTTATATTTTCTATAACTTTGTAGAAATGATGCATTTCTATAAACAAACGTGATAGTGCTTTAAGGATTCATTTGAGGTTTACAAATAGATTTTTATCAACTAAGAAAATTTATAGATACAGAATGCGCAAATAATGAAAATCAGCTGCCACACATGTGTATAGAAATGCATACATATACATAGAGTCACCACACATGCAGACACATATATGAATAGAACCAGCTCATGTTTTAATCACATTATATTATTTAATAACAGAATTGTACTATCCTAAGTGTGGTTGAATTTGTGTTTTCATGACAAAATTTACTTTTGAACACTGGACTTGGGGCCCGGTCTGAAGTGTGGTTGATATACCAAGTGTTACTGGAGAAAACTTACTTCCCCCTTCCTAGCATACATCAAATGCTAATAGCTTCTTGGTTACAAATAGGAGTTTGTGTTCACTTCTTCTCTGTACTGGCATTCTGCCTGGTTTGAACTTTTGCAGGTCTGGTGAATGTTGTTGTAATCCCTGTGAGTCCATGTGCATATAATTACTTTTAATAATGATACTTTTTTAAAGGATGTTAAATCATATTTATAGAATTAATTAAGATCTACCATGCAACAATTTCTGCTCTATGTTTGCACAGAGCTTTGTATTTCCAAAATGCACCCTCAGAGAGTATTGAGATAATTTTAATGTTTCTCCACTGAGAACATAACTATAAAATAAAAAAAATCATATGTATCTTTGCTTGTTATGAATTTATACCACGAACATAAGTTAATTAAAATTTATTAAAGTATTTCCTAATTAATGGTAAGGAATTTGCAATAATACCACAAAATGCTTGAAAGTGAACATAGAATTACAGCACTACGTCTTCACAACAATTTTTTTGAGGAAGAAAAAGTTGATAATCTGCAACCAATCTTATTGCAATATATGACCAATGAAATTTGAAAACTAAATCCTCCATCCCTACATAGGAATCTGGCAGTGTACTTATCACTTTGAAAACCTGAAAAGCCTTACCATTAATACTAATTAAACTGAAATTCTCACAAATTATTGACATAGACATTTTGAGAAAAAAAATCAACTATTGGCAGGGAGAAAAGACAATACTGTACAGCAGCAGTTCTTAAAGTGTTGCCCTGGAACCATCAGAATCAGGGTCACTGGTGGGTTGGTTTTGAATCAACAATTGAGAATGATTCTTTCATGATTGATATGCATTTTAAATTTAAGAAGCACTAAAGTAGAAGCATAAAAGAGTATTTATCTACAGCATACAAAATTCTATTTTGTTAGAGTATAACTATAGTCCTTGTCTAAATGCTAAAGAGAAATTCAGTGTCCCTTGAATATTATGGGTAAAATCAAAGCATCCCTGTTCCCATCTTCATTTTTGTTCATCGCCATCATCATCATCATCATCATCATCATCATCATCATCATCATCATCATCATCGTCATCTTTACCACCATCACCATCATATTATTATTATTGTTGTTGTTGTTGTTATGCACATCTGAAAATGGGAGGAAACATGCAGTGGTAGGCATGCAGATGTTGAAGGACACTTGAAGAGCTGATTCTCTCCTTCCCCCTTTATTTGGCCTCCAGTGATTGAACTGTGGTTGACAGGCTTGCATGGCCAGCTTTCTAATCTACTGAGCCATCTCAACCCCTGCTCCGTCTCCTGAGTTTAAATTTTTTTGCAGATTTATGTTTGGAACTGACTTTGTTAAAATTTAAAGTAGTGAAATTTAAATTTGAACTGAATTATCTTCTTTTGGGTCATATCTCGGCTGATTTTAACACTTTTCTTCCACTTTTTGTTGTTTCGTCTTTTGAATCTCATTATAAATACACTGAACCTCCTGCCGTGGATGTCAGTTATTTGAGCGACTTGAGAAACCTCAGTCATGGATACTGCCCCTAGGAATCCAGGTGTCTATGAAAAGAAGACAATGATTGGTATACTTTAGTGAGTAAAAACTGCCTTGGGGCAGAAGTAGTTTTTAAGTATGACTTATCATAAACTGAAGACACTAAAGCTCCTATCCTCTCTGAGCAGCATAGAAACTAGTTCATATAATGTAGCCTTTCTTGAGTTGTTAAAGGTGACTTAGACAGCAGACTTGTCTATAGCATCTGCGTATTTCTTGAGCAATGTCCTGAGAATGGCAATGATCCTGAAAATCAATGGTGCTATGCGTGAACTGCCCATAGATGGGCACCTGTGCAGGATCTTGAGTCAGAGCAAGGTTCTGCCTTAAGTAGGCCACTGTGCACAGCCAACTTCCAAGCAAAGATACGGTATGGAATTTACGAAGTACAGAATTTATTGACCCTTAGAATGCCTAAATTTGTAGAAACCTAGAGGCTACAAAATGTAATTGAGACCCAGCACTACCAAGTAAATTAAGATTTAGGGACTATTAAGTGCTTATTGGAAGTTCCACAGAAGCTTAATGGTAGAGATTGAAGACGATAGTCTGCTCATTGGTTTTCTTTCTTTTTCATTAGGTGAAAAGCTCTAAATATTTTGATGTGGAAAACTAAGAATTATTCAGTGAAATAACAAAGGCAAATTAATTACGACAACTCAAAGCTGGCTTCATAAATGATTTTAGTGTCTTAAGACTTAAATATCATGATAAAAACAGGGAGAAGTTATACTTAAAAGTTTTTCAATATACATCTTCTCCTTAAAATGTTTTATTGCTCATACAACATAATAAAGATAATATTGATGAATAACAATATCAACTTAGCAATTGTAGATGAATTGTAGTTTGGTCTAATGGTTAGATAATGATAATGGTAATCCTGGTATACTTCATCATACACATAATTGTTTATAAAACAAGAACAATTAATTAATGTGATATTTTATATCTTTTCTTCAGCTTTTTTAAGGTTTTCATGTTTATCCTTTATAAATTTAGTTTTGTCTATATAAGTAAAGGGGATTTGCTTGAAAACAATTTTCAAAACACTGATAAGTTTTAATTTTGAGAAAAAATTTTCTGCTGATCCTACTGTTACTTTATCTGGAATAACTTCCTGGTAACATTTTTAAATACACTTTTCACCATATTTAATTTTGCTTTTGCAAGAGAAATGTTTTCATGAAAATATTCAACTTTCATTTAAATTTTATGTAAGTTAAGATTCGTTTTTTAATTATTTTCAAATTTATAATTAATTTAACTTTACATATCAGCTGCAGATTCCCCTGTCCTCCCTCCTCCTACCCCTCAGTGTTCCCTCCCAACCCTCCCCCAATTCCCACCTAGGATTCAGCTCTCAGCCTGATAAATTCAGTTGAGCAGGTCCAGTACCCTCCTCCCTACACCATTTTTAAATAAAAATTCATACAATAGTGGTTTTTTCTTTCTATTTATTATGCTTCTTTCTTTTTTAGGGAAAATTTCAGATGAGAAATTTTGACCATATTCTTTTGCCTTCCCCAGCTCATCCCAGAGCATCCCTCCACCCCCATGGAAAGTTCTTGTAGTACTATCCTAAATTTGATGGAAGTCATTTGAAGCAAAAAAAGCTTAATGCCTTCTTTATGCTTCAAAGTATTATTTCTTTTTATTTATTTATTTTTATTTTATGTGCATTGGTGTTTTGCTGACAGAATGTGTGTGTGTGTTGCTTGACAATATGTATGTGTGAAGGTGTCATATCCTGTCATATCCTCTGGAACTGGAGTTCCAAATAGTAGATTCTAGAAATTGAATTTAGGTCCTTTGGAAGAGCAGTCAGGGCTCTTAACCTCTAGGCCATCTCTTCAGCTCAAGATATTATTTCTTTCTTTCTTTTTCCTTTCTTTCTTTAATTCATTCTCTTTTTTTTTTTTTTTTTTTTTGAGACAGGGTTTCTCTGTGTAGCTTTGTGCCTTTCTTGGATCTCACCCTGTAGCCTAGGATATCCTTGAACTCACAGAGATCCTTGTGACTCTGCCTCCCGAGTGCTGGGATTAAAGGCATGCACCACCACTGCCTGGCTTCAAGGTATTATTTCAAATATTCCCATAACTAGAAATGTCATTTCTATTTGATTTCTTAAGTTGAAAAAATTAATTTGAAAATGTGTTTCTCATTAATCATTGTCCAATACCTTAAGTTTCTTAAGAAAATGCATTGTTTTCTATGAAGTGAGAAAAATCTCTGTGTGTGGTACATGTACTTGTTAGTATGGGCGTGTGCCTCTAAACATGCTTCAGGGATGCTCTTATTCTCTCCATCTAACACTGGGATTACAGATGTGTATCACCAGGCCAGGATTTATGTGTGGATCCTGGGAACTAAACTCAGGTACTTAGACTTAGGTGATCGGCACTTTACCAACAGACCTGTCTTCTCATCTCTGAAGTGAGTCAATGTTTAAAGTTCTTTATCTGCCTGTGGCTTTTGCTTTCCTATAGCTCTCCAATGTATTTTATTACAGTGTCCATGGGTACGTTTTTATTTTGCAATAATTTACTGACAATGTTTACTGCCTGAGCTCTGGCACTTCCTATCTTGGCACTTATGCTGGACAGTTAATTTGTACAGATATGGTAGGACAGGCTCTAGGAACATCCAGGCAAACCAGTGTCCCATCATTCTTGCTGCTGTGGCTGTTACTGCTGTCAGTATCACTATTGACACTGAGCTGGTCTCACCTTTTCTGCATGTTCTGTTATCCTACCAGACATCAACTTACAAATCACAAAGTCAAAATGAAACTGTGAGGACATTCAAGATAGCAAGAACAAATTGGCAAAGTAGATATCAATGACTATACAGGCTGTATGTTCTCTTTCTATGTAGGTTGATCATTTTATCTTTATATCTTAGGTCTTGAAATACTTGAATTTAACCCACAGCCTTGCAAAATGTCTAGATTCTAAACTAATGTTGCAAGAGGTTGGTTTAGTGAATTCAAATTATAACAGAACCTTAATAATTTTTTGGTTCAGTTTTTTTTATTGCATTTTGTTTTTGTGACAGGGACTCACTGTATATACCCCCTGTTAGCCTGGAACTGGACATGTAGACCAGGCTGGCTTTGAACTCACAGAGATCCTTCTGCCTCTGCTACCTGAGTGCTAGGATTTTATGTATTCACCACCAAGCCTTGCGAAACCCTAGTATTTTTTGTCACTGAAACTGATTATCATTTTAGCTTTTTCAGTGTGGTGATGGTAAATAGTATTTTCAGGTTATGAATATGCAAACCTTAAAGATTATGTAAAAGTGGTATGGCTTTATGAATTATTTTACTTTCCTGTACTTTTAGTAACAGGCTGTGGCAGTAGATCCTACCTGTGAATTTGGTGAAGAATCTCTGAAAAATTAATTTTGAATTTATACTACATGGTATCATATATTCTATGTTAATTATACATTAGTGGTATAATTGTTCATTTGAATTATAAGCTTCTTAGCCAGAGAGATAATCTACTTTTACTTTTGCCCCTACTATCAAATTATAAATACATATATAATAATTGCTAAATAAATTGATGGATTAAGTTCAATAGATATCAATTATTATTATAATTACATCTTAAAGTATAATTATATTATAAAATGTGATAGTCTATTTTATAATTGTAAGTTGTTGTAATTGTTATTCTTTCTATTAATTATAAGATGTACATCTGCTATGTAAGCTATGAATTGTTCAGAAAGATTGGCTGTAAACAATGTCATATCATATTTATAGCTGAATATACCAAAATTCATTAATTACTGTTGTTCAAGTACATAACAACCATAAATGTTTCATCTTTTCCAAAAGAGTAAACCTAAGAGAAAACCTTGATTAAATGCAACTAAAGTTTTTATTTTAAAGAAGAAAGAATATACTACAATGCTATTGCACTGCACAATAAATAATTTTAATCCAATATTCTCTCTCTTTTTCTTCTTTATTAAGAAATTTTCTACTCACTCCACATACTATCCACAGATCTCCCCTCTTCCCTCCTCCCCTCCCCAGCCCTCTTTCCCAAGCCACCCCGCATCCTCGCATCACCCAAATTGAGGTCTCCCATGGGGAGTCAGCAGAACCCAGCACACTGAGCCTAGGCAGGTCCAAGCCCCTTCCCACTGCACCAAGGCTGTGCAAGGCATCACACCACAGGCACCAAATTCCAGAAACCTGCCCATAGAACAGAGACAGATCCTGATCCCCCTGCCTGGGTGCCCCCCACATAGTTCAAGCCAAACAACCATCTTTCATATCCAGAGGGCCTAGTCCAGTTCCTCTCTTTCTTTATTTTTAATTATTGTACAAGGTATTACATACTTTGAACAAAATGTGTTCTAGTAAATTCTTCTTCCCTTCTTCCTCCTGACCACTGTGCCAAGGTCTGATTCACCCTTGTATTCTGCTTCCAACTTTTCTCTCTTTTCATCCCCTACCCCTACCCTCCTCATTACTGCTTTTACTCTTTCTTGGTCTCATTTTTCACTTTTTAAAGACTTTTCATTACAGTTACATTTTTAAGGCTATACATTATAATGTACATTATACACATTACATTTACATTATAGATAGATAGATAGATAGATAGATAGATAGATAGATAGATAGATAGATTAGACAGACAGACAGATTGATAGACACGCATGTATATATTACAGGTTAGGATCTGCATATGAAAAGGCACATGTGCTTTTGTCTTTCTGAGTTTTGGACACCTTAATATTTTTCAGATACTTCAGTTTCTTTCAAATTTCATAACTTCATTTTGGTTGTATCTGAATAAATCACTATCTTCCACTCATTTGTTAATGAACATATGGTTCCATGTTCTTTATATTATGAACAGAGAAGCAATAATTATTAATCCATAAGTATATCTGAGGTATGATATGGTGTCCTGGACACTCTATGCTCAGGAGTAGTATACCTGGGTCATTTGGTAACCTAAATTTAATTGTTTTAGAAACTCATATACTTATGTCTATAAAGACGGTCCTACTTTTCAATTCTTTCTCCTACATTTTTGCCAGCTTTTGTTGTTAGATTTCTTTACTATAGTCATTCTTATAAGCTGAAGCAGTTTATCAAAACAGTTTTAAATAGTATTTCCTGATGCTAAGGGATGTTCCATCCTTGTACTTATTGTTCTTTTTTTTTTTTTTTTTTTAACTCTTTGGGCAACCTAGATCCCAAATCATTACATGGAGACTGAATGTTTGGCCTTAGCTTGGCTTCTTTGTGGCTGGTTTTTCTAACTTAAATTATCCAATTTCTTTCAACTACATTTTGCTTCTGGGCTTTTTCCGTTCTTTATTCTATATATCTTTCCTTCTTACTCCACAGTAGCTGCCTGTGTGGCTGGGTGGCTGGCCCCTGGTGTCCTCCTGTCCTTCTTGCTGCTCCTCAGTCTTCACTCTGGAGACTAGATTTCTTCTCCTATTTATTCTCTCTGTCTGGAAATCCCGCCTATTCTCTCTCCTTCCTAGCTATTGGCCATTCAGCTCTTTATTTAATCGTCAGGCGTTTTAGACAGGCAATGTAACACAGCTTTACAGAGTTAAACAAGTGCAACAAAAAGAATGCAACACCCCTTTGCATCAGTAAACTAATAATCCACAACAACTTGTAAAATGTTTCATTGTGCATTTATGTTTCATCTTTTGATAATTATTTGTTCTTTTCATTAGTACATTTGTTTTGATTGGAAGCTTTGGAATTTTTTTTTTTTTTTTGGTTTTGTTTTGATTTACTTGTTGTTTTGTGTTCAACTTTTACAAGTTTGCATGAATTCTAGATATTAGAAATCGCTCCTTGCTACCATGTGAAGTTTTTAGGTGGTAAACTTTCTCTCCGATTCTATGGGCTGTGAGGGAACTTTTAAATTTTGTGTTGTCTCCTCTCGTGGTTCTCAGGGCTGCTCCCTTTGGGATTGGAATTGGTTTTAGGAAGTTCTTGTCCATACTCATAGCTTGAAATACATTTTCTATATTTTAGTTTAGCAGTTTCAATGTTCAGGTTTTCAACCAAGGGTTTTTGTTTGTTCGTTTGCTTGTTTTTATTCATTTCTATTTATTTTATTTATTTATTTTTCCAAGACAGGGTTTCTCTGTGTAGTAGCCCTTGCTATCCTGCAACTCATTCTGTGTAGACTAGGCTGGCCTGAGACTCAGATAGCTGCCTGTCTCTGCCTTCTGAGTGCTGGGATTAGAAGTATTTTTTTAAAGATATTAAAGTTTATTTTTGGATAGACTAAAAAGAAAAAGAACTAATTTCATTCTTCTGCAATGTTGCAAACTCCATTTATTGAGTAGTCTTTTTCCCACTCCATATTTTTGACAACTTTCTCAAAAATCAAGTGTCCTGAAGCCTTGCTGGCTTTTTTTCTAGGTCCTATATTCTGTTCTATTGAACTCTCTATTTGTTTCTTTAGTTTAATCTGAAATCAGGTCATGTGATAACTCCAATTGTGTTCTTTTTGCTTAGGATTGCTTTGGCTAGTCATAGAATTTTGTGGTTTGACCTGAGTTATTGGACTGTTTTATTTAGTTCTGTGAAGAATAACAGGGTGTGGAGAGCAGAGGAAGCCCTGAGTGAGGGAAGTCCTGAGTGAATGCTTGTTTTGACACAGGCATGGCCATGTCAAGGATCCCCAAGACCTCAGATCCAGGAACCAACTGGCTATGCCATTATTAAAGTGGCCGGTCTTGAGGGAAATGGCAAAACTGTGTTCTGGGTATGAGTGTTTATGGGCCACTGATCAACGTGTGCAAAGAGGAACAGTGGCGGCTTTTAAACCCTAGGTGTTTATAGCCTGCTTCTGCTGACCTCCAGAGACCTCCTACCAAGGATTAGTTAACCCTCCATCACCACTACTCTTCCCTAGCCACCCCTGGTCACCTCTGTACCTGGTAAACATGCAGAGATTCCAGGAAGCAGGGGTCACAGTAGCAGAACCTCACCTGATCCCAACCTTATGGAATATGTATTTATGTGTCTGTCTTTCCTTTGTTCCTTCATTATGCCTAGCCAGGGTGCTAGGATGCAAAATGTGGGCATTATGGCAACATCAAAGTTTGATAGAGATTTCATGGAAGGTGTAGATTAATTTCTCTAATCCAGGAACACTGAAAGCCTTTACATGTTTTAAGTAACTTTTTTGTTTTACTTTTTCAGTGTCTTGAAGTTTTCATTGTAGAGGTATTTCAGATCCTTGGTTTATTTTATTCCAAAATAATTCTTTTTTTTGTATCTATTATGAAGATGTTTTTGCTCTCTGAGTTCTTTGTTGGTACGTGTAAAGATTTCTATTTCTGCATTCTGATTTTGTATCCTGTAACTTTACTAAAAGTGTTTATTACAGACAAGAATTTTCGGGGAAGTATTATAGGATATTTTAAGTATAGAATCTTGTTGTCTGCATATAGGATTGTTTAACATATTTTCTTATTTGTATCCATTTTATGACTTTATTGTCTTTCTACAGTTGCTATGACTTCATGCACTGTATTGAACTAGGGAGATGAGAGTGGATATCTTTGTTTTGTTCCTGCTTTTAGAGGAAATGGTCTCAATATTTCATCATTTAGTATGAAGTTGGTTCTTGATTTTTTGAATATGCCCTTTGTTATTTTGAGGTATGGCTCTTATATTTCTAATAGCTCCATGACTTTTATCCTGAATACTAGTTAAACTTTTTCAAGTTGTTTTTCCTTATTTATGAGGTGATTCTATCCAGAAGATGATCTGCATGGTGTATTGCAGCAATTTATATGCGTATGATGAATTAACCTCTCATCTTCAAGATGAAAATTCACTTGGTCATGATGGACATTATTAGTGTATTCCAGAATTCAGAACTTGTGTTTCTACTTATTAGGAAAATTGATCTGTGGTTTTCTTTTTGTTGTGTTTCATACAGTTTTGGTATCAAGACAATATTAGGTTCATAAAATAAATTTGGTAGTTTTTTTTTCCCTCACTGTTTTGGAGAACCACTAGAGTCAATGCCCCTTTCTCAAAGTAAACTCTGAAATTTCTGGAGCCAAAATTCCCCAGTGAATGCCAAAGTCACAAGAATCAAAGCTCCAGTTTTGTCCCAATATATTACAGACTTACTGTTGTATTTAATAATGTGTCCTAAGTCAGCTACAGCATTTAATATATGCTAAGAAATGATTATTCACTATGAATTTTATGCATTCTCTCTTAGCAAGTAATAATCTCACTTATGTTGTTTCAGTTTTATACATGAAGAAATAATAAATGCAAGAGTTCAGAAAAGAACATGTTTTGAGAAAGAACATAAAAGTTGGGTGGGTAGGGAGGGAGAGAGGAACTAGATGGATTTGGGGAAAGGGAAGAATAAGACCAAAATATATTTAAATTTAAAAATCATTTAAAAAATAAAATATAATAAAAGCAATCATGTGTCAAAAAAGAATATGTTCAATAATTTATTAATTTGTATAATTGAGAAATTATTTTTACATTTTAAAATAATTTTAAAACCAGGCAGTGGTGGCATACTCCTTTAATCCTAGCACTCGGGTGGCAGAGCCAGGCAGATCTTGGTGAGTTTGAGGCCAGTTGGTCTACAGAACAAGATCCAGGAGAGGCACCAAAACTAAACAGAGAAATTCTGTCTTGAAAAAACAAAATAAATGAATACATTTCAAATCTTATTCTTTCAGGCTTCAGAGCTGACTCAGTCTATTGTGTTGGGATTTCTATGATTGTTTTCTTTGGCACATCACAATGTGAAGGTGGAAGCAAGAGTGGGTTTTCTCGACTGTACACTAAAGATTATCCCTTTGGGGAAGTGTTGCAGTGGAGGGGATGAGGATAGCAGGTAGAAGAAGGGGAATAGCTTGTAATATATAGTAAAAACAACTCAAAATCATATGTGTAAAGTAAGTATCATGCCATTTAGGGAGGAGATTAGTTTCCCATAAAGCATTCTGCTAACAAATCTAGGAAATTGTTATCAGAGAAATGATGCGGATTGATAGAGCAATAATACAATGTGTGAGGGAGTTGTGCTGAGTAGAAGTTTCACCCGAGGAGAAAGAGCACTTCAACTTGTGGGAAAAAAGTTGACAGTACATAAGCACATTTTATTCTTTATAAATTAATTTAGTTTTACATATCGGCCATGGGATCCCCTGTCCTCCCCCCTCCCGCCCCCGCCCCCATCTTCTCTCTAGTCCCTCCCTCCCATTCCCATCTCCTCCAGGGCAAAGACTCCCCTGTGGATTCAGCTCAACCTGGTAGATTCAGTCCAGGCAGGTCCAGTCCCCTCCTCCCAGGCTGAGCAAAGTGTCCCTGCATAAGCCTCAGGTTCCAAACAGCCAATTTAAAACTTGGTCTGACTCCTCAAGAACTTCAATCTAAGCAAGGGGATTATAGAAGGGTGGGAGACCCAAAACTAACAATGAAATAAAATCTCATCCATGAAATTATAGAACATTTGAGAAAGTAAGGTAGCCTTGCTTACTTTATCAATGTGCCTATTCCTATATATTTTTTTATATAGTACGTTTTAAAAAATAATTTATTTACTTTATTTGCATTGGTATTTTGCCTGCATGTATGTCTGTGAGCTTGTCTTGGAGTTACAGACAGTTGTGATTTGCCATGTGGGTACTGGAAGAGCAGTCAGTGTTCTTAAATGCTTAGCCATCTCTGTAGTTCCCCTATACCTATATTTTTAATAAAAAAAAATAATATATTTTTGAATGTAGAGAAAGGAGTCAGATAGTTGTTATGTCTTCTGTATTCCTTTACTTTACCTAGGCTGTTCAATTATTTATCAACTTAGGAAAAAAATGTTGTTTAAAAAATTAGACATCAAAATAGTTTGCATTCTTTTTTTAATAGTTTGCATTCTTAATACCAACCAGAATTATTTTCAAAAAAACATGAACTTTCATTTCATTTTTACCTGATAATCATCTTTGTGTTTTAGAAAAAAAAATAATGAAGAACCCAATAAATTCTCCATGAATTAGGAAGTCTTTTGTAAAATCCTTGTAGCTATTCCCTTCAGTAAGCATCTGCAAAGAGAAGATTTGAAGGACAGATGTACAGAATGTTCTGAGAAACCCCAGGACTGAGTAAATAATACATTTTAAAAGAGAACATTCCTTCTTTCACAAGTAGCTTCTGTATCTGCTCTGGGGTGTCCTGCTGGGGACCAGAAGGGGGTGATTTGGGCAGCAGGGCTTGAAAATGTTCTATTACTTTGATGCCCTGAAGCAGTCTCTTCAATGGGACAGGTATTTTCAAAACAGCACTTGCTAAAAGAATCCATTGGCTTTGTGTAGGAGTATCAGCAGCTTGAAAACTTCTGACTTGGGTTTCATTATTGGAAAAAAATACAAATGAAACTTCTGCTGAGAGAATATAGCCTCAACAGGGGTCCTGATGTGGGTCTCTGTATAATAGGAATGAAGGTAGGCTGTGTTTTAGATTGCACTAATTTCCCAACATCTGTTTCCTATTTAGAACCAGTACTCCTTACTTCAATGCTAAGAATATATTAACTTTGTAAAAATAAACATGAAAAGGAATATCCCCGTGTGCATATTTTTTCCTGTGGGTGAAGAATATGGCTAATGCATTTGAAAATAAAACATCTTCATTTGTGTTAGTTAGTTGTTAAGAGAAAGAATTCCGATTTTTCTTTTCGAACATAGATGTTTTTAGTAATGTAGAGATTGTCACCTAGGCAATCATCACAACCCATCAGAGACATGTGGAGAAGAATGCTCAGAGTAGTGTGTCCCCGTGGACCACCCAAGCATCTCAGCCATGTGGAGAGCCACAAGTGTGCTTCAGTGCTTTTTGAAGTGCTTCCAGTCCCTTCCAGCACTTACCAAATCAGAGTCTGGGCAGTATTTGAAAGGTGTATTTTAGGAACTTCTCAGCTAATTGATTATTTCTGCCTTAATTTTGAAATGTTTTGCTGTTTGCCTGTTTTTCACTAATTCATAATTCATAATGCAAGTGTGACTTAGAAAAAAATTCTCTAGAGCTCCCATAACAGAATGTTAGAGACTGGATAAATTGAGCTACACAGTTATGTTATCATAGTTCCAGTAGCTAGATAAAGCATTCCAGAGTCTGGCATATGTTCTCACCCTCACTAGCCTATAGATGACACTACAGTAGGCAATTATGATTTTATTCTAGTAAAGTATCTCAGCACTTTGCACATAGGCTTCAGTTTGACCTACCAATTCATGTATCCATTGAAGGCCTTGGAATATATTTCTGATTGCAAAGTCCCTACACATTTTATTGGTTGAAGTGAGTCACAGATTGTAGTTACACTGAGATGGAAGGAACTATGTTAGAACATGATGCTATATATCCCCACCACAAGAGAAATATCCAATATCACTTTTCAGGTTAAAGCAGATAATATACTGGAACATACTACAAAGTCCAACTGTTGGACTCATTACCATTTCCTACCGGCATGACTGTGGACCAAGACTGCTGTGCTATGGTAATCAATGTTGTAAACCCTCTGCATTTGATAAGAGAAACCAAGGCATATATTGTGCTTATTTTGACTGATGTTCTATGAATTTCTAAAAAAAAAAAAATAAGATTTTTGAAAAGTAAGTATAAAATGTAAATAAAATGTGTTTCATGCACATGCAGCATATAAATAAAGTAATGCAGAAATAAACTAATTAAATAGCGATAGGATTTGTGGGCAAAAGGAAGAACCTATGTAACCATATGTCAAAGGACAATGTTAGTCTCTTAACAGATTCACAAGAATATGAAGAAGGGGCAGAAGAATTTCAAGCAGCCTACAAAACAATTGTCTTAACTACGTTTTTATTTCTGTAACAAAGCACCATGATCAAGGCAACTTATAAAAGAAAGTGTTTAATTGCACTTAGGACTTCAGATAGTTAAAGTCTAGGATGGTGGGCCAAAGGGATGGTGGCAGCTAAGAGATCACATCTTGGTCCACAAATAGATTTCAAAGAGAGGCACACTAGGAGTAGTACCCAAACCTCAAGCCTGTTCCCAGTGACACACCTCTTCTATCAAGGCTACATCTCCTAAACCTTCCCAAACAGTTCCATCAACCGGGACCAGTATTTAAACATATGAGTTTATGGAGGACATTCTCATTCAAACAACGACAATGACAGAAAATAGTTGCATCTCAAATGACAACATGTTTACAAAACAGGATTCTCAACATCAAATTAAAAAAAAAAAAAAAAAGAATACCATGAAATCTGTGTAAAGAACTTCCAAAGAAAATCTCACAGGATAAAAACATGCCAATGATCATTAAACAGCACTTGAAAGTGAAATGAAGAAATAATTAATGCAGATTTTATCCATAGTGAGTAGGTTAATCTTTAATGATCCATTGTTTATCTTAAAATATAAATGCCTGTAGAATGGATGTCAATGGCATTTGAGGCTTCGTTGGTATGAAGGGGAACTATATCTTTGGCTTTACTGAGGTGGTTTATGTATTATAAAGTTTAAGCAAAACTTAGAATAAGGTTTTTATACACTGCACATTCAATATAGTTATACACATGGTGACGTATCACAGCAGTTGAAGTGCTGTGAACAGAGGTGGATGGATTAAGTTGCTTTGGGATGACACCAACTACTAGCTCTCTTTACCCTCCACCAAATATATTCTACCAACCACATATCTTCATCAGATTGAGTTCCAGTGCCTGAGAGGCGGTGTTCATGACTTAAGAAGAGACAGCTTAATTGATTCTTTTTTCAGAGTTTAAATCAATTTTACTGAATTGAAACTATTAACTGTAAAAATAGAAGTATCAGTTTGATGACGATTAAGGCATTTTCCTGCCTTAGATGAAAGGGATGAAATGTAATAAAGTGCATCATATGGATGGTTAGATATGGATGTTACTGTGGAGACAGCAGGGGGTCACCTTCTCACCCTCAGTGTTCGTCTCATCACTGAGCTGCAGCTGTAATGTGAATAAATCTTGACAATTCAATTAACACCAAACAGAAAACATGTTATTCACAGACTTCCAGCTAACTACATAACATTCAGGACAGAGTGTAAAATAAAAACGTAAAGCCTTGCTTCAAACAAAATATTAAACATTGTAAGACAGCAGCAGTAGAAAACTGAAACAAAGGCGGGATGACTTTATATGTGAAGTCCTGTGTGACTTCACTAGTTGTACCACCGTGAATAGGGCCCAGCAGAATCTCCTCCTTTGTCCTTATAACCCCGCTAAACATCACAAGCAATATTGTCCACCATTAGGGACAAACCTGAGTGACTGATTCACCTGCAGCTTCACCGAGCTGGAGGAGAAATGAAGGAAGGTAGATCCAAGGAGTTTGGACACTAGGGTGTTATCGAAGCCTATTGGCGCCCCATGCTCAGTGGTATCTGTGTTAGCTCTGGCTGTCTAGACCAGTAACATACACACAGTGTTGTGTGCTTCCTCTTTATTTATGTAACCATTTGATAGTTGTCTTAGTCAAGACATATGGCACTTAAAGTACTCATAGGCACAATTATTTTTCCATACCTTTTTTTTTTTTCTTTTTTGGTTTTTCCAGACAGGGTTTCTCTGTGTAGCTTTGTGCCTTTCCTGGAACTCACTTGGTAGCCCAGGCTGGCCTCGAACTCACAGAGATCCACCTGGCTCTGCCGCCCGAGTGCTGGGATTAAAGGTGTGCGCCACCACCACCGGCTTCCATACCTTTCTTATACTGTACTTTAATCATGGTCCAAAATTTTCAAGAAAACTTTTTTTTTTCTATCTATTGGAAGGAGCTGATGGACAATCACATCTTTATGAAAATTTTATGATATGTGGTCGTGCAAACACCAATTCTGGTTTCAGGCAACATAGGCTTAATCAATACTCTGCTACTGCCTCATTGTTAAAACTTGGTAAATTGTCTTCCCTGAGTCTTTGTTTCTAGCTCAAGATGCAATAAAAATACATATTTAATATGCTGTGTTTGTGTATTATATGAGATATTACTTATAATGAAACACACTTGGCACCTTGTAAAAAGTCAGAAGATGATATATTTATACAATAGTTATTATTTCAATTTTGATTACACATTCTAGGAATATTAATTGGTTTTACCTTGACATAACGATCATAAAGTTCAGAAACACAGAAGTGAAGAGAACTTTAGAGATTTTCTGGTTTGCTAGCTCTTAAGTGTACCAAAGTCAGAGATTTTTTTTTTTTTTAGAATTTTTATAAAAGGCAATAAATAGTCTTTTCTTTCAGAGTTACACATTTATTTAGTATTCTATTACAGGGAATTCTTTTATACTTGAAGCTCATTATTGGCATCTATGAACACCAGATCAAGATAGTGTGTCAACCCATACTTTCTGGCTTCATTCATGTAATAGTGGCAGGATTTGCCCTTGAATACTCTGCTCCCATTTTCTAAGTTGACCTTCTTCATCCCGTCTCTATCTCCTGAATATGCATCTATTTTTCCCTTACTACAAAAATGCAGAACACTAAAAATTAATGATATCACATGTTGATGCTATGTCTTATTTCAAAGAAACTCATAATACCAATTGGTTTTAAAGTCCTCTTTTCTTCTGTAGCATTCCTCAGCAATAAATTTACTTCTTTTCAGTAACTATAGTCAATGCCCTTTGTCTGTAAGGAATATAGTTAAAATGTGCCATGAGGAAGTGCCTGACATAATGTATAGTACACAATAATTCACATCTGAATATATATTATATAAAGTATATATATATATATATATGTATATATACATGTGTGTCTATATATTATACATGTTAGATGTGTGTTTATAAATGTTTTTACTACATATGCATGCATCTATGTGTAATTTATAAATGAAGTATTTGTTTACATGACATTTCCTGAGGACTTAATTTGTATTGATCCAGGTAGAAAGGGTAATTATAGACCAAATAAACAATACCAATAAAGACCAGTTTCAACAATTGAGACTATTGGATTTAAATATAGGATTATTAACTCAAGGAACCACATAATACAAATGCCCGCCCTTGAGTGACAATGCCTGAAGCCTGTTATCACTAGAGTTCTCTGCTCAACTGTTAGTCAGCTCCACTAAAGAGTGTTCCTGGGAGTAACTGTTTACTGCCTTGGTAGCCTTAAGGTAGGCCTCCTGAGTCATCATTGTCTCAGAATTGGGATTAAGTTTCTTGTGAATATTGAGTCTCTTGAAACCTCATGGTGGAACGTTTCACTTATGAAAATAAAACAGATACACAATAGCACAGTGGATGGTTCATAACAACTAAAATTAAAATACGACAATTATAACAAATTTCAATAAGGAAATCTCATTAGCATATTCTTATTGTGGTTTATACCTTTTCAATCAGAAGATACACTTTATGCACTTAGTCTTAAGATGTATGAATTACATGTATTAATATTAATGGGTCAAGATGCTCTTAGGTAAGATAAGAGTTACTTCCACACTAGCACTACTATACTAATACTGTGACAATGATCTAATATTGGAGACAGGTGCTAGGTGATGCATGATCAAGTAGCAAGGCTGGATAGTGGGATAATTCATGTCTTGAGCCAGATGGAGAGGAATGGTGAGGATTTTATCCACACTGTAAACTATTAAAAACCCATAGTTTGTTTGTTCATAGCTTGTTTCTTTTTAGGATTGCCAGAGTGCAGCTGGGTGGTTTCTGTCTGACTACTAACATATGTACTTATCTGCCCAGCATTTACTCCAGGTTTATCCACAGTCATTGAATACCCTGCCTTACTGTATTAGAAATTTACCATACACCAGCAACATTTTTAACTGATTTTGCTGGGGTGTATAAGCTGTAATGGAAAAAAATAAAGAAGTCATTAGGAAAGAGGAAGAAAGGAAACATCAGGGTAGAAAAACAGAACAGAAAAGGAATGGAGTAGAAAAAGCAACAGAAATAATAATAATAATAATAATAATAATAATAATAATAATATTAGCTTTTATCACTCAAAAAATATATATTTACCATACAGGGAACAGTGGTAAGAGCAGACTCATCAGTGAACTTGACACATAGAGTCCTCAATGATAAACGAAATAAGGGACAGGGCAATTGTCTTTGCTGTCTGCCTGGTTTCCTTCTTTCAAACATTGATTTTTATTTTCTTATTCTTCATCATGTGCATGATAGATTTTATTTTCATGGACTCAAAGAATAAGTCAAATGGAATTTCTAAAGAGTGAGCACAAACAGGATTTTCTAATTTCCTTTTTAAACATTTTATCCAATCATTGTTTTTAATTTCCTCTAGATCAAGCTGAAACTGAAAGCAAGATATCTTTATTTATTTTCATATTATTTACACTGATTTTGTAAGGCAACTTTCAGAGGAATATAAACCTCATTTGTCATGTTGAGGCAGAACTAGCTCATAGAACATTTAAAATGTAAGAGTGAGGAAAGTATGTGCCAGGGATAAAGTTCTTAATCCCTGTTTCTGAACACTTATGGAGATGCCAGGCTGATCCCACAGAGCTGGGGTCCTAGTAGCGCTGCTGGCATGCCATCTGCTCTTGTTCATATTGGATATGATCAGACATGGCCTCAAAGACCTTTCTGAAGCCAAGCGTTACTTCTGTCCTGGATCATTAACTTTCACAGACTCATCACATTGTGCCTCCTGCCTACACTAGTTTTGGTTAATATAGAAGTAATTGATAGGTGGCAGGTATGAAACACACACTAAAAGTCTTTAAGGTCAAGTGAACATTTCTGCAGGATAATGGAATTTTGCTAGAGTTATCTGAGTTAATACAGTCTGGCTTAGCATGCTCTAAGAATTTACCTGTGTTCTCTTTCATAAAAGTTGTATGTGTTTCTACTTTGTTTTTATGTCCTCCATCTCATAGAAATCCATGTAAGAAATATTTTTTGTATTAAAAGACTCAAGGTATAAAGGTAAACCTTGTTGAAATTGACCTTAAGATCAAATATAGTTGACCCACAGCAACAGGAATACTTAATTAATGAGTATTTGCAGTTCCTGAGCCATGTTGATATTATTGGATTATAATCAAATTAAATAGATTTTGAATGTACCCCAACGGGTTTCAATAGTGTGCACAGTCATTTCACAGACATTGTTTTATTAAGTTTTCCATATAAGCTTGAATAGGTGTGGAACACCTTCTACTTTTCTACCAAGTGGGAAAAAGCATCCGTACTGCACACAGCACAGAGATATTAACAGGCAGTGACTTAAAAATCAAGAACTTTGAGAAGAATATGCAGTCTCAGAAACTGTGTTGTGACAGAATAAACAGCTTGTTCAAATTGTATCAGATGTGACCTGTAAAGGTGCATTTTTATTTGACTAGTTTTATTGCTTAAGATACATGAATCAGCTATGGGAACTCTACCATATGACTGTATTTGAGCTTGCGTTTTCTGTTCCTGATAGTTGAAGCAATCTGTTGAGCGGCTTTCCTACTTAATATATGTCAATAAGAAGGAAGTAGGATGGTGTTACTGTGCAAACTGGGAGGCGATACACAGGTTATTTCTCCTGGCAGAATTTTTTTCATGGGTCTGTCACAAGCTGCTACTAAGAATTTAGTCTAGACAGAAGAATCATCTAAACTCATTCAAGCTTTGGGAATATACAGTTTATCTATTTTTCTGATTTCTGTTGGATAATAAGAACAGAATGACATATCCACAAATTTAATGTTTTTGAATCAGAATTGCTACTCAGTGATCTATCCTATAATACTCTTTGTAAAACTCATCTTTAAGAATATAAAAAGTATTGAAAAGGAGAAAATACTTATTTTTCATTTTGCTTTATATTTAGTGAGTCTTAATGACATAAAACATATTAATTTGCTTTATTTAAGAGTATTTAGAAAAAATGACTGTGATTGATTCAAGTCCCACTGTTGAATAATAGTAGAATGGAGGAATATAGAAAACTAATGATGATGTAATATCTATATTGTGTTCTTAGATTAATGAGAGCATTTTAGATTGTAATATTGTAGCACTGTTTTCATGGGGTTTTCTATTGCTGTGATAAGACATCACACCCAAAAGCAACTTGGGAAAGAGAGGGTTTATTTTGACTTTTAATTCCCCATCACAGTCCATCATTGAGGGAATTCAGGACAGAAACTGAAGGCAGGAACATGGAGTTGAAAGCGATGCAGAGACCATGGAAGAATGTTGCTGCTTCCTGAATTGTTCCTCATCCTTTCTCAGTCTGCTTTCCTATAGCACTAAAGACCACCAGTCTAGGAGTGGCATCCCACAATGAACTGGGCACTCCTTTAACAGTCACGAATGAAGATAATACACCACAGGCTTGCTTACAGTCCTATCTGGTGGGGACATGTCCCTGTTGAAGTTCCTTATTACCGAATGACTCTAGCTTGTGTCAAGTTGATGTAAAACTGAACTGTAGAAGCAAAGAATCCAAACTCATATAAAATGCACACAATAAATATTAATGATTTCTATCAGATTTGCATAGGAACACAGGATGTCTATTACTTTCATGGTGTTGCTTATCGAATACAAGTAAGTACTATACATTCATCATGGGACTTTGTACTGCAAGTCAAAAATGTTTGAGTGCCCAGAACACACAAGTCTTTGGGCAGTTGATTTGTACTTTATCTAGCGTCAATCTCCAATAGGAGAGAGAAAGAGAGAGAGAGAGAGAGAGAGAAAGAGAGAGAGAGAGAGAGAAGAAAGAGGAGTAGGAGGAAGGGAGGGAGGCAAGGAGAGAGGGAGGGATGGAGGGTTGGAGGGAGAGACAGAGGGAGGGACGGAGGGACATAGGGAGGGAGAGTTTATTCAAAATTCTGAGTTGAACACTGATTCATTTTCTCTTCTTTCAAAGCATATGAAGGACTCTACTGGCTGTGAATGCTGATAAATAGGCAACAGGTATGGAAAAATAATTGGTTATTTTCAATAAGTCTTAAATTTTAATAAGCAAGTGCTAAAAGGACTCAACTGCTCTTCTGAGTAATTGAGGCTGTAAGATACCTCAAGAGTAGAGACATTGTACAAATCCTTTAGTTTGAGAGTGTTTGTCAGTCCTAAAAGGCCCTTCCTGTTTTTCATCAGAAAGCCTTTTACTTCTTAGAGGACTCTATAATTAATGGTATCACCCACTTCACAGGTTTTATCAGGAGGGATTATTCAAAGGACTATTTCTAGCAAAATTCAAATATCTCATTGGTTAGTTATATAGACCATGGCAATCTGAATTTGTTTTGCATTCTAAACTGGTAAAATATGGTACATTGTTACAGGAGTGTCAGTGTATTTGAGAGTCTGTGATGCTTGAAATTTAGATGATGAGTGTTCAATTTTGTGATATAAATTCATTAATCTTTATCATATTCATTTTTAATTTTTCTAAAATGCATGCCTTTGCTCCCTGAGCAACTCAAGTATGTGTGGGAATTCAGGCACTTCAAAAACTGACAATGTGTTTCAGTTAGTTTTTGCTGTATTCAACTACAAGGTGATACAATTTTCTTACAACACAATGGTCCATGATTGTGTGGACATAGTGATGACATTTGCTGCTGGTGTGGTTTGGATCACACTCATGTTGAATTTAGCTATAAAGCTCTTAAGGCTACAGTTGGGAATGCAACAGTGTCCCTTTTGCCACATTTCATCACACAAAGCAAGTAATATGTCTAGTCCACACTCAAAAGGGAAAAAAATCAGTCCTACCATTTAATAAAGGAATGGCAGAGTCACTTTGTAGAGCAGGGCTGTCTAGCTAATGGCCTAAGAGCCACACGCAAATCAGAATAGCTCTGAGTGAGTACCAATATATCACTGCAAACTTACAACACTCACAGGACACTTTTGGAGTTCATGGCCCCTAGTCATCATAACCCACCTCTCCTTCCCCTCCCTCCATTCCCTACCCTTCCTCCTCCTCCTCTTCCTCCTTCTCCATCATTCCTCCTGCTCCTTTTTCTAAATATTGATTGTGTGGTTCTCCAGCATGAATGCTTTGGGTATCAATGCATGTCAAAACATCATGCAAAATGAATGCATGTAAGTTCTGACTATTTTTATATGCGCAGAATTTTAATTTTAAGATGATCTGAAGCTTCTAATAATTTTCTTTAAGTAAGGACAGTCAAATTGGCACCACAAGACATTTCATATGCCTGTGAAACCTGATAAAATAAAGCCATTATCAACAATATTTTATTTTATATTTTTTATTTTATAATTTAATTTAAGTTTACATATCAGCCATGGATTCCCCTGTCCCCCTCTTCCCCCCAGCCTAGCCCCCATTCCCATTTCCTACAGGGAAAAGACTACCTTGGGGATTTTTAGTGGGTAGCCATCCCAGCATTGGCCTGGAAGTTAAGACCCAACACAAGCTGTTTAAATAATATGTATGTCTGTGTGCTTATTTTATAAATGGGTTGTTGGACTAATAGGGCTTGGTGGGGGCTGGAGAGAAGCACTCCAGCTACAGGGATTCAGCTCAACTTGGTAGATTCTGTCCAGGTAGGTCCAGTCCCCTCCTCCCAGGCTAAGCAACGTGTCCCTGCATAAGCCCCAGGTTCCAAACACCCAGCTCATGCACTAAGGACAGGTCCAGGTCCCACTGCCTGGGTGCCTCCCAAACAGTTCAAGCTAATCAACTATCTCACTTATCCAGAGGGCCTGATCCAGTTGGGGGCTCCTCTGCTATTGGTTCATAGTTCATGTGTTTCCACTAGTTTGGCAATTTTCCCTGTGCTTTTTCCAGTCTTGGTCTCAACCATTCTCACTCATACAGTCCCTCCTCTTTCTCATCAATTGGACTCCTGGAGCTCCACCTGGGACCTGGCCATGGATCTTTGCATCTGCTTCCCTCAGTCATTGGATGAGAGTTCTAGCACCACAGTTAGGGTGTTTGGCCATCTGATCACTAGACTAGGTCAGTTCAGGCTTTCTCTCAACCACTGCCAGTAGTCTACAGTGGAAGTATCTTAGTGGATTTCTGGGGACCTCTCCATCACTTTGCTTCTTCCTATTCTCATGGGGTCTTCATTTATCACGGTCTCTTATTCCTTGTTCTCCCTCTCTGTTCTTGATCCAGCTGGGATCTCCTGCTCCCCTAAGATCTCTTTCCCTCAACCCTTGCCCTTCATTACCCCCCCCCACGTACAGTTTGCTCATGTAGATCTCATCCATTCCTCTGTCATTGGGCGATCCCTGTGTCTTTCTTAGGGCCCTCTTTACTAGGTAGCCTCCCTGGAGTTGTGAGTAGCAGTTTAGTCATCTTTTGTTTTATATCTAGTATCCTCTTATGAGTGAATATATACCATGTTTGTTTTTCTGAGTCTGGGTTACCTCACTCAGGATGATTATTTTCTAGATCCATCCGTTTACCTGCAAACCTCATGATGTCATTGTTTTTCTCTGCTGAGTAGCACTCCATTGTGTATATGTACCATATTTTCTTTATCCATTCTTCAGTTGAAGGGCATGTAGGTTGTTTCCAGGTTCTGGCTATTACAAACAATGCTGTTATGAACATAGCTGAGCATGTGCCCTTGTGGTATGATAGAGCATTCCTTGGTATATGCCCAAGAGTGCTACAGCTGGGTCTTGGGGGAGATTGATTCCCAATTTTCTAAGGAAGCACCATATTGATTTCCAAAGTGGCTTTACAAGCTTGCATTCCCACCAGCAGTGGAGGAGAGTTCCCCTTGCTCCACATCCTCTCCAGCATAAACTGTCTTCAGTGTTTTTGATCTTAGCCATTCTATGGGTGTAAAACTGACCTTAATTTCTATTTTGTTATCAATTTATATTCATAAAAGCCATGAATATAGATCTTTGTTTTAAAAGCAGAATTGTCTACCCTCAGAGGAAAAGAAAATTTATGGATGAAGGAAAACTGTTTAATGAAAAGGAAACAGGTGAGTACTCTTTTTTTGTAAGGAAATATACTAAGGAATCATCTGATGTTGCCCAGTGAAGATAAAAGGTTGGCCACATTTCTTATGAGAGTACATATGGGAGCATGCATGCATGCGTGTTGGCATGCATTTGTACACACACACACACACACACACACACACACACACACACACACACACAGCATCCTAGGATAATAGAAGCTATGAGCTACAGTTTGAATCTGAAATATCTGCCAAATACTTATGTTATAAATTCTTGGTCTCTACTGTGTGGTATAATTTTGAAGTCTGTAGAAAATTTTTGAGGTTACACTTGGATAGTGGAAGTTGGTCACTAGGGGTGGTGGGCTTTGAAGGTTTTAACTATGTCTGTTTTTTGCCTCTGCTCTTTGCTTCTTGGCCTATATTATTGGAACTACCCAACATTGACAACAGTGCTCTTTCCACCTAGATTAACCTTACACCATTGCCTAAAAATATGAGAGAAAATAAATTATTCCTCTACCAAGTTGCTTTTGCCTTGGTATTTTGTCAGAACAATAGATAACCAATAAAGCAAATTGGTATTTAAAAGGAGGGTAATTTCTGTGATAAATCTGACTATGGGAATCTTAGATCTTTAGAATTGGTTTATGAAAGGTATGTGGAAGTGTTTGGAGTTGTGGGTTAGAGAAAATCCAGAATACTGTAGACATTTATGAGTCATTCTGGTGAGAATCCAGGAGGTGAAATACGGATGTGGAGAGTTAAGAATGCCATAAGGTGTCATACAGTAGCTCTTTCCTGGGGATTGGGATAGAAGCCATGTTCATAGTACTTGTAAAAATGTTGCCTGTATTGTTTCTGTGTTCTAAAACCTTGACTGAGGCTGACTTCAACAGTACTGGGCTAATGTATTGGTTGGAGAAGACAGGAAGACACTGTCACATTCAGTCTTTGGAATTGCTGCTGTGCACTCCCTTCAGTCAGCTTTACAATGAAAGCAGAGATAAAAGAGCCCTGAAAATGATGTTTAAAAAATGTGCAGTTTGTCAAGGGTAGGAGAGTAAATGCATTATCAGGAAAAAAAAAAAAAAGGTGGGATGTTATTATTAAGGATATTAACAGCTTTAAAAAAGGAGCCACATTTTTGTGTTTAGACAATATAAAAGGTGCCACTAGTCTAAAAGCAAACCTATAAAGACTTTAAGATGTAAAAATGAAAATTCATTTGAAATATATTAATTAATTTCCAGAAAGAGCATCTGGAAAGAGAGTGCTATGGAATGCACAGCTTAAGCAAGGCCTCCTGAGGAAGTATTTCTCCAGTTCAACCATGAACACCATTGGATGCACACAGTAGGAGATTTCTCTTCTCTTTGAGCTGACTATTGGACTTAGGACCACTCATGTAATACTGATCTTACAAGTATGGAGAATGGAAGCATGTACCATGTTCTCACAGAAAAACTACTGAGCCCAAGCAATGTATAGCCAGATTGGATCCCCATGAACAAAGCCCTAAAATGGGTTATGTGGGAAGATTTGAGGGGAAAGTCTAATTTACACTGGAGATTCTAGGACGTGGGCTATATCAGAGATATGGAGTGTTTGCTGAGGAAAGCTTCCTGTCTGAGTGTCTCAAGAGAGATGCTAGGTATGCCGCAAATGGCAAGGCCATAGATTGGGCATGTGTGGAGTGATTAGGTCTAAGATGATGCCACATACTCTATGTGCTAAACTTGGAGCTGTGATATTCAGTGTTTACTGTTTGAATTTTGTTCTGATTTGAACTAGTCTTTTCTAGTTATTTCCACGTTTCTCCTTTTAGGGTTGGAACTGTTTCCTGACAGCAACTGTATATTAGAAATATGTAACTTCTATGGTGAGTTTACAGGCATTTACAACTAAGAGATGACTCTTGAATCACAGAGGAGACTTTGGACTTTTTGAACAGTTATTGCTAAAAATATTATAGGTGCTTTTGAAGTCAGATCCAGTGATTTTTGCAGTATAAGAGGGCTAAAACTTTCAGAATTTATTGTTTAAAGTTAGTATTTTGTTGTGTGGTTTTTCTTGGGCACATGAATGCCACTCAAAAACTTCTCTATTGCAAATGAAACCATCATGTGAAGAATGGCATGCTATAGTATAAGAAAAGATTTTTTTTTACCAACTTTATACCTGATAGTGGGCTAATTTCTAAAATATATAAAGAACTAAATAAATTGACATCAGGAAAACCAAGTAAAAGGAATTGGGGTAGAGTTCTAAACAGAAAATTTTCAAAAGTACAAACTCAAATGACTAAGCACTTAAAGAAATGTTCAACATCTTCAATTATAATGGAAATGCAAATGAAAACCACTTTGAAAATCATCTTACACCAGCCAAAAGTGCCAAGGTCAGTAAATCAAATGAAATCTCATGCTCACAAGAATGTGGAAAAGGAGAACATGCTCCATTGCTGATAGGAATACAAACTTGTCCATCCACTATGGAAATTAGTGTGAAGCTAGAACTAGATTTTCCTCAAGATCCAGCTGTAATTCTCTTGGACATATACTCAAATGATGTTTCACTCTACTACAGAAACACTTGCTCAACCAAGCTCATTGCTGCTCTATTCATAATAGCCAGAAATTGAAAACAGACTAGATGTCCACGAACAGATGAATGGATCAAGAAAAAATTGTACATTTACACAATGGTATATTACTCAGCTGTTGAAAAATTAAAACAGAAAACATGAAATTCACAAACAAATGTATAAAACTAGAAAAGTTCATGCAGAATAACGTAACTTGCAGTAGGTATTTTCTTAGGGCTGCCAATGAGCTCCCCAATAGACACAGAGACTTATTGTTAATTGTGAATGCTCAGCACTAGCTTAGAATTATCCCACCAGCTTTCTTTAACTTACTTTAACCTGTTTCTATCCATCGAACTTTTGCCTTAGATCTTTTTATCTTTCTTTCATTCTGTATGTTCTACTGGCTGGCTAGCCACAGGTATCTCCCTGGCATCATTTTTTCTTTCTCCAACAAGCCTATATTCATCTTCCTACTTACTCTCCCTGCCCAGAAGTCCCACCTATACCTCCTCCCTCGCTATTGGCCTTTCAGTTTTTTATTAGATCAATCATGTACCTTAGGAAGGCAATCTAAAACAGCAACACAACTTTACATAATTAAATAAGTAAAAATATCTTTACCTAGTTTAACAAATGTAACACATCTTTGCACAATTAAACAAATATTCTGCAACAGTAACATCCACCAAAAAAGAAAAATATAGTATGTATTGGCTTATATGTGGGTGTTAGCTTTTAAACCTTCACTAGACAAGTTGCAATCCAAATTACAACAGAGGTTAGGTGTGGAATACCTGCCTAGGAAGGAGGGTTGAATCACCCTGGGAAGGGGTAATAGAGTAGATAGTTATGGACAACTCATATGGGAAGATAAATCGGGAAGGGAAAGAAAAAGTGAGAGAAGGAAAACAGAGAGGGACAGTTAAAACTAAGAGCCATTTAGAATGCCATACAAAAACCTAGTACAGTTGAAGCTTCTGAAAATTTGTGTATCTACATATGAAGATGATCTAAATGAAATGGCCAAATAACAGGTGAATTGGAATCCCATCTGGACCTCTCTCATCATCTAAGGAAGCTCCAGTTCTGGGAATGTTTAACCTAATAAAGTTGTTAACCAAAACAGCCCCCCCCCCCCCCCCCCGGGAACCACCAAACAACTCAGGCTATGGCAAAGACTATTGTTTGCTCATCTGAAACTGATAGTAAAGACCTTTTGCTGAAGGCAATACCAACTCAACTAATTGAACAAGGAAATGTTGTACTAGTGCCTACCTAGAGCTCTACCCTGGCTGATTAGTGCTGATAGCAAAAGAGAATACTCTGCACAAGAACCTAGAAGAAAGGTAAACACTATCCCATCACAAATACTTTGATCTACAATGGTGATCTGTGTACAAGATTCACTAGTGAAATAGTAGTAGATAACTTGTGGGAAAAACCCACCATGTGATTGGATTTATGGAATACTCCATGAAATGAAACCCAAATGAAACCCAAAAGTAACCTGGCATGGGTAGTCAACAGCCTGGTCCAAGATAGGTCCAGGAACCAGTGGAAGACAAATACTATTGTTCTTCTAAAGGAATGTGACAACTAAATGACTCCTAATGATATTTGTTTATACTCATAGATTGATTTGTTATTCAGCCATCATCAAAGAAGCTTCCTTTCCAGTAGATGGGAAGAATACAGAGACCCATAGTTGGATAATGTGCAGAGTGTGAGAGACCTTGAAACACTCAATTCTGAAAGCCATGTCTCTATTGAATTCCTCCCATTGGGTCTCAAGGAACCCAGTGGACATGGAATTAGAAAGATTGTAAGAGCTAAGAGGATAGAGGACACCAAAAATCAAGGGCTTCTAAACACAGATGGAGTGGTGCACATGTGAATTCACAGATCGTGTGGCATCATGTACAGGACTTGACAAGGTCTGGACCTGATGGGATCCTAGAGCTGAATGCAGAAGTGGACATAAGCTCACATCCCAAACCCAGAAGCTACCTTCAATTGATAACTACTCACAACTGAAAAATTAATTTCCTCTAATGGAGTCTTCCTGGGTATACAAAGTCTCTTATCCTCAGGCCCCAGACCCTACAGTTCATGACCAACAACACAATACAAACTCAATGACACTTTTGGAAGTTCTTTTTTGGGGCCACCTTTTTCTTTCTTTTCATTTTCTTTTTGTTTTTTTAATCTTTTGTGTATACTTTGTCGTTTCCGGTTTTGTGTTTTTCTGGGATTGTGTGTGTGTGTGTGTGAGTATGTGTGTGAGTGTGTGTGAGTGTGTGTGTCCCTGTGTCTATATGTGTCTCTGGAACTTTTCCTTTGGCTCTTTTGCTTTTGTTGCTTTATTTATTTTGTCCTATTTTGATTTGATTTTACTTAGTCTATTTTTCGTCATTGTTATTTTTTAGATGCACATTGGTATCCTGAGAAGAGAGAGAAAGAAAGAGTGTGGATTCCAGTGGATGAGGAGACAGGGAATATCTGGGAAGGGTTGGAGGAAGGGAGACCATAATCACAATACACTGTATGAAAATTAATTTTCACCCAAAGGAAAAAAAAAGTAGTCTTTGGTTAATGGAAGTTGGTTACTA
Organism: Onychomys torridus; assembly: GCF_903995425.1. Lineage (NCBI taxonomy): Eukaryota > Metazoa > Chordata > Mammalia > Rodentia > Cricetidae > Onychomys > Onychomys torridus. The sequence continues at coordinate 31,912,248 of NC_050454.1, forward strand.
AGGGAAGGCCTTCAAGAGTCTACCAGCATGCACAGGCTCTGCCCAGGACTGTTCAGATGAGGTCCTAGAACTGAAGGCAGAAGTGGATGGACACTTGCCTCTATCCCTGACCCAGAAGCTAGCACCAACTGACAGCTACTTTCAAATGAAAAATTAGTTTTCTCCAAGGGACCCTTACTGGGTATAGAAACCATTCTTACAGCCAGACTCCATGACCAATAGATGCTCAACAGCAAAACAAGTGCAGTGACACCTCTTAATGGGTCAGAAAACTTATTCATTCATTCATTCATTCATTTGTTTGTTTATTTATTCATTCATTTATTTATTTATTTATTTATTTATGTTTTTACCTTACAGATTCTTTGTCTCTATAATAATAACAGATTTTGGTTTCATGTGTATCTTTGTGTCTATATGTGATTTTTTTTCTTGAGTGTTTTATTTGGATTTCATTCTTCTGTTGGTTTTGTCTTATTTTGGTTTGTCTTTTCTTTGTCTTATTTAATTATTATTATGAATATTATTACTTAGATGCCTATTTCTTCTCCAATGAGATACAGAAACGGTGTCTATCTGGCTGGGAGAGGAGAAAGGGAGGAACTGAGAAGAGGTTGGGGAAGGGACACTCTAAGCAGGTTATACTATATGAAAAGAAATTATTTCCGATAACAATCTTTCTCCCTAATTCTGACCATGGTCTAGAGTAGTTGTCTCTGTCCCACATCATGTGAATAGGCCACAGTCTCATGCTCTTACTCCCGGCCAGAGCTATTTTGAATTCTTTTCTCCCACAGTAGGCTGAGACTTGCTGAAACCATGAGTTCAAACAACATAGCCTCCATTGATTTTCCTCTGGTTAATGTTCTGCCACAGTGACAATGAAAGTAACTAATACAGGATGTAAGAGAGAAGTGACCATTGTGACTACAATTGGTAAACAATCTACCAGACAAGAGAGTATCAAAGCTTAGAGTTTGCTCTAGGCTGGTGCTGGCCTATAGATCCATTGCATGGTAATCTTCCCTGCAATAGCTATGTGTTCTAGCTAATTTTCTGCCAACTTGACATGAGCTAGCATCATTTGACATGAGCAAACCCAAACTGAGAAAATGCCTCCATAAGGTTGGGTTGTAGGCATGCCTATAGAATATTTTCCAAATTTCTGATTGATATAAGAGGCCCAAGACCGCTGTGGGTGGCTCTATCTCTGAGCTGGTGTTCCTGGTTTCTATAAGAAAACAAGTTGAGCAAGTTGGAGGAAACAGTCTAGTAAGCAGCAACCCTCCAGGGCCTGTGCATCAGCTCCTGCTTCAAGGTTTCTGTCCTGTTTGAGTTTCCTGTCCCAGTTCCCTTCAGTTATAGACCATGGATGTGAAATTTTAAGCCAAGTAAGTCTTTTCCTCTCAAGGTTGCTTTTGGTCATGGGGTTATATCATAGCAATAATAACCCACACTAAGAGAGTAGGGTACAGCTTGCAATATCAAAAGTTCATTCACAAATAGAAAGTAATCCCTTGGATAAATGTGTATCTTCCAGAGGCAGCAACCTTGAGATGCAAGTGTAATTCACTGTATCTTAATTGAGTCCTTCAATGATTTGTTTTTGTCATCTGTTAAGAGAATAACAGGTTCTATACTGTATACCTATTTATGATGCTGTAGAATAGCCTTGACTGTGAGACCCATGTATGAGACTCATGGAAGGTAATGAGAAAAAGACCCATAGCAGGAGCTAGGTGCTTGCCTGATAGCCAAACAATGTAAGTAAAATTAGTTTCTACTTTTCTATCATCAGGCATACCTCCACAGCACATAATTTTTCTTAAAAAAAATAAATACATTTGCCATAATTTCACAATAAACAACCTGGGGTGGAATCTAGAATGCCACAAGTAAAAGCTGAGGTTTGCACCTGACACGCTAAATCAGGCAGGGTACTTTGAGATATAACAGTGTTGAAAGACATAGTTCAGGGCTTAAGTGATCATGAAGGAAGTGGATGTATTGGGACTGGATAATCAGAACTCTTGAATATGTGGGCGGGAGCCTCAGTCATGTGTGCTGTGGAAATATGACAGAAAATCCCAGGACGAGGCTTATAATCCCTCTGCCCTGGTGCTCAGCAGCCATTCTGTTGTGGATGGATGAAAGCTCACAGGTGTGTGCTGAGGCCCAGAATAAATTTCGCAGGTGCTGGTGATTGCAGTACAGGTCTAAGTCCCTTTAGAGTCCTCGCCGTCTGAACAAATGAAATGATTTTGAATGCTTTTGCTTGCTACAGGGAAATTTATGAAAAGATGGCATGATTTCATGCTCCTTTGCATTGCTTTTGTAAGAGACCCGGGCCAAGAAAATTGTTCTCCAAAAGCCTGCTAAATTTTTATAATGGAAACAAATTTATCCCTTAATAAAAGCAACATTAGTTTTATTTTTAATTTATTGCTGAGGAGAGTTTCAGTTCTTACAGCTATTTTTTTTTCTGCTCTGTAACACCAGAGTTCTTTGTGTAGCCACATTTTGAAAAAAAGATTTCCCCATCGGAATCTGAAAATAAGGTTTTTTTTTTTTTTAATATGACAATCTTTATGTATTATTTTATATCATAATGGGAATTAGACTGGAATATGTTGCCCAACTGTATACTCTTATATAAAATAGGAACTTACTTAAGAAAATTGATTTTTATATAAAGTGGGCAATCACTAAACAGGCAAGGTTGATGGCTTCTGACCTTATAATTCTTTAATTTCCAATACAGCACTTCCTTCACTTTTGACTGAATTAAGATAGCACCCTGGTTGTGAGTAGACATGAAATCAGCTACATTACTGTTTTTGCAAAAAGACCCCCAAACGAAGATAAACTGAGACCTGGTTTTATGATAATGTCATGTGTTCAGTCAACTTTATGCTCTCAGGTTGTATGACAAAGTTGTTACTAAGAAAAAAATTTCAGCAGTTTTGAAATTCAAGTGATTGCTTCAGGCATGTCAAATAGTTAACTCTGAGTAAGAAGGGGAGGCAGAGAAGCACAATGCAAAACCACAGGCTGCTTGGTAGAAATTTACAATTAATGAGGTGACAGGAAAGGTTGGGGGTGATTCAGTGAGATTCTGCAGGAGTCACTGAACTTTAACAAGATGGTGAGGAGGCATCTTGACAGAAAAAGGCTTTTCTGACATTCTTTAGATTTACACTGTGCTGAGTGGGACACTCTTTTTCTAGGGGAAAAAATGGTCTAGTATTTCCTCTGTTACACTGTATGCTTAACTCTTCCCATCAGATTGGTATGGGGAGTTGTTTTCTACCATGTTCCAGAGTGAAATTAGACAAAGTTTAAAATCTGAAAAAGCATTTTTTCTCTGATTTGAAGGCTTTCTATAATAACCATATGCTATCTTGAATCTAAATCTCACAGCAGAACAGCCTTGACATTTGTGTCCTCTTCACTGGCATTGCTAAAAAAAATAAAAATAAAAATAATAAATAAATAAATAAACAAGAATTAACAGAGGTAGAGTGTAATATTTCTCTTCTTTATAGCAACTAATCTGAGTGCCTAGTCAGCTTCACCAAAACATTCAAACTAACAATCAAGGGGGGAAATAAACAAAACACCTCTGCTGTTTCACTTCTTTGTCAGAGAATCAGGATCAAATCATTGGAATCTGTGTTTTTACACCAGGTCAGAATAACCTCAGAATCCCATGTTGAGACAAATGGCCTCTCTTTTCAGTCCTCAGTCATCATCTGTAATAAACATTGTCCTCCTTATGTGTGCGACACCCACATAAGCCCCTTAGTTCAGCTCAAAAGTCACAGAGCAGGTATAGAAGTACTGGTGTTGAAGTTTAGACATGGTACTCTTGATGGAGATGCCCATCTGCAACTGCTCACAGACACCATACCCCAGTGAGGATGACAGCCCAAGCATATGAACCATTAGCTAGAACTCCAAAACACTAATGGGAATTCTCACTATTGTCTGTCTACATTCATCTCTCCTTGGATTTCCCTTGGCCACATTAGAATTCTCAAGCTTGAATTCATCTCCCTATCCAAATGCATTGCTTCAGTCAAACCTGCCAAGACTTAGTAACTGCTCCTCACGTCTGCCTCTGAGCAATGTCCATGATCAATCACCATGCTTATCCACTAAAGCTTGAATTTTTTTCCTGTTCAAATATCACTTTTATTTCCACTTAGCCCTTTGTCGTCTGACAATGAAGTATTAAACTGTCACTTGAACAATCCCTAGTTAAAATTTACCTCACTCTGACCCACCTCTACACAGCTGAGAAAGTAATCTCTAAAAACTACTTGCCTAATTATATCTCTCTTCACCTTCAGGAATTTCACACTTCCCCACTTACCTACATTATATACTCCAGACTCTGTGGCATAAGCTACCAGGCCTGTTTTGATCTACTCCTGCTCATTTCTCCTAATAGTCTTTTAATCATACTTGGTGATGTGGCAAATGCCACACATCATGCTGTTTGTGGCCTCCGATCATTGCATGGAGTATTCCCTCTGCTTGGAATGCCCCACTCACCACCTGTCCTGCAGGAGAACTCAAATAAATGTGCAGTAATCACCCATCTGGAAGCGACCAGAGAGGCTTTTCTAGTCCAGAAGAATTAGTTATGCATTGATGCCACATCTGTACCTTGTGCAGATTTCTGTTGTTGCACTGGCTACGATTTATTATTATTACTCATTATATTCTGAGTTCGGCTCTGAGCTCCTTCAGGAAGCAGCAATTAACAAGAGATCAACAAATGTTAGTGCAGAAAATTGGTTATGATTTTCTACCCTAGCTCATTGCCCAGTGAAAATTTTCATAACCAGAAAATAGAGAAATTCTGAAATTTCTACATGTCAGTGATGGCCCAATATTTCACACTTATTACTGCCTAAAGAAGAAGGATGGGAAGATGAAAAAACCTGGAACACAAAGAAGAATGTGACACTTCATTTAACATGAAGAGGGACTTAGGCTTCTCGTGTCCATGTTCATAATTTCTTCTGAATTGTCAATTGATTGACATCCAGTACATGAACTTATAGTTCACTATAGTTCTTCCTGGTTTTATAATCTTAGCAATGTTAGTGTTAATGTTACATTGGGCAAATTACATAGGGGCAGCTCCACCAGTAACTCTTCAGCATCCAGCATTTGAGTCAGATGTCAGGTGGGGCTGGTTTTGTACAGACACTGCTTAGAAGGAAAATTTAACGCTCTTTGCTAAGAGATTTCTACAGCCTTAGAAAATATGTATTTTACTGTGAGATCATTCATGTGCATTTATAACTGAATTCTGATAGTGAGGATAGGCCAATAAATGGCTTTAACTCTGCTTACACAATACTGCTGTTTACAGAGAGAAACAAATTATACAATCATCCCAGATCATTTTATAAGCATTCCACTATATTTCATTGACTCCAAAGCTGACTGTGGTATGATATTTTGGAGTTTGATGATTGCATATCTAATGTATTTATTAGAATTCAGGAATCTCTTATCACAGCTGATGGTGACACTAGTTTTAAAACTAATTTTAAGGGAACATAAAAAGCAATGGGTGTTAATATGACAATTTCATGCACGTGTATTATTATTCTTTGTCCTTATTTGGTCATCACACTGTTATCTCACGTCCTTGCCCAACCTTTGTTCTCGCTTATTTTAATTAGTTTCTCTTCAACTTACATATTACATGGATTGTATTATCCTTCCTTCGTTCCTTTGTTCCTCCCTCCCTCCCTCCCTCCCTCCCTCCCTCCCTCCCTCCCTCCCTCCCTCCCTTCTCTCTCTCTCTCTTTCTTCTTTCTTTCTTTCTTTCTTTCTTTCTTTCTTTCTTTCTCTCTCTCTCTCTCTCTCTCTCTCTCTCTCTCTTTCTTTCTTTCTTTCTTTCTTTCTTTAATATTTTTCAAGACGGGGTTTCTCTGTCTAGTTTTGGTGACTGTTTTGTATTTCCAGATGCAGACCAAGCTGGAACTCACAGAAATCCCTTCCTCCCCTTTCCTAGTGCCCTTGCTAGTTTTGTTTCTCACACACACACACACACACACACACACACACACACACACACACACACACACACTCACACACAAACACACACACAAACAAACACACTCACATACACATACACACACACTAACACATAGACACACACACACACACACACACACACACGATCTTGCACAAGAGAAAGAACAGATGACAGTTGTAACATTATAAAGACTTTGTTCTTTTTTTTGTTATATTTGTGTTTTAATTTTACACATCAGCCATGCGTTCCCCTGTCCTCCCCCCTCCCGCCCCTCCCCCCACCCTCCCCCCAGTCCCTCCCCTCCATTCCCATCTCTTCCAGGGCCAAGACTCCCCTGGGGATTCATTTAAACCTGGTAGATTCAGTACAGGCAGGTCCAGTCCCCTCCTTCCAGGCTGAGCAAAGTATCCCTGTGTAAGCCCAAGGTTCCAAACAGCCAGCACAAGCACTAAGGACAGGTCCCAGTCCCACAGCCTGGATGCCTCCCAAACAGTTCAAGCTATTCAATTGTCTCACTAATCCAGAGGGCCTGATCCAGCTGGAGGCTTCACAGCCTTTGGTTCATAATTCATGTGCTTCCATTCGTTTGGGTATTTGTCCCTGTGCTTTTTCCAATCTTGGCCTCAACAATTAAAGCTCTTACAGTCCCTCCGCTTTCTCGACAATTGGACATTTGGAGCTTCACCTGGGGCCTGGCTGAGGATCTCTGCATCCACTTCTATCAGTTATTGGATGAGAGTTCCAGCATGACCGTTATGGTATTTGGCCATCTGATCACCAGACTAGGTCAGATCAGGCTTTCTTTCAACCATTGCCAGCAGTCTACAGAGGATATATCACTGGATTTCTGGGGACCTCTAGAGCACTCTGCCTATTCCTGGTCTCATGTGGTCTTCATTTACCATGGTTTGTTATTCCTCATTCTCCCTTTCTGTTCTTGATCCAGCTGGGATCTCCTGCTCCCCTAAGCTTTCTTTCCCTCAAATCTTGCCCTTCATTACTCCCACTTTCGTCCAGGTTGTTCATGTAGATCTCATCCATTTCTTTGTCATTGTGTGATCCCTGTGTCTTTCCTAGGGTCCCATTTTCTAGGTAGCCTCCCTGTAGTTGTGTAGCAGTCTAGTCATCTTTGCTTTACATCTAGTATCCTCCTATGAGTGAGTACATACCATGTTTGTCTTTCTGAGTCTGGGTTACCTCACTCAGGATGATTTTTTTCTAGATCCATCAATTTGCCTGCAAACCTCATGATGTCATTGTTTTTCTCTGCTCAGTAGTACTCCATTGTGTATATGTACCACATTTTCTTTATCCATTCTTCAGTTGAAGGTCATCTAGGTTGTTTCTAGGTTCTGGCTATTACAAACAATGCTGATATGAACACAGCTGAGCAAATGCCCTTGTGGTATAATTGAGAATTCCTTGGGTATATGCCCAAGAGTGTTACAGCTGGGTCTTGGGGGAGATGGATTCCCAATTTTCTAAGGAAGCACCATACTGATTCCAAAGTGGCTCTACAAGCTTGCATTCCCACCAGCAGTGGAGAAGAGTACCCCTTGCTCCACATCCTCTCCAGCATAAGCTGTCTTCTATGTTTTTGATCTTAGCCATTCTGACAGGGGGTATCTCAGAGTCATTTTGATTTGCATTTCCTGGATAATTAGGGATGTTGAGCAATTCCTTAAAGGTCTTTCAGCTATTTGAACTTCCTCTGTTGAGAATTCTCTGTTTAGTTCTATAGCCCATTTCTTAATTGGACTGTTGGGCATAGTGATGTATAACTTTCTTGAGTTCTTTATATATTCTGGATATCAGCCCTCTGTCAGATATGGGGTTGGTGAAGACCTTTTCCCATTCTGTATGCTCTTGCTTTGTCTTGTTGACCATGTCCTTTGCTCTACATACATCACCCTTTACAATAGCCACAAATGATATAAAATACCTTGGGGTTACTCTACCTAAGCATGTGAAGGACCTATATGACAAGAACTTTAAGTCCCTGAAAAAAGAAATTGAAGAAGTCATCAGAAAATGGAAAGATCTCCCATGATCATGGAAAGGCAGGATTAACGTAGTAAAAATGGTGATCTTATCAAAAGCAATCTACAGATTCAATGCAATTCCCATCAAATCACCAAACACAATTCTTCACAGATCTGGAAAGAATAATACTCAACTTCATATGGAAAAACCAAAAACCCAGGATAGCCAAAAGAATCCTGTACAATAAAACAACCTCTGGAGGCATCACAATCCCTGACCTCAAGCTCTACTATAGAGCTACTATAATAAAAACAGCTTGGTACTGGCATAAAAACCGACATGTGGACCAATGAAATCGAAATGAAGACCCTGACATTAACCCACACACCTATGAACATACAATTTTAGACAAAGAAGCCAAAAATGTACAATGGAAAAAAGAAAGCATCTTCAACAAATGGTGCTGGCATAACTGGATGTCAATGTGTAGAAGGCTGCAAATAGATCCATAGCTGTCACCATGCACAAAACTTAAGTCCAGGTGGATCAAAGACCTCAACATAAATCCAGTTACTCTGAACCTGATAGAAGAGAAAGTAGGAAGTAGTCTAGAATGCATTGTCACCAGATATCACTTTCTAAATATAACACCAGTAGCACAGACACTGAGAGAAACAATCAATCAATGGGACCTGTTGAAACTGAGAAGACTTTGTTCTTTTAATGTCTAATTGAAACTGTAAGTTTTTCCCTCTTTGTGGTTCCTGTGAGTAGATAGGCGAATTTTGGTTAACCAGAGGTGGGGATAAATGTCCCAAAGTAGATAAAATTAACTACTTTGTAATTATATTGTGTAAATTTGCATGTTTCTTTTTTCAATCTCTTATTTATTTTATTAAGAAAATTTTTACTTATTTCACATAACAATCACAGATCCCCCTTTCTTCCCTCCTCCCACCCCTCCAGCTTTCCTTCCTAGCCCAGTTCCCCATTCCCTCCTCTAACAAGGTAAGGCCTCCCATGGGCAGTTAGCAGAGCCTGGTACATTCAGTTGAGGCAGGACCAATCCACCCCCCCCCCCCCCAACCCCCCCACCCCCGCATCAAGGCTATGCAAAGTGTCCTTTTGGAGTTTCCTGGTTTCTGAGGTATTCCAATTAATCTTGATTGTGTACACACAATTGCTGACCATTATTTCTGTTTTTATATTGGTTCCACTTATATGCTACTGTTTCACAAATTGTGCTCTTGTTTAATTGCATAAAACATCGATCATTCATTTTTCATCCAAATGTGAGATTTGTCTAGGGCACAAGAAGACAAATAGTTTTTAACCCACGATTTATGGGTTGACTGAACTCCTGACAGATGGAAACAAAATGGGCAGTTCTTTCATGGTCTCAGGATTTCTCCAGGCAATTTCACTCTATGTTTTCTTCACTGTGGGGGCTTCAAGATGTTCAGACTTTATATATTGCTGTTCAGTGCTCTTAAAATGAGTGTTCCCATAGAATATGCCTTCAAGCATTTGTCTCAGAAATCAGGCAACGGAATACACAGTCTGCTATTCTGATGTACACATAGTAAGCCCCATTCTACTACAGGGTGACTATGATTTGGAGTGAAGTGGTATGGTATACATGAACTGGGGACAAGCTCAAGAATAGGATTCCACATTTCCATAGCTCTATTTGTCCTCTTTTTTCTCCTCTTCATCCTCGTCCCTTTTCCACATTTCAGGAGAATTTTCATCTACTTAGTTACATTCTTTACACACAGCTATATATCTCTCTTTACACACACACACACACACACACACACACACACACACACACACGCTCTCCTGCAAGCCATATATTTATATATACAGTTACATCTCTTTTTTATATACACTTCTCTCTACCCTGCTACATTCCTTCACACACTGCTACATCTCTCACCTCTTCACTCATTCATCACTCACTCTCCTCTACACACAGATCCTCATCTTACATCTCTTCTATACAACTACATCTTCTATATCTCTCCACCCATTCAGTTATATATCTTCACACTTCTCTCACACTTCTCCCTCATTTCTCTTTATACACACTCAGCTACATCTCCCTTTCAGCACACACACATCTCCACCCCCAACCTCTAGAAAATTGTTAAGTTACATTTTCAGAGTCACAAAGCATTTCTTGAGTCAACAATAAGAGTCAGAGCCATTCTTATGTGTGCATAAGGAATCACAGTGTTTCTCAGGCTAGGGAGGTTGCTCTGACAGGCCAGACTTATTGGTGAACAGATGGAAGGCACATAGGCTGAGCAGCATCAAGGAAAGTGACATTGAAATTCAGGACCTAAACAATAAATGGTTCGTCGGCTTAACCTTGAGACTAGGTTAAGCTGAAAGTCAATTGCTATAGAGAATTTATGTCTACTAAAGTTGTCTTGTACCTGACTTTGGTTCAACAAACACTTGAGAACTTGCCCTTGTATATTCTCTGCAGCAGCAGCTAGTTTGTTTTGAATGTGTTTTGAAGCCTGAAATTAGCTGTCTTTGTGACTAAGAATAATATTACTTTTCCATGTTTCTCTGAGTAATGAAAAATATCCTAGTATTATTTCTATTCATCAGAATTATACAGATTAAGCAAAAACCATCTTTCTGACCATCCACAGATATATATGTGCCCAATAGATGGAATTTTTTCATGAGATAAAGACACAAGCAATGGGAAAATAATTATTGTAGTTAGAGTTTTCCTGCCTGGCCCACAGTCAGGACAAATCTCTCTCACCTGCCAGGCCCTTAGATGCTCAGAACCAACCAAGTAAACACACAGAAACTTACATTGTTTAGAAACTGTATGGCCATGGCAGGCTTCTTGTTATCTAGTTCTTCTATCTTAAATTAACCCATTTCTATTAATGTGTACTTTGCCAATTGGTTTCTGGCTTACCTGTACTTTTACATCTTCATTGTCATGGCAGTGGCTGGCAGTGTCTCTTTCTCCCCAGCCTTCCACCTCCCAGAATTCTCTTCTCTATTGTCCCACCTATACTTCCTGCCTGGCCACTGGCCAATCAGAATTTTATTTACACAGAGCGATATCCACAGCAAATCATAGCTGTTTCTAGGGAAGAAATGAAGTAGCACATGAGAGAAATTACAGACAGAAACAAATAGATTCAGAGTCAGTGACTTCCATGTTTTTTGCCAAGTGGGGACTCAGTATCAGAAAATTATTCATCTGATAGGTCAACGTGTTGAGTATCAGCTGTCATCTGCTGTATATTCTATTTTTTTCAAAATTTGAAGTTTATTAAAATAAAGTATTAGCAAGCAATATGAAAAAGCATTTTTTAAGAGTTATGACTTTGAGAAGCACAAGATAGTAAAACCTAATACATTTTTGTAAGTATCAAGAAATAGCAGTTGAACTATGGTCTGCTTATTTATTGGTTCTGCTTCTATTAATAGTATAGAAAATGAAACTAGCAGCATGCTGCATATTCTTAATGGTCTCCAGCAGTATACATAGACGTATATGCATATAATAACAAATTAATGTAAACAAGGCAATGTATTTTAAATAGAACAAGGTGGTACACATGGTTGAACTGTGGAAAGAAATGGAAATGGGGAAATGTTCTACTATTTTATAATCTCAAAAATAAAATAAATAATTTTAAAAGTAGAAAACCAATTGAGTTTTATGAAGATCTTGTATCATGTAAATTGGTTAAACTCATTAAATCCAGCAATATTTGTGTCCTTTGGATTTTTTCATGATGTCTTTCATTCATCTGCAAAAACAAAGTTATTTATTTTTTAACATTCATTTTATTTTTATTTGGAGAATTTCATATATATGTACTGTATCTATACTATTTCTATTAGCCATTTCACTCTTCCCCTGCCCCTCAACTACCTCTTAAATTCATTTTCTTTAATTAATTATTATTGTGAAGCACACACATACACATACACATACACACACACACACTCTCATACACACATATAAATATGTTGAGTACATTTGATGTTGTTTATATATTTATACAGTTATGTATTTATGTATCTATGTTCTATTTTGGGTTATGCTATCAGGGTACTCATCCCTCGAGATGACTGAGTCAGTCTCCTTTCAGCAACTCTATACTGCCTATAATTCCCACATCCATGATGAATGTCAACTGATGTTGTCATTGTAAAGGTCTTGTTTGACTGTATTGTTCAGATTTCATGAGTATGACTCAAAGTCATATATGGAAGACATTCTCTTATATCAGACACCCAGATCTTCCAGCTCTTGAGCACAGAGGATAACATTTCATAGAAAATGTATGGCCCTCTGGCTTTTACAAACTTTCTGACCCTTCTTATGTGGTCTCTTTACTTTTTATTATTATTTTTTCTTATCTTGACTGGAGTTTCTAAGACAATGCTATTCTTACTTTTAGAGAAAAGGAAAAAAATGTCTTTTTTCTTTAATTTTTAGTTTTTTGTGAGTTTCAAAAATTAACAGATGTCAAATTTTGTTGAACTATTTTTTCTCTATTTTCAGAAGTGATGTGTTGCTGAAGTTTTCCTGGTCCTGGCTTGCTGGCAGTTGGGAAAAATCTCCCTTACTCGTGTCCCCCAAGTAAACACACAGAGGCTTATATTAATTATAAGTGCATGGCCATAGCTCAAGCTTTTTGTTAGCTAGCTCTTATATCTTAAATTAGCCCATAACTATTATACTATGCATTACCACATGTTTCATGGCTTTACCTGCATCCTATTACGGTTGCTCCTTGGGCACCTCTCTGGTCTTTCTCCTCTCCTTCTCTCCATCTCTCTCTTGTAATTTCCCCCTGCTTCTAAGCTGCCATGCCATAGGCTGAATGACTTTATTTATCAACTAATCAGAGCAACACATATTCACAGCTTACAGAAAGACATTCCCCCATCACTTCCCATTTTCTGTCTAAACAAAAGGAAGGTTTTAACTTTAACCTATGAAAATTACATATAACAAAACTGTTATCAAGCAAGAATTACAGTTACAATATCTAGTCTACTTGTATTTTTGTAAAATTAAAGAAAATATTCCATCTATCCTATATTTGTGAGTCTAAGGTTTTATATCTAATTTATCTTTAATCATAACCAAGAAAAATTATAAATACATCTAGTCTTCAACTACATCAAAGACCTCAAAAGGATATAATATTACCTACATAAACAGGAAGAACATTGTAAGCAACTTCCAAAAATCTAGAATGACAGAGACAGCTGACTTCCTAGACAGGAACACCCAAATTCTTCTGCAATGTTGGGGCCATCCATCTTCAACCCATAGGTCTAGAGTCTCTCAATTGCTTCTCTCTGTGTCCTGTTGAATGTCTGGCAGTTTCTTCTGTGAAGCAGGAACCTAAAGGACCATCTCATCTTGCAAAGTTCAGTGGTCACCTTCCTGTAGGTCCTGCATGTCCAATTTATACAACATTTTGTCAAGCAGTCCAGGTAAGAACAGTTCTTGCCCAAATGGCTATTTTTGCCACAAAAAAGATAAACTCCACATGGAAGGTCTTCAATGCCCATCTTTCTTTTTAAAGTAAATTAGTGTTACCAGGAACAGATGTGTTTCACTGACCAGGACGTCTAAGTTTTAAAACATTTTAAAAGCCATATTCTACAGGGTTTGAAGTATTTAAAAATTACCTGCCAAGTTGAACTATATCTATGTATACCTAGAAAACAACATGTCTATTAGTTTAACTATCATAAACTAATTATTAATCTGTATTTCTTAATTAACCACTACAATTTAAATGAATTATTTAAACATAATACATTAAACAAGAATGGAAATATACATACAGTATAATAAAATTAACATTAAATTTGTATCAATAAACTAAAATCCATAGCATTATAAAACATTTTAAATAAGTTGGTACTCTTTAATAGTAGATTCAATAATCTACTTTTTTATCCTATCATATCTATATTCTATCCCCTTTTTTCTTTTAGAAAGATATTGACTATCACCAATAATAATTTGTAACCAATCTCCAACAAAGACGATATCTATAATCTATTTTTTGGGAATGTGGGAATAGTGTGCAAGGCTACTTCCTGATGATTATGGGCACTGGTAGTTTTATGGGGATTTTGAGAAAATTTGAGTTAATGGTCAAGTCCTGGGAAGACTGACTATAACTTTTGTAAATAGGTACTATCTGTTACGGTTCAGGAGGTCTGGATTGAACATATCTGATCCATCCACAGCCTCTTGCTTCCTGTGGAAACAAAAGCAGAGCCTCCTTTCCAAAGCAACATGTCCTTAGATCCAAAGTTTGAAGTCAGGATACCTTTAACATACCCATATTGATTTAACTGAGAAGGCTTTTTAATTAAATGTCTTTCTGCCATTTAAAATCTCAAAGACAACACAATCCAGATTCTCTGTGTAATACCCATATTTACATGGCTTATATTTTTTACCCTTACCGTCTCTTTAAAGAATTTATTTTTAAAACTACTTCTTTATATAACTGTTACCTTTATATAACTGTTTCTTCTCTCTTCCAAGCCTATGTACATTTTCACACACACTGTAAAACATTTAAAGTATTATTCCATCTGAATCGGTCTTATTGTGTAACTATTGCTTTAAACTGCAGTGGCTAGTACTGAAGCAGCATCCTTGGCTGACGACTCTGCCCATCTCAGCCTTTCAACATGGTGGAGATAATTCACCACCAGCTCTGGGAGCCATGCTGTCCACTGAATGTGGGAGGCAATGGGTCTATGCTTCTATCAAAGCAGTGTGTAGCCCCAAAACTAACTAACTAACTTCCTTCCTTCCTTCCTTCTTTCTCTCTCTCTCTCTCTCTCTCTCTCTCTCTCCCTTTTCTTTTCTTTACTTTTTTGTACTAGTAAATGCTAAACGCACCACACAGCATAATGTGCAGCTTGGAGATGCCTCTGTGTACCATGGTAGGAATCTCTCATGCTGCGTGACCAGTCCTCATGCCCAGGATCCCACCATAGAGTAGTTCAAGCCCACAGACTGTGGCTGATCTGAGAGATACAACTAGGCGCCTGTTTTTAGCTCTGTTTTAGAACTTTTTAAAAAGGTTTCTCAGGTTTTAAGTGGAAACTCTTGTCCCACATTTTGGCTCCAGCGGTGTCACAACTTGTTTCCCTTAGTGTATTAATATGTTCAAAATTTTATTTAATATTATAATGTTAACTTTCTCTTTCAGTCCTGAGAATAACTTACTTTGGTCTTGGCACATTGTTTTGTTTTTTTTTGTTTGTTTTTGTTTTTGTTTTTTTTTTTGATATATCAAATAGCAACTCCTCATTACTTAAGGATATATTCATGAATGACATTCATTTATATTTTCTTTATTTATTTTATAATGTCTGTGGTTTTATGAAGATCATATATGCTTTGTAAAGAATTATGAAGTTCCTGTCTCTCTCACCCTCATCCTCTACCTTTCTCCTTCTGTCTCCCACCTCTCTCTCTCTCACTGTGTTGGGGGAGGATGTGTGTGTGTGGGTTTGGGTATGTTTGCAGGCATGCATGTGTCACATCCTATCTGTGGAGGTCAGAAGATAACCCCAGTTGTCAGTCTCACATTTTACCTTGTCTGTGATAGGGCCTCGTCTTTGTTGTCCACTGCTAGATAGGCCAAGCTAGCTCATCTGGGAGCTTTGGGGATTTTCCCTGTATATACTTCCCATCTTGCTGTTGGAGCTCTGGGATTAGATATGCATCCTACCACCTTTGGCTTTACATAGGATCTGGGAATTCAAACTCAGTTCTTCCTAATAGTGCTGCAAATGCTTTAGTCACTGAGTCATCACCCCAGCTCCATTTTCTATCCTCTGAGATAGTTTGTATTGAGTAGAATATTTCTTTCCTAAGTGCTAGGAAGAAATTGTCAGTGACGCTACTTTGACCTGGTGTCTTAATTATTGTAAGGGTTTTGACACCAAATTTAATTTCTTTAATTATTGTAAACCTTTTCACATTTTCATTGTTCTGGTTGCATCAAAGAGAAGCCCTTAACCTCTTTTGAATTACATATTAATCATTTTTATTTCAGTGTAGAATTTTGTAATGATAAGCTTTACCTACAGTTGTTTGGTGATTTTTCTTTTTCTATTTTGTTGAGGAATTTATGGTCCTGGGGGATTGGTCAATGGTTAAATGCACTTGTTGCTTTTATAGAAGACCCTACTTTGATTCCGAGTATCTACCTGGTGGCTCATCACCACCCATAACTATGTAACTCCAAAGACTTCTTCCTTCACATATGTTAAATGTATACAATGCAACCAAACACTCTTACATGTGAAACAAATAAATCTACAAAATATTTTGGTTTTTTATTTATTATTTTTATTTATTTATTTTTCTTTCCTTTTATATACCAACTCCTGTTCCTCTCCCTCCCCTTCTCCCACTCCCCTCCAACTCCCCCATCCCACCCTCAACCCCTCCTCATAGAGAGTAAAGCCTCCCCTGGGTAGTCAACACAGGCTGGCATACCAAACTTGAACCTGACCTAGCCCTTCCCTCCTGCATCAAGCCTGAGTAAGGCATCATACAATAGGGAATGGGTTCTAAAAATCAAGCTCACATACCCAGGATAAGTCCTGCTCCTATTGCCAGGGTATCCATAAACACATCAAGCCACACAACTTTCACCCACATTTAGAGGGCCTTGTGTGGTTCCATGCAGGCACCCTAGCTATCAATCCAGAGTCCATGAGCTCCTACTTAGCTTGGGCCAGCTATCTCTGGTTTTCCACCTTGCTCATATAATCCTTCCTCCCTCTCTTCAGCTAAACTCCAGGATCTTTGGCTAGTACTGGCTGTGGGTCTCTGTATCTGCTTCCATCAGTTACTGGATGTAGGTTCTGTGACAATTAGGGCAGACACATTGATCAATAGAAGCAAATAGATGACCTTTACATTAATCCACTTACCTAGAAATACCTGATATTTGACAAAGAAGCCAAAACTGTACAATGGAAAAAAAAAAAGCATCTTCGACAAATGATGCTGGTGCAACTGGATGTCAACATGTAGAAGAATGCAAATAGATCCATGTCTGTTGTCATGCACAAAACTGAAGTTTCTTGTTCTCCCTCTCTGTTCTTGATCCAGCTGGTATCTCCTGCTCCCTTAAGCTCTCTTTCCCTCAATCCTTGCCCTTCATTACCGCCCCCATGCATGTCCAGTTTGCTCATGTAGATCTCATCCATTTCTCTGTCATTGGGCAATCCCTGTGTCTGTCTTAGGGTCCTGTTTTCTAGGTAGACTCCCTGGAGTTGTGAGTAGCAGTCTAGTCATCCTTTGTTTTATATCTAGTATCCTCCTATGAGTGAGTACATACCGTGTTTGTCTTTCTGAGTCTGGGTTACCTCACTCAGGATGGTTTTTTCTAGATCCATCCATCTGCCTGCAAACCTCATGATGTCATTGTTTTTCTCTGCTGAGTAGCACTCCATTGTGTTTATGTACCACATTTTCTTTATCCATTCTTCAGCTGAAGGGCATCTAGGTTGTTTCCAGGTTCTGGCTATTACAAACAATGCTGTTATGAACATAGCTGAGCATGTGCCCTTGTGGTATGATTGAGCATTCCTTGGGTATATGCCCAAGAGTGCTACAGCTGGGTCTTGGGGGAGATGGATTACCAATTTTCTAAAGATGCGCCATATTGATTTCCAAAGTAGCTGTACAAGCTTGCATTCCCACCAGCAGTGGAGGAGAGTTCCCCTTGTTCCACATCCTCTCCAGCATAAGCTATATTTGTGTTTTTATCTTAGCCATTCTAACGGGTGTAAGTTTGTATCTCAGAGTTGTTTTGATTTGAATTTCCCTGATGATTAGTGATGTTGAGCAATTCCTTAAATGTCTTTCAGCTATTTGAGCTTCCTCTGTTGAGAATTCTGTTTAGCTCTATAGCCCATTTCTTAATTGGACTGTTGGGCATTTTAATGTCTAATTTCTGGAGTTCTTTATGTATTCTGGATATCAGCCCTCTGTCAGATGTGGGGTTGGTGAAGTTCTTTTTCTATTATGTATGCTGTCGCTTTGTCTTGTTGACTGTGCCCTTTGCTCTACAAAAGCTTTTCAGTTTCAAGAGGTCCCATTGATTGATTGTTTCTCCAGAGTCCATGATACATGAAAACCCCAATAGGAAGAAGCAAAGTGCTAGAGAGGTCCCCAGAAATCCACAAAAATACCTCCATAATAGACTACTGGCAATGGTCTAGAGAAAGCCCAAACTGACCTACTCTGATGATCTGGATGGCCCAAGCACCCTAACTGTTATGCTAGAACTCTCATCCAATGACTGATGGAAGCAGATGCAGAAATCCGCAGCCAGGCCCCAGGTGGAGCTCCAGGAGTCCAATTGGCAAGAAAAGAGGGAATGTATGATTGAGAATTGCTGAAACCATGACTGGAAAAAGCACAGGGACAAATAGCCAAACTAGTGGAAACACATGAACTATGAACCACTAGCTGAAGAGCCCCCAACTGGATCAATCCCTCTGGATAAGTGAGACAGTTGATTAGTTTGAGCTGTTTGGGAGGCCCCCAGGCTGTGGGACTGGGACCTGTCCTTAGTGCATGAGCTGGCTGTTTGGAACCTGGGGCCTATGCAGGGATACTTTGCTCAGCCTGGGAGGAGGGGACTGAACCTTCCTTGGCTGAATCTACCAGTTTGAGCTGAATCCTTAGGGGAGTCCTTGCCCTGGAAGAGCTGGGAATGGGGGGTGGTCTGGGGAGAGAGTGGAGGGCATGGGAGGAGGGAGGACATCAAATTCCATGGCTGATAAGTAAAATTAAATTAAATAAAATACAATAAAAAACCTCATGTTCAAGTGGATCAAAAACCTCAACATAAACACAGTTACACTGAACTTGATAGAAGACAAAGTAGGAAATAGTCTTGAATGCATTTGCACAGGAGACCACTTCCTAAATATAACTCTAGTAGCACAGACACTAAGAGCAACAATTGATAAATGGTACCTCCTGAAACTTAGAAACTTCTGTAAGGCAAAGTATATTGTCAATAAGACAAAAAGGCATCCTACAGAATGGGAAAAGATCTTTATTAATCTCCCATCTGACATAGGGCTGATCTCCAAAATATATAAATAACTCAAGAAACTAGATATCAAACTATCAAGTAATTCAATTAAAAGTGGGCTACAGAGCTAAACAGATAATTCTCAACAGAAGAATATCAAATAGTCAAAAGACATTTAAGGAAATGTTGAACATCTTTAGCCATCAGGGAAGTGCAAATCAAAATGACTCTGAGATACCATCTTACACCTGTTAGAATGGCTAAGACCAAAAGCACTGCAGACATCTTATGTTGGAGAGGATATGGAGAAAGAGGAACTGGCCTCTAATGCTGGTGGGAATGCAATCTTGTACAGCAACTCTGGAAATTAGTAACTCAGAATATTGAGAATCAACTTATCTCAATCCAGCAATATTATTTCTTGGCATATACTCAAAAGATGCTCAACCACACCACAAGGACATTTGCTCAACTATGTTCAGAGTAACATTATTTATGGTAGCCAGAACCTAGAAACAACCTAGATGTCCTTCAAATTAAGAATGGAAAATGTTGTACATTCATAAATGGACTATTACTCAGTGTTATAAAACAATGTCATCATGAAATTTGTAAGCAAATTGATAGAGCTAGAAATAAGCATCCTGAGTTAAGTAACAGTGACCCAGAAAGACAAACATGATATGTACTCACTCATAAGTGAATGTTAGACACAAAGGAATGGATAATGAAGCTATAATCCAGAGATAACCCCAGAGAAGCTAAGTAAAGAGGAGGACACTAAGAAGGACACACATGGATTGTCCCAGAAAGGGGAAAGTGTTAAGATCTCCTGGGTAAACTGGGAGTGGGGAATAGGTGGGGGGGAGGGGTAGTAGGAACATGAGGGCTTAAGATGGCCTAGCTGGGGGATAGATGAGAAGGAAGAGCAATGAAAGATATATCTTGAGAGAAAGTACCATTAAGGGGATGAGAGGAAATCTACAGCTAGGGAAAACCCCAGGAACTCACAAGACTGTCCCCAACTAAAACTCATAGCAGTGGTGCAGAGGTCACTTGAACTGGCCTTCCCTGAGACTGAGATTGGTGTCTACCCTAATTGGCACTTGTCTTTTATACACAATGTGTGATATTCAAATGTCTGTGTGGTATATATTTTCCACCACTATTACTTTAAAATTTTCAGTATTATACCATCTTTCCATGTTTTAGTCAAATTATACATATATTAGACCATTTAAAATTTTGTTCAGTTGCTACAAATGCTTTTTATCGTTCTCTTACATTTTTAAAAGTAGTTACTTTATAAATTAGATAATTTTAAAAACAGATTTATTTTTATTTTTACTTATGTGTTGCTGTGTTTGTATGACACATGTGTGTGGGTTCCCATGACTAATGGAAGGGGGGCCTTAGGCCACTGGAGCTGAAGTCACAGGTAGTTGTGACCTGCCTATCATGGGTGCTAGGAGCCAAATCTTGACTTATGGGCATGAAGTTTGTATTCTTTCCACTGAGCCATCTCCCCAGGCACCAAGCTACTATAGTTATATAGACATAATTTAAAGTTCATCCATTCTCCTTTAATGGGTTGTAATCTAGTTATGACCCTGGAAAATTTATTCCTTTTCTATTTCGCTTTACAGATTTTTTCTATCATTTGCAGTTGCCCACACAGGATAAATATCATGCCTGACTCCCAGTTCTTCCTGCCTTTCTCTGTATTAGCTATGGCTTCATTTTCTGATTTCACTCTCTTCCCAGCAGTAAACTATAGTTCCCTGTTGCTATGGACCGGCAACATCTTTAGCTCAGAGTTTAATTTTCTGATTCAAAATCATATTTATGGAGGACCTGAGTGCCTTGTGATTGGGAGTGCACTTTTTGAACTCTACTAGCCCTCCTGTCCACTACTGCCAAGTGTTTCTCTTGTCTGTGGTTCTTTTTGGTCGGAGGGTTTTTGTTCTTCAATTAGCAAAGAGATTCCTCTTGCTCTTGATGCCAAAGCATGTGTCAGCCTCAAGATGATTGCATTTTATCTTCTAAGGTGAAGAGTTTATTTTACTCTTTGTCCAGCTATAGGCCTTTTCGACCCTGAGTGTGACATACTTTATTGTTTCATAGCAACAGATTAAAGGCTTTTCTTCACAGGAGAAAAAAGTACAGAGAGGCAGGATATATTTACTGACTGCTTCTTTCCATTCTGTGCATCCACATCCTTTCTCCCATTCTGTCCCTAAGCTTTCTTCACTTTAACCAGATGAAGCTTTTGTGGAAGTGTTCCAAACTAGAGCCCAAGAATCAGCAGCAATCCCCTACAGAATTCTGATTTTTTTTTCCTGAACCATCTTAGCAAGTGCCGTGTGTGTGTGTGTGTGTGTGTGTGAAAGAGAGAGAGAGAGAGAGACAGAGAGACAGAGAGACAGAGAGAGAGAGACAGAGACAGAGACAGAGACAGAGACAGAAACAGAGAGAGTGGAAAGCTGCCCATTTACCTCTGATAGTGTGCATGAAGGGAATGAGGCAGATCTATCCTAGCATGCCCAGGCTGCCTTTGTTTACACTCTGCTCTTGTCATAGATGCTTTTGAATGTCAATCAAATCTCCCTTAGATTATGGTCATTAAGTTTTCCTTACACCCTGAAAATTTAAGATGTTGGTATATACTTTTCATTTAACCTTGTATATATTTATATATATCTCAGATCCTAATCATGAAAACCACAATGAAATTTTTAGTAATTTGGTTACCTCTGAAATAGTAAAAATAAATAACAATTATTGGAACAATATGAAGAAAGCTCAACACCAGTGGGGTTTATCCTAATATTGATGTGAATATAATTTTCTTTATTTCTTTACTTGTCATAAATGAATGTAGAGTCACTGGCCAAAAGCTCAGTTTCCTAGAAAAAGAATGAAAATGTTGAAGTAAGATAATTCATTCTCAATTATTTGAAGTATGTGACAAGCTATTTTAAAGAACTTTCTATGTATAGATTTAAATCACACTGAAAATATGAACACACAATTAGATTACTATTATTACTGTTTGCCTTGGGGAGTATCTTCAAGTATTTATTTAGAAGGGATCCTTGTTCAGGTCTTCCATATGCCTCTGATGACACAGTTGCAATTTTAAGCAATATGTACCTGGAAAATTCCTTTTTCTTTTGCCATGTTAAATGTGTTTTTCTGGAAATAGAAATTAAATGACTAATATATGTCATCTTCACTGAGAAACAATGAGAAAGAACTTATATATGTTTAAACCATACCAGAGACAGGAAGAAAGTACTGTAGAAAAATTAACATAGAAGTTCTTTTAATACTTTTTCCTAGAACATCCATGGGTGAATTTACCCTGGAGCCAACATTTATCCTGTCAGTTACAGTATTAAACATTGTTTGCAGGTAAAAAAATGTTTTTTTAATACTACATCATATATATGTACCAAGAAATTGGTATATCCATAGAAAACAAGTATTCTAGTGTGGCACTATGTAGTCTGTTTAACATAATTTGATGGTGATAAGACTAACGGAGAAATTAATTCAATGTTGAACTAACGTTATAATGAGGACGTGTTGGTATATTTCAAGTAAGAGATTAAAACACTGATTTTTCTTTTTTGTATAATGAAATGATGGATTATGAAGGGAAGGTAAGCAGTCATATTCATTCGCCAGAAACATATAGTATCATTAAACCATCCAGAGGCTCTCAAAACTAGGAGAGAATAAATGCTATTACAGATAGAGGCATAGTTTTATCAGGGTTCCTCAATTAAAATCTTAGAATAATTATTAGAAATTAATCAGTAAGAAAGACATAGTATTCTGAGTAATTTCTATTGCTAGAGGGCAATGCTTTCCTTGAGATTTTAGACTAAGTTTTCAGTGCCACAAAATTGAATATAACTTGTAAAATGTATGTGTTTAAAAAATAGCAAATAGAGACCATATTGTCCTGAGCATGTTCATAGAATAAGAGAAACATTTTGCTGTTCGTTTATTTAGTGCAGGGAAATAGTTTGTGGTAAATTGAAAGACATATAAAAATTTCCACCCCTCTACAATTGCACTAAGTATAAATTGAGTTTGGAAGATAAAAGAAGTGTGTGATTAAAAGCAATACTGGAGAACAATAGAAAGAGATTTTCCAAGGCATTTCATGATTAATTGCTTAATGATTTACAAGACTTAAGGGATAGGAGGTTTATAAGAGGTGGCAAGGAAGAAAAATAATGGAATCAAGAAAAAGTTTACAGTATATCACCTCTTCTTGGCGACAAGCAAAGGGATTCACCGATTCCTGTATATATTGATGAACATATGGTTTCAAAGGCTGGAACTTGAAAACTGCCATTTTGAGGTTTGTCTGGAGTTCCTGTATTTGGGGTAGAAATGCAGCTGCTCTTTCTGGCACTGACTGGGAAGGACAGTATTGGTTTGGTTTTCCTTTCTCACACATATAAAGCAGGTAGTCAGGCAGGCAGTCATTATGGAATAACCTCAAAGAAGATAAACAATTAAAAGAAAGCTGTTCTGTTAAATGATGATAATTTATTTATGCTAACCTGATTCCTATTAAGGTATAGAAATGATTTTGTTGTTGTTGTTAAAACTGGATTTTTTTTTCTGCTATCCTTAACCTAAATACTGTGACTTGTTCTAGGAAGATGATACTCTTTATATCTATTTACTTGCTCTTGTTTGAAGAACAGATCATTCCTAGAAGGGGATGTAAGACAGAGTGTCTTCATCTCATCCTGAAAACAGGAGTTGCAGCTTAGATTGAGGCCATTGTTCTATGATTTGTGCTGCTGTTTGTCAGGGTATGTGCAACACTATTTAATGCCTTTGAAGCCAGATATAGACAACCACGCTAAGCAGTGTGACTGTCTTGATTCCCAGTTCCCCTTTTCTAGGTTATGATGTGAATTCCCCTGTAAAATAATTTAAAACTACGTCTTTTCAGGAAGATTAAACTCTGGTCTAAGAAATGATGAAATCTTGGACCAGAAGAGAAAGAATTGCTTTTTGTTTATGGCAGAGTACCACAGTTGTGCTATGACACTAAATTGATTGGAACTTGGTAGATGCTGGGATGGCGTTTTTCATTTCAGTGTGCTGACAGCTGGGCAGGAACATAAACTATTCCCTGTGTTGGATTTCTCTTATTCTTCAGCTAAAGTGTTTCATAAATATTACAGCTTAATATATAGCAGGTTTAGGGAACATAATGAGAACATGTTATCTATTCTACTGTTAAGTGAGTGACAGACAGTAGCATGGTACTCATTAGAGGCAGGAAGAAACCTATAAGCTTATTTAACATCACTGACCCCAAATGAGATCAAGTGAGAAAGTGACAAGCATAAGGTATTTGAATCATGCAACTTGCATGCTGCTGGGGTTCTCAGAAATTACATGGAGTGGAGAAGTTAATGAAAAAAATGGAATTCCCTAAGATTGTTCAATATGATATCTTTTGACTGAGCATTGGGTGAAAATTGAAAGTAAATTCTATTAATATTTCTAGAATATTTTAATGGAAATAATAAAACTTTATTATAATGGATATAATGAGCCTAGGATTCAAAAGATTTTTTTTTTAAATCAGCAATGGGCATCTACACATAAGACCTCATTAATGTAAAAATTTTCTTACTCAGAAGCATCTCTTAAAATGAAGTGTACTTTATAAACCATGTGAGAATTTTTGTAATTATTAGGACTCATGCAAGCGAGCAATTAATTTCAGCTTGCTCCCATTTTAAAAAATGAAAATGTGGTGCATAAAAACAAATTATGGAAATGAAACAAAATACTTGAATAAATTGAAATGTTAGAACTCAATATTTTTCCATATCTAAAGTATATATTCTTAGGGTACTCAAGGCATTTTGTAGATGAACCTGATGTTAATACAGTCTTGATGAGAGTACTTCAAGTGTTTGCTTTTGCACCTGATGAGAATATATCTCTATGTAACTGATTTAATTAATATTCTCCTCAGAGTAAATAGCATTGGAAATGAAAGATTAGTGGTGGGTGTGGTGAATCACTGAATTGCTCTACCCTTCTGAATGGCACAAGAAGATGATAGGATTATTAATGGTCCCTGAAAAATGTTCATCAGCCTACCTTGTTTAGTGACACTTGAGAGTAGAATGCTTTGATATGTATTATTCAAGCCCTTCTGTATTCACCCTGTCTTATAACCTGTTATCTCTCAGAGGCAGGCCCAGAATACTTGTTGACTATACAAACACTTTGCAACCCAGAGCTCCTGGATACAAAACAGAGTAAGCATTTATTTGCTGTGCTTAGAAATATTGAAATTGGGTACAACTGCTGTGTCATCTAGCCTTAATGAAATAAATACCAGGCAAATTATTGAGTATAGACATACACACCTTTCATTTCTCTTAGAACAAGTAATAATATATAGACAAACGTAAATAAAGCAGGGAATGGTTTTCCTCTGTTTTTAATCATTAGCACTAGTAGATTTGTGGAAAGGCACTGAATCTTAATTAAATGAGTAAGTTTAATAACCCCACACAATCTCAATTAAGTAAGTAAATAGGTGGGAAAATAACTTTAGGTTGACTATTTTTCAAGTGCTGTGGTGAGCCTGGGGGATATAAGTTTGAACAAATGGTGATTGGTCTAGCAGTTTTGTGGAGAAGATGAATGAACTGTAAGTTAGAAGTGTGCTGTGTTTAGTAAGTTGAAGTGTGAGCTTGTATGGAAACAGAAAAACAACAGCAACACAAATACAAAACAGGTTGAATCTGTATGAGACTTCATTTAAAGTTACCTACAGGAAAAACACATAATGAGTTTATGGCACGATTAAACATTTTATTTATTTATTCAATAGAGGCTGAAGAAATAGTTTTGAAAGATAACACATTTCAGCTTGTGTACGTTTCAAGATCTTTCTAAAGTGAAAGAAGACAATTAGAATGGGCTGAGAGAAGTGCAGACTCAGGAGAAATGACAGCTGTTCGTCCTGGAAATGGGAAAGGCAGATGATGGAACACTTTGAGAAATGGCTGGGACATTATCTGTTAGATCTAGGCAGGTCTAGGCAAAAAGGTTAATTCTGATATTTACGTGAGATATATATATATATATATATATATGAATGCATGTCTTTGCTCCACATTCCTGCTTAGTATCCATGGAAGGTTGAATGGGATCTTAGAGTCTTTGGGACTGGAGTAACAGATGGTTATGAGCTGTCATGTGTGTGATAGGTAGCAAACCTGTATCATCTGGAACAACTGCCAGTGTTCTTAACTGCTGAATCCTCTCTCTGGCCCCTAATTGTGATATTTATAAATGGTTGTACTTTTTGATGAAGTAGTAAGGTCAGTTCTAATTATATTGAGTCTGAAAGCACTAAAGATGTGCACCAATGTATGATATTTTGAGTGTTTAGATATAGCCCCAGATTAAAGGGATGGTCTTCAGTACTGGTTCATTGATCATTAGTTTCCCATTTCCAATTGAGTATTCTGAGATGTTGGGTAGGGTGATAAACTCATCAGCTAGATCAATATTTGAGTCAAAGAGAACAGAAAAGAAAGTGCGGGGGACTGGTGAAAGGAACTGGAAAATATTGAGAGACCACCTTAGTACTGTGGAAAGCAAATGCTTGAGAAGGTCCACATTACAGAATACTCAACCAATGCTCACGCAGAAAGGCACACACACATAGTAAATTTCAGCTAATTCACATTGACTATTCAATATGTAAATTGGGTCCTAGCTAATTATTTTCTATCTGTGCTTAGCCAATTTCTAATCTCCTTATTGTGGAAGCCTTTGCCTAAACCCTATACCAGTTTCATGACCAGATATTTTCAGTCCTGTAATACTTATTCATTTCTGCATCTATGTCACTACCTGCCTGCCACTAATTCAGTATTTTGTTTTAATTTTCTGTTTTCCCCCATGAAAATTGCAATTCCTTAACCTCTACGTTAAGCATCCTATGTCAAAGTGGGTTAGTCCTTCTAATTTGTAACTCACATTTTTTTCCTTTATGGCTAAAAAAATATTATAGTGTCTTTGTGATGAATTCTGTGTTATAGGTTTTAAACATGATACGAAAAATTGGAGGCTTAATTTCCCTCTCCTACCAAAGAAAAGAGGGAAAAAAAGAAGGAAGAAAAAGAGGTTGTCTATTGATGCTCAGATACCACTTAGTCTGTCAGTTCACATAGTGTACTGGTAATTGGAATTAAAAGAGTTGAGAAAACTGAATGAATGAAGGTTGTATGTATAGGCTGTCAGGGTATATGATTGCTTTTAGACAGTTATTGGTGGAACCATAAAAAATGAAGTGAGATGAGGGATACCATGAAGAATACTCAGCACTTAGAGGGAGAGAAAGAAAGAAAAGACAGAGGAAGGGACAGATAGACATAGGAAGCTAATGTTATTCTGTAGGAGAATTCATCTGTAAATATGCTGATAAATTTTGGCTTCCCTAATCCCACCTCTTTTTTTAGAACAACAATTTACAATGACTTGGAAGCATCTGCTTATCAGGTATGTCAAATATTTTTTTCAGACCTTTTGTTTCTTCTCCTCACAGTTGTACAGAAATCCCATTACACATTCAGTGAATTTAAATGGCATATATATATATACATATATATACATATATATGTGTATATATATATATACATATATATACACATATATATATATACACACACACACACACATATATATATATATATATATACATACAAAATCAGGTCTTAGGTCAATGTTTTTAAAGTTACAACACTAGGACTTCTTTTTATTTTTCTTGTGGATTAACTCATTTCTGGACAATTCTTTTTGTGTGTGTGGAGTTGGAGTTTGAACTGAGTGCTATGTGCACACAGTGTAAACAGTATTACTGAGTTACATGTCTAGTCGTATGGATGGTTTTAAATTTCCATGATATTTTAAAAGAATTAAGATTAGAGGCTGTATACTGGCCACCCAGTACATATTTATTTTTGCCTCTAGTAATGCAATAATCTCCAAAATTATTTTTATCATAAGTACACAGAGATATGGAGCATATCATAAGTTAACATAAAACAATAAACTCTGTTAATATGTTTAATACATCATATCCTATCTTAAAAATTTAAATCTGTTTGACAGAATAAAACTACACACAATGAAATCTCAAATGCATATCATTACATATGAACGTATACTCATACTGTTTCTGAATTGCAAATCAAACCACTTAACACGGAAGGCAGAAACAACAGACAAATATACATCATTTTTTTTTCTAATGATGAATCTTCACTAATTTTAGGTGTCAAGATGACAGACAAACCTGAGTGTTCAGTGGTTTTTTGAGAAGAACTCTATAATTAGAGTTTCAGATCTCACGTTGGATGACGAGCATACCTGATTTTCTCACCCTCCGAGGGACATGGTGGTGTGAAGCCATATCGTGGGAAGCATTTAGATTCTTGTGGGGAGGGAGGAGGTGGCCTCTGCTGTGGAATACAATATAATAGCTTTGATAAAAGATGACTCTGAACCTGTTTAGAAGAACTCATTATCTGTAATGTCTAAGGCATGATTGACATGACTT
Source organism: Onychomys torridus (assembly GCF_903995425.1). NCBI lineage: Eukaryota > Metazoa > Chordata > Mammalia > Rodentia > Cricetidae > Onychomys > Onychomys torridus. Next base: position 31,941,028 of record NC_050454.1, read on the forward strand.
TACCCCATACAATTTTCCCAGAAAGGCTGTCTCATGAAGGTGTGAAATATTTTTATAGATTTTTCTCTTTAGATGTTTAAATGTGGAAAAAAATACTGACATCAAGTTATCAGGTAGCTTTTCAAAACTTCATTTTAAATATGTCAGCTACTAAGGGTGGCTAAGATTTATCAAGTGAATAAATAATAAACTATTTTATGCATTTATTGATTTTTAATTAATGTATAACATACATTATATAATATATATTACATAAAATTAAAGCTATTTTATTGGCTGTGTTTTTCTTTATCCTTGGTGTGTCTTCAATTGATTTTAAGTCTTTGCTATGTATTCTGATATTAAAAATATCTTTAAGATTTTTCACTTTTGTGCTTCATACAAACTTGTAGCATCACATATGCTTATGCCCCATAAATTGAGATTTTTATGGGGATTAGAGTGTATATCATGGTCAAGAGTTATTTAACGACTATTCGACTATTTAAAAGTATAATCTTCTGTTTACAAACATAATAGTACAGTAATATAGAGCCATCCAAAATTACTTAGAAACTATTCAGTAATAATTTAGGATTGTGTTCTTTGTGAGTTTTCGATCACCTTATTCTTTTCTGTGTACCCTTTCATTTATAGTTGTAAACGGTTTCCTTTCTATTACAATTCTATAAATTTGCTTTAGTTTTCTTTCATTTGGCTGTTATTGTTTTGTTAGTTTGAGACAATCATGTAGCTCAGGTTAGCCTTCAACTCTCCATGTGGGTGACAATGACTGTCAAGTTGTGATCACCCTGCCTTCAATTTCAAAATCAACATCTGCAATGACAGGTTTGCTCCATCATTCAAGCTCCATATCATTTCTTATATGGTCATGACCAGTAGATGTTTGTGCATTTGTTATATTGTAACATTTATTTTCTTACTTTACTGTGATGACTTTGAGTGCTTTTTGTTTGTAGTAAGCATTCAACTGGGGCATCCTTGACAAATTCATGCATTTCAGTTAATGGAAATTCTCCCAAAAGTTTGAATCATTGATTATGGAGCTTACAACTGAGTATTTGAGTATATTTCGGAAAGGCAACAACAGTATATTTTGCTTTTGAAGCGTAAATTCTGTGAGGGAATGATGTAATATGTTATCAACTTTTTGAATAAGGATATTTTGAGATACTGAAGAAAATAAGCAAACATTTAAAGAAGTAAATGGTTAGGGGGGGTGGTGTTTTAGCTCAGTGGTAGACCGCTTGCCTAGCAAGCACAAGGCCCTGGGTTCGATCCTCAGCTCCAAAAAAAAGAAAGAAAGAAAGAAAAAAGGAAAGCAAATGGTTAGGAAATGATCAACTAAATGCAGAAAGTAAAACTGAAAATTGCCTTTAGGACAGAGAACTGAGGAACCCACTATCAACACTGACAAAAGCAGTATTGTTTAGGAGTTAAGTGAAACATTCTTTGACTTTGGTTGAGATGTTAATGAAAAGTTATGTTTTGAGATCCATATTATAATGTTTTCTTCAGTGTTCCTACAAAGATTTGCAAGAACATAGAGTGACAGCTTGCAGGAATGGTGAGGTCAGCATGCACACGTGCAGTTGCAAACAGTGCTGCAGGAACTGCCTGAAGCAAAAGGGACTGGAACAATGTTGGAGCAGAACCTTTAAATAGATGGGGGGTGTGTGTGGTTTAAAACCCACTACTGCGAGCCCAGTAGCATTTTTAATGGTCTACTTGGGACAACTAGTTTACCCAAAAATAATACCATAGGTTACTCTTTTATTTCATCCAGGGTTACAGCTAGTTAGTGTGGAGCTGGGTTTTGAACCTAGGTGGGTTTCCTTTAGTGGAAATGGTAAGCCTTATATGTTTTGGGTCTGGATGACAGGCTTCATTGTTTATGTTCTAGCAAAGATTCACGCTTGTCTGAAGCTGGAACTAGAAAGCTTGTGTCTGGTGCATCTCCACTCTGCGTTGCATAGCTCAGTTTCACTTCTCATAACAGAAATACGTTTCTTTGTTTTGAGCTGTGCATTCTCTTTAGAATTTCACTTCTTATGCATTATTTATCAGTGTTATTATCTTGGCGTATAAGGGTGAATCAATGAATTGACTCAGTGCCCCAAAGCTATATGAGACAAATCTTAATATTTACGCAGCACATTTTAGGAGGCGTTGGTAACTTGAGACTCCGATTCCACATAAACAGATTTAGTATTAAATTCTTTTGTCTTCCTACAGTTGTATTCAAGGTCTACATTTTGCAAATTTCATGTTTTTGTCTTTTATTATTATTCCTAGTATTTTGCTCGATTCTAACAAAATCTGCTTAAAATATGTTTAACAGTAGCATTTGGTCTGTAGAGAATGTTCTCACTTGTCTGAGGTGAGTGCATCTTTCAACATATGATTGCTTATTTGATTCATAGATTGCTTTTATTTCTAGGCACCTTTCCTGTACTCATTTGCTACTGTTATCTACTGAGAAACTGATTTATAGCTGTTTTCTGGATCAATTTTTAAAATATTCTATAAATAAGTTTTAATATCTTGGAAATCAAAATGTTTATTGATTTAAAACCTAACAGGAAAATAAAGAATTAACATTCTTTTTGGAAATTATAATTATTTGAAGAGTATTAACTTGACCCTAAAATATATGTTAAGTGGTTAATCATACTTCATGTGTACCTTAGTATTTGAGAATAAAAGTGTTGGTAAAAATCACAAAATATTTTCATTGCAAAGAAATGACAGATTAATTTCAAGGAGTAAATAAATACTGATTGAAAGGTTCATCTTCATTACTCATTCATCTGTTGATCTGCTTATTCGTTCACTGAACAAATGTTGTTCTTCAATTTCTATGTTCCAGGTATCATCTCAGCACTGAAAATTAGAAACGTCATTTTCTAAAATTGAGCTAATGGGCACATCTTGTCTGGTGGATTGGTATTGCAGCAAACCAGTAAGTCTATTGATGTGCTGTCTTTCCTTCCATGCAGTCTGCTTAGCATTGTCAGGAATTTTTGAAAGCTTACCAGCAAGAAAGAGATTCCCATGTCAGTTCAAGACTTGATCTCTCTGCTTCTTGCAGCCAAAGTGTTTGGTGAATTCAGCAATGGGGTTCAGGGACTTCCTGAGCTTAATGAGTTTACTAGAAGGATGGAATGCTTAGCCTCCCCTGAGAACATCCTCATTTTTCAGGAGGAATTGGAAGTAGGAGGGAAACAGTAGAAGTAATGAAGATAAAGTGTTCATGTATGAAGCACTTAATAAAGTTAAAAAAATATTGAAGAAGAAGAACAAAAAAAGGACATCTTATATCTAAATGAGCTTTCTTCCAAAAGGTTTTTATTGGTGTAAATGACTACATAGCAGAAAGCAATATTTAACTTTTGTTTTTGGTACTTAGAAAATTTAAATACGTGTATTGCTGATAATCTTTGATCTGTCATTTGTTCCTTCTTTCTCTTTCCACCTCTTTAAAATTTGATTAAATTTTAGCCTTCCATTATATTGGTTTCTCAGCTTTAACTCCATCTTCCATCATCTTCCACATATCTATCTATTATCTATTATTAATCATCTATCAAAGGAAGTACTAGGTGTATGGGCATTTTGATAAACAAGTAGAAAATCTAGTAAATGTTATAACTATTTTATATTTTCCATCTACCTATAACATACCCAATTTTCATCTTTGGTCTATCTCTCATCTATCATTACCTATCATCTATGCATCTAAGCATCTATGTTTCTATCTATGTATCTATCAATGTATCTCTCTATATCTATCTATCTATCTATCTATCTATCTATCTATCTATCTATCATTTATCTATCTACCATTGATCCTGCATTGTAGATCTCAACTTATGGTTTCGCCACTGTGTTGTTTATGTAGGGATTATTTGACAGTATCTCATCAAGACACTTTATTGATTTCAAGTTATTTTTCACAGGCCTCCTTGGAATTTTCACAGGGCAAAGGAGCTGATCTGTGGAATCCACAGAGTACTTGACCTCACAGAGCTGGCCTAGAATTGGAGACAGAAAAACTACCTTGGAAAGCACCATCAGACTTCAGGACAAGTATGAGTGTAAAGCTTGTGGCTCTCTCCCTCTTCCAGACAGACCCCAAATCTACCCCTAGCATAGAACATTCTCCAGAACACTGTCTGTTTCTGCTTTTCCCCATTAATTTATAGTGAAGATCCTAAGTACTTACCTTTCTTTAAGATTCTTTCTTATATTGATGTTTTCCATAAACTATATAATAATTTTATAATTATAATATTTCCCCCTCTTTGTGATACATACAATGATTGCTACAATTGAGTCTACTTATGTATTATACAACATTAGTCAATATTTTTATTGTGGAGTTTTTACTTAAATAAGTACTTAATAGAAAAATTATTAGATGAAACACACGTGTGTAAAATTTGATTCTGGCTATTGGTTTCTTAAAGTTTTTTTTTCTCCTTTGATTAGTTATGAGAGAATGCCTGGGTTGCTGAGTACTTCATTTCACTCTGAGCACTGAACTGCCCTTGCTTCATTGGAATGACTCATCCTCGTATATCCTTCTTTGTATTTGGATGGGTTTACATCCATGTGATAATATTTTGGATACCTTTATGAATGTTAGTGTGTGTGTGTGTGTGTGTGTGTGTGTGTGTGTGTGTGTGTGTGTTTTCCATGAGCATTTTGTGGAAGACTGAGCAATAATATTGATTTTCTTGGTGACTTTTTGGTGGCAGGAGGGAAAAATAGAAAAACTCCAAATTCATTTCAAACTTACTTTTTGTACTCATAATTGTATAGTATGTTATCAGAATAAATCACAAGTAACAAAATCTTGGCTTGGTGATACACAATTTATTAATATAATGATATCTTTGTTGGCTGACTGAAATCAACAGTTTGTTTATTCTTTTGGTCATTATTAGTTATCAGAATTACTGGGTAATTTCAATATGTTGAATTAATTCAGTGTTCTTAAAGTATTAACACACATCAATAAAATGATATAAAACCAAGATGGGAAGGTAAGTTATAAGTGAGAGTATTTTTATACAGAAGTTGATAATCAAGTAAGCATTTTAAAGTGATCTTTCCAAGTGATTGTTTTCAGTTATATTAATAACAATAAATAATTGAACCTCCTTTCATTGACAACATATTTTGTGTAAGTTTTCTTTATAAAAGCCTGATGGCAATAGTGATAAATTGCCATAATGTTCTTGGGTCTGCAGGCCTAAGTGCATCTGTATAACTCTGCCTATTTAGTTATTATATATCACCAGCATCTTTGCTCTGAAGCACTTTGTGGATGGACCACACTCAATCAAAGGGAGGGTAGACAATGCAGGTATGTTGAAAAAGCTGATTCTGGAATTTCCCTCCAGGGCTCAGCCTTGCAGCACATCCTGAAACAACATTCTGCTCTTTAATTTATCAGCAGAAAAGTAGCCATGCTAAGATGAAGTAAAGTTAGAGTTGCCTAAGTTAACACGGCTACTCTATGCCCTTAGGGGTAAAGAGCTAGGGATGCTCATTGTGTTTCAAGTGAGGACACAGAGAGCCATGTTGCAGAATATATGACATTTATATCTGATGCTAAACTAATCTGGGATTGTGAAAACAAACAGAGCAATGCGTGAAGTTCTGTTTACATGCACAGATAAAGAATTTGACTTCTTTCCATGCAACTAAGTTGCAGACTCCAGTCAGACTGCTCCATATTGACCACAGCAGAATAACACTGCGAATGTTTAGTTTGACCCATGGATATTGCTTTTTAAGATAATATTGTAGTATAATAGCTGATAAGTCTCTGTGTCACTTTAATCAGAAGGTCTGACTCATTACTTGCTCACACCTAGGCTCTAATAACTCCCATAGCATATCAACAATTCTAGAAGCTTCTCACTCAGCAAAGCTAAGGCAGTTAGTTTGTTAGTTAGTCAAGTCCTCTGTTCTCCAGTGTTTGGCACTTATTTAGGTATGTAGAGGAAATGGTTTAATACTTAGTGACAACTGCATAGGTATTATACCTTGACCTCTTTTATTTCTTATTTGTCCTACTATGTTATTATCAAGCTTTATACCTTACAATCAAGTTGTTGGTTTTGTTTCTACCTTAGCAGTATGAAGCATACAAAGAGAAACAACCTGTACTCTACATTTCAACAAATAGCTTTTTAATCATTTAAGGTTCTATCAGTACCTGGAGATAGAAAGGGCCCTGCTGTTTAATGTGTAGCTTACTTCTTTCCCATGCCTTTCTATTTTGTTATAATTAAGGGCTCTAAGAAATGCTGTTCTTCATTTTATACTTTCATACTCGACCATGTAGAAACCACAGAAAATAGAGAGTGATGGCAAATTGAAAGAGAATATTTTATTGCTCCTACAAATATGATGATTACTATATATTTACATAAAAGCATATAGATATATGTATTTGTGTGTGTGTGTGTGTGCGTGAGAGAGAGAGAGAGAGAAAGAGAGAGAGAGAGAGAGAGAGAGAGAGAGAGAGAGAGAGAGAGAGAGAGAGATCATTGATGAAATGTTACTTTCAAAATCTGGAGTTCTTCCAGGTATTATAGCAACCTCTTGACTCCTCATGCAAGCCCATTCCTTTATCTAAATATGAGATAATTCTCTGTTTGTAGATCTAGTTGTTTTGTTGCTTGTCTGTTTTGCAGTTGAAGTATTAATATAAATTAGAAGATTCTAAGCTGGCCATTTTCATACTGTTGGGCTCAAGGCTAAAGTTTGAAATTGATTAAAAATTAGTGATTATGTATAATTTTGATGGGAATCCTACCTTCTGTTCATTGCTGAAATACTTAAATGTTTTTCTTACTTCTTTACATTCCCTGACTCAGGTAATTAACAAACACGATTATTAGCACTCTAAAACTGTGTCTCACCTATGGCAACAGGAGGGCACTGCACCACTCTGCACCTTGTTCACTGGACCTGCAGTTTTGATTCTACCCAGCTTTTGCTTCTACTGTTTGCCTCTATACTGTTTGTTTGAAAATAAGTAAACTATGACATGTGATGCAATTTTGAAATTGGATAATTAGAACACACAGAAACACATTTTAAGCTCAAGAGAATCTAAAATCCCATGAGGAAGCTTTCTTTTGTCTGACTAATGATGTATAAGAACAGTGAGAGTCACGGGTGCTGGCACCTCTTGGATGAAATCAATTACTGTCTCTTGCATTCTTGCCCTGTGGGAATATGATGGAGAGAAGTACAATTTCAGTTGGGATAACACCTTGAAACTTTCCTCCCTGGTCTGATTAACATTTGAAAATGCTTCACGTTTGAGAAGCATCTTCTGTTCATATATTTCCTCTCTTATTTCCTTTAATGGGTCACAAAAATAAAGAGAATCATGGTGGGTTACTCTGAGTCCTTTGTACACCCTACTTTGATTGATACACCTTCACCAATTTTGTTTTACAATATAGTATAATTAGTATTAATTTAAATATGTTAAATCTGTGAAATATTTTAATTTTATTAGTGTGTGATGAAGGAAGGAAGATCATGCATTCTTGCCTCTGATTCTTTGCCTCTGTTGCAGGAGCCTAACTCCTCCGTTTCCTGAGTACTAGACTATACTTAGAAGTTAACAATCCTCTTGAATTGGAAAATCATGAACAATGCAGTGGCTTTTATAAAAAGAAATCCTGAAATAATATTGAGGTTTTGTTTGAGTTTTTACAATATTGTGTTTTTACAAAACATTCAAGGGTTTTTTTGTTTTTATTTTTTGTTTTTGTTTTTTGTTTGCTTGCTTGTTTGTTTGTTTGTTTGTTTGTTTGTTTTTTTGGCCTGTATAACTATTGAATGAAAGTCCAGTTCAGACAAGCTATCAAATGGTGAAGCAAGCTATCAAGCTAAACCCTGCCTACCCCTCATCCCCTGAATATCTGTAATTCAGAACTTCTGCTTCTCCAAGCCCACAATGGTTCTAAGCCTTATCAGATATGTAAAATCATTCCACATATAAATAATAAGTGATAATAACAGTCCATGTTAGCAGAAATGAGTCAAAGGGTTTTTGCATTGTACAAAGGAGTTTTGGAGATTAAGCACACAGGGAACTACATTGCTGAATAAAGCCATGCAACTTCAATTAATAATGTTAGAAACCAGTTCAAAACATCTGTGGACTACAGGGATCCTAGCTAAAACAGCATTTTAATACTGCTACTATGGAATGTTTAGACTGAGTTTTGGTGAACACTGAAAATTTTTGTCTCATGGTTATAGAGACTGAACAGTTCAAGTTCAAGTTGCTATCAAGATTTAAAGTATGGTTAGTGCCATCTTATTCATAGTCATGTTCTTGCTGTATCCTCACACATGGGGAGAAATCAGGGAGCTCTCTCTTTGTTTTTTTCCATCTATCCTTCCTTCCTTTCTATCTATCTATCTGTCTGTTTATCAGGTTTTTCTGTCTATCTGTCTAACTACCTATCTGTCTATCTATTTGTCTGTCTATCTATCTATCTATCTATCTATCTATCTATCATATATATATTTATCTTTCATCTCTCTATGTCCATCATCATCATCTATCTTCCTAATTATCTGTAAACAGTCTGTTGGCAGGTATGTTCTGGGAAAGAACCATGTTAAAGAATCTCTTCAGGAACAAATTTGACATGGACATATACTTTGGAAAACTATATACTCATATCCAATTTATAAATTTGTAATGTACATCAATATACTCAAGAAGTACGGTCCTTATTTCCTCATTTTATAGATAATTAAGTAGCATATAGTGAACTAACAGGAGAAAATTTTTTTGCATATTTAAAAAATATTAATACTTTGTATATTTTATAATACACAAAGCATCAATGTAGTAGTTAACGTATTTGCTTTTACATGAACACATCCAAATCTATTAAAGACATGCTCTCAAAGTTCTTATTGATGAAGTGGGTAAAGAGAAAAAAATCGACTTCTTCATTAAAGGATCTTAGAAGTTTTCCAGTAAGACATTACTTTGAACTTATTTCAGCATGGGTGACTCTTTGTGTATGTATGTATCATCAATTATGATCCAATAAAACACTTTGTGAAATACTGTCTCAGAAGCCAGATACTTATTTTCCAGACAATAAGTTTCCATTTACTGGATGTGCTACAGGAGATGGTAATGACCTAAAATTTCGATCATGATTTGAAAATTCAATTACTCTTGGAAAGTTCTGATCAGAGATTATAGATCTAAAACAAAAGAATCAAGAAGGGATTTGTACCTTATTTGCAAATTAGAAAATTAGGCTTCTCTACATTAATGGATTCTGATATGTTGTAACATAGGAAATTCTTGGGTTATAAATGGATGACAGCCTGGGTGGCAGCCAGATATCAGCCTTCGTTTGCCAGTTCCCTAGGTTTAGTTCTCACAGACAACCATTTAAGAAAGATATGCTACCCACAGATACTGAGAGCTGCTTCTAAAAGAGGAACCTTAGCTTTGAGAGTCTGAATCCCTTTCAATGGACATGGAGAGTGCTCTTCTTTTGCCTCAGAGAATGCTGTTAAGTCAGTCTTCAAAGACTTTTCACAATAAAATATGCCTGTAAAGACAGGCTGGCATCTACGTACTACCACCTAGATACTTGAACATGCTTATTGCTACATTATTCATAATATCAGTAGCAGAATCAGACTAATTTTCATGAATAGATGAATGGGTCATGAAGTTGATCTAATGAAACTCAATACATATACACAATGGAATTTTATTCATCAGTAAAAAAAATGAAATCATGACACAGGAAAATGGATGAATCTGGAAAATGTTATATTAAGTGGGGTTCTCTTTCTTAAACAGACAAGTATCACATGCTCTCTGTCCCATATGTGATTCCTAGTTCATAGTGTTTAGAGCTATGTGTATTAGGGGGAGTGAGTGAGGGTATAAGCCAAGAGAGGAGATCATCAGAGATAAACCTCAGGTGCTGGGGAAAGCAGAGTTAAGAAGACATAGGGATATGATACTGGAAAAGTGGTTATGGAATGTACAGGAGGTTCCCAGAGAGTTGTCCTAGGGATGAAAGAAAGAGAGGTAAACAGAATGAACAACTAATTTTGTTTGAAAGCATCTTAATGAAACTCAATACCATGTATGCTACTTTGTTATTAATTTTAGAGATTATCTGGAACTAAAGGAAATCCATGTTTCTTGCAAAGTCACAATATTTATAGTCATGAAATATTGGTGGAGAAATGTCTCACTGTTAAACTGTGGTAATGATTTGATTTTACAAAGGATCCTCTGATATGACCTTTACCTAGCTGAATGATATGTTCCTAAACTTTACATGCATGACTATCTTCATGGGTCTACAACTGGTATACATACATGCAACTCCATGTCAAGAAGCTCTCACTTCAAGCTACAATGTTGGTTGATGACCTTTGATCATCATGTGTGTTTACTCTCTTGAAACTCTTTGTATTTTCTTAGAACTTACAGGAGATGATAGGGCAGTTGACAATTATATAAAATCGTGTTTCATGGTTGATTCTACCTCTTGCCTCTTCATTGCTTCTGAAGCTTCTAAAGAAAGGTGCATGAATTTCATGTGTTCTCCTCTGTGAGCCATCCCAGGAATTCTGTGTCCCTCTGTCTGAAGGAGGGATTGGATTATGTTAGTTGGGTAGGCTTTACTTCTGTCTCCTTCCCTGGATGTGCTGTGTGATAGCAGATTATCTATCATGAGAAGGTAGTTGTAAATTCTCCCAAATCAGAAAGTAGCCATACTGATGAGTGAGAAAGCCTGTAGCTTCCCAGGTATTGAGTGTAACCTGGAATCCATGGGAATTTATAGATATTAGATATGGTCTTTTTGCTGTGTTGTAACAGAAGATGTGTTTGTGGCAGGACATAACTTGGGTGGACATCCCTAGAACTCATTATAGCCAGGATGAAGCCTGCAAATGTAACAGCAAACTCAAATGAAGTCACAGAACAGCAGCCCTATGCTCCAGGTCCCAAAGGCTATAGTCCAGATATAGATCTCTGACAAAATTAATTCCCAAGCTGTCCCTTCAACACAAAATTAAATTTTGCATCATACTTTATTTTTTGGTAGCATTTTTCACAGTCAACAAATCATATAATCTTTTTGTGTCATCTCAGATATTTAATAAGCATTCAGAAATTCAGATGACTGAATGAACTTATAGCTTATTTCACATGAGCTTTTCAAAGAATAAATTTGTCCTTGAAAAACAGTAAATGATGTTATTTCACTTGTTACACAGCTCTTGTTTTAATATCTTGTTCATCTGTTACTTGCTATTTATGAACTAGTACTATTGGTCTAAATGGTATAGCTAGGTAAGTCTTTTCTTCTTTCCACCCCACATTTCTAGCACAAGCTAAAGCCCCCAAACTTGTTGCCAACAATAGACCCTTGGCTGTCTTTTCCCAGAGTTGCTCCTCTGCACCATGACAATACTTTGAATAACTTAAAAAAAAAAAAACCACACACATTATGTTGCATCTGTGCCCATAAAATATACATCATTATTTATAAGACCATATATTACTTGAAACATGCCTATGCTTCCAAACTCACCATGCATTATTTTCCTCAGACTGTTCCAGCCACACTGGCCTTCCCCTGAGTCTTACAAACCATGTTGTTGAGGATGCTCCTTTACAGAAGTGGCACACAGTTAAACTGGTTATGTTGAATATAGAATATAATAGAAGCTTAATGTGTTATTCACTCATCCTTCTATGTATCTTTTGTTTCCAATACTACTAGCACATTAGACCTCTTCTATGTGATTATTTGGGAATTATATTATCTTCTTATTTGGAACCACAAAGGTTCTATGACACACATATTTTAGTATTTAATATAGTATTTTGAAGTTGTTTATCTTATTCCTTTTGGAGAAACACTTGTTACTTTAATGCTGTGGGTTTTTCGTTTGTTTCTGTTAGACTATTAGTGTAATTGATTAGGAGAATAACAGCTGTGGGAAATCATATAGCTTAATGTAACTTGTAAGAGCTAGGCATTAAAAATTGTCCTGGTTTTATGCTTCCATTATTTTCAAACCTGAACAGTTCCTCCTTTGATGAATGGTGTAGGTGCAATACCTGTATTGGGGATGTGAAACTATGAAACATGTAGTGTGTGGCTTTATCTCCTAGGTGAAACAAAGATACTATATTAGAGTTAGATTCAATTGTCAATTTGACACAGCTGGGAAGACAGAGCCTCATTTGAAGAATTACCTTCATTGGATTGTCTTATTGGTGTCTCTTAGTCTTGATTCTTCATTGCTGTAATAGGGCTGCATAAGCTGTGGCTGGTACATCTCTAGGCAGGTGGGTCAAGCTATATAAAGAAGTGAGCTGACTAAGCCTGAGGAAGCAAGTCAGTAACATCATTCCTTTGTGTTCTCTGTTTCAGTTCCTACTTCCAGATTTCTTTGTCTGCCTTTGATGGTAGACTGTCTGCTATACTATGAAATAAATGATTTCCTTCCCCAATTTTCTGTAGGTCATTTTTTTTTTTACAGCAACAGAAAAAAATTAGGACAAAGAGTGAATATGAACAAGGCAAAACAGCAGAGTACTCACAGTTTCAATTATTCTTCTACATTTATGAGATTCTGTTGTGAACACGTTTCTGGAGTCTGTGAGGATGTCAAAGAGATATTTGCATGCAGCTTTTGGTTTTAAAACATTCCCAGAAGCTGGAGGAGAGACATGCTTCCTGAGAGATGTACCTTGACTGAATTTGTTCTCTATGGCATACTTTTATCTGTGCATGGGTGCGCGCGCGCACACACACACACACACCACACACACACACACACACACACACACACACACACAGAGAGAGAGAGAGAGAGAGAGAGAGAGAGAGAGAGAGAGAGAGAGAGAGAGAGAGAGAGGCGGAGACAGAGATAGAGATACAAAATAGAAGAAGTTCTGACACATGGATTTGGGTTTCCCTTGAAGGACTATTCAGTTTTATCAACCTGATGAATTTCGCACTGACTTCCTGTTGCTTAGGATGACCAAAATAATGAATTATAAAGCATGAATACAGCATAAAACAGTAGATTTTGGAGCATTAAACATTTCAGAATCTGGTGTATCTTGTTTCGTGCTGACAGGAATGTATGTTGCACAGCAAGATTTTTCTTTTCTTGTTTATTCTATTTTGTTTCTGCTAACATACATAGAAATACCATTCAACCTCAAGTCACATGCACCTTGTAGAATCTTTCAAGATTTCTGAACTCTCAAATTATGTTAGCAAAATTATCCTGCTGTTTGTTTTTTCCTGACTGGTTTTTAACTTGTACATTGGTTCTATAATTGTATGAACTTGAGGAAGGCAAATCTATGAGTATGCTGATTATGAGTGTTTTCTCATCAAGCCAAATTTATGAATGGAAGGATGGATATAGGGAGTTTAGTGAAAAATAATTTAAAATTGTATGTAATAATAAATTATCTTCCTGGATAATGATGTTAAGAAAATCAAGAAGCTACAAAAGACTTTATATTTAATTTCCCTTACCTTGAATGTGAAATAAGTAAACACAAGATATCCAGCAAAGTGTCTGTTACAATGACAATGTGTATGTCTTTAAAGAGATAGGTAGTAATAGTGAAATATATGGGGGATGAAACATGTCAAGAAAGGAAAAAGAAGTAAAGAGAAAATTCTTAATTATCAAATCTTCATATGACTTCTTTCTGATTACCCATAAGGAAGATTATACTTAATATATAAGCACAGGATTACTTACATTAAATATTATCCATCCAATTAATGGTAGCTAGTATTGTTTCATCCTTTTATCCAAAACTTGAAAGTTTATACTCATGATAAAGCAGTACTATTTAGATCAACTCTTAGTAGCTAATGATCAAATATTTGTTCATACAAATATAGTATGGTAGAATATGAAATTAGAATGCTCAGCAGCAGGCATAGATTAATTATTGGCATTCACTTACATTTTCACTTATTTGGTTTTCAGTACTAAAATAAGATAATATTGCTCATTTTAAAGATTACAAAATTAGCTGTGTACGATGGAGGATGCCTGCAGTCCCAGCTCCTGGGGAGACGCCAGCAGGAAGATCACTCAAAGTTAGGAGCCATGTTACCTTTCAGGGTTCTCTCCAAAGAAACCTAATGTTGTTGTTAAACAACAAGAAACACTAAATAAAGCTAACTAATAAACTAATAATAAAATAAAAATTGCAAAGTGTTGAAATAATCAACTTTAATAACCAATGTCATATCTTAACACTTCTACCATATTTGACTATTTATATAATAACCATACCTGAAATATTTATTAAAAGCTTTTTCTAATCTCATTTCTGTTTCCTCATTGATCTGTAATTGGATACTGTGTTACATGAGACAAAGTTTTCAAAATAAACAAAAAGCTGCTGACACTACCCATGGAGACAAGATACCTATTGTTCTTAATTAGATCTATTATACTTAGCTGAAATAATTTTACACATATAGTGCAAAAGTCACATATGCTTCAAAAAGAGTAGACATTGTTGCTTTGAAAAACCTTTCCTAAATAAACCAGTGCTTCAAACGTAGGGTAAATTAGACATGAACAAAAGTTACTATCCTCTGAAAATTCAATGGTGACTTTGGTTCAATTACTAGGGTTAAACTTCAACAATTACTTTAATTTGTTTTTTAAGTTGTTTATTTATTTATTTTTATTTTATATGCTTTGGTGTTTTGCCATTGGTGCTGGGTCCTCTGGACCTGGAATTACAGACAGTTGTGAGCTGCCATATGGGTACTAGGATTTGAATCTGGGCTCTCTGGAAGAGCAGTCATTGCTCTTAAGCACTGAGCCATCTCTCCAGCCCCATACACTTCATTTGTAATGCCGAAGGGTTCTTTGATAAAAGGCAATTGGATGGTCACAAGAATCACAGCTGAAAATGTATTTCTGCTCTGTGGTAATTCCCTAATAAGTAGCCTGATTCAGTTCTTTTAAATGAGATAAATTTTGCTGTAAAATGAATAAAATATGTAGATACCAGTGAGCATCAACAGGTATATTTCAAAATGTTGACATGTTTGTTTTACTTTCAAGGTGCTATTATAATGAAGTCTGTGTACTTGGACGTCCATATTTAACACACACTTATTTTCACAGCTAGTAACTCATGTTATAGTAGAAATTAATCATGTAATTTAATCGGGCACAGACCTGATGATAGTTCTTAAAATCAAACAAGGTCAAATTTTTCTCAGATAATCCATACCTATTTGTTTTTGTTAAAAGAATATTAAATGAGCACAATGTGTGTTAATTCTTAGTGAAACAGTCTGTAAACAAATAACATCTCTGCTGGATAATTTTATTTTAACTTGACAGAAGCCAGTCATTTGAGAGGAGGGAATCCCAGTTAAGAAAATTTCTTCCTCAGATTGGGCTGTAGGCAAGCCTATAGGGCATTTCTTAAATAATGGTTTATTGGTGAAATTATTAAGGCCACTCCACGTAGTTAAAAGGGTAGGTTGCAGGGTCTGGCAAAGGTATAGGGCGGTTCGGCGGTGTTCTCTGGAGAACTCTGCTCGGTCTACCTCCAGCGTCCAGCATCCCAGAACCAAGAGAGCCACCTCCTCTTGCTCCTCGGTCTTCCGCTCCCCCCTCTGTCCCGCCTTGTGGGCGTGATCATTACTGAAGCCTCAATGGGGGTTGGAACTTCCAGGCCAATGCTGGGATGGCTATCCACTACATCTCCCCCTTTTGTCTAAATAAGAAAGTTCTAACCTAATACAAGAGTATATACAAAGAGATGGTTATCAAATATTGTCCAGGAGTAATGAGGGATAATGACTTAGATAAGTTGGAATTACAATAAGTGCAAACAATATCAAGCAAAAAACACATAGTAAAATCCAGGGAAGTCTAGAGCGTGGGTAGGTGGCATGTTACAAAGATCATTCCAAAAGGTATCCTATCCTAAAGAACCCGAGTCTAAAACTTCCAGGCCAATGCTGGGATGACTATCCACTACAATGGTTGGCCTAGAATGGCCTAGTTTTTGTGGATGGTAAAGCTCCTGGGCAGGTGATTCTGGGTTTTATAACAAAGCAGGCTGAGAAAGCTTGGAGGAACAAGCCAATAGGCAGCACTCCTCTATGGCCTCTGTAGCATCTCCTGCCTCCAGAATCCTAGATTGTTTGACTTCCTTTCCTAACTTCCTTCAGAGATAAACTATGATGTAGAACTGTAAGCTAAACAAACTTTTTCCTCTTGAATGACTTCTTGTCATGGTGTTTCTTCATAGCAATAAGAAAAACAACAACAACAACAACAAAAAAAAAACTAAGTAAGACAGTATCTTATTGAATCTTATTGATGCCTCCCTTTCCCTGCCCTATAACCATTTAAATAGTTTATTTCACTCTATTATTCCAGCCTTTCCATGCCTCAAGGATTCATAATGCATGACATTGGTGTGTGTGTATATGTGTGTGTGTGTGTGTGTGTGTGTGTGTGTGTGTGTGTGTGTGTGTGTGTGTGTGTGTGTGTGTGTGTGTGTGTGTGTGTGTGTGTGTGTGTGTGTGTGTGTGTGTGTTTAGCTGGAAATTTTCCTGTGTCCCCCACTCCCTGGTCCCACAGCTGCTCAAGACCAAATAAACACACAGAGGCTTATAGGCCATGATATTAATCACAAATTGTATGGCCATGGCCTATGACTCCAGCTTCTTGCTAGCTAGCTCTTATAACCAAACTCATTCCATTTCTGTTCATTTATATGTTGCCACATGTTCTGTGGCTTTACCTGTGTGCCATTACATGCTGCTCCCTGGACTGCGGAATGGCATCTCCTGTGCCTTTTTTTTTTTCTTCTCCCTGTCTAATGCTGTGGGATATCTTTCCATAAGCTGTGAATATGAGCTGCTCTAATTGGTTGAAAAACAAAATGCTGATTGGCCAAGGCCAGGCAGGAAGTATAGGCAAGGGAAGCAGATAAGGTGAATTCTGAGAATAGGAAGGGCTGAATTAGGAGTAGCCAGCCAGACACAGAGGAAGTGAGATGATAAGGCAGAACTGAGAAAAGTTGCCAAACTATGTGGCTAAACATGAATAAAATTTATGGGTTAAATCAAGTGTAAGAGCTAGTCAGTAATAAGCCTGAGCTAATGGCCAAGAAGTTATAATTAATATAAACTTCTGCATGATTATTTTCTAATCAGGTCACAGGACTGTGGGAGCTTGGTGGGACTAGAAAAACCTTCCAGCTACATGTGTGTGAGTACTCATGCCCGCTCCTGTGTGCACTCATGAGCACACATGTGTTGATTTCAATCTTGGCTATGACTATCTCCCTGTTTTTGTTCAGGTTATATGTTTTTAGAGCTTGCTGAACAAGTTGGAAATCTCTGTCCATTTTTGCATATTTTTTCTCATGCTGTTTTTTTTCTTCTCACATTCACCTATTTTTATTTCTTTTTTCTTAAACCAGGAGTGTGCATTCAAATTGTGATGACAAACCCAAATTGAGACTTTTAGTTCCCATTCTTTGCATGTATTGCATATTTTATGACAGTTGGGGGAGGGGGGATCTTCAGTGAAGTGAATTGGTGCAGTTTTTCTAAAGAGTTTGCTGCTGAAAAGCAAGTCATTTGTTGATGCTTCTGCCCGCCCTGCTCCGTTCTCTCCCCACTTCTTCTTTCACTTCTCCCACCCTCTCTCCTCCATTAAAATGAATTTCAAATAAATGGGCTTCATATTTGTGCACAGATTCTCTTACTTGGAACACACATCTTATACTTTCATGTTTCTCAGTTATAATTCTATAGCTTTGAACCTTTAAAATGTTAAGATTATTTCGGTTACACACTGAAATGTCTTAATTGTAGAAACATGGCAGCCATGGGCAAATGTAAAGGAACTCAGCAGTTCCCCTTACCCAGAAAACAGCTTTACTATTGACATTTCTTTCCATTTTCTTTTATATTTCTGCATACGTACACAGAATGTCTAAAAGTTAACAAGGGCACCATACTGTGTAAAGTGTTCTGCAAGCAATCTTCCTAATTTTCCACTTTTTAAATATTTTTCTTTCATTTTATGTAAATATCAACTTAAGTGCCGCACAATATGATTCGTTTTTAGTTTATCTTCCAAAAAGCAAAGGCCCCCCAAAGAACTCTTCCAATGGCTCACCAGTAGAACCCTTTGCAGCTTTGTTGCTCATTATAGAATTTTATAAGATGCAGAAGAAATAAAAAGAAAATGTGAATAAATTTCCATACTTGTTCCCTTTTATATTTGTAGCTCAGTTTTTTAAATTATTATTGTCATAATTTGTATTGCAATTCCTATTGAACTACAATGATAATTATTGAGTATCTTTTATATTGATTATCCCTTTTGCTATAAATATGACTCCTGTACACATAGGATTGGAGACACTGTGCATATACTCCCTAGCTTGTACAGGGCTTAGTAATTTTGTCTACAGAAGCAACATCTGTTCATTAGATAGTGAACTTCACACTTTGGATTTTGATATTTTTGGAGGATAGCATCTTTCAGGGATTGTGAAAAACTGCTCTCCATCAGCTGTCAATCACAAGGTTAAACACCCTATACTCTATGGAATACCGTGTTGCCATTGCTTTGGGATACAAATATGCAATAATTTCCATAAAAACATGACTTTATTATAAAATAAGCACCCTGTTAAATGATTGTGTTCAGATATAATCTAATGTAACTTCCAAGTATAGATTGATATGCTGTAAACACACTTAAGATAGGTTAGGTGTGTTTTGTAGTAGATGAGATACATTAAATGCATTTCCCCTCACAACATGTCACTTTACAATGGTTTTCATCCAAAAATAACACTTTATATGGAAGGAGAACCAGTATGAATGGTGTCAGATTTTCCTGACAAAGTATAACAAATTGTAGTTCAGATTAAGTATCTGTAGGGTGACTAGTTAGTAAATAAGAAAGCCAAATTTGTCATTCCTGAACTTTGCATTCAAAAGTTTCCAACAGAATGAATCAATTACAGCAATAAAGTAGACATGCAATGGAGTAAACAGGAAGGTGTGGATTTGTGAGCAAGAAGGGATGAAGTGAGAGGTGGGAAGAACATAGGATAAACCTGGAACAGTGCCTCAGGAGCACAGTGTGAGTTGTTTCAGTCTCTGAGACTGACTCTTGAACAGCACTGATACAGGGCTAGCTCTGGGTATCACAAAGGTTGAGTCTTGTGATTTTTAAAGGGTCTTCATTAAGAAAAAGGATCATGAAATTATTATTTTAAAATTAGGTAGGAAAATGAACACTTATTTAATGTTAGAAATTATAATAAGTTACATATTGTGAAATGTTATAATGTATGACAATCATGACAACACCCAGAATAATCACCTAGTACACTCATTAATTAAATGCCTGACAAACATCTATAATCATTTTTTCCTGACATTTTTGGCAGCATATTCTTTGATTGCTTTTTTATATGATAAGCAATTTTTGCATATCATCTTCTAAAGAGAATATAATGATAATTAAAGTTTCCTTTAGGAAGGCTGATCTGAGATGGTTCCTTAATATTTATGATTTACAGGAATGTATTCTGCCTCATAATGTCTTACAAATAACGTCATGTAGTACTTTAGGGGTATGTTAAATTTGAGATGACTTCCTTGAGTTATCTTTCAAGTGTGAATATGGACTTTAATATTCCATTGTGAAAAGACTGAAGTTAATCATCCTTTGAGTTCATGACCCTTGTGAAGGTCCCTACTACCTACATCATCAGTGTGCTCTTCATAGCATATTACTTCTGACTTCATTGATGCAGTGTTTATGTTAAATTTGCTAAAATTTGAAGTCATATGCATTGGTTTATTATTTCATAACTCAGATTGGTTGAAACAATCTTAAAGTATATTTATTATTTCTATTTGGAATTTCCCAGTTGACTTAGTTGATCTTTGCTATAATCTGAAATTTTTCAGTTGTGATAATTAATTTCTTTAAATATGAATGTTGATATTTATTTTACTCAATGTGGAAATAATATGACATACAGAAGACACAAAGGACTGTGTTGAACAATTCAGAGATTTGACAAATATATATAATGTAACCAGTGTCTTCCCTTAACTGTAAGTAGTTTCCTTTAGCCTAGGTATTTCTTTTTGAAATTTTTTAGACTGTTCCATCTCACAATAGAGGCAAGAATTTTGCTCATTCTAAGACACGAGACTAGGTAGAAAACAAAGCCAAAGGAAAGACAAACTCACTACCTTCTTGGAGCTCAGTTTCACTGCCTCAGGGGGGAGACATCCGAACTCTAAGATCTTTGCTGAAATTGTCAGGACTCTCCTCCTCCCCTATTTCTCAAGCCTTGGAACTCAGACTGAGCGGGTACATGCGACTTTCCTGGTTCACTATGAGGCTCAGACTGGATTTCCCACTGCTGTTCCAGTTAACAACCTGGTGGATAGTACACTATAACATTTTTCGGAACTATTCCCAGAATCAATCCTCTCTTTCTCTATATGCTCAACAATAACACTACTGGTTTTCTTTCTTTGGAGAACACTGACAAGTATCCATATGCTGGCTAGTATATATCAGCTGATCCATTTTCTTTCATTAAAAAGTCTTTCTGACTTATTAATTATGATTGTGTTTGATCAAAATGGTATTTAGAAGGGAATTGTCTGCTTAGTAATTCTCTCTCCTAATAAACATGATTTATTTGACTGTGTATTATGTCTTGCTGAAGATTATATATATGTATACATATATATATACATATTGCATAGATACATTTGATATATGGCTTTCCAACTGAATGCAAATTTATCATATATCCTTTATTTAATACACTTAAATATAATTTTGTATAAAATGACTGCTTTAAATTTTATTTAAAAAATATTTTTAAAGTAATATACAAAGACAAATGAAAATTTGAATTTATATAATGTGAATTTGTTATGTTACTCTTTAGTATAGCAGTATTTTCATATTTCTTATAATTTTTCAATGAAAACAAGACTGTCATATGTTAAAGACATAACTTTTACTTTATGCATTTTTATTATAGTGCTAAAATTAAGTCAAAGGTATTGCTTTTTTATTATAATGCTAAAAATAAGTCAAGGGTATTTTTGACTGATTCTCTATTTTAGGAAATAGTAGTTTGTATTCCATCATTAAATATGATGTTAGTTATGAGATTCTTTTGAAATCAAGTCCATTTACCAAGTCAAAGAGATTTACTTTTGATCTTAAATGAGAAGCATTTTTGATATTTTCTTAAAACATTAACTGTACAAAATATTGAGTTTATTATGACATTTTTAATTGATGGGAATACTGTATTTTAGTGGAATATCTTTCCCACTCTCACACCCTCTTTTCTTTTCCCTCCTCATTTCTTCTGGACCTCTTCCTCTTCATAACTAGACTCCAGTCAAATTCCATGTCTTTAAATTAAGTCTAGATTCTATCTAGGACAGAAAATATGTAAAAGTTTTCTAATTTTGGTTTATTTCATTTATCATGTTGATTACCATGTCCATCCATCTCCCTGCAAATGACGGTTTTGTTGGTTTTGTTTCTTTTATTCTCATCATGATTAGATGCTGAATTTGTCAAACATCTTACACACTGATTAAGAATATTATGTAGTTTCTTTTTTAGGTTGTCTGCCATATGTTACTGGGATAAATGGTTTCCTCTCACCTTTGTGACCACCAGGAACCACTGAATATAATAACCCTTTGAATTTTATCTAGAAATTGTCTTGGTGTAATCCATCTAGTCACATGGTGTCCTTTTGGGTTACAGTTGATCCTAATCCAAGCTCTCTTGTATTTACAACACCAGAGAAATTGTGAGCTAGGAGCACATAAAGGGGAGTGCCATGTGCAAATGGCAGCACAGATGGACTGGGACATCTGCAACCTGCAAGGTGCCAAGAACTGTCAGCAGACACCAAGAACTAGTAAAGAATCATGAAAGAGATGCCTTTGTTACAGCCTCCCATTGTAACCAACCATAACACTTACAATATAGTTCCTGCACCTAACACAGGGTCATTGTGGAAGGAGATGTGGAAGAATTGTAAGAGGAACAGGGAGTTTGCTATAAGATTGTGTCTCCTGGGAATGCGAGGTTTCTCTTGGTTTTTTAAATAATTCTGTTGCCAATTATTATAACAAATATAGGAAATTAAGATGGAATTCCAGCAGTATAAGATTTGAGCAAAGACAGACATCTAGTGAACCCACAAAGAGATTCACCGTCATACTCATATGTCAGTTTGTAGGGTCATGATCTATAAGGTAGGTATCATTTATGTTCAAGATATTTTCTATTCTGAATCTCCTTTGTATGATTGATGGAAATGAGATTGACAAAAGATGTTGGATTTTGATGTAATCAGTAGAAAAGTCTGAACTCAGTACAGAATGTGCTTTGAAGTAGAGAAGTTTGAGAAGATGGAGTTCATAATTCAGCATGAAATTTTCATACCTAGCAATTGAGGGAAATAGTTGTTCAGTGGTGCCAGGTATAGTATTTTAACTGTACTATTACATTCACCAGAGTCTCATCCTTTCACTATTTGACTCTAACTGTTTGTATTATTTCTGGGAGTGGTTCTCTCAGGATTCTATGGGCCTGTTTTCCTAGGAGAAATTTATAGGAACTGTGAGCAAGATAAATGGCAACCTCTGATGACACAGCTTGGATTAAGACTACACCTGATACTCAAAGTCCATATATCTTTACTCTTCATCCCAGATTTCCTTCAGTTCAGTGGCTGGTGTGCCCTCCAGTTAAATGACATCTCATGCCTATTCGGGTGGTGCAAAGCAATTTTCAGCCTTGAAATAGTGAAGGAACAGGCACCCACTGTACTGACATCATCTTCTTGGTCCTGGTCTCTTGAGGTCCTGATTAGAAAAATATCCTCACTGATACTGAAAATGCCTTTATAGTCATTCCTTTTCTGCCTTAGACAATAGGTTTGAGGTTTATGTTTAGATAAGAAAGAAAATATCTTTTTTATTAAGAATTTTTTTTTCTTTTGGTTATTCGAGACAGGGTTTCTCTGTATAGCTTTGTACCTTTCCTGGAACTCACTTGGTAGGCCAGACTGGCCTCGAACTCACAGAGATCTGCCTGCCTCTGTCTCCCGGCTGCTGGGATTAAAGGCATATGCCACCACTGCCCGGCTAAATTTTTTATTCATTTTATATACCAATCATAGATTCCCCTTTTCCCTCCTCCCACCCCTCCAGCCTCCCCCCGCCCCATTTCCTCCTACAAGAATGTAAGGCCTCCCATGGGGCCTGCTACATTCAGTAGAGGCAGGTTCAAGCTCTCCCAGCCCCCATCAAAGATGTGTGTGGTGTCACACCATAGGTGGTGGGCTCTAAAAAGCCAGCTCATGCACCAGGGATGGATCCTGATCCTGCTTCCAGGCGTCTCCTTAAGCAGATCATGCTACACAACTATCTTACTCATGCAGAGGGCCTAGTCCAGTCCTGTGGAGGCTCAACCTGCAAACTACCTAGATGCCCATCAACCAAAGAATGGATTAATAAAATGTGGTACATACAATAGAGTACTACTCAACAGTAAAAATCAATAACATTATGAAATTTGCAGGCAAATGGATGGAACTAGAAAATATCCATAGTGAGGTAACTCAGGACTCAGAAGAACAAACATTGTATGTACTCACTCATAAATGGATAATTGATATAAAGTAAAGGATAACTAGACTACAACCCATAGCTTCAGAGAAGCTAGGGAAAACCCAAGAGGGACACATCGATCGCCTTGGAAAGGGGAAATAGATGAGATCTCCATGAGCAAAGTGGGGGTGAGGGGGGGCAGAGGATGGGGGATGAGAACAAAAGAAAGTATCTTTTAAAGTGTGCATTTGACCATAGCACTGGTGTCTTCTTCCAAGTGTCCAAGTGTTTTTTCTCATTCTTTTCCATGTAGGTTTATTGAAAATTATCTAAATTTTAAGCTGCATTTCTAATTTTTATTAGGAAACCCATTGTTTAAATGCATTTTTAATGATAGTTTCTTTATCACTTCCTTCTTCTAACATTTCACTATAAATATTCACAAGAAGCTACACCTTCAACAATTAATTCTTTAAAAGAAATTTCTTAGGCTAAAATCCTATTTCTAAACTCACAAGAAACACTACCCCCCATGAAACACTGTGATACAAGCATAGATCACTGAAATTATTTATTTAGCTGATAATAATATTAGTCTGTATTGCAATGAAATGTTCTTCATTCCATCTGAGACTTCCTCACTATGGCCTATATCATCCACAGTTCTGCGAACCTTCTCTTCATAACCACTCAGTTGTTCTGTAAGATTTTGGCTTTCTCTGTATATCTATCTTTCCTGTAGCCACTAACCCAACCACCTACTACAGTCTTCTCATACCATTATAGGCTTGGTCTAAAATGCAAAAAAACAATCCTAGGGTCCTCTCCTCTTTAAACAGATCCAAAGCTATTTACACACTTTAGATTTTTAGTTTAATAGCAACACCTATTTGTGTGTATCAATTTTAAAAAATTCTCATTTTTAATTATTTATTTATTTATTTATATTTATTCTTCTCTCATATATTACATCCTGACCACAATTGCCCCTCACTCTTCTCTTCCCAGTTCCTTCCCCAGTCTACCTCCTTCAGATCCAATTCTCAGTTTCCCTTCAGAAAAATCAGGCCTCCCAGCGATATCAGCCAAGCACAGCATAACAGAATGCAGAGAACCACAGTCAAACATAAGGCAAAGCTCAGGGAATCCCAAGGAAGAGGGGAGAGAAGATTAGTAGAGCCAGAGAGCTCAAGGACTTCACAAGAACACCACCCATAGAATCAATTGATCATGGCTGATAGGGACTCAGAGAGACTGAAGCAAAATCAGAGAACTTGTTTGTGTCTGAGCTAGGTCCTCTTCATATATGTTATGGCTTTGTAGCCTGGCATTCTTATGGGACTCATTAAAAAATGAGAGTGGAGTTGTCTCTGGTTCTTTGGGCTGCTTTTGGGACCCTTCTCTTCCTACTGAGTTGCCTCACCTAGCCTTTTTATGAGGATATATTTACAGAGTTTTCAACTCCATTGATCCAACTGTCAGAAAACAGCATGGACAAGGTTGTTTACAAATAACAACAAAAATATTTCTCACAGTTTTCGTGCCTGGAATATTCAAGGAGGAGGTAGGTGTTCAGTGTCTGATGAGGGCATATTTCTTGGTTACTATGTGATAAATACTTGCCAAGGCTTCACATTACAAAGGAGAAGACAGCTCTCTGAGATCTCATTTATCACTTTCTTAGAGCACTTGTTTCACTATAGAGATTTCAGATGTACAAAAAGTTCAGATCATAGCAACATCTTACTTATTGGAGAGAGCATGCCTCATACAAGTGATGGATTTACAGCACATATCATATCCTGGAAGATGGTACATATCTTTGCATACTCTTTAAGCCCCTATCTCAATTGTGTTTTTAAATTGTTTTCAATTTTTATCAAATCAACAGCTTCAGGCAACAGATGCTAAGACAATAAGATAGGGAAAACATGGCTGCATCCTACCTCTCTTAAAGATGCCTTTTTATTCTTGTAAATTATGATGTATATTATGTATGATTTTATTTTTAAAACTCTAAATCTAGAAATTTGATAATCTCTAAAATAATCATTTTATGTACAGAAAAAGCAAATGAATCTACCAGCAGAATACATACTATTTTTAGCTAAAAATAAATCTGTCACCTTTTGTTAGTCAGCCCTTTGTTATTGTAGCGAAACAACGGAGACAATCAACTAAAAAAAAAAAAAAAAAGACAAAAACTTTCCTCTGAGCTTTTATTATTTTGGACATTCAAGACTATAAGCAGGTAGATTCCATCGCTTAGGCTTTTGTGGAGAATAACATATCATGGAAAGAGTGTGTTATGGAAAATTAAGAGTTGAGGAAGAATATTAGAGGACATAGCAACAAGCTTCATTTTTCAAGGTTTCCAGCACCTCTACATCGAAATTAAGACTACTCCTTTAGTGCATGGCCTCGTATGAAGTGGTAGACCAGCAACACTCTTCCTAAGACAAAAGTATCAAAGGAAGCTGTCATATTGCCACAGATGTGTCATCTTTAGTAGAATACTCTGTTGACTCAGCATTGGACTTTGGAGCTGATATGAGGAGGACTGGACAGGAAAAATATCTAGGGCCAACTGGATGGATGTGAGCATAGACTGTTGTTTGAAGCTTCCTCCATCTATAGTGGTACACCTATTCTAGCTTCTGGGCTAGCACTGCATCCTTGATGAAGGATGCAGATTGGTTAGCATTGACATGAGATAAAACTTCATGCTGGTTCCAACAGGCTTTATAGAGAGAGCTATGAGGAAATGGTTATTCAGTTGATAGAGTAGAGTTTTTTCAATAAATCCTCTTCTACCTATAATAGAGTTTATATGAGCAAAACATGCCCAAATGCTTAGGTACTGGGTTTACACTGGAAGAATATCAGATGAGTATTTGGTACCAAAATTCCTAGTAAAATAGTTTCCCATCTTTGCCCATTTTATCTGCTGGAGACAGAGTAAGATTGAGTTGGTCTTTTCTCCATGCCTGGAACTAAAACAGAATGTGCTTAATATATAGTATGGTTTTGTCACTCAATTCCTATCTTATCAGCAGGAATCACTACATAAAAGGAAATAAAAGGTTATAGGGTCTTCAAAGTTGCTTTTATTCTTTTGGCTTTTAAGTTTAGTGTCAGACTGATTTTTTTTTTTTTTTTGAGCTAAGTAGTAGTAGAGATAGAATGAAGAGCCCCTAGGCTTGTCAATTTGGGGGCAATTGTCGCTAAGTGTAGCTAATACAAATATTGTAAGTTCAACCTAAAGCTGCTTCAAATCACAGGAGTCCTTGAAGTGCATCTGTGTGTGCACATCTTCTCCTCAAATAGCTGAAAGTTATATCCATGCAGATGTAAAGGGATAGTAACTATAACTGAATTTATGTAGCATCTTGCTGGTGAACTCCTATCCTATGAATCCTGAAGATTAAGACACTGACCTTGCTCAGAAAGTAGACAGAGGAGACCCATTTGCATAAGTACTCTTTGAACAGAAATTTTCCTTTGGTGAAATGGCAGTGATCATTTTAGTCTTTATCAAACTCAGGTCTGTAGGAAACCTGTTTTGATTCCTGTGTGACCAAATTAGTGGTAGCTCTTCACAGGCTGAGCCCCAGGTATGATACACTGTGCTAAATCTGGACCCCCTTTACAGTGCTATTATCTCCCCCACTGCTTTAATTTATGTATTTAATTTTAGTTTCCAGGGTATAATATGGATAATTACTGAAGAACTGCAGAACCTTGCAAGACAATTTTTTTTGCTTTTATAATTTTGCCAAATCAAGTATAATAATGCACCTTTAATTTCTTCAAAAAAGACAATTATATGCTAATAGGATATCTGAATAAAAATTGGTACCTTGTGCTGGATTATGTTTTCTGCCTACTAATTTATATTAATACAAGTCAGTGAGGATTTTTTTAATGAACCTTTAAGCACACAGGCTGGCAAGTGTGGGTTTGCCCTACAGGGGCCACACCTTCCCTTAACACAGTGGGGACAAATTATCAAACAGAACCAGAGGATCAGAACTCCTCTTAGATAAAATGTCAGAAATCACTCTACAGATCTAACATGTAAAATGAGCAATCTGAAAATATAGACTTTGATGAATGGAACAAACTTATTTGAGGAAATATTATCATAAAAATTTTGATTTTTATAATAAATTTTACAATATTAAAAATCCAAATGAGGTCATATACGTGAGTATTGTTTTCTTTTCATGTCAATGTTGCAGGGAAAAGTGGTTTTAAAGCCCAAATCAAATCATTAATAGTTTGCAGATGGTCACACTGAAATGAGGGATGCTGAACACATCAAAGACAGAGTGCTCTGACATTGCTTTCGTTTTCATTTTCTTATTCTACATGATACATTTAAATGACCACCACTGTAAACTTTTAAAGAAATATATCCGAGTCTACCCTGGAACTCCCATCTGGACCAGAGGTGAGTGCCTGGGGTTATAGCCAGAGAAGCAACTGCACCTGGGTCCCACCGCTGGACACAGGCCACCCCGGGAGGACCTGACCAACTTGGCCCCAGTTTCCTGCCAATCGGTGGGCCCTGTGGGAAGGCTCCCTGCTGTGGATATCGCTCTGTGTAAATAAAGTTCTGATTGGCCAGTGGCCAGGCAGGAAGTATACACGGGAAAAGAGAGAAGAGAATTCTGGGAAGTAGAAGGTTGGAGAGAGACACCGCCAACCACCGCCGTGAAAAGCAACATGTAAAGACACTGGTAAGCCACAAGCCATGTGGCAAAGTATAGACTAACAGAAATGGGTTAATTTAAGATAGAAGAAGTAGATAACAAGAAGCCTGCAATGGCCCTACAGTTTCTAACAATGTAAGTTTCTGTGTGCTTTCTTGGTTGGGTCTGAGCACCTGTGGGACTATCAGGTAAGAGAAATTTATCCTGACTGGGCCAGGTAGGAAAACTCTAACTACAGCTCCCCTTTTCCAAGACTGCAGGCAGACACTGCAGTCTCCACACCCTGCCCCCACACCCATTTGCCTGAGACCCCAGCCAATTCCTGAGACTCAGAAACCAACCCCCAGCTCCCATCCACCCCAGAACTCCCATCTGGACCAGAGGTGAGTGCCTGGGTTATAGCCAGAGAGGCAACTACCCTTGGGCCCCACCTCTGGACACAGGCCACTCCGGGAGGACCTGACCAATTTGGCCCCAGTTTCCTGCCAATCAGCAGGCACTGCAGGAAGGCTCCCCTTTTTCAATACTGCAGGCAGACACTGCAGTCTCCAAACCCTGCCCCCACACCCATCTGCTGGATACCCCAGCCACTTCTTGAGAATCAGAGACCAGCCCCAAGCTTCCATCCTGCTCTGGAACTCCCATCTGGACCAGAGACCAGAGGAACTCCCATCTGGACAAGAGGAGCTCCCATCTGCACAAAATAAGGAGACCCCAGGGACTTCCCGAGACTCAGAGTCCAGCCCCCCAGCTCCTATCCAGCCAGCATTCTCATCTGGAACAGAGCTCCCATCTGGCCCAGAGCTTCCATCTGGACCAGAGAGAGGCTCCATAAATCTATCAGCTCTCTCTGGACCAAGTACACTGATAAGACCAAGAACAAACCCAAGAGGAGATGGGCAGACGTCAAGCCAGAAGTACATACAAAAAAATAAAGAGCAATACAGCATCATCAGAACCTAGCCCTTCTCCAACAGCTAGACCTGAACATCATGGAATGGAAGAAGAAAACAACCTTATAAGTAACATCATGAAGAGGCTAGAGCCTTATATAGAAGAAATCAAACATAAAGTAGAGGAACAGACAAACAAAACATGGGAAGAACGCTATAAAAAACTAGAGGAAAGGACAATTAAAGCAGAAGAAAACAATAAATCCTTGAATGAAAATCATGAAAAAGCAAGAGAGACAATCCAAGACCTGAAGAGGGAAATAGAAAGAATGAAGAAGACACTAGCAGAAGGAATACTGGAAAGAGAAAATCTGAGTAAACAAACAGGAACTTCAGATATAAGTATAAGCAACAGAATGCAAGAGATGGAAGAGAGGATCTCTGGTGTTGAAGATATGGTAGAAGAAATAGATTCATCAGTCAAAGAAAACACTAAAACCAACAAAGTCATGACCCAAAATGTCCAAGAAATTTGGGACACCATGAAAAGAACAAACCTACGAATAATAGGGATAGAGGAAGGAGAAGAATACCAACTCAAAGGCACAGAAAATATATTTAACAAGATCATAGAAGAAAACTTTCCCAACTTAAAGAAGGAAATGCCTATGAAGATAAAAGAAGCCTATAGAACACCAAACAGACTAGACGCCCCAAAAAAGTCCCCTCGCCACATAATAATTCAACAACTAAACATACAAAATAAAGAAAGAATATTAAGGGCAGCAAAGGAAAAAGGCCAAGTGACTTATAAAGGCAAACCCATCAGAATAACACCCGATTTCTCGATAGAGACTTTGAAAGCCAGAAGGACCTGGACAGATATAATGCAGACACTAAGAGAACATGGATGCCAGCCTAGACTAATATACCCAGCAAAACTTTCAAATATCATAGATGGAGTGAACAAGACCTTCCAAGACAAAACCAGATTTAAACAATACTTATCCACAAACCCAGCCCTACAGAAAACACTAGAAGGAAAATTCCAACATAAGGAAGGAAGATACACCCATGAAAACACAGGCAATAGATAACACCACAGCAATAAACCCCAAAGAAGAGAAGTACACACACACAACCACCAAAAATTAAAAATAACAACAGGAATGAACAATCACTGGTCATTAATATCCCTCAATATCAATGGACTTAATTCACCTATAAAAAGACACAGACTAACAGAATGGATATGAAAACAGGACCCATCTTTCTGCTGCATATAAGAAACACACCTCAAATTCAAAGACAGATACCTCCTAAGAATAAAAGGCTGGGAAAAGACTTTCCAATCAAATGGTCTTAAGAAGCAAGCTGGTGTAGCCATCCTAATATCCAGCAAAATAGACTTCAAACTAAAATCAACCAAAAGAGATGATGAAGGACATTGCATACTCATCACAGGAAAGATCCACCAAGATGAAGTTTCAATTCTAAACATTTATGCCCCAAACACAAGGGCACCCACATATGTAAAAGAAACATTACTAAAGCTTAAATCACATATAAAACCCCACACATTAATAGTGGGAGACTTCAACACCCAACTTTCACTTCTGGACAGATCGGCCAAATTGAAACTTAACAGAGAAATAAAGGACTTAACTGATGTTATGACTCTAATGGACTTAATCCATATCTACAGAACATTACACCCAAACAAAAAAGAATATACCTTCTTCTCAGCACCCCATGGAACCTTCTCTAAAATTGACCAAATACTTGGCCATAAAGTAAATCTGAACTTTACTTTGGTTTAAAGTTAGATTTCAACAACAGAAAAAACTACAGAAATCCTACAATCTCATGGAAACTGAATAATGTTCAACTAAATCACCAAAGAGTTAAGGAGAAATAAGGAAAGAAATTAAAGACTTCCTAGAGATCAATGAAAATGAATACACCACATACCCAAACTTATGGGACACTATGAAAGCAGTGCTATGAGGGAAATTCATAGCACTCAATGCCCACATAAAGAATCTCATCCTAGTGACTTGACAGCACACCTGAAAGCCCTTGAACAGGAAGAAGCAAAGTCTCCCAGGAGGAACAGATGCCAGGAAATTTTCAAATTGAGAGCTGAAATCAATAAAATAGAAATAAAGAGAACAATACAAAGGATTAATGAAACAAAGAGTTGGTTCTTTGAGAAGATCAACAAGATAGACAAGGCCTTGTCCAAACTAACCAAAAGACAGAGAGAGAGCATCCAAATTCACAAAATCAGAAATGAAAAGGGGGACATAACAATAGACAATGAGGAAATCCAGAGAATCATCAGGTCATACTTCAAAAACCTCTACTCCACAAAACTGGAAAATCTAAAAGAAATGGATAATTTTCTGGATAGGTACCACATACCTAAGTTAAATCAAGACCAGATAAAGCATTTAATAGTCCAATAACCCCTAAGGAAATAGAATCAGTCATTAAAAGTCTCCCAACAAAAAAAAAAGCCCTGGACCTGATGGTTTCACTGCAGAATTCTACCAGATCTTCAAAGAAGACTTAATACCAATACTCTTTAAATTATTCCACATAATGGAAGCAGGAGGTATATTACCAAACTCCTTCTATGAGGCTACAATTACCCTGATTCCTAAACCAAACAAAGATGCAACAAAGAAAGAGAACTACAGACCGATCTCCCTCATGAACATTGATGGAAAAATACTCACTAAAATTCTGGCAAACAGACTCCAAGAACACATCAAAACAATTACCCACCATGATCAAGTAGGCTTCATCCCAGGGATGCAAGGGTGGTTCAACATATGAAAGTCCGGCAATGTAATATACCATATAAACAAACTCAAGGAAAAAAAACCGCATGATCATCTCACTAGATTCAGAAAAGGCATTTGACAAAATCCAACACGCCTTCACGATAAAGGTCTTGGAGCGATCAGGAATACAGGGAACATACCTAAACATAATAAAGGCATTCTACAGCAAGCCAACAGCCAACATCAAATTAAATGGAGAGAAACTCGAAGCAATACCACTAAAATCAGGAACAAGGCAAGGCTGTCCCCTCTCCCCCTACATATTCAATATAGTACTTGAAGTTCTAGCCAGAGCTATAAGACAACATAAAGAGATTAAGGGGATACAAATTGGAAAGGAAGAAGTCAAGCTCTCCCTACTTGCAGATGACATGTTAGTATACATGAGTGATGCCAAAAATTCAACCAAGGAACTGATACAGCTAATAAAAACCTCCAGCAACACTGCAGGATACAAGATCAACTCAAAAAAATCAGTAGCCCTGCTATATACAGTAGACAAACAGGCTGAGAAGGAAATCAGAGATACATCACCCTTTACAATAGCCACAAATGTTATAAAATACCTTGGGGTTACTCTAACTAAGCATGTGAAGGACCTATATGACAAGAACTTTAAGTCCCTGAAAAAAGAAATTGAAGATGTCAGAAAATAGAAAGATCTCCCATGCTCATGGATAGGCAGGATTAACATAGTAAAAATGGTGATCTTACCAAAAGCAATCTACAGATTCAATGCAATTCCCATCAAATTACAAACACAATTCTTCACAGATCTGGAAAGAATAATACTGAACTTCATATGGAAAAACAAAAAACCCAGGATAGCCAAAAGAATCCTGTACAATCAAACAACCTCTGAAGGCATCACAATCCCTGACCTCAAGCTCTACTATAGAGCTACTATAATAAAAACAGCTTGGTACTGGCATAAAAACCGTCATGTGGACCAATGGAATCGAATTGAAGACCCTGACATTAACCCACACACCTATGAACATATAGTTTTTGACAAAGAAGCCAAAAATGTACAATGGAAAAAAAGAAAGCATCTTCAACAAATGGTGCTGGCATAACTGGATGTCAATGTATAGAAGGCTGCAAATAGATCCATATCTGTCACCGTGCACAAAGCTTAAATCCAAGTGGATCAAAGACCTCAACACAAATCCAGCTACTCTGAACCTGATAGTAGAGAAAGTAGGAAGGACTCTTGAACACATTGGCAGTGGAGATCACTTTCTAAATATAACACCAGTAGCACAGACACTGAGGGAAACAATCAATCAATGGGAACTGTTGAAACTGAGAAGCTTTTGTAGAGCAAAGGACATGGTCAACATGACAAAGCGACAGCCTACAGAATGGAAAAAGGTCTTCACCAACCCTACATCTGACAGAGAGCTGATATCCAGAATATATAAAGAACTCAAGAAATTAGACATCACTATGCCCAACAGTCCAATTAAGAAATGGGCTATAGAACTAAATAGAGAATTCTCAACAGAGGAAGTTCAAATGGCTGAAAGACATTTAAGGAATTGCTCAACATCCCTAATTATCCGGGAAATGCAAATCAAAATGACTCTGAGATACTTACACTTATCAGAATGGCTAAGATCAAAAACACAGAAGACAACTTATGCTGGAGAGGATGTGGAGCAAGGGGAACGCTCCTCCACTGCTCGCGGGAATGCAAGCTTGTACAGCCACTATGGAAATCAATATGGTACTTCCTTAGAAAATTGGGAATCCACCTCCTGCAAGACCCAGCTATAGCATTCTTGGGCATATACCCAAAGAATGCTCAATCATACCACAAGGGCATTTGCTCAGCTATGTTCATATCAGCATTGTTTGTAATAGCCAGAACCTGGAAACAACCTAGATGCCCTTCAACTGAAGAATGGATAAAGAAAATATGGTACATATACACAATGGAGTACTACTCAGCAGAGAAAAACAATGACATCATGATGTTTGCAGCCAAATGGATGGATCTAGAAAAAATCATCCTGAGTGAGGTAACCCAGAATCAGAAGGACAAACACGGTATGTAATCACTCATAGGAGGATACTAGATGTAAAACAAAGATGACTAGACTGCTACACAACTCCAGGGAGGCTACCTAGAAAACGGGACCCTAGTAAAGACCCAGGGATCACCCAATGACAGAGAAATGGATGAGATCAACATGAACAACCTGGACGACAGTGGGAGTAATGAAGGGCAAGATTTGAGGGAAAGAAAGCTTAGGGGAGCAGGAGATCCCTGCTGGATCAAGAACAGAAAGGGGGAATGAGGAATAACAAACCATGATAAATGAAGACCACATGAGAACAGGAATAGGCAGAGTGCTGGAGAGGTCCCCATAAATCCACAATGACACATCATCTGTAGTCTGCTGGCAACGGTCAAGAGAAAGCCTGATCTGACCTAGTCTGGTGATCAGATGACTAAACATCCTAACAGTCGTCTTGGGAACTCTCATCCAATAACTGATGGAAGTGGATGCAGAGATCCTCGGCCAGGCCCCAGGTGGAGCTCCAGGTGTCCAACTGTGGAGAAAGAGGAGGGTCTGCAAGAGCATGAATTGTTGAATCCAAGATTGCAAAAGGCACAGGGACAAATACCCAAACGACTGGAAGCACATCAATTATGAACTAACAGCTGTGTAGCCTCCAGCTGGATCAGGCCCTCTGGATAAGTGAGACAATTGAATAGCTTGATCTGTTTGGGAGGCACCAGTGCAGTGGGACCTGGATCTGTCCTTAGTGCATGCGTTGGCTGTTTGGAACCTTGGGCTTACACAGGGACACTTTGCCCAGTCTAGAAGGAGGTTACAGGACATGCCTGTACTGAATCCATCAGGTTTAAATGAAACCCCAGCAGTGCCTTGATCCTGGAGGACATGGGAATGGAGGGGAGGGGCTGGGGGAGGGTGGGGGTGGCTGCGGGAGGGGGTAGGACAGGGGAACCCATGGCTGATGTATAAAATTTAAAACACAAAATAATAAAGAAAAAATTTTAATTAAACAAAAAAAATAAATGTATCTACCTATTTAAGAAATTAGAGATTTGAAGGTCACTGTTAGTGGCAGAGTATACAGTTAACACACTCATGGGGAGAGGTAGTAGCAGTCAGTAGTCATTGAACCATAGAGCAACACTGTGTATGCACAGTTTTAATTAGATTTGATTGCTCTATTATTAAGATAATTTGGTCTGTGCTTATATGGCTTTGTCTGCCTTTTCTTATTGGATATATCTATATATAGATATAATACATATATTAGAATAACAAGTAATGTTTATTATATTTTCCTTTCTTGTTTTTGTTTTTCTTTGGCAATAGTGAATGATATTTTTCCATGTTGGGCTGACTGTGGGCTGTGTGTTGTCTATGGTTTGAATCACATTATGGTGGCAGAACCTGGGCTTCTCTCTCCACTGAGTTTTCTATACATGTATTTTCACAGACTTAAATGACTTCTAAAAATATTTATTATTTTTCTGTGAACAAATCAATAAACAGTATGATACCTAAAGAACAATAAAATAATGAGTGAATGAATGAAAGAATGAATGAGTGAATCAGTGAATGAATGCATTCTATTAGTGCCTAAACTGAGATTTGTAGGGTCAATGAGATGTAGACATTTAAGGTGTTGAATTAAAGTGACAAATGTTCCAAGCTAAACTATGAGATATTTCATAAAGATCAAAACTCCGTGGATCAATCCTTAAAGCACATGGTCAAAATCATAGTGTTTGGAATATTTTCTAAGCAGAGCTGGACTTCCAGCTAGTGAGTTTGGTGCCCTTTTTGTATTTGAATTTTGGTCCTTGTGCCTAAGGATGTGCTCATAGTTTACATTATAAAATTAATACTAAACTCATTCTAAAGAGAAGTTTCTCAATGTTTGTTGTCCACCTGGATCGCAATAAAAGCTCTGTATAAGATAACCTGCAGGAAATGCTGAAGCTTTCAATCCAGTCTTTGTCTACTAAGCTCATAAGGGGTACCACTTGCTTTTGAGGGAAAAAAAAGGGAATCCAAGGCTGATAAGTAAAATTAAATTAAATTGTAAAATTAAAAAAATAAATAAATAAAATGTCAGAATTTATTGAATAACAATAAATTCACAAGGTATAACTATCTCAAAAATAAAAAGAAAGAAACATGGGTGGGTCTCAAATATTGTTGGATATTTAACCTGTGTGAGGTTATCATGTCCTTAGAAAGTTAATTGTTCCTTTCTTTGTGTTCTCCCGATATTGTATTCACATGATTGTAGTAGAAAATAATGTATAATTTTTCTAATGATCTGATTGCTTCATCTGCATTCCGTATTATACTTGGAACCACTTATGTGCCAATACCTCAGTCATTTACAGATTTTATGTTAACATCAATCTGTATATAGCTTCTGGACAAGGCATGTTTCATGGTAAGTTTACACATCTGATGTTTTTACAAAAGAACCTATTATTTTGAAGAATTACTGGTTTTTCAGTGTCCCACGCTCTTTAGCATTTACATATTAGGTAATAATTAAAGTAGAACTTGCATCTAAATACCTCAATAGCTATACAAGAAATTTTGTATCCAATATAGTAACTGGTCAATTGCAAAGAAGTCCTGAATAATGAGGATATGAAAGTATGACTTTTCTTTTTTTGCTCAGACCTTGTAATTTTACTATATAGAGTTGAGGCCGTATATGAAAGTTTGTGTCAACATTAGAGAGTGGCAGTGAAAGAAGAGACAGAGACTAAAGGGAAAGGTAAGGAATAGTATAACCACAGTGAGCAACGTTCCCCTGTGCTGCAACTTTTTGAAGAGGTTTTTACAAAGAGAAAAGGGATTTTCTCTTTTAGGTTCTTGAAAATGGTCACTTTGTGACTCTGTGTTGCTATTAAAACATAGAAAATGTTGAGTGAATAAGTTAATGAAAGAAGGAAAGGAGGTGGCTTTAGTTTTGTCTAGATTAAAGCAACACATAAATGAATAAACAAACAAACAAATAAATGAGTAAATAATAAAAGTTAAAATTAGAGTCTTTTTGAAGAAAAATATAATACATTGGGTTTATAGGTGTTCTGAACGGCTAATCTTGTTTAAAGAGAATAATAATGGACACACAGCCAAACTTCATCTCTTTTAACATTTTCATCAGCATTTAACTTGAGATTTACAAAATAGTGAAATGCTGTGGGATAATGTTTTTGTACACTTGTTTGTAAAATGTTGATTGGCCAGTAGCCAGGCAGGATGTACAGGTGGGGTAAGCAGATGAGGAGAATTCTGGAAGGAGGCTAGACAGAGTCAGGAGACACCATCCTACCATCCAGGAAGCAGCATGTAATGCCAGTCAGGTAAAGCCACAAAAAATATGGTGACACATAGATTAATAGAAATGGGCTGATTTTAGTTATAATTGTCAGCTAGCAAGAAGCTTGAGCCATAGGCCACGGCCATATAGTTCATAATTAATATAAGCCTCTGTGCGTTTATTTGGGTCTGAGTGGCTATGGGACAGGGCAGGACACAGGGAAACTTATGACTACAGTGAAATATATTTTCAATGTACCCATTTAAAATTGAAATACCTTATCTGTAAATATTGGGTGAAATTGTCACTACAATAAGTAAATAATATCCAGCAAATCTTTTGCTTAATTGGGTTTTTGTTTTTTAAAGGGGATGTTACAGAATGACAAACATGTTACACTGGAAGATGGAACTTGGTCAGTGAATGCTATCCCGTGTTAGTGTAAAGGGATGTGACAGTGGGATGTAGCTGAAGAGACTATGGTGACCAGAACAGTCTGTGTGCTTACTGACTCATGCTTGTAATCATCTTTTTGTAGAATCCCAATGGAAGGGTTCCTATTAGTGGCAACCATTGAAAGCTGTAATATCCAAAGGCACTGAAGGTTTGAAGTGAAACTTAACAACAAATAAAATACTTGCAATTCTGTTTTCAGAAGTTACAAGGCTTATTTGCAATAAGGTGGTATAGATCTGCCTTCCTGCACTGACAGCACCTCAGTTCTGGGTCTGGCTGTTGCCATCTCTGACCTCTGCTAGGGTGTGCATGGCAAGATCCATTCATGGACTTCCCTTGGGAGTTATTCCTGCTGTGCTGTTGTTCAAAGAACTAAAAAAATTACCTTTTTGCCCCCAAATATAAGTTCAAAGTTCCTATTATTTAGCTCTAGGGCACTGGTCTTTTCTCTGACTTATTCAGAGATTGTGAATAGCACCTTTACTCCATTTGTATTGTTCAGTTGAAGTTACAGATGTGGTCTAGTATCTAGTAGTCCTGGCTCTCCTTTGGCTTCCTACAGAGATCTGTTGTCAGCCAGTTTTCTTTCTACACTGTACTACTCACCCTTCCTGTCAGTTCTGCTCAATTTTACCTCTGCTTTCTTTTTTTTCCCTTTTCATTAAATGGTGGGAGCTTGCTGTAGACCATGCTGCTCCCCACTGTTCCTTTTGATTGCCGTGACAGGACTAGGTGGCCCCTGGCATTCATCTGTCACAAAAGCTCTTTTATCATCTAATCCTTACATACCTTACTTACGTTCAACTGTCGGCTGCATGGTTTTCTTTCTCTAATCCTAGTGATATGCAGGAGATAGTTCCAGTGCCCAAAATAATACTCCAAAGCTCCTCAGATTATGGCTTTTCTGAGGATGAAACCTCCTTGATCTCTAAAAGGAAATAAATGATTTCTTAACTCTGCATTTGCCCCTAAGATATCAGCAGGGAAACTTTGTGAGGCCAAGATACTTCATTAAATTCATGAAGGATTCTTTGAAAATCAGAAATTCATGTGTCTTGGTATTGTCGTTTTCACACTATCAAGCATTTTGAAATCAAAGAAAAATATTTGTGAAATAGTTTATCAGTAGGTAATATATGTGGTATTGGGTCAATATTGTAAAGAGTTAAAATTATTAGCTGAGTATTAGCCGGGTGGTGGTGGCACACGCCTTTAATCCCAGCATTCGGGAGGCAGAGGCAGGCGGATCTCTGTGAGTTTGAGGCCAGCTTGGTCTCCAAAGCAAGTTCCAGGAAAGGTGCAAAGCTACACAGAGAAACCCTGTCTCAAAAAAACCAAAAACAACAACAACAAAAACAAAACAAAACAAAAATAAACATTAGCCAAGTATTTTGTTTTTCAGTGTTTCTAAGAGAAGAGATTTGTTTGACATGATTGACTAATGTCTGTCCCTCTTGTCAACTATGAAGCCAACATTTCCTTTGTTTTGGATATGGTGGACTCAATCAGCAAGAACCCACCTCACAGTTAGATATTATCAAATCTTGGTGTCATCATTTAATTTATAGATATAAATGAATTACATTACTTTTTGTTTTGCATTCAGCTCTATAAAACTGAACACGAGAGCAGGATCCCTTCTACAGTGGTGTTGCACAGTTTTAATGAGATCACCAATATAAATGCTTTCAAACAGATATTCTTGCTGTATTTATTATATGTTTATAGGCACAACCCTATTTTAGTTGCTCTTATAGGACCTTCTGAAGTGGTAAAGATATTAAGATAGGTTACTATTAGTATATTCAATCAGGTGAACAAAATAGTTGGAGTTCTTTGAAATACACAGAACATATGTTATTGGGAAAAATGGCGACTGTAACCACCCTAAACTGCAATGGAAGCATTTAACTTATGTCTAATAATCTATGAAGGCAAAAAACCTTGAATGGAAATAATGAACAAGTAATTCTTGCTCACTTCTTGAAGTTCCCACACTGTTGACTGACAGTCAGAAATTAGGAAGATAGCAATGAGATGCTGGCACACAGAATTTAATGCATAATACTTGTATAAAAGTTGAATGAGGATTTGATCTCTGATTTCAACTCTTACTGCTTCATTATTTACTAAACTCAAAAGGGAAGCACA
The DNA here is from genome assembly GCF_903995425.1 of Onychomys torridus. Taxonomy (NCBI): domain Eukaryota; kingdom Metazoa; phylum Chordata; class Mammalia; order Rodentia; family Cricetidae; genus Onychomys; species Onychomys torridus. Next base: position 31,981,203 of record NC_050454.1, read on the forward strand.
AAATACTAGAGAACACACATATGGATAAGTGAAGTGATTATTAAGTTTTAAAATATATTCTCCATTCCCACAAGTGTTCCAAAAACATAGGGGTGTTACTCATTGCTTACAATGCACTCTGGGATAGCTATGAATGTGGCCCCAAACATTTATATATCTCAGTGTCATTTGTTACTATCAAATATATTGACATTTCATCTAGGGCAAGGTGTTAAATAATATAGACAAAGTCAATTGTATGTATATGATTTTGAAAGTGACCACTTGGTATTGGATTACCAATTGTGGGGCTTGGAATTTTCTTTGGGGAAGACTCACCTGCTTTCAGCATTTCTTAGTTGCTGGTAGTTCTTTGTAAAGGGCTTAATCCCTGACATTATAAAGAGTGTGGGACTGTACAGGTTGTATTTACATATTTAGAGGTGTTTGTGTGTGTGTGTGTGTGTGTGTGTGTGTGACCACAATTTAACAAAAAGTGGTGGTGAACTTGAGAGAGCAAGGGAGCACAGGGGAAGGGTTGAAGGGAGAAAAAGGAAAGGGAGAAATGATGTAGTTATGTTAATTTAAAATAGACAAATGCTGTGGGTTGGTCTGTATGTCAAATGTGTTGCTCTGATTGGTTAAAATAAATACAATGCTGCTTGGCCAGTAGCCAGGCAGAAAAGATAGGGTAGGCTGGACAAGGAGAAGAGAATGCTGGGAAGTGAAGGCTGGAGGGGGGGACACTGCCATGAGAAGAAAGATGTAAGGTAATGGTAAGCCACGGGCCACTTTGCAAAGTGTAGATGAATAGAAATGGGTTAATTTAAGGTAAAAGAAACAGATAACAAGAAGCCTGGCACGGCCATACAGTTTGTAAACAATATAAGTCTCTATGTGTTTACTTGGTTGGGTCTGAGTGACTGTGGGACTGGTGGGTAAGAGAGATTTGTCCTGACTGTGGGCCAGGCAGGAAAACTCTAACTTTGTCTGTAACAGACAAAGCCTGTACAACTATATCAAATGGATGTTAATGTCTATAGGAAGAGTGAAACAGTTCTTGGAAGTAAATTTTGTGTACATCAGCACAAACGTGTAGTTAAGAAATACAACACTTGAATACATGCTTATTTAACAAAAGTACAGTGGGGTTTGGTCCTAGAGAAGGACAACTGAGTTTTTAATTATCTCCTATAAGCATTTCAATTATGTTTAATTTTACTATAATCACACTTTTAAGTTAGAAGAAAGAAACTCAACATGCAACAAAATGTCATAAGTAAAAATGATAAGCTTTTACATCATTAACATGATACTCTAAAAGTCATTCTTTACAGGCAGATCCAGTACTGAATCCACCAGGTTTAAATGAATCCCCAGAGGAGTCTCGGCCCTGGAGGAGATGGGAATGGAAGACAGGGGATGAGGGGAAAGTGGGGGTGGGGGCGGGAGGGGGGAGGACAGGGGAACCCATGGCTGATGTATAAAATTATAACACAAATATAATAATAATAATAAAAGTCATTCTTTCAGAGATCTTCCAGTCTTAACTTGGGAGCTTCTAAGTGGACCCTCCACTTGCCCAAAGTAGTAAATGCTAAGATTCACCACTTCTACAGGATGATGAGGTTAAAGACAATCACACCATATAGCCCAAGATGGGAGAACTCTAATGGGATAGTGCAACCCTAGAGCTTCTAATAGGTATGGCTGAGGTTGCTGGCTTGTCTGCTTTGTAGTGTGACATCTTTTCAGTTTAATCATGCTTCCTGCTCTACCATTCCACAAGAGCTGATCTCCAAGGCACTTCCTAAATCACCTGATGCCTAACATCAGTGTGAGATTTGCTTGCTGGAAAATGCAACCTGTAATAGAGTGAGTTTGCTAAAGAACATGCTACTCCCCAATCTGGACCCACTCTTAATTGACCAACAGATTATAAATTTTACTGCTTTAGAAGAGGCAATATATGATTGTTGAACAACAGTTATTTGGCCTTTTGACTTATCTTCTGAAATAGAATTTTGATTTGAAAGATGATGTAACATGTTTTATATTTTTAAAATTTCTATGAGTGTGAATATTCTGTCCAACTCAATGGATACATTATTTTAAAAGTTTCAATGTGACCACATTTTTCCCCACATAGATATAACAATATATAGATGGTTTGGGGATGATTCCTAGATATTTTATTTTATTTATATGTATTTGTGTCTAGACTGTATATGATCCTGTGTATGACAAGCATTCCTGGAGCCTATGCGGAAAAGAAAACAGCATCAAACCTCTTTGTAACTGGTGTGACAAACAGATGTGTGCTGGGACTTGAACTTGGGTCATCTTGAGGAGAAGCCATGGCTCTTCGTTATTGATTCATCTTTCTAACTCTGCTTTATAGACTTTTTAGCAGTGAGTCCATAAAGCTGTTTTTCTTTGCTTCCTGACACAGACTCATTTATTTTAGCTTAGCTCTTCATCTCGAAAAATAGTGGACTTCCTATTTTGTCCTTTAGGACATTTTCAATCACCTGACTGTTTCATTCTTTATTTCTGGTTGGTTTTTAGATTTCTGTTTTCAACATTAAAACATCTCATTCAATCTAGTCTTTCTGTACAGGAGTTACTGATGTGTAAACAATTAAAATAGTTAGAAGAATCCTACAGCAACCCTGCAGTGAATCATTTATAGTGTGCCTAATCAACTCCTAATTTATGTGTTTTCTAAACTCAGATTTAACTACTGGAATGTAGTTCTTATGCCAGGAAATAGGTGACCTTTTTTAGTGGTTTAAAAGTAACTCCTAAAATTTGTCACTTTAAAAAAATATAATTTCAAATAAAATGTGGTGCCATGTTATCATCATGTAATATATTAACATTCCTAAACAACAACAAAAAAATCTCCCTTATCCAATAAAGTGACCAGCTTTGTGATTAACAAAATACTATTTATTTTTATCAAGATCCTCAGGAGTTCTGAGTTGTCTTCAAAGGCAGTAACACTTGACATTAAGAAAAGCTGAAGTATTTTAATACCCTCTAAGAACACAGAGGTACACAGAGGTTTTATTTTCATTGCTCTGAAGAAAATGTACATCACACTTCATTTCTCAAAGTGAAAAGATGTAAAATTATTTCTTTTTCCAGCTTATGCTGAAAGGAACATGTATTCTATCAAGTGATGTGTGTTCAAACTAAATATCAAACTGATGATGTATCTTATATGGAAACAAATAACTAACACCTGCAAGCTGTCCTGACTTCCGCATGTGCACACATGAAAATAAGTAGGTGTAACAAAAATTATAAACACATGAGTTCTTAACCCACTGCTGCTGGTTGTTAAGATTATTAAATTCAAGTTCTCTATTGAGTTAAATTATGCATGTGTTGGTTAGTCCATGAGGTGGCTTCATACCTTTGATCCTGTCATTACAGGGTTAGTCAGCCAAGAGATGCTAAGAACTATGTCTTCATGAAAACAAGAAAGACCCTCGTACCAGTAACCTAGTCAATATCCCAGAGTATTGAATTTATCTTTTCCAGTCCTGAAAGCCAAAAGTAAAACAAACAAAAATGTAACACACATGAAAAAAAAGATATGTAACATAGTACAGGGAGTTAATTTCATTTGCAAAACTTTTCCTACAAAGTTTCAAGATAAACCCATCATATGGCGAGTTCTACAAGAAGTGTACTGTAATTAAATTTACAAATATTTTTCATGGCAGGATTTCAAAAGATTTAAAACATTTTAAGTTGATGTTTCTGGTGAAAAAAAAAAGAATGCAAAGCAAGCTGAAGACACAGCTTAGTGTCTTAACTGTGACAGCATAACCGTGGGGAAGCAGAGTAATACAGACCAGATGTAATAATACAGGCCTGTAGATTGGGCCTAGAGTAATGGAAATTCACTGTATCTTTTTAGATGAATTCTCTCAAATATCAGAGAGAACATATGGTACATGTCAATCAACTTATTGCTGAATTTTCTGGCATTGGTCTACCAATTTCATAAATTGGTTAAGGGACAGATCATTTATTCAGAGAGGACAACATTCCTATGCTACAAAATCTGGAGAAATGGGAGGAATAGAACTAACCAAACAGAAAAAAGCTTTTCAAAAGTCGTTGTTATTTTTTCTCAGATATTTAAACAATCACTCAGTGTAAGTATGTATGCTAAGATATATAGTCAGGGCTTCTATGTGGTCTTAAATCATTAAGAACTCATTATTGCAAAAATAATAGATATTTAATTTTTAATATTTTTATTTATATTTATTTTAGTCACTATATTATCCATTTGCTTAGTACCAAAAATTTAATGTAGCTAACACAGATTTATCAAGACATTTTGTGACAGTAATTATTTTCTGAGGTCTACATTTTGTTAATCTTAAAACACAATATTTTAGTGTGAAATTCTCTTTTTTCTCTCGAAGTTAAATTCAATTGATCTAATAAATTCCTAAATGGAATTTATTCACTTATTGCTTTATTCCAAGACCTGGAAGCGGTAGCACTGTTCTTCTGGGATAGTTGAGAACCATGGCAAAGAATCCAGAATTGTCCTAGATCAGCCTCTCACATGAAAACCCATAAACAGAATATTCCTAAAACCCATAAATACCATACATTCACCAATCTTCAAATTTTAATGTAGCTTCTTCATTAACATAATATATTTAATTATTTTATGTAGATTAACAAATTCAATCTTAATAACAGCTGAATATATATGAAAATTTATAGACATTGAGTCTCTGAAAGACCAGTGTGTGAATATATCTTCTTAAAAGCCTTACTGAGCTTGTGCCACAATGACTAGCAAAGAGAGAATTCTGAACTTAAAGATAATTAAAAAAAAATCTAAGACATTGAAAATTTTGATAATTTTAAAGTACACAAATAGCATTAGATATACTGACTAAATGTTATTATGTCTCTATATAAACTTCAAATATATGTGAATGTACAGCAGTTAGATTATCTAAATCAAATTGAAATAAGTTAAATGAACCTTTAAAAAATCCATTTGGACCACACTTGGGAGACAGGCAGGATGATCTTTGAGTTCGAGGCCAGCCTAGTCTATAAGGGAATTCTAGGACAGGCAGGACTATGACACAGAGAAACCCTGTCTGGAAAAACAACAACAAAATCCATTTGGAAATATACATAATACTTATGAAGAGATATGTGGATAGAGTTAGCATTGAGAAGTTAGAAATTTTTTATAACATGAAAACCTGAATATTATTCCATAAAATATTTAAATATCAGAGAGATAACATGGATCTAGAGTACAAATACTAAGAAATAATGACTTCTCAATATTCATAAAAGCTCAAACTTAAACATATTTTTTGTCTCTGTCTGAAGCAGTACATCCTGAGAAAATATGACATCCAAATGACTTGATCTTCAAAAGATATATATATATATATTCTGGAACCATACGTGAGTGACTATGATCCAGAAACATGGACTTAGGTACCCCCAAATCTGTGTTCTCATGTGGTAACAGTTTCATGAAGTATTTATAAGTACAAAAGTATAAAATCACAAAAAAACTGCTATTTCCAGGAATAACTCATTAATCAGTCTGTGCTATGTGGATGATGCCAGACAGAGGGTACCATTTGCATATCCACCCAGGTACATAGCCATTCTCCAGCCACAAATGGGAGTCAAAAGCTCCTTGTTAGATGATGTCTTTCAGAGCAACTTCTAATCTGAAAAGCTGCTGATCTACACAGTAAAGAAAAGCTTAGGACTGGCTACTGCCTGTCTCAACAGTAAGAAATTTTAGTGAATGAAGGATCCATTCTAAAGTTGAAAGTGGCTTTGAGAGCATTTTTTTTTTTGATATTACATATTTCTTTCTTTTTTAAAACTTATTTTCTTTTTGTTAAAAATAGACATATCACATAATATATTCTGATTATGGTTTTCTTGACCTCTACACCTCAAAATTCCTCCCCCCTTACAATCTATATCTAATTTCTGTCTCCCATTAGAAAATAAATAGGCTTAAGGTATTATAATATAATATTTTGAAATAAAAATTCCCACATCAGGATAGGACAAGACAAACCAACAGAAAGAAAAGAACTCAAGAGACTCACTTTCTCACACTTAGGGATCCTATAAATCCTATAAAAATTTTAAACTAGACACATATACAAATGGCCTGTAGGGTTACAAGAGAGAAGAATATAGTATATGAATAAAATATAATAAAAATAATAAAAACTTACTTTTTAATAAAGGAAAAGCCCTGACGTGAATTTCTGAGAGAAGGAATCTCCAATGTTGCCATTGAATTCATTTTCTGATGGCCATCTAATGGTTAGAATGCAGACTATCATTAAGAGTAGTTTGTTTTCCTGGTGAGATGTTCTTAGAAGAAACTAAAATTTTATTTGCAAGTGGTTATCAATTGGAAATTGTATCTGGATTAGGGATGGGGGCATGCATGTGATACTCTTTCAATTCTAAGATCTCATCTGGTACAGACCCATGCAGGCCCTATGCATACTGTTTAAGTCTCTGGGAGCCTTGAATCCTTGGTGTCCTCCATCCTCTCTGGCTATTACACTTTTTCTGCATCCTCTTCTGTGGGGTTCCTTGAACCCCGAGGAGAGGAATTTGAAGGAAACTTCCATTTTATGGCTGAGTGTTCCACGGTCTCTGATTTCACATAATTTCTGGCTGTTGTCTTTGTATTTGTACCTATCAGCTGTAGGAGGAAGCTTCTCTTACGATTGCTAAACAAGGCCCTGACCTATGGAGTACAGCAGAATATCATCAAGAGTCATTTTATTGCCATGATTTGTTGTTGCTGTTATTGCTGTTGTTGTTGCTTAGATCAGTAGCATTTGGTTCTACCCTAGGACCCTGGGCTATCTACTGTTTTTTCCATCACTCAAGCAGTGTCAGATATGGGTTCCATGACATGGTCCTTAACTCAAATCATATTGGTTGTTACTCCCACAAGCTTTGGGTCACCATTGTCCTAGCATGTCTTATGAGCAGTACATCAGTATATACCAAAGGTTTTGTAGCAGGCTTAGTGTTTCCATTTCTCTTTTGGTAGCTTGTAGAGTATCTTCCTGTACAAAAGATACCAGAACACAGGCGTGGAGGCCATATGTAGGTACCAACTCAACATCATCATGTTCAATTAGTTGTTAGGTATTGTCTTAAGCAATGGGTCCTTATCAGTTTGTAGAGAGCAGCCTATTAGCTTGGAAAACTTGTACAGCCACCACAGAAATCAGCCATGAAAATGCCTAGAAGTTCTAAGTACTACTCTGGGGTCTTCATTCCCTGGTTACCATAGCATCAGATGCTTCATGTGTCCGTGTACAAAATTTTCAGATCACTGCACTGGAAGGAATAGATCCTATGTGGACCCTGCTAGGGCAGAGGTTAAAATTCCAAACACATGCATCTGCTGATTCCCTAACAAGAGTGAGGGCACCAGCAGGGTTTCTATAGTATAGTGATGATGAGCCTAATTGGCAGCAGATGCTCTAGTTCCTGAAAACAGAGGACTGAAGTGAATAAAAGAGAAGAAAATGAAGACTTCAACATTCATCACATTCCCAGTGCATCTTAATACTGGAAAGAAACCAAGTATTTGCTACTGAAGGATCAAATAGATAGTAGAAAGGTATTCTGCCTCCATAGTCACTGATGTTTAGACAATTCTTTAAACCCTAGTCATGAAAGAAAATAATGTATAAAATTCTCAGTGTGTTTACTACTAATTTCATCAATTACTTCTGAAGTTGGGCATAATCTTAAATTATCTATTTGGATAATTCTTGTTTCTTATTTGTTCAGAAGGAAGAATGGCATAACAGACAAATAGTTTGAGAGATCAACAAGATAAGGAGTTAATTCACTATGTGTCGATTAAAACTCTCCATTATCTTCATTTGTACAATTGATGTATTCAACTTACAAAAAAAGTACAATAATTTAATGCTTGTCATATTCTATACAACAATATCACCTTGCAGTTACAATAGAAAATGTCAGAAAATATATTTGCATGTTATACAAAGAACATTCTTCACTAAGAAGATGAAAAATACTATAATTTCTTTAATTATACCTTCCATCTTAGAATCATCTAAGGTATACACAGGCTTTTATGCCTGTGCTTTAATTTTATTCTTTAATCTACATTTAAATCCACACTTGACAAGCTTAAGTCTTCCAGCTACTTTTCCAACTTGATGACTTCATATTGGACATATCTAATGATTGCAGCCATTGTCTCAACTGCATTAAGCACAAGAGAAATAGTGTTTATCATAACCAGAACATCTTATATTCTCTTGACATTTCATTTCTTGCAACCAAGATATTTTTTTAAAAAAAGAATGAAGACGATTGCTCTGTGTGGTTAGACAATGCTGTCCATAGAAGCAGTGGGAAAGCAGGAAACATTATGAGGTCTAGGTGTGGGAGACCTCTGCAAGTTGATCATGGAGGTTATAGTGGTTGGAAACACAATATCAATTCTTGTTGGTTCTCTTGGTTGTCTACCAGAACTAGAGAAGACCCCATTGCTGAAAGTACAGTTCACATTAGTTAAAAGATAGAGAGAAAGCTATCTGGAATTAAGTTGAAATTTCCCTTCCTGCTAGTTAGATGTCAAAGTGCCAAGAAGGTATGATGGAGGCAGGTAGGTAGAAAAGTCACCAAGGATACATACATACATAAACCCCCCAAAATCAAAGAAATTAACCTGTGGTGCAATGGATGCCAACTTGTACAATAGTGTCATAATGATTGTTGGTTAATCTGTTGTCCTCTGTTTGACCTTGAGGCCCATCCCATAGGAGGAAACCTATGTCTAGCTCTGAAAAACCTCATTAACAAGCTATGGCTAGGGAGGTTATAGGCATAATTGAAGTATTTGCTACTATTGCTTGAATAGTATCAAATAGTATCATATAGTAGTTTAATATATTAATTTATTAAATATATTATAGATTTGATTATATATGTGATATTTTTGTATATATGCATGAGTGTGAAACTATGAGTGAACACATTTACTTAATAAAAATTAGAGGCAAATAGAAACATGACAAACTCTGAAATGCTTGAATTCTGAATGCAGATGATAAGAGAGTAGGGTGTTACACAGGAAATGCCAGAGGCATTCAAAACTGCTCTGAAGAAGAATCCTTATACATTGTAAATCCCTTTGATGACAGTATTTTTCAATTCCTGTTTTGCAAGTTTCAAGTGAGTTTGAAATAGTTTATATTAGATATATTTTTCTAAGCTGTTAGTATTTTGTAGCTAGTGAAAATTTGGCATGCATGGCTATGTATTTACCTATTTCCTTTGTTTTGAAGCAAATATATCAAAATCCTGCAATCAGGTTCTTTTGTGTTTCTTTAATACATAGGTACAGAGATAACTGCTAAAATATGACCTATCACTGATCTTATATGTTTTCAAGTTAGAAATAACAAAAGAAGATGATGATGAAAGCAAAGGAAGAAATTTAGAAACATTTTCTATTAATATTTTGGTGTCTTGATTTAAAATTTGTGCTTGGTAATCATGTGGCATTACTGACAAAATGTGTGACTGGAAGAGCACCACATTTGTGAACTAATGCATGACATCCATTGACAGGGAATTAGTGTTGAACTGTGCTGATGGGGAACAAAGGTAGTCAAAACCCTGTGGAGAAATACCGGCAAAACAACAAATGGAGTGGTGGTAGAAATGCAGCAGTACTGGCAAAAGAAGTCATCTATGAACATCACACCTTCATCTGTCCCCCTTGGCACGTCTGTTTTCTGATGACTTTGTTCATTAGAAGAAAAATACTTTCTATAACTTCATGTTTTAAAAACTGCAGACATACACTACACCTTACTAGCAGTCACCATTCAGATGGTGAATTCTAGTCTTTTGTTAAACTTTAAAAGAAAAGCAAATGCATTGGCTAACAATGGAATCAAATTAGTTGGATAGCCTGCAATCAAATTAGCTTTATACAAGCAATGTTAATTGTTGTGACAGTAAGGAATAGAGAGACAACAAAGTATTTTGTGAGCAATTGTACCCTAAAATTGAAGATTGAGATAAGTTAAAGTAAATTAAGTCAGAATCAGAGACAGAGATTTTTGTCACCTTAAGAATATATTTTGTCCTGGCGATGGTGGCACACGCCTGTAATCCCAGCACTCGAGAGGCAGAGGCAGGCGGATCTCTGTGAGTTCGAGGCCAGCCTGATCTCCAAAGTGAGCTCCAGGAAAGGAGCAAAGCTACACAGAGAAACCCTGTCTCTAAAAACAAACAAACAAACAAAAACAACAACAACATAAAGAATATATTTTGTTGGTCTTAAGAGTGGAATTTAGCAGGACATTGAGTATTATTTTATCAATTCAAACCTTAAATTCAGTTTTGAAATTTAAAACATAGTTCTATCATCTCTAATTTTAGGGTTTTTAAACAAGAAGCTTTGGGGTTGAAAAGGCAACTGTCATGCCTTCCATGTAAGTCTATTATGAATTCATTATTTCATATTTCCCTGACAGGCTAGGATGAAAACAGCAATCTCACTAGGATGAAGGCAGCTTTTGGATCTCCTGGGGCTTTCTGGTCTCCTGTACTCATCATTCGGAACTTTTACCACGGAGAAGGGCTAACGTCACATTACAGTACTAACTCAAGTACTCATGAGTGACAGCATATGATGACTTCCAATGTTGGCTATCCCTCCCATGCTACATTCTTAAAGGATGGCATGAACTGTAGAGGTAATTATTGACCTTTGCAATGGCCCTTTTCCATTCTCTGTTGGTGTGAAGAAATTGTATATAATCAATGGACTCCAGTGTGGTAAAGCTGAAATATCTACAAATAAAATTTTCTACACCTTTCATACATAACTCAGAATTTATCTAAATCATGTATATTTTTTATATATGCCATAAATAGAACCATTACTTCAACCTCTTCACAGACTAATTCTTTGGGTAAAATAATTTAGTTACTTGATAGGAAAAAAAGAATTACCTACATTATTTTTAACCTTGAGCAAATTCCAATATTTTTAATGCCTTAAAATATCACAGTTCAATTCTTTTTCATTCTCATGAATTTTTAATTCTTGAATTGGGTTATAATTATATATATTGGAAGGCAAAACAAAGAGGAGACAGAGTCCAAGATCATTTCCTGCTATGTAGCAAATTTGAAGCCTTCTTGGGCCACATGAGACCAGCTTCAATGAAGAAAGTGGTGGGTTTATATTATATTCTATGAAAAATGGTGAAATACACATTATGTGATGACCAAATATGGATAATTAGCAGTTTGTGTTCTTAAACATTGGTCATTTCTTGATGTTGGAAAATGTTGCACTGTTCTATTCCCTGTGAACTGCATAGTGAATTGTCAATTACAGTCATCATCCCGGGCTACAAAACAGGAACTCACCCCTCCTTTATGAATATATTTTGGTGCTTTCTAATACCCTTCTACTTCACCTTGATACAATCATTCTAAGGTCTAGTAACTACTATTCTCTCTACTCCAATAAAAAATGCAATTGTTAGCTTTACATTTGTGCAAAACCATGTTACCATCAATGAATGAATTCCAAGACATAATATTTCATTATATATACTTTTTTCGTTAGTTACTCATTGACCTATAGAGTGTTATTTCTATATATTAATTGTACAGTAGACCCTGTTATTTTGATACAAGTATATGAAGTTCTTTGATTATCCTTATACCTTACACCTCTCATTTGTCTTTTCATCCTACTTGGTCCTTTTCCATTTCCTGAATAATTTTCCTTCCAGGTTTGTGGTGTGTGTGTGTGTGTGTGTGTGTGTGTGTGTGTGTGTGTGTGTGTGTTTTAACACATGATAGGCATGAAAGAAAGCACATTTCTTGTCTGAGTCTCTTTATTCACTTAACATAGTAATCTCCAGTTCTCTGCAAGGTGTACCTTTTTTGGATTTTGATGATTTTGACTAGGCCTATATTACACAAGCAACTATGGGTGTCTGATTGACACATCAGTTCTTTTCCTTAGTATATATTCAATGAGAATAATTGGATCATGTGCTACTTCTGGTTTTAGATTTGTGAAGAGCATATGTTGCTTGTTATAATGACTTTACTAAATTCCATTTCAACTAAGACTATAAATCTTCCCATATCTCTGCATTCGCACAAGCATCTAATGCATTTTGTGGGTTTCTTTTTTGTTGTTGTTGTTGTTTTGCCATTTTGGTTCTAGCTATCCTGCCAAAATTATATTTCTTTGATTTTGGTTTGTATTTCTCTGGTCCTTACTGATACGTCTACACCTATGTATCTTTTTTTTTTGAGAAATATCTATTTAGGAGCTAGAGAGATGAGTCAATGGTTAAGAGCACTGGTACCTCTTCCAGAGGACTGATTCAATTGTCAGCTATCATATAGAGGCTTAAACTGCTTGTAATTCAAGCTCCAGAAGGGCTCATATCCTCTTCTGGCATCCCTGGGCACCAGACATCCATAGACACAAAACATATGCATGAAATAATAAAATAAAAATTTATAAAATGAAAAGATATATTTGGATAACTTGTCCATTTTGAATTCAGAGGTTTTTTTTAATATAATTTAAAGTTTTCTTTCCTTTTTCATACCAACCCCTGTACTCCCTCCCTCCTCTTCTCCCACTCCTCCTCATCTACTCCTACCCCAACCTGATCCCCTCATCGTAGAGCCCTTAGCCTCCCTTGGGTAGTCAACACAGGCTGTCATACCATGTTGGGGATGGACTTAGGCCACCCCACCCCCCTCACAAAGATGAAGTAAGTTGAGTATGTTTTATATTTTGAGTTCTAATTGCTTGCCAGAGGAACAGCTTACCTATAAGCTACACTGTTGTCTTTTCATTCTAGCAAGTTTTGTTTTCTGATCAGAATCTCCTTATTTTGATACAACCTGATTTGTCTAATTTTTTTTCTTAAATTTGATTTTATCATGGAATGTTTTATTTTCTCCATTTATTATTGTGGAAAGTTTTGCTGGGTATAGTAGTCTGAGCTGACATCTGTGGTCTCTTAGATTCTGAAGCACATCTGTCTAGGCCCTTCTGCTTTTAGAGTTTCCATTAAGAAGTAAGGTATCATTCTAATTGGTCTGCCTTTATAAGTTTCTGATCTTTTCCTCTTACAGTTTTAATTTTATTTCTTTGTTCTGTACATTTAGTGTTTTGATTTATATGTGTTGAGGGAACTTTTCTTTCATGTGCTTCCTGTGCCTTGATAGGTGCTCCCTTCTTTAGGTTAGGAAAATTTTCTTCTATGATTTTGATGAAAATATTTTCTCGGCCTTTGAGCTGGGTTTCTTCTTCTATTCCTATCATTCATAAACTTGATCTTTTCATAGTGTCCACGATTTCCGGGATGTTTTGTGCCAGGAGTTTTTATTATATTTATTATTTTCTTTGACTAGTATATCCATTTCTTCTATTATTTCTTCAATACTTCATATTCTTTCTTGCATCTTTCATATTCTGTTGGAAAGTCTTGCCTCTATGTTCCTGATTGAATTCCTAATTTTTCATTTTCAGGTTTCTCTCAGTTTGGGTTTTCTTCATAATTATATTTCCACTTTCAGTTCTTTAAAAATTTTATTCATTTCCATCTACTGTTCTGGATTTCATATATTTCATTTCTCTTAAGGACATCATATTCATAAAGGCAGGATTTTAAGGTCTTTATCTTGTATGTCGTCTATGTTGTGGTTTTCAAGGCCTCCTGTGGAAGGTTTGCTGTGTTCTAGTGGAGATATGTTGTCCTGGTTGTTATTGATTATGTTTTTATGCTGGTAGCTAGGTATATGTGTTTAGGAAGATTGTAATTCTAGGTGTTGATATTGTTCTGTCTTTATTTGGGAGGTTCTTTTGTTTTCTTTGTTTCTTAGGAAGGTGTGGTTATTGTGTGTTTCCTGATAGGAAATTCTTATGGGATGCTGATATGTGTGGTCACTGACATTTCCAGGTAAAATGTATTTCTAGGTATTGCAGCAGACACGTAGGAATGGGAACGGACTAGGAGAGGGTTGAGAGATGGTCCACAGGAATGAGGAAAGCAGGGTATTCTGCCAGGTTCTGTTTATCAGGGACTGTGGGCATAGAGTGAGGAGATGCCACAATAGCTTGTCTGCTACACCAGTGGGGGTGAGATGGGGGGGATTGAGTATGGAGAAGAGGAGGGAGAATGAAGCACTGAAGCTTACCTGCCTGATTTGATGGTCTTCTTAGTCCTCTGGCAGGCTTGGATGGAGGGTTCCTAAAGAATGCCTACTGTGGTTGGGTGCTGGGAAAACAAAGAGTGAGGAGGAAGGTTGGAAGAGAATAGGTCCTTGGTCTGTTGGAGATTCAGGTGTCAAAGAGGGGCAGGTCACAGCAGGTGGTCTGCTACACATACTGGGTTGTGACTGAAGGACTGACTGGACTTGGAGGAGATGTTACAATCTGCTGTTAGGCTACCTGATTCCCTGGCCTGAGTGGCCTGCAGTATCCCAGGAAATGCCCTCTGGATTTGGGGGCTGGAATAAAGTAAATTGGGAAAGGAAGTTTGGGAAAGAACGATTATGTCATCTATCCATTGTAGATGCAGACAGAGAAAAAGGGAGGCCTAAGCTCCCTCTACAAAGTGGTAGATGAGACTGGGGCATTGGAATTGAAGAAATGAAGAGTGAGGCAAAGATCTCCAGTTAGCCTATCTCCTTTGCTGGCCAGAATGGTCTGCAGGTTCCCAGGGAGTCCATTTCTATACTTCTGTTTGAATCATTTTCTATTACTTTGAAGACTGCTGTCCATATCCTGATAGAAATAGTATTAATCCTGTGGTTTCCATTAGGTAGTATGGCCATCTTAACTATACTGATTCTCCCAATCCATGAACCTGTAGTATATTTCTGTTTTCCTTTTATCATTCTCATTAAATTACTTTCATTAGTCTTTTGCGATTTTCTCTGTAAAGATATAGCAATCATTTACTACCTTGGCAAAATATAATTCCAGTTTATTTTTCCTTCTCTTTTTCATGAATACTGATTTCTTTCCCAGAAAATTTGTACTTGATGAATAAAGTCTTACTAAATTAACATAAAAAAACCTAGTATCTTGCAATTTACCTTTCAGTTTTCAGATTTTTAGCCAGTAGAAGGGGCTAAATTTATGGGGTGGATGGATGGTGCAGTGGTTAAGGGCTTAATTAATCTTACAGAATTGTTGATAAAATGATCTGATCACAAGGCCACTAGTATCAGTAATGAACCAGCCTACTGTTCAATCTATAGCTGGGCGGGATATAAAGATACAGGCCTTGATTTGGAGGAAGTGGGTCATTGAGGGTAGAACTTTGACTGACAAGGAGATCTTAGCCTCTCCCTTTTCTTCCTGGATGCAACATGATAATTGTCTTTCTGATCATCTATGCTTTTCTGTCATAATGTTTCTGCTTTCCCCTAGGCCTAGAAGCAATGGAGCCAAATGACTGTGAACCGAACCTCTGAAATTGTGAACCAAATAACTTTCTTTCTTTTAAATTATTTCCTTGGGTATTTTGAGAGAAAAATTTAAAAAAATACTAGAGTACTACTTGGAGAATGTTTTATATACTGAAAAGAAAACAGACTTTTTATAATCTATAGTTGATAGATGAAATGTTCTGTAAGTGTGGAACCTATTTGGTCTCCATATACTTTATCTCTGATATTCTTTCATTAATTGTGTGTGTGTAGTGCATATCCATTAATGGAAATGAGACATTGAATTGTATATTATTGCTTTTAATTCTAACTTCTTTTTATATCTAATAATGTTTACTTTATATAATTGAGTGTTTCAATTTTGGTTGCAAATATATGATCAATAACTTCCTTCTCTTGAACTGCTCTCCTTATGCAATGATCTCCTTTCTTTGTCTCTCAAATTTTAGGCATGTCATTCTTACATGCCTAGTTCAGTTTTGTTAGATTCAAAGAAAAGTATTCAATGATAATAATTATATTTATTTGTTTGCCTTTGTGGTCCTGCTGCTGAGAGTTTATATGATTCTTTGAAGAGATCATGTTAATATCCCTTTTCATGCTTCTTTGTCCCTGGATTGAAACTTGCACAAATAGCAGATGAAATTCTTGAACAACTCTACAGGGTAACTTTCACAGTAAATGCATTTCTCCTGGAGATGTGTCCTGGGATTTATGCTGGCTAGACTCTGGAGTCCTTGTCTCCAGGCGAGTGAAGGAGCATAGTGTCTGTGCTTCTTCTTCAGCTGTCCCACTACTATCAATCCCACCAGGGATGTAGCTGTGATCTATGTTTCTGGGACTTATATGACTGTTCTTCCACATTCCACCTCCCCTTTTTTGGGGCAGGTTACTTGAGTCATTCTTCATATATTCCTATGTGAGGATGTAACGTACCTGCCAGGTTCTGTTTGTCTTTTCAAAGCCATTGATAGTAGTTTGAAACAAAAGTACTGGAGTAGAATATTATTTTAAGGTGTGTTACTTTGGTTTGTGTTGCATTTGTTTAACTCTGTGAAGCTGTGTTACTGTGCCTTTCTAGAATACCTGATGGTCTAATAAAGAGCTGAATGTCAGGCAATAGCAAGTCAGGAGAAAAGACAGGTGAGGCTGGCAAGCAGAGAGAATATACAGAAGGAGAAATCTGGGAGAGGAGAAAGCTAGGAGCCCGAGAAGGAGGAGGACTCCAGGGGCCAGCCACCCAGCTACACAGCAAGCCGTAGAGTAAGAGTAAGATTTGTAGAAGTAAGAGACTGAGAAAAGCCCAGAGGTAAAAGGTAGACAGATCAATTTAAATTAAGGAAAGGTGGCAAGAAACAAGCCAAGCCAATGTTTGGCATTTATAATTAAGAATAAGCCTCTGTGTGTGACTTATTTGGGAACTAGGTAGTGGGACCCCAAGAGAGCAAAAGCAAACAACAGTGTGCCCTTTTCATTACCCCAAAACCAAGTGTGGTCATAGTCACTCCAATGTGTGCAAATAGACATAGCATAAAATGTAGCCTTTGGCTTCTAATAATTGTACATAGGCGTTCAGGGGACTTAGGAGCCAACCTGTTCAGAGTGGGCTGTTGACCTGGTTCATAAGGAAGAGTTACAGGTACTGCTACACTCCTGGGTAGCTTCTGCCAGCTCACTTTTCCAGAGGTTTCATTTGTGAGAAAGATGTGAAGGGCCACATAGCTAGTTTGTCGGGCTGGTATGTCTAACTGTTGCATGTCACATCTCAGTAAAAGGACCTGAGGATTGCAGCAGCTCAAGAAAACAGCTGGGCCCTGGAATCCCAGCAAAAGTTAGACTTAGGGCGATGCTTTTGCCAACAGCTGTGCAGCTTCCAGGCTGTCCTTCAAATGGGCTGAGTGCTAACTTCTGAAATGTTCCTAAAGTGCAGATCCTTTAGGGATTCTGGTCCTGATGGGGCCTCTTGGGGCCTCTGATGTACTGCTTTGGATCTTGAACAGGATAGTAGGTGTAAAATTAATTCCTTTTATTTCAGTAAGGCCATTGCATGCCTCTGTGATCCACATGGTCACTGCCACATCCCAAGTGTTTTTATACTCTGGCAAACACTCCAGAGCAGTAGCAATTACTTTTTTCTTCCTTTCCTTTATTTTGTTTCAGAGAAAAATACGTCTAACACCTCTAGTCAACTGTCTTGTTGATGTTGTCACCTCTAACATTTTTTTTTGTGCAATTATTTTTGAAGGCAGAATTTTAATAGCAAAACAGTTTTTAAAACATAAACTTTGCATATTTTTCTTATCATAATTCTCTGTCTCTTACCATACTCCAGTGGTTACAAATATTGATGCATATTCTGTGACATTTTTAAGGGTTGTAGTTATATGTTTCTTCTCTAAATCATCTGTGGTACAATCACAGTTCCTACCAGTAATATAGAATAAGTGAGATAAAATTGAAGGGGCAGTTCCCAACTGAAAACTGAGTTCAATTATACTCTATTTGAATCACTTGGAAAACTTTATAACCTGCTTGTCCCTTCCACAAAGGTGTGTCAGATTGGGTGAATAAAATGTTATTCTCCCTTTGGCACCTGACTTCAATTTATTTTCATAATTGTCATTATATTTATTCGATAATTTGAATTCCAAGTCTTGTATAACTTGAATTTCAATCACACTCTAATGTCATAAAGCTTCATCTTTCTCTTTGACATCATTGTCATGCTGGGAATTAGACACAGATGGAATAAAGAGATGAAAATAATCCATGGACCATAGAAATAATTAATTGAGTTGTTAAAAATGAACTCTGGGTAGAATGCTCACTTAAGGTCGAACTGTTTTGACTCTGCTTCACTTTCAACTGCCAGAGTTGGTAAGAGTAGTTAAATAATTCCCTCGTGTAAAAATAAGTCAAAGTGACAGATGAGATTGATGTAGTAGCTGTGGTAGATCTCTTGTGACAGCCTAACAAACATGATGAAAAGTAACCACAAACCGGGTACCTTGTAATACAGCAGCATTATTAAGGAGTGTGATGAGGAAGCCATTGCAATAATTTTCGCTCAGAGAAGAAGGATGGGAAATTTTATAAACTTTATGAACAAAAACCTAGTAGTATTAAGAAAGCTCTCATCATGCTATTCCTTATATTGCAACACCCAAGATTGTGTAGCCATTCTTGAAACAAGACAGATAAACGATTTACATCTTTTCTAAAGGAAAGGAATAAAATTCCTTATTATTTTCATTGTATATATACATTTTAAAGTTAGCATTGACATTACCAAATTATAGGAGTTCAGTAAGTAAAATTTCATGTTTAGAGATAATTATTAAGAACTGAATTGTAAATTCATAAAGATTTATGATTTCTTTTGTGTTCAAACATCTACGAATTGAATAATTAGTCATAACACTTTTATAAATTTTAAGTGTTCTTTTGCATTTCCTCAGTGATTAAGTAATATTGATTGTTGTTGAATATTCTTGCCTCAGAGTAGTTTCAGAAATTAAAAATACCTACAGTTTTGCTCTGACAGCTGTCTCTTGATACTGGGCATGGATTCCAGATGTCTAAAATCTCCGCAGAGAAATTCCTTCAGTGCCAGTGATGTTTCTATAATGAATAACTCCAATATTGCTACCTACACTGCTGTCTTGTTGAAATGGAAGTACCTTGACTCAACTGTTTTCAGTGCCAGGGGACCTAATTGCTGATTCTTGGACTTCAACCACGGGTATTTTATGCTCACTGCTGAGAAGTGGGAAGCAGAACTTATTTTATTTTTACTCCTCTGTGGGAGCTTGGACAGCATGGCCAAATGGGTATCAGTATCTCAGTGCTTAATCCTATATTTTTCTCAGTCCCTTTCACAGTCAGCCAGGTATATACACTATCATCTCAATTTTACACTAATGTAACTTCTAGCCACAATGTTTCTGTCTTTAAGAACCAACATCCTAGCAATGATAGAGTATAATTTTGTTGAATCCCTGTAAAATGAGTTCTGATAGAGGTTGAATTCAGCCACGTTTAACTGACACTAGATTCCACTTCTTATGGACCTGGAAATTTACCAAATAGCACATGTATTAAAGGCTCAGTACTTACATGGCACTCTTAGGTGATGCTGGAAAACATATGGGTAGTGCCTAGGGAGAAATCTGCTTGTCACATGTATTGTGGTCTGTGAAGTGGATCACGGGACTCTATTGCTTCTCCATATTCTCCTTCCTGACTTTATACGGTGGGACACATTGTTCAGCTGTAGCCTCCCTGCCATGCTGTGGTGCCCTTAGGGCAATGGGACCAGTGTATCATAGAATAAATCTCTGAAATCATGAGCCAAAAATAAACCTTTCCTCTCTACATGGTCATTGTGGTCAATATTTTCACAGGATTTTAAAATCAGCACAGCATGTATAGGGGTGAAGGCTTGACCTCTTCATAACTGTAGCTATAACCTCATGTGAGGCTTTGGTTTTCAAAGCAGAATTTGACAAGTGTTGCAAATGCTACACTGTGAATTGGTGATTGATGTTAGAATAAAACTCCAAATCTCAGTCTTGGGTACTATGCAATGATCTCCGTCTTCATCATTGCATCTTTTCCTTTTAATGAGTTTTTTTTTCCAAGAAAAACTGGAAACTATACCCCACCCCTGCTGTGGTACTTGTCTTGTTTGTGCATGCTTGAACACTACTGTAGAAAGCCTTTGGCCCTCATTTCCTCTCCCTATTGTACAGGAAGGCTTCTCAGATTATTTGACCAGTTTTCTTCATTTAGCAAGTAGATATTGCTTGTTTGTTATACACCAGGCAAAGTTGTGTATGGGTACTGACCTTAAAATATGAGGAAAAAGGTGAATTTATATGACTTTGCTTCCATAGTAATATCAAACAGAAAAAAAAGGGTAGAATACAACATCTCATATTGTATTATTAAGTGTCAAAGGTGAAAACAACAAAAACATGAATTTTAGATTGTGTGTGGAATGAAGACAATTTTTAGTTTTACATTGAATAATAAGGAATTATCTTCATATGAATGACACATGTAAGCCAACATTTAAAGAAACCCAGGAAGTGAGATAACACATTGAGAATGTATAGATGTCTGCAGAGCGAGCCAGAGTATGCTATCTTCAGGCGGCAACATCCTGTGTGATAACAGTAGGAGTTGTGACTGGCCTGGAGTCTTCTCGACAATATTCCACACTGTATATTTGC
This sequence comes from Onychomys torridus, assembly GCF_903995425.1. Classification (NCBI taxonomy): domain Eukaryota; kingdom Metazoa; phylum Chordata; class Mammalia; order Rodentia; family Cricetidae; genus Onychomys; species Onychomys torridus. Next base: position 32,001,977 of record NC_050454.1, read on the forward strand.
AGTAGTCTAGTAAGATATCCATTTACAATGAAAGTAGAGAAGGAATAATGGATGGTAGATATATTACCTATTAATTTGGGGCATGAATAGCAATCAGTAGACCATGACGAACTGACATAAACAGGGAAAATAAGATGTGATCTCAAACTATAATAATGTATCCTGCAATATGTAAGTGAAAGGTGATAAAAAGATAATACAGAACTAATGCATATTTACATTTGCAAGCACTGAAGTTACAGATCTGCTTAACACAGTGTGTACAATACATAGGAGTCTAGATTATTTATGGGAAAATTAAATCATTTTCAATTGATGAGTATTTTATTGATATTTTAAAGATATGGGATTTTATCAAAAATAAAATCAAATATAACCACATTCAATGCTGCTGTTGGTTTTGGCCAGCAAGAATAAAATAAAACCCGACAGCAGACTCAGAAATCGTTTTAAAGAATATGTTATGTTTGACATGCCCAATTTAGCACACATCTTTTTATGTGGGGCTACATTCCCCATTTGATAAATATTTCACAAGTACTTGTCTTGTTGTGTGTAGAGCTTTGTTCTAGATGCTATAGATAGAGCCATGAATCAAGCTGCATCCTCCTTTCACAGCGTTTATGTGCTAGTGAGCAAGGCATGTCAAGTACTAAGAGCTATAAAGAAAAATAAAGCTACGTAAGAGGAAGCAAAATTTCCATGGGAAAGTTCTTGGAGGAAGGCATATCAATCAGAGTATGCTGTAGCAGCAAACAAAACTCCAAAATTTACTAGCTTTAAAGATAGCTTCCTTGACTACTCAGGCAGTATGTGCACTCTGGCTCTGCTAATGTCACTGGGGAAACTAAGATAAAGGAACAGGCAAATTCCTGTATTTGGTTGGTCTTCATGCTTAAGGGACAAAGAGAATATTAAGCGATACATCTCACCACCACTTATAATCCACTGTCCAATAGTCTCACAATAGCACTGTAGATAGGAAGTTGAAGATTTAGAATTATGGATCCAGGCATATCTAACATGCATCTTTAAGGCTGTATTCAGCCAAGGATGTGAATATGCCCCTAAACAGTTAAAATGTTTATATAAAAATGTGAGATTTTTTTATGATTGTTTAAACCACGAGTTTACACTGTCAACAAGCATGAATTTCATAGAGGATGATGTATTTGCACAATGTTGAAATTTTGGGCACAGCTGAACAACCCTAACCTCTAAAGGAAACATCAATAGTGCTGTCTAGAGAAATGATATGCAAACTGAGAGATGAAAGTAATGAGCATACAGCACCTAAATACAGTATTTTGGACAAAAAGTAAGAAATTAAATTTTCATTTGTTCAAAGGTACAAACATATTCCTTGATTAAAAAAGCAAGTTCTAAAACAGAATTACATGAAAATAAATGCTGAAGTGGACATAAAATAACTGTAAACTACTTATCTAATAAGAAGAAATGTATACATAATATACAAAGAATACCAATACATGTATAATGAAAAAACCAGCATAATTTTCAAAATATGAGAGGATATTTGATGAATTTCATCAAAGAAGATATATGAAAGATAACCAAATAACTACAGATATTTTAAACATGATTAATCATTATGGAAATTCAAACTAAATGATGATGTGAAAGCAGGCAAAAATCAGGAGAATAGGATATAATAAAAATAGTGTTTGAAGGATGTAAAGAAACTGGACCCTCAGCATTGGGTGATGCTGTTTGTTTTTGCTCTTTTGGTGGGCCTGCCACCTGTTTTTGCTCTTTTGGTGGGCCTGCCACCAGCTTCCAAATAAATCACACATAGAGGCTTATTCTTAATTATAAATGCTTGGCCTTAGTTTGGCTTGTAGCTTGCCAGCTTTCCTTAACTTTAAATTATCCTGTCCAACTTTTGCCTCTGAGCTCTTCCTGTTCTCTTACTTCTATAAATCTTACTCTTACACCATGGCTTGCTGTGTAGCTGGGTGACTGGCCCCTGGAATCCTTCTCTAGCTACTCCTTTCTCATTTCTCCTTCTATTTATACTCTTTGCCTGCCAGCCCTGTCTATCATTTCTCCTGCCTTACTATTGGCCATTTATTTATTAGACCATCACGTGCTTTAGACAGGCAAAGTAACAGCTTCACAGAGTTTTAAAAAAATGTAACATAAACAAAAGTAACATACCATGATATACTACAACAGGGAGACATTGCTTTTTCTCCCCTTTTTACTTTTCATTGAAAATAGATGAAGAGACCCATAGCCAAGCACTAGGCTGAGCCCCCTGGCAGTGGGATCAGGATCTGTCCCTGGTGCATGGGTGGTTTTTTTCTGAGGCCAGTGCCTATGGTGGGACACTTTGCACAGCCTTGGTGCAGGGGTAGGGGCTTGGACCTACCTCACCTCAATGTATCAGGCTCTGCTGACTCCCCATAGGAGGCCTTGCCTTGGAGGAGGCAGGAATGGGGGTAGTTTTTGGGGAAAGGCTGGGGGATGGGAGGAAGTAGTAGAAGGGGATCTGTGGTTGGTATGCAAAATTAATAGAAAATTTATTAATAATTAAAAAAGAAGAAAAAATAGATTTTTTTCATATAATATATCCTGAGTATGATTTTCCCTTGCTCTGCTGTTCCCTGACCTCACACACCTCCTCTCCCATCCAGATCCACACACTTTCTGTCTCTCAGAAAACAAGCAGGCTTCTAAGGGATAATAATGAAATAAGATAAGGTAAGGTAAGATGTAACAAGATAAAAGAAAAAACTAACACTTTTGTAATAAGACAAAACAATCAAACAAGAAAAAAAGCCCAAGATAAGGCACAAGAAACAGATAGAGACACAGAGACACATTCATTCACAAACCCAGACATCCCATAAAAACACTAAAATGGAAGCCATAATATATACACAAAGGACCTGTAGGGTTAAAAAGAGTGAAAATAAGTATTTCTTATGACATTAAACACACTTATCCTACAGCATAACAATTCCATTCTCTGTTATCTACTAAGGAAATATTAAAACATGGGTCCATCTTGAGAACTAGACATTAGTGTTCATACAGCTATATTCAAAATAAACAAAAAATTAGTTAACTAAGGAAATCCAATGTACATTATGTTGCACATGTGTAGAATGAAACATTGATTAGGAAAAAGGAGTACTGGCCTAGGGACACCACTTCAGCATGGATGAGCCTTGAGCACATAGTAAAAGCAGCTGGTCACAGAAAGTTTCTTCTCACTGCATTATTTCATCCATACCCAGTTACCAAAACTATAGATCCAGCTATTGGAAACAGACCATTAATCTTTTAGGCTTGGAATGAGACTAGAAATTAACTGAAATGGACAAAACGTAGCTTATTTTCAAAGAATCTGAGGAGTATCCTAAGAGTAATTAGTATAGAAGTTTGCAAAATGGCATATATTTACCAAAATAAAATAGAATGTACATTTGGAGTAGATAGTTTGTGATATGTCATCTATGCCTTAATAAAGTAGCTTTGGAGGTCAAAATAAATAAGCAGGGAGGGTCCATTCTGGCTCTTGTAGACTAAAGACAGAAGAGAGCCACAGGGAGTGTTGAGCAGTGTACCATTGTCCTCATCACATCTTTGTGGTTGGCTTTACTTGAGAGCTTAGAATTCTCTATATTTAGGGAAAGTCAGAGAAGCCTTTTGGGTATTGGAAAAAGAGATAATTAAAGCATTAAGATAATATTCTATGTTTACTTGTTTTGGGAAATAGATTACAGTAAAAATACATGAAGATGTTTCAGGCAATGTGCTTCGTAGTAGCCTTTGGGTGATGTTGAAAGTAGAGAATGCATTATTAGCTAAGGAATATTTGGGGCCACAGCATTCTGACACTATTACTGACAAAAAGTGAGTGAAGACTGTGCTTTTCCCATTTATGTGCCCATGCTCAACACTGAGCCTGGTGTATGTCAGCACTGCTCTGACTTAAGGCTCATGGTTGATACAGTGCTTCCTGGCAGCATGTGGACAAAGGAGGCTTGACAGAAAACAAAGAAAAGAAGCACTTTTTGTTTTCCACATGATTGTGTTTTAAAATATCAGCACTGTATTTAAATGACCCCATAAAGTTCTTACTCAGCTGTAGCATATCCTTTTTTTAAAAAGGCAACATTCCCCAGACCTGCCTGATAACCATACAACAGTGTTAAACATAATTAGGCCAATGGACAGTAGTTTTTATCCTCTGTCTTGTCTAAATTGGATTACCAGTTTGATACTCAAATAAATCAATTACAGACTGTATATATGTCTGAGTACAATTTTCTTTTCCTCAAATTTGAAGTGTGATTTCTTATTACAAAATGTATTTTATTTTTGAAGAATAATTTCAGAGTAATTTTAAGTAATTAAATATACTGAACAGTAATTTTGAAAATTGCCTGTGTGAAGGAAATAGGTATAGCAATTTATCCTTTCCTTTTATAGGTTGAATTTATAGAACTCAACTTAAAATGTTTGGATTTTGAAGGAACAAAGGATTTAGTAAGAAACAAATTATAAAACTAACTTTAGGTATTTTTACATTAAAGTTTTACAACTTCTATAGGAAATTAAGGTTGTAATTGAGCTCATATTATATGTAAAGGATTTCATAATTTTTAATGTTTTTCAAGAAGTTTAAGTTATAATCTCCATCTATACCTGAGCAATTCTTTAAAGGCTTACCAATATATAGTGAATGGTAAACTAGACTTTATATGATTATTCAAAAGTTCACTTTCTATTTTTTAATATTTATTTATTTGTTTGTTTGTTTGTTTGTTTTTTCGAGACAGGGTTTCTCTGTGTAGCTTTGCGCCTTTCCTGGAGCTTGCTCTGTAGCCCAGGCTGGCCTTGAACTCACAAAGATCCACTGGCCTCTGCCTCCAAAGTACTGGGATTAAAGGCGTGTTCCACCACCGCCCGGCAAAAAGTTCACTTTCTTTTTCTTTCTGAAACACCGATTCTACTAACTGAAGTAAAATCATCCTTCTTGTATCATATACTTCTAATTATTTTTGATTTCCTAAAGTCATTTAAATAATTATAAATAATCAACAGCAAATATTGTTTAGTAATACAAAGCAACAGCTAAACAAACCCACCCTCTTAAAGCAACAGTAAATTTTAACATTTTACTAATGGGAGCTAATAATGTCTGGTTTTAACTGATTTTAGGCCCATGGTAGATATTAATGAAGGCTGAAGATGCTTTTTTGTTTATTGTTGCAGGAAGCCAGACTTCATTTTTCTATCGATGCCATCCTCCACACATGTTCTTTTCTGTGCTTTTCAGGATTAAAGTGATGAATGGGAATGAGCTTGAAGGTGAATGAGAAGCTTATCTGCATCAGACTGGGAAAGTTTACACATCATTACTTTTCTTCCTTGTTGATTTGCTTGAGTTTAGCCTTTAAGGCAATGAGCCATCTCTATACCCTGCTATTTTTATTTTCAATGACTGAGTTTGAATTCACTCAAATGGTCAGAAACAATAGCAAAAAACAATGGTAACAATCTTTGTTATCCAAAGTATGGAGAAACCATTACTGAAAAGCTGGCAGTCGGCCACCAGCAACAAGGAACTGTGTTCTTCAGCTATCTAAAGAAGGAACCCTAAACAGCTGTGTAAAGGCCAGGACAGGATGGAATGCTTCCATCATGTAATTTCTTTCTATTGTTTTTGTTTTCTTCTGTTTGTAAACAGCAGCCTTTTTGATGCCTGGCCAAAATCCAATGAAGCTTACTCTTCTAGAGTATTTATTGCTCTAGAATTGTTGAATATTCATAAAGTTATACAGCCACTACCATTATCTAATTTCAAAAGGGTACCAGAGTCCCTAGAGGGCCCCCAAGAAGAACTGTCACTTCATCTTCTAGACTGCTCCCTCTTGCTGGAAATACCCAACTCACATTCTGTCACTGTGTGTTGTGTGAAGTCTGTCTCTTGGCATATCATACTGCATGTTGCTTTTGGTACAAGACCTGCTTGCTGTACTTACCAAAATTTTTCCATGAAGGATGCTTCTTGATAAGCAATGACAGAATGTTAAACGATGGATGTTATTTAAAAATAATGTGTATTTTTAAAATATAAAGCACATTATCTACTGTGGGAATGAGTCAAGATTCTTATGGTAATACTTAATTTCCCATTCTGCTACCTTTGTGCTTAACTTATAACGTAATAACATGGTAAGTACTATACTATAAAGGGAAACCCATAATGTATTGCAGAACTATTAATTAATAATTTTCAGAACACCTAGTTGGGTGTGGTTGCAGACTGATTTAATATTCAGTTTTCTAAGCAAAAGAATTATATTTTTGCCTACTACGTATTAGGAAAGATAAGCAATCAAATTAAAGTATTAACTGGAAAGTTTATTTATTTATTTGGTATACAAAATCATAAAAACTGTGCACTTTGGTGGAGTACCATGGACTCCAATATATAGTACCATGTAATAGTTAAATCAGTTAAAGTGTACCCAGCTCAAACATTTAGGATTTCTCTATGACTCAAACTTTCAAAATATTTTCTTCTAGCTTTTTAAAAGTCTCTAGTGTGTTTAATTTCCACGGCTGTATAGTCTCAGAAGTCCTTGCTTTCCCCTAACTGTAATTAAGTACCATCCACATGTCTCCAACAGCCTAGCTGCTTTTCTTGACATCTAGTAGTCACCATACTATTCAATGTCCAAAGCTATCAGTATTTTGACATTACACATCTGGCAGAGATCATGCAGCACTGTCTTTATGTGCCTGACATTTCACTTAAAATAATGATCTCCAGTTTCACCCATGCTGCCACATGAAAGGATTTCATTCATGTTAAAGAGGCATGTAGTTTACCAATTAGGAAATGCTTATACTTTTTGGATCATTACATTAATCCATGTTAGTCACAATGCCATAACAAAGTACCTAAGGTAATTAGCACATAAAAATGGCACATTTTGGCTCACAGTTTTACTATACTCTCTCTGATCATGTCTCTGATACTTTATGATAGGATGCCTGGGCATAATCTGAAAATAAGTATGAACATAATGAACTAAATTCTTTGGTATAGAGCAGTGGTTCTCAACCTATGGCTTGTGACCCTTCCTTCACAGATGTTACCTAACACCATTGAAAATACAGATACTTATATTGCAATTTGTAACAGTATCAAATTTATAGTTACAAGGTAGCAACAAAAATAATTTTGTGGTTTAGAGTCACCACAACCTGAGGGGCTGTTTTAAAGAGTGGCAAATTTAAGAAAGTTGAGGTCCTCTGGTATAGTGTAACAAGGATGACACTTAATCCAATTCCCAATAGGATCCTCATTTTCAAATAAAACCCATTTACTCTCCTTAATTCCTTTTAATATTCTGGTGTTCTGAGCCTCCCGTTTTACCTGTTTCATTTCATTAACATACACATACAATGCAACTCATAAACTGCCCCTGAATACCTAATTAATTTGATTTCATTTCTCACCTTGAGATATACATTTCCATATATAGTTATAGGTGAACATTTTCACTAGTTAAAACTCATTTTGCTGCAAACAGCAAATTCTGTTCCTATCCTAAACAAATAAATGTATTGATTTATGTAATTGCCATATTGATAACCATGACTATGACTTGGGCAGAACAGTAAAAAGAAATTCAGCTCATGAGAAGCTACTTTTCAACAAATGATTGTTTTTGTTTTTGTTTTTGAAGTTCACATGATCAGTTTTAGGCAAGCCTTTTCCAAGCGCTAACAGTAGTTTGTATCTCTCAGCTACTTATTTTTCAGAAAAATAAAGATTTTTTTTCTCCTTGTAGTTGTTTCAGTCTGAGTTATCTGCCAATCTCTTAATCAATGAATGTAGCCAGAGGATTAGTGAAATTTGATTAGCCATTCTTGGACCAAATTGTTTTCATTATTTTTTTTTAAATATGTTTAGTTTTTATTTGGGACACAAAGGCATAAATCCCCCCAGAAAAGCTCTGTAACAAAGTAAAATAGAAATATGGGAAATAGATGACTATTGTTCAGTGGAAATAAAGCATTTGGTTCCAAGTTTCTTATTGAGTATATATATGAAATCACACAAATTGTCATTTTATTATTTTTTTTGCTGACGTTGTCTAAAAAAAATCTGATAAAATAATAAAGAATAATCAAGTCCACATTCCTAGAAGGACAGACTAATTTTACCACATAATTTGAACAACAACAACAAGAAGAACATGAACAAACAAGACAGAGTACACAAGAAACTGTAAACACCTAGGGTCAACTGAAGTAGCTAGATTCTAATGGGGGTTCACTGGCTTGGAGAAGTGGAGTCTGAGAGCGGTATATGTAAGAAAGAAAGAAACCCACCTCCCACCACAATAAAAGTATCTGTAATCATTTCTTCGAAGTATAGGGGAAAGTTGCTAGATGAGACATTAATGCCTCTAAAAGAAGGAAAAACAGTAAATATGTTAAAACCCTGGGTTATGCCAATTCAGGAAACATAACTTATTTGCACAACCCTCCTCCAACATAACCAGATAGGCTTTATGCTGAGAGCTTAATACTCTTGGATTGATTGTCATTTTCAAAATCATAGTAATTTTTTTTTCATTTATTTTGTTTTGACATTTTTGGTCTCGATTTGAATGGTGTCCAATTTCCATTTGTTTTATTGAACTCAGGATGGAATTCAGCTGTCTGCCCCCACATGTAAAATCTGCTCTCCTCTACTCCAGGACTTGAGAAAGCCCCACTGGAAGTAGTCAGGATCCTGGAAGTTAGACACTGAAATGAGTGGGGCCTTTTCTGTTTTATAAATAGAATTTTCCTATATCAGGGGTGAGGGAAGCTCTGTGGGGGCGTTTACCCACCAACCCCACAGCTCCCCAGAGTTTTCTTGAGTGTGAGCAGCAGGAAATATTAGACAGAAGGATTTATAGTGCAGAGATAAACAGAAAATAAAGGATAGCCTCAAGAGGCCTGGAACCTTTTCCAATGGGCCCTGACTGTCTCTGTCCCGGAGTATTTATAGAAACACCAAGGAGGTGGAGCAAAAGACCTCCTCCCCCAGCACAGCCAAGTGCAGACCATTTCAGATACCTGCACTCATGACCGTGGTCCTAATCATCCTTCTCTATGAGGACCTGCTGGGTAAAGCCACGAGGAACCCGAAAACGGACTCCCACAGAGCCCAACATCAAGAGGCAAGTAAAATGCATGATGACATTTTAGAGACAATATTTGTGATAAAGGGACATTTTGTTCTGCCTTTTGAATTTCTGGTCCCTATACATTTACCATTCTTTGGGCTCTGTCTAATAGGAAGATGAAACAAACCGATGTAAATCTAAATTTTTGTTATTTTCTTTTTACTTTTTAATTAAAAATGAAATATTATCTACTGGGAAACTAAATACTGTCCTATGGAATTTAGGGCATGAAAAACAAATCAGTCAGCATCAGGAGAAAAATGGGGTGTGTCTTGAGAGTGGCCACCCTGTGGATACAGCATATGGAGAAAAGCAGGGTGTGTTTACAGAGTGGCCGCCCTGTGTACACAGATGAATAAAGGGGGATATTCAGAGTAGTGTACACTTCTCAGGAAGGTTGGTTGCAAGCCTGAAGGTATATCTAACCTAATGTTTTAAATATAAGAAATGACATTTTCAATATTCAACGTAAACCTTTCTTATACCTAAAACTTCAGATTAGAGATACCTGCAGACTTACAACATGCACCCCTCCATGAATGGAGGGATAAGGAGAAGGGGGGATATTTTACAAGAAACTGCTACATTCTTTTCTGGAGTTCAGAATAGTGAAACCAAGAGAGAATGTATATAGAATAGGGTATGAGTATCCTGAAATAAAAAGAGCATAAGAACACATGCTCTGTCTGTCGTATGTAACTGAAGACTGATGTACTCATTTCAAGAAACTCAAAGAAGGCCAACCAAAGCTTGTGCAACGGCTCAGCTGGTAAAGTCATTTACCAGCAAATCTGTTGAACTGAGGTCTCTTAGTCTCTAGAACTCATGTTGGGGAAAAGGAGAACCATTCCAGCAAGTTGTTGCTGTCTGATCTTCACTAAAGTGCTATGTTGCATTATGACACACACACACACACACACACACACACACACATACACACACACACACTTACACTAAATCAACCAACCAACCAATCAATCAATGTATTAAACTTCCTAAGGCCAGCTAAAAGCACTGCCAAATATGAGACTAGGGCTTTTGTACAACTAAATAATTTAGTTGCAAACTGAGTTGAGAGAATTATCAGTGAATCCAAAATGATGAAAAGTATTTACTAAAATAAAAATATCCTTGATTTTTGCAATTGAACATCAGCCATTTCTAGGATAGAGTTCAAAATGATCAGTTTTAAATACAACAAAATGAAAAACAACTATAACAACAACAAATGAAACGCATTTCAGAAAACAAAAAAGAGAAGAGAAGAAAACCTACCAAGATGAAATAAATATTTGAAAGGGAAGATACAAATTTTAAGGAAGTCATTATCATCAATAAAACATAAGGTCCTCAGAAAACAAAAGGCAAAAATGATAAACCTACATGCAACTTAATCAATCATTTCATAACGGACTGGATAATCCAATTGAAAGAGAGTTTTTAAATGAAAATGAGTGTATGGACTACAGGAAGGTTAAAATGCCCTTTAGACATAAAGGCAAAATAGGATAAAAAGGAATGAAAGGGAGAACACATTATGTGTGGAGTAATCGCACAAAAGCTGAAAGGAATATATTCCTGTCAAATAAAAGTTAACTCAGAGCAAAATTTATTTAAAGGTAAAAGAAAATATTTTGTGATGAAGAAAGTCAATACCTTAAGAAAAATAAATTTTTTCAATAACACTGTTTCAAAATACAAGAAGCTATTTTTTGACAAATTAAGGGTATAAAGAAACAATTAGTTAATAATAGTCCTTCTCCCTAATACTGAGAGAACTAGACAGACAAGCAGTGAAAGAGGGCATACTAGTTGATATTTGTTTTTCTTTTAAAATCTAGGTATTTTATTAAAAACTTCATACATGAATTCAATATGTTGTGATCACATTTATTCCCTATACCTCTCTCAACTTCTAGATTCAATCCACATACCGTCTCCAAACTTCCTGTGTTCCTTTGATTTCGATAACCCACTGAGTCCAATTTGGGCTGTCCATGTAGGTAGGAGCAAGAGTTCATTCACATCACTCAGGAAAGCTGACTGTACTTCCCTTAGCAGCCATCAACTGTCACTAATTCTTCACCTAGGGATAGGGACAGGTGCGCCCCTCCCACTTCATGCAAAGAAATTGACAGGCTTGCTCTTGTGCAGGTATTATAAAGGCAACCACAGCTGCTTTGCATTTTTGAATGCAGTAGTCCTGTCTTGTGCAGAAAAGATTTTTTTTTTCCAGGTCATCCATAACCTTTGGCTCTTATGATCTTTTCTGCCCCTTCTTCTGTCATGTTTCCAGAGTGTTGGGGTCAGGAGTATGAGATAGATTCCCCATATGCTGAGCACAACATAGACACTTCTTTTCTGTAATTTGGTCTGTATTAGCTGCCGTCCACTGATGAGGTCTGAGAGCTGCACTGGTGTGTGGATATAGGGATATGTTTTTAGAGGATGTTGTGATATTATGTCCATTTAGCTAAATGATAGTAGCAGGTTCACCTTGGATCCAATGAACTACCCAACTATGGATTCTTGACCAGACTTACAGTACTTGGTAGGTGCTTCCTCCTGCAGCATATGCCTTACATATCTTATCAGAAAACAGTTGGATGCACCCATAAATTCTATGCAACAGGGCACACACTGACAAATTTGTCAGGGTAGTTGTTATAGTAGTGCACAAGGTCCTGTGATGGGTAGCACTCCTACTGACTTTTCTTTCCCAGGAGCCTACAAATCACCTTCCAGAATGATGAAAGCTAGACTGCAGGGAAGAAGCTTCTAGGCAGTTACCAGTTTGATGACATTCCTATCCTATGATCAAAGTGTGTAGTAGCTAGAGAATGGAAATAGCTTTTAGTTTCTATAAGCTAATGTATGAGTAAAGAAAGTGTGGTACATATACAAAATGGAATTTTATACGACCATAAAGAAAATATAAGTGATGAAAAATTCAGGCAAATGAATGGAACTGGTAAAATTTGTATACCAAGTTGAGTAACCCAGATTCAGAAAAGCAAACATTGCATATTCCTATTCCTATGCCAATCCACATGTCAAATCTTTAGAAGCATTTCTTTTTGGAGTACCTATAGAAGCCAGAAATTTAGAGAATGATAACTGTTGATGGTGGGTGGGGGGTGGGGGGGTGAGGAAGGAGTAAATCTTAGGGGGAATAGTAAAACACAAATGCTATAAAGAGGGACAGTGAATAGTGGTGAGGGATATTTCAAAGGTAAGGGTCTGGGAGGATAAGGCACAGGATGGAATAACTAATACTAAGGAAGTTTGAAAAAAAACTTTTGCGAACCTACTTAATGTGCTTTACACACACACACACACACACACACACACACACACACACACACTCACATACACATAACAACAGGTTGCCAAACAAATATCCCAGTGGCAGGCATCTCACATATCTCCCTTCAAGATGTTGGTCAGAGGTGTCTCAGAGGTACACCAAACAATATAGCCTGTTTGCTATTATTGATCTATTGTTTTTGTTCGTCCATCATAACTAGGTGAATGAGCTTGGTGGCTGAAAACACACACACACACACACACACACACACAATATATATATATATATATATATATATATATATATATATATATATATATAACAATAGAATTCATTTTATCCTTAAGCTACCACCATGCTTTATCTAAACAGAAAAACATACATTAGTTAATTACAATAAAATACAAAGCTTATAATCATACAAGAAAGTTTATAGGGCTGGGGTGTTGGCTCAGTAGTTAGGGGCACTTGTTCTTTCAAAGGACCTGGGTTTGACTCCCAGGGCCATCATGGAAGTTTAACACCTTCTCAGGCACCAGGCATGCATGTGGTGCACAGATGTACATGCAGTAAACATATTTTCTGAGTAGCTGTAATTATAGGGATAATAAAGAAATCATAATTTCCAAGTAAAAGGACATACTTGAAAGAATAAGTTTTAATATTGTGAAATACATAATATTGAAAATAACTCCAAGTTTGTATAGATCTAGAGAAGGGCCTTCACCAAAGCTGATTTCTCAAACCAAACATCAACACTACAAAGAATCAAAGGTCAACGCCTTCTATTGCAAGAAATAAAAATTAAAACAGAAGACAAAACACAAAGAAACAGATAAAATTATATATGATTGGGTAAACTAAAAAACTAATATAAGAATAAAGAGAAATCATCAGAAGAGAGAAAGTCCATATGATCAAATTCGATACTAAAATAGGAGGAAAGAATTGCATTCTGCCTCCTGATCCATAGAAACACAAGATAAGGAGTCTCAAAGACTGTGGTGCCTGTCCTTCCAAGATGGACTGTGTGCCCTAAAACTGGTATCTAAACAAACTTTTACTTGATAAAAGACAGAGAAAAAGAACTGGTGACTTCTAGACAAACTGGGTAAAACGAGTGAAGATTTAGCTGGGCTATGGTGGCACACACTTTTAATCCTAGCACTTAGGAAGCAGAGGCAGGCAGATCTCTGTGAGTTTGAGGCCAGCCTGGTCTACAGAGTGAGATCCAGGACAGTCAGTACTGTTACACAGAGAAACTGTGTCTTGAGAAACCAAAACCAAGCAACTAAATACAATAAAAAAGAGAATATTTAGAATCTTACCAATATGAACAAAAAGGGGACTTCACTATAGCCTTTTTAGAACTCTAAATAATTAGGAACTTTCATGAACTATGTCTTAAGACTGAACATGAAACTCCATGAAATGTATGAATTTCTAGAAAGACATGTATTACAAAATCTGACCCATGAATAAAAAAAAAAAAAAAAAACTAAAAACTTAAACACTCTTAAACATGGGATATCTTCTTTATTTAGTTGCCCATATCTTTACTTTTTTTTTTTTACAGTATGTGGTGTGTGTGAGAGAGAGGGAGATGTTGACAGAAGTCTTACTAATCCAGGCAGGACTCAAAGTCATGGTCTTCCTGCCTCATTTTTCAGAATGTTTGCATCAGAAGTGTGTATGACCACATCCACTTCTTGATTTTTATTGAAATGAGTCTTTTATTATTGTAAATACTCCAATACCATCTTCCATACTACAGTTTTCATAAGGATGTTTAAATATGTTTTTTTAAATAATTTCATTTATAGTTAGTTAATTTTTAAATTAACTAATCGAGAAATACTTTGTTTGCTTGTTTGAGACAGGGTTTGTTTTCCCTGTATCCTTTGCTGTCTTGGAACTCACTCTGTAGACCAACTTCGCCTCAAACTCAGAAGACCACCCTCTGATGCCTCCCATGTGGTGGAATTAAAGGTGTGTGCCACCACTGCCCCATTAGAAGATTTATTTATATTTGTGTGAGTGTTTTTGCCTCCATGTGCATGTACCATGTATGTGCTTGGTACCCAAAAAGATCAGAAGAAGGTGTCAGATGCCCTGGAACTGGAGTTGTGAGCCACCATGTGGGTACTGGAAACTGAACCCACATCCTCTGCAAGAGCAACAAGCACTCTGAACCATTGAGCCTCAGGAAATGTTCTTACCATAGAGGCATGAACCTATTCACTAGCACTGTCTTTCAGATATTAATTAAATATTCAGTCTAACAAATTCAAATGCTTATCATGCTGAAGACATTCTACTTCAGTTTCCACATATGAAGTAACCAATTCTCCAAAGATCATTTGCTGAAAAAGTACTCTTTGAGACAATTAAGACCAGAGAATAATTCAGGAACCAAGAAGTATACTTGTATTGAGTTACATACTTCCACATCTCCTAATAATATACTTGACAAACCAGCTTCTTTTCCTGCACATACTGTGCACACATCCTCTTTCTAAATAATACATCTAACAATATTGATCTTCACTTGCACAGAACCAAATATACTCCTGTCTGAACAGTGGAGAGGTTTTCTTCTCCTTTTTCATCAGCCAAACTCAGACAAACAACTACAGGCTACTAAACAATTTTGAGAGCAGGAGAAATACCAGGAAAGAGTCCACTAATTGGTCATCATGTACCAAGTTGTTGGCCCTGACATCATGTACACACATGGACTGAGCCAGTTATATATTTAGGAATATACATGTATACAACAACTAAACAAACGAAGACCATGATTTTGAAAAGGGGAAAAGGAGGGTACATAGGAAGAGTTGGAGGGAGCTAAAAGAATGTGGGAATGATATAATTATATTTTAATTAAAAAAAATGAACAGGTAAAGTAATTTACAAAATCAAAAATGTATAATGGTTTGATAGGTATTTCACAAACAATAACTTCTATTGTTATATATAAAAATACATGATAAAATAAATAACTAATGGTATAGAAATTAAAATCACAGTAAAGTACTAGTGAATACCCACTAGCAATAACCAGTATTAACAAGACAATTCCAGGTGTGAGCATCAGGGCTCTCATAAACTAGAGTAGGAGTGTTCGGTTTTGTAATCCCTTTGGAAAACAGTTTAGTATCATATACTAGTACTACTAAGTATTCATATATCAGCAGGTTGCTACCAAGTATAGCACACCAAAACATAAATTGTACAGCCAGAAATAAAATACAAGAGTTTTGTAACAGATTTATTTTGTTAATCACTGACTATGATGCAATTGTTCATTATACCATTGAGATTTGAGATGCTTTAAATTTACTGTTAATGGTCATGTAACGATATTCCATACATCCGTGGAAATGAACATATCTCTTCACATCTCATGTTTGTGATGGTGAATTTTCATTTTCAAAGAGACTGAACTTTCAATTTATACTGGGGTTGTCCTTGAGGCTTAGCTATGGAAGGGAGCAGACCTATTCTGAATTGCAAGTGTATCATCCCTTACGTAGGCTGAGACCCAAAACTGAATACAAGGGAGATGGAAGAAACCAGCTGAGTGCTAGAGTGCAGAATACCAGGCAACATTCCTGTTTGTTTCCTGCCAGATGTGAGCAAGAGCTCTCTACCACAACTACCAGATGTTCCTGCCATTATGCCTTCATCTTCATGGCTGGCTGCACCTCCTGAATCTTGGGACAAAAGGAAACTTTCCTTCTTTATGTTGCTTAATGGCAAGAGAAGTAACAAATACAATGATTTCACTCATAAACTTTAAATTGCTGGGTATTTTGATTCTTATAAAATCACTATACAAAGCAATCTCTGATATATAGCTCAATGATGAAGCTTTTCTTCACTGTGGGAGAGCACTTGAGTCCAATCCCAGGCAAAACACAGCATACAAACACAGAGATACACAGATACCCAGACAAAGTCACACACACACACACACACACACACACACACACATACAGATACACACACAGTGACACACACAGACACAGACACACAGATACAGACACACACACAGTGACACACACACAGTGACACACACAGACACAGACACACAGATACAGACACACACACACACACACACACACACAAACACAAAGACACATGCATACACATGAACAGATAAAGTAGACTAGTGCTTAGTGCTGTGGGTCCTAGGGATGTGTGTAGACTTCATAGATAAAGACAACTATGAAACTCAGAAGTGAATACCATTGAAACCAGGACATGAGATTACTTTAAATAATGACAAATGAGTGAATGAGTGGCTCACACTCCTTTTTTTTTTTTCTTTACAAGCTAGCCATTCCAAAATTCAGTTACCTTCCGTGAGATGCGTGTTTGCATTTCCTTCTAACTCACATGTATTCTTTCCAAAGTAACAGTAGTTAATATATACCATATCTCCTATCATATGCCAATAATTTGGATTTCTATATTTTATTACAACTGTAAAATATAAGTGGTAATGCTTTTACAGTATATAGAAGTGTGCCAAAAGAATATTTCAAGACACATGGTAAATGTGAATCAGCAGCATTTACTGGAAGTTTCTCAGTGGAAATGGATGATTTTCATCCAGAAAGATAAACCATGGTTTTATAATATAAAGATCCCCCACAAAGTACACATTGCAAAATTTCCAGACTTTAAAGGCTAATTTATGCCTTAACTTTTCCCTTTCTTGCTCATTGGGCATGCTCTGTGGCACAAATGCAAGTTGGAATATTCTTACAAATTTCTAGAATTCTATGTCTGAATCCTGCATTTTTGAAAATCCCATTAGTTGTATACACTGTCAAGTTGGTCAGAAATAATGAGTAGAATTTAAAAGCTTCCTGAGGGCTGGAAAATGGCAGTGCTAGAGGCTTTATGTATGGCCTTGGGTTAATTTTCCTAGCACCACAAAAAAGAAAATACCCAATTGATGGCAAAATAAATAAAACTGGTCCTTCACTTTTCCTTTATGCTTAAAAAAAGCCTTTTATTGAAAAGACAGTTTTTCATATAGTATACTCTGATCACAGTTCCCCCAACCCCCGACTTCTCCAAGATGCTTCCCACCACCCCTCTCACTGAACTGGATTCCTTTTCTTTTTCTCTCTCTTTAGAAAACAAACAGGTGATAAAACAAGCAAAAACCTAACCAGAATTTAAACACACAAAACACACACACACACACACACACACACACACACACACACACACACACACACACACTAAATCCCCAAACCACAAAATCAGAAAGTATAATATATGAGCAAAAGATTGGTAAGACAAGAAAGCCCAAACAAAGCAAAATGAGACAAAAGTCTACAAAAATACCATAAAATCCATTTTTGTGTTGGGCATCTATTACTGGGCATGGGACCTACCTACCCATCAGTATGGTTTGTATAACCAGTGAGACTCCATCGGAGAAAACAAATTTTCCTTTTGCAAGTAGATGACAATTACAGATAGCTTCTTGGTTAGAAGTTGGAGCCTATGTTTACTTTCCCTTCTCAGCACTAAGATGCCTTCTGGCTTGAACCCGTGTGGGCCATGTTCCTGTTGCCACACCTCTGAGAGTTACTCCTGTACCATCTGGAAGACACTTTTTCCTTGACATCATCCATTCCCTCTGGCTTTTCTTTTCTACTTTGAACATTAAAAATCATAAGACAAAGAAATGTAATTGTAGAATCTGGAATTATACAGAAACACAAAACTATTTTATCTCAAGTGATGCTACAGAGTAACGTTTTCAAATATTTTCTCTCATGCTGCCCAAAATTATCTTGTTTATGTGTAATGTTATTACCAAATCTTATTCATTACATTTAATTGATCTGCTTTCAGCTGGGCAGGTTCAGTTGACTTTAAAGGCAGAACTGAATCAAGGTTAGGAAGTCACTGGAGCTTGAGAGATACACAATTGTAACGAAAAACATAAATTACCCAGCAAAAGGTAGTGTATATTATTGGAAAGACAGTATACAATTGATAGACAAAAATAAGGACAAAAATACATGAAAACCAACAATTTCATAATTAAACATTTACTATATAATATTTTTAGATCAGATGAGAAAAATTTACTACTAATGCCTTGCACTTTGAGCCACTGACTCATTTGAAGATTTCTATTATCTCTTATATCAAGATAGTTTAAAATTCATAGATGTATCTCTATCTTTCATTCAGTATATTTTGACATATGATAGTACAACCACAGAATAAGTCATTTTGATTTGAAAGTCATAACTTTATCTCTTGCTTTTTTTAATTTGAAGAGTCATACATTAATGTCACTTTTTATTGTACTGCAGAATAAAGAAATTAATTCCCCTGGAGATTGAAATGAGTATGAAGCTGGTAGGCAGAGAACATAGCAGAGAATAGGTTTCATTTTATTCAGGAAGTTGTTGCATACAGGACCTTATCCTGTAGGTGTTGATAAATTTCTAGGGTCTGAATGCCCTTGTAATTGATCCACATGTACAAAAGCCAAATTTCCTTTTGGTGAAAAAAAAAATGAGGAGAACAGAATTCTGTTTAATGGAGTGCTATACTCTGTTGAATGTACCATTGGGGCCATTGAAAAGGTCCCTCACATTTAGCTAGCACCTTGGAGGAGGGGTGTTGAGAGTTTACTGTCTCCTCTTGAATATGATTTGTGGCGACTGATTTGATCCTCTTACCTTTCCAAGAAGCAGTATCTGCACAACGTTTTGAGGGTTTGTGCTATTCAATCCTGTTTTGTAGTTTTCAAGTCCCGTAACTGAGAGCAGCAGTCTAGGTAAGGAAATTTTTCTTGGCTTCCCTGGAATTCTGTGTGAATGCATCTGGGGAGGATCACAGCATAATTCACACCATTTTCAACTCAAAGGGGGAAGGAACGTGGACACATGTTTTATAACATTCTCAGTTCTTTATTTTCACTTGAAGCTTGCTGCTTTTCTGGCCCCATGCCTGTGGATAGAGACAAATGAGATGGAGTCCACTGCTCACCCATGTCAGATGACAAAAAAGTAAACTATCTCATTGGAAA
Organism: Onychomys torridus; assembly: GCF_903995425.1. Taxonomy (NCBI): domain Eukaryota; kingdom Metazoa; phylum Chordata; class Mammalia; order Rodentia; family Cricetidae; genus Onychomys; species Onychomys torridus. The sequence continues at coordinate 32,021,583 of NC_050454.1, forward strand.
GAGGCCCAAGTCTACTTCTTTCACCAGGTCAGAAGTTTAAAGGAAACTAATTAGACACAGCTCTTAAAGTGAGCCTGTGCTTAAGCTCAACTTGTCTAGATTCTTCTTCTGTATTTATAATGAACTAGAAAATAGAGAATTTGTGGAGGAGTTTGAAATAAAGAAAGAAAACTTGGCAACAGCAGTCTTGCTTTCTACATTCCTGTGTCACTGATATGTGATAGAATATCAAAACAGAATTTTTAAAAATGCCCTGTCTTTGTTTCAAGCACCTGCCACAGGATACTCTGATTGCTTTTTGCCACCAAAAGATGTATCCTTCGACTTGCAAAATTATGGAAAACTAGCTACATGGCAATGGTAACCCCCTTCAAAGTGTGACACACAAAGTCTTGAACCCTAAAGTTAGGATATATGTAATGTCAATGACTGAAGGGAAATGTCTCTAGGTTTCAAAGGAACAGCAGACGAAGGTGAAAATCAAGAAGAAACAACATATTACCCTGTCTTCTATAAAACGCTGACTTCTTCTGTTGTTCTTCCTAATCCTTTCTGGGATTAATTGTATCTCACCTCTTGGACTTCAGGCTAGTGTGGAAGGAGGAAGGGCCCTGTGAGTTTAAGTGTGTTAGTCAAATTTGAAAGACTTCTGAATAAATTGGTTCATTTTCAAAAGTTAACTTTTGATTTTGTTAGACAGTTTAGAAGTTTCTGTTGTGTGCTTAGACTATGGGCTAACAACCAAACTAGTCTGGAACCCCACTCCTTGCAAAACTGAAAACAACTCTGCTATCTTTTCCAACAGGTACAAAAATCTCTTCACTCTTCACAGAAAGACGTTTTATTCATTTAGTCTCTAAACTCTTATGATCATCTGAATGTCAGTTACTACCTCCTATGTCTAAGAAGTTTTCCTAGGATTGTTGAATATTTAACTTTACAATACCACCTTATTTCATTTACTTTCCAAGGTTTCCTGCCGCTGTCATCCCATGCCACAATGAAGAGAGGGATAAAGTTTTAGTGCATTTTGTCATTTGACATCATGACCAGACATATTAATAAATCTTTGGAATTTTATAATTACAGAAACATGTGCTATAGTTTTATAAATGTTGATAATGAAAATATATTTTTAAGTGACTATTTTTATGTTCTGGTTAGTCTTTCCTCAACTTGACAAAACTAGGATCCTCTGTGAAGACAGAAACTCAGTTGAGAAAAAATCCCTTCATCAAATCGACCTGTAGGCAAGACTTTGGAGCATTTTCTTGGTTACTGATTGGTGTGGAGGCCCCAGAGACCATGTTGAAGGGAGCACCCATTGGGAAGGTGGTCTTGGGAGGCATAAGAAAGACAGCAGAACATGATGTTGAGAACAAAGCAGTAAGCAGCTTTCCTCACTTCATGGCATCTGCTTCAACTTCTACACTGAGTTCCTGTCCTGACTATTTTCATGATGGACTAAAACTGTAAGCTGAAATAACTTTTCCTTCTCAAATTGCTCTCAACCATGGTGATTATCATGGGCATATGAACCTACCTAGAACATGGTGAAAAAATAGAATGCTTATTTCATTAATATTGTTTTTTAATTATATTTCATTAGGTTCATATGTCTAAATACATGTTTTAAAATGCTTGTACAATGGTGATAATTAGTAAGTTTATCACAAAGAAATATTGAATGAATGAATGAAAAAGTCAACAAAATGGGGGAATAAATTATTGAGGGGATTTCCTCATTACATTGCCTTCAAAAGATGTAAGTTTTTCCCACTGCTGGGTACAGACCCATGGCTTTCTCCTACGTTTCAGGCAAGGGCTCCACCACAGGACAATACTCTCACCTCTTCCATTATCTTTTTGTTGAAGGAAAATAAAAATCGGTTCTGAAAGAAAATCATCTCTATTTCTATGCTAAGTGGGATGAAAAAGGAAGTTTGCATTCTGTTCTTTATCCTGGTCTCTGAAATGAAGTGGCTATGAGCAAACTTTGATGATCTTATAACTACCTCCAATAGGGATATATAGTGCTAGAAATAATATTAATTAATAATACACAATTCACAAATGTTTAATTAATAAAAACTAAACAAATTGGACTTTCCAAACAAGATTAGGAAGAAAACACTGAAAATTCGCATTCACAGCAATTCAGAACAGTTCTATGATAATACAGGTGACTCAATTTCACTTTTAATAATGTATGCTTATACTTACTGGAACTAACCTGATAAGTCATTTTTGCTTCTAATTTCCATTCTTTGACTTTCAAAGCGGTCTTCTGGTTTGTTTATCTGTGTTAGAACAAAAATATCAAAGAAATCAGAGTTTACTTTGAAGTTTGGATACGTTTAAAGATAAAATGAAGAACAGTAATTCCTTTTGTTCGTCAGCTACCAAGATTAGAGCTGTCACCCTGGCTCTCTGTACATCAAGGAACCAAAGAAGCATTTAAATACCTTCTAATTTTGAGCAGAAGTGTTTTTTGTTAGATAAATGTAACAATAAATAATTTTTCACATAGTTCTGAAGACAGCGCCATTACCCTGTGAACATATCTCATCATGAAAGTACTCCCAGAGCCTGTAAATTAAAACACAGCCAAATACTGAAGATTATCTATTATTCTGACAGGCCTTTGTATTTGCCAATTATAACAAAGGCTTATGAATTCCTTTTGTTAATAGTGAAAATAAATGGAGTAATAAATGCATGAAAGATATTATTTGAAAAATAATTTCTAAAGTTTAAATTTGAGAAATGAAGAGATAATGTTTTCATATTCTAGGTCTCATTTTTTTTCTCTCTTAGGATACATGAACATATGTACACACACACAAGGATGGGTATGGAAGTAAGTGTGTGCTCAGCTAATGACAAATTTGAAGGAGTCCTTAAATGCATTACCTCATAATTAATTGAGCAATTTATTATTTCTTAGGTCCGTTGGATAGTTAAATACATTAGTCTATGATGGTGTTTCATGGGTTGTGCTGTAATGCTGGCCTGATGCCAACTCCAGAATTATAGTTACACTTTTAGAAGTGGAGCAAACTTAATTATATTTATCCTCAGCTGTATGTCCCTTGCTAGAAATGATGTGCATATTTACTACCTATTCAAGACTTAGCCAATGGTTTGAAGATGGTAATACTTTAGCTTTAAACAACAACGCTCTACTTGCTTAAACATCCATTGTATCTAAAACTAACCACATCCTAGCTAACCACAGACTCAAGAGAAAACTCAAGCTTTTGCAAGATATGGATGCTTTGTCTCATTCTTCTTCAGGTAGCTGCACTGTGAAGCTACATTTTTAATTAAGGTATCCTCACCAAAAACAGTGTCTCCACTAAACCTTCCTTCCAGAGAGTAAAAAAGAAAAAAAAAATCATATGTAAATTATCATTTACTAAGGGGATAAATTTAGAAATAGTAAATTAATATAAGATATAATAATATTAAAATATATGAGTGCAATACATACTTTTGTCACATAATTCCGTTCACTTGAAAAGACTCATTAAAAATATGGATGAAGCATCTTTTTCATTCAGACATGTGGAGGTAAAACAGTGTAGAGGTGCTGTTATTATGGATTCTCTGATAAACAATCTGTGTTAAATGATAAATCCTTCATATTCATGTTTGAAATAATCTTTGAAGTACTAAAAATAAGTAAACTGAGTGTTATTGCATGTCTGTTCATGTGGGTTCTGTGAGTCACCACCATGAACGAGAATATGTATGACAAACAACATTTTTTAAGCTATTTTCATATTGATGAAATTATTATCAATCATAGACCACACTGAGTTCAAGTTTTTCTCTAGTTTTTTTCTATCTCCACATCCCATTCCAGACAATATTTTAAACATTCTTTATGTCATCTAGCTTTCCTTCAGATGTTACAGTTTCTGGAGCATTACTTGATTTTGATGCAATTGGTTTTCATTGACGTACTTATTTAGTTTAGCATATCCAATTATTAAAGCAACACAAAGTCTATATAGAGATGACTACAGAGACAGTTACATTTTTATGTTCTATTTTCAAATTTGTGGTATGTTTCAAGTTGGTGCACAGGTACAATTTCTTATGCACTTTTTATGTATGAGTCTCTGTGTATGTATGTGTGTGTGTGTGTGTGTGTGTGTGTGTGTGTGTGTGTGTAAGAGAGAGAGACAGAGACAAAGACACAGAGAGAGAGACAGAGAGAGAGAGAGGAGAAGTAGAGAGAGAAAGAGCAAGAGAGCTCACATATGTATACATACATGTAGGAAAATCAAGGTCCAAAATTGGTGTTTTCTCCCCTTCTTCACTGATTTTTGGAAGGAAAATGTCTTTTATTAACCCTGTAGTACACCAATTCAACATGACCTGCTGGCCAGCAAGCCACACAATCCTGCTATCTATGTTTTCCTAGCACAGGCACTGAGGGCACTTGGGGGTGCAGTAGGATATTTCTATGGGCACAAGGGGACATGAATACAGGCCTTCAGGCTTGATTCATCTCCCCTTCTCCATGGCTTAGGGACACTTCTGATAACATTGTCTTTGAAGAATGTTGATGTGGTATTTTCTAGAATGATGCACAATCAAGTTTATCTTTTTTGTTCTTAATGCTTATATTGCAGGTTTATTTTAGAGAGAGCACTCACAGAGTTGAAAAACATTCTAATTCCATTGTATCAAGGGTGTGTAGCAAAGCCAGTACATTTCTGTTGATACTGACTCCATTCTTCTGCATTTAAAAGGTATTTCCTCACATTTTCCTCAGTGCATTATTATTAGTTATGATTTATGGATAGCCCACACTTGGGATTCAGGAACCTTAATCTACATAACTAGGTACAACTTAATGGAGGTCAATACATCCATACATTTAACAATGTTATGCCTAAGAAATTTGTCTTTTTCTTGTCCACCAGCTTGTATATTTACATGTGTAAAAACATTTCAAATGTAAATGAGTCTGTGCCTTGTTCAAAACAAATACTATATATATATATATATATATATATATATATATTTTTTTTAATTTTGCCTATTTTAATTTTGTGATTTGAAGCTCTTTCAGGGAGCTCCTGTATATCTTGGCATACATTGCAACTTGTTTTCTTTTCAGTATTCAGTTTTTATTTCCCTTACTTTCTCTGGCACTTCTGTGTTTTCTGGCACTGTAGAAGATGCTCAAGGTCCCTTTTTCTTTGCTTTTTTTTTTTATCCTTCTGCTTCAGTTCTGCCATCCACCATTCTTCAGGGTATACAATTTTCCCTAGATGGATCACATAAGGGAGAGAGCTAAGTCTAACGTCCATGTGTGCTACAGAGGCTTGTTCCTCACACTGAGTCATAAGAGCTGGCAAAACAGGGAACACTTGTGTGTAGTTGGAGTTTTCCTGCCTGGCCCACAGTCTGGACAAATCTCTCTCACCCGCCAGGCCCATAGACGCTCAAAACCAACCAAGTAAACACACAGAAACTTACATTGTTTAGAAACTGTATGGCCATGGCAGGCTTCTTGTTATCTACTTCTTCTATCTTAAATTAACCCATTTCTATTTATCTATACTTTGCCACATGGCTTGTGGCTTACCAGTACCTTACATCTTGTCATGGCGGTGGCTGGCGGTGTCTTTCTCCACCCAGCCTTCCACCTCCCAGAATTCTCTTCTCTCTTGTCCCGCCTATACTTCCTGCCTGGCCACTGGCCAATCAGAACTTTATTTACACAGAGCGATATCCACAGCACTTGTGCATATATGGAGACATGCAGGCTTTACACATGTGTACACACATTTCCACATGCACCTATCTTACTTGGTTAAGTCAGCACCAGTTCACGCTGTTTCCACTTCCCACTCCCTTGAGTGCTAAACTCATCTTTACTCATCTTTATTCTAGTCATCTCGTCTTGCTTATGTGCAGCCTCCTGCATCAGCAACCCCCCTCCCAGTGCACACATGCCCTTGGCTCAAAGTTGTTCATCTGTTCCCTAGACTTGGACAAAAACTGAGTGCCACTGACGTGCCACTAGGGTACCTGCAGAATAATTGCACTGCTCTGAAAACAGCCCCTTTTCATCATCTGTTCCAAAATGCTGAAACTCAGAAAGAACTATGGACTCTATAGTGTAGCTGGAGTTTTTTCCTGTGTACTGCCTGCCCTGTGGTCAGGACACATCTCTCTCACCCACCAGTACCACTAGCCCTTTGGGCAAGATGATAGCCATGTACGTGGCTTTGGCTTCTCCAGAGTCCCACATAAAGAGATTCATGTGGCACATAGCCTTTCCAGACTGGTTTCTCCATCCTAGAGATGCACTTTAAGAATGTATTCAATTACTGTATGCTATGAATGTGTTGTTCTGCTTGGTTAATAAATAAAGTGCTGATTGGCCAGTAGCCAGACAGGAAGTATAGGCAGGACAAAGAGAGAGGAGAATTCTGGCAACAGGAGGGCTGAGTCAGGAGAGGTTGCCAGCCGCCACCAATGAGAAGCAAGATCTAAAGATACTGGTAAGCCACAAGCCACGTGGCAAGGTATAGATTTATAGAAATGGGTTAATTTGAGATACAAGATCTAGCTAAACAAGAAGCCTGAGCCATTAGGCCATACAGTTCATAAATAATATAAGCCTCTGTGTGTTTACTTGGGTCTGAGCACCTGTAGGACTGGTGGGTGAGAGAGATTTGTCCTGACCTCAGGCAGGCTGGGAAACAGGAAAACTTCAACTACAAATTACAGCTCCTTTGGATATTTCATTTGAATCATTACATTTCATTACTGTATAGTATTCCACAGCATAAAATTACAATAATGTATGCGTTTATTCACCTATTGAAGGGTATATTTTATTGTTTCCAGGTGTGGGAAACAATGTTATGAATAAAATTTATGTTTATATATGATCTTTTTGCATACTAAGAAAATAGATCTTTAGTGGACTTAAGTTTTCAAATCTTATGTTTTCATTTGATAAAGACAGTTGATGAAGTATCAATGCTTCTCATGCGTTATTATTTAATAGTTGATTCATTAATGACTTTTAAAGTATTCCAGTGTCTTCTTAGCATCTAATATCATGTAATAGCTACTAATGTCTAAATTACAATTGCTATAGTGTTATCTAAGGTTATATATTTCCTTTGATCACTAAGAGAAAAATAGTTATGTTGGGAAAATTTGAGGTTTAACAATTATGTCAGAAAAAAATGTTGATATTCATAAATAGTTGTACATATTGTAAACTATTAGCAAAATATTTAATGTGATTTTCCTTTACCAATGACATTTTAATTATATAGTAATGAATTCAGACTAGTTCTTATTGACAAACTTGAACCGTGAGAAAACTCACTCATCTATGCCCCAATTATTTCTTTCACTTAGGCATATTAAGAAAAACTTTAGATAATATGGTGAATGCTAAAATGACAAAAAGCACTGTCTTTCATGTCTTAGGCAAACTCATGTATACAATAATATTAATTAACATTGTGGCAAAGACTATAATAGAGACTTTGGGAATATTAAGAGATGACATGATCAGTAGTTAAGTGCTTACTGTATAAGCATGAGAACTGACTTTGGATCCCTAGCATCTGTGGATAGAGCACAGCGACATGTGTCTTTACCACAGTCCTGAGATGCAGAGACAAGCAGGTCCTGGTATAGTAGTATTTGCTCTGCCCATGACCTTGGACTATATTGCCCTAAGGAAGCAGTAGTATTTAAGTGACTTCTTACAAGGAAAGAGGGAGGGGTCAAGAGCCCTTTTCTCCCTGGTTCCTGCTTCCTGGCGCGAGCATACTGCCAGGTAGACTCACTCCCAATCAGAAGAGAGGATGTTTACTCAGTTTTGTATTTGTGAGTGTATTTCCTCAATTTATAACCTAATGAATTAAGTGCATGAGCAGACTTTTTGGAACCCAGTGCCTAAGGTGTGATAACTTGCACAGCCTTGGTATGGGGCAGGGACACGGGGGCTTGGACCTACCTCAACTGAATGTACCAGACTCTGCTGACTCCCCATGGGAGAACTTGACTTGGAGGAGGTAGGAATGGGGTGGGGGTTGGCAGGAGGAAGGCTGGGGGAAGTGAAGAGGGAGGAGGGAATGTTCTGTGATTGGTATGTAAAATTAATAGAAAATTTCTTAATAATATTAATAAAGAAAAAAATTCCTTAATACTCCTTAAGCAGACTTCCACGGATTTTTCTCTTTATCCTGGGTCAAGGTGGATCAGTTAGTCTAGACAAAATAGCTGAAAGAGAAAAATGCCCCAAGGAATAAGGTGAATGGTGATGAAGAAAATCACCTGACATCAGTCTTTGTCTCCATATGCACATATAAAAGTAGGTTACATACAGAAACAGTGTACACACACATACACACACAATGAAATAGAAGAAATGTTGGACATGTCCCTAGAGGACATAAAAGAAAGACCTTCATTGGGAAGAACCTTAACATCATATTATCATTATGAAGCATGTCAGGCCAGAACGTTGGAGAGAAATGTGCGGGTGAATAGATAAGGCAGTCCAGAAGGGAGGAGCAGTACTTTGAAATAAGTGACTATTTATTACCTATTTGTTTGACATATTTGTAATTTAGTATGATAAGAAAAAATAAAACAGGAGAAGTCCAGAACGTAAAATATCTGATTAACCAGCCTTTAGAAAGATCGGCGCTACCTGTTTGTCTCTAACGTGCAATGTTTAGCTAATTAGTTATAGTTCTGTTTATTTATTTTGTTAGACTTTGTTTGGACCTGCCCCACTTCCAGTCTTTCATGTTCCACACCCCCTGGCACCTCTCCTCTGAGTTTGACTGTAAGTAGACTTTCAAGTGGAAAGAACACTCCTTCGCTGATGTTCTTGAATGTGCCATTGTTTCAGGATGCTGCGTCTCATTAAAGGATAAACACTGTGGTTAGATTCCACAGAACATTTCAATCCATGGGCCATGGCTATTTTATTATTGGAATACCTGGAGATGTATCTGACTTCTCTCTGTGACTTTTGGATGAGTTGTCCTAGGTCTTAATAGAGAGTTACTTTATCTTTGTCACTGTCAATTCAAATCTGTGACACCATAACGCCTTTCCTATTTTACAAGGAAGAGGGAGACGGAGGTGAGGAAGAAACAGCCCCCAAATAGATGCTCATGCTATTTGTTGTATCAGCAGAATGAAGTCCCCCCACTCCATTCATCTCCTCAATGCTTTTTCCCAGGGGAGGGAGTGGCTGTCTCCTTGCTGAGAACATTCCATGGGCTTGGCCTGAGGTGAACAGTGGGGGAGAAATCCATCCCAGAAATGTTGTTTGCTTTGTTATATAAAAGAGCACAGTGAAGAAAGAACCTTGGTATAAATTATGCCTTTAAAAAAATTGCTCATGCCATAATGTAGGGAAGGAGCACAGAATGCCCACTCAGAGAGAAGCTTTACTCTTCCTATAGTGTAAACACACTTAGAGCTGATGAAATATGCCTTGTGAAGAGGCTGACTTGGCTTTGTGGGGAGATACATGTTTCTCATCTTTGAGCGACAAGTATTAAACATGACTTCTGAAACTGCTGAGCTGTGAGTTTTGAACAATTTAAGTTCTGTAAATAATTCCCCCCCACCCAAGGATGAGAAAATGCCTCCAAGCCCAACTAACAAAAAACATGTGTGTGGCAACCGAAAGAATACATAATCTAAGTGTGAAAAGTAAATTTCTCCTCTCTCAGGACGCTATTATTAATAATTGAAACTACGCTGCTTCCCTGTGGGTATTATTACAATTTACTTACGAGACACATGTGGAACAATGTTTGCACAGGAGAAGTGAGAAGCGGCGAGAAGCATTCACCGCTCGGTGAGACCTGTGGCCACACTGTTGGGTCTACTTCTGACACACAGTGGGACATAAACAATCACAGTGTATTCTTGTCTTCTGAAATAGTAAATGATTAGAAACATTCTATGAAGGAAGGTGCTTTTATTTTTAACAACTGAGTTCTTAAAGAGAAAACATTTGTGGGTCCAGTGACCCAATAGAATAACAGGAATAATATTTTTTTTTTTAAAGAACAAATTGCATAGAAAAAAGTAGATGATACAAATAGACATTTTTATAAGGGAATAGTCTTGTTCCTGATCAGAAACGTTTGTATGGAATCAGCTCATTGCCACCCATTTTCTGGCAAAGATGTTTCTTTTCACTCATCAGTAATGACCTAGAAAATATATCAAGTGTACTAGCTTCTAGCTTGCTTGCTGTGTTTGCTCGGTGCATAGAGCATGGCACTCAACACTCTAATATGGGTGCGGACTAGGTAAGTGTTACTATTTTCATGTTGCAAAGAAAAGCATTTTTAATTTTGATATCAAAACACAAATATTTTAGGATAATCCTTCAGGGACATACATACAGTATATCTAGGAAGTGATATATTTGCTATGTAAAATCAATCACAAAGGTTCTTTCTCTCAAATCTCTCATCTACTGTTTTGATTCACAAAAGCTTTCTGAGCTGTTCTTACACTTCTGCACTAATTCCAACAACTATTGAGAGAAAAAGCACAAATCTCAACTCAAAGGGGGATAAGTGATAGTAATTTTGCAAGACAAAAGAGGAATAGATTCAGATTATACAAAATCCCCTGATCCAGTAGAGCAACAATTTCATGAAGTTTTTGTATTAACAAAGCAAAGAATGTCATAAATCAAGGCACTTTTCAAATACATTGGTGGTAACATCAGGGAGAAATGAGTTAAGGAAAAGGAGGAATATCTCTGCTGTTGGCTTCAGATGCTGTCATCTGATGACTCTTTTAGCCTTTTGATTGGTGAAAGTTAGTGATCTGTTAATATATCCTAATGGCAGTCACATGGCTGTCAGGTGAGATGCAGAGGAGAACATGGAATGGGGCTATTGACGATGCTAAAGACAACTGAAGATAAATTATTAGGAGGCTTTGGACTTGGAATATTACAGATTTTGCACAATCATCAAAGCTCTAATTAGTAAAGAGCTTTGCAGAAGTTTAGTGCAAAGTGTAGTTCTTTATAGAAACTTTGTTCACATCTTCTAAGTGTAGTGCTACTCAAGAGGACTTAAAACATACTGCTTTATTTATAAAGATTTATTTTTGCAAAATATAACAATGATAATAAAAGAACACTGCTGTGGGTATACTTGGTGGCAGAGTACATACTGAGCATGCTCAGGGCTGAGTGTTTGATCCTCCAGCACACACAAAAGTGCCAGTAAGCACTGCATGCCTCCTTGGACAGTTTATTTTGTTTGCCTTAGGAGATAAAGTACCTCATTTTTAAGTAATCCCTGATCCCACTTCATATTTATAAGGATTTTAAAAATAGATTTACTTTCATCTTTAATATGTCTCTAAGGTTCTTATTGACCTTAAAATGTAGTAATTTTTGTTGTTTTTGTTTTATTTTGTTTTTCAAAACAAGGTTTCTCTGTGTTAAAACCTCTGTCTGTCCTGGAATTCTCTCTGTAAACCAGGCAGGCTGGTCTCAAGCTCAGAGAGCCTGCCTGCCTCTGATTCCTGACTGCTGGGATTAAAGGCATGGACCACCACCACCCTGTGAAGCAGTTTTTTAATGAAAGTCTACCTTTTTTGTTTTGTTTGTTTGTTTGTTTCAAAAATATTTCAGCATTCTCCACAGAGATTGGGGAACCCCACTGTGTGGGGTGGGGGAACTATAGACACCAGAGGGGTCAGGACACTCGAGAAACTTGGCCCACAGAATCACTAAGCAAGGCATATAGGAGCTGAGAGACTAAAATAACAATCAATGAAACCTGTATGGGTCTCCACCAGGTTCTCTACCTGTAAGTTGTGGTAATTAGCTTGGGTTTGTTGTGGGACTACTAACAGTAGAGATGGAGGCATCTCTGACTCTTTGGCCTGCTCTTGGTACCCTTTTCCCTGTATTGGTTTGCCTCATCCAGCCTTGATATCTGCCCAGTATTTCTTTATCTTATTATGCTGAGTTCCGTTGGTACACCTGGGAGGCCTGCTCTTTTCTGAAGGGAAATGGAGGAGCAGTGGACCAGGGGGTGGTTGGGTGGGGGGCTTGGGGGAGTGAAGAGAGGGGAAACTTCCATCAGGATAAATTGTATGAGAAAAGAATGAGTTAAAAAAAAAAACTGTAAAGATCATTTTAAAGATGAATTTCTCATAGACATTTCAGTAGCTATTTACTATCTAAAGTAAGTCTATCACTTTAATTTTAAAAGTATGGCACTTTGCTAAATAAATCAAGTAAATTATCAAGCTGGATGAACCCCTTTCCAAAACCAAGAATGAAAATAAAATTCTAATTGTCTGTATACAGAATAATGACTCTAACCTTAATGAATGCTCACTGTGGCATAATTACTTCTAATTTCTTCAAAGGGCAATGTTATTCCATGGAAGCTGCAGATATCAAGGTAATTTTACCCTTTTGATTTGTTAAAATTCTAAGTTTGTTTCTGAGATATGTTCCTAACTCTTAAAAAACATGTAAGAAAAATCTCCAAAAAAATCTAAGAACATTTTTAATCTGGGGTAGGTAAGAAACCTCTAAGAAATAAGTAAAGAAAAAAAATAATTATGTAAGTCAGGAGGGAAAGGCACAGACAAGAAAAACAGAACATCTTTCAGTTGTTGAAGTTTTAGAAGAATATTCAAAGTACTTGTAGATCATGGAACTTCCACGCACTATTCTTGTGATTCATTGTATTTTTAGGAACTGTGATGTGATCCTGATCTAATTTGAAAATATTTTAATAAGAATAGACAACATCTCAAAGCTGCAGGATTTCCTTGGTGGTATTTTGTCTCTTTCACTGTTTTTAAAATTTCACACATAGCAAAGAACAGTAGTTGTAGCAGCCTCTATTGCTTTGGTGTTCTGTGAGGCCTCCTTCTCCAGTAACTAACAGGGTGGTATCCCACAACAGGCAAGAAGATTTTTGTTTAAAAACATATTTACATATACAGATGTAGTTTGGTTTTATTTTATGTAATTATATTTGTTACTGTCTTTACTTCTCCATGCTGCCCCGTCCTTGTGTTCTTCTGTTACTCTAATTACTTAAATGGTGAGTCTTAAAACTTTCAGACTTTAATTACAACAGAAAGTTAGTAATTGTCTAACTTCTAAATATTAATTTAAAGTGCTCCAAATTTAACACATTTCTTCCATATTGAAGTAGATATGTCTAGATGCATAGCATGCTCTGAATTTCTTAATGAGATAAATCATGACTACAATTTCAATAGGTACAAAAATCTTCTATTTAAATTTGTTAAATGGATCAACATATTATAAATAAATGTATGTGAAAATGTGATGATGAAGACCACAAAGCTGTGTTGTTCTATATATAGACACTATATATTGTATTATTTTTTCAAGACCACTTGGGAGACATATAAAAGGGTGGTGATCAACTCAGAATTACTTCTAAATTAGGAATCACTTCATCATTTATTTGAAACACTCTCTTTCCCTTAGGACACATGACAGGCTCTGTACCTGGAACTTAACGTCCAGCACTTCTGTTAGTGCCAGTCTTTACTACATCTTTTCACAGCATTCATACCCCAAAATTTGTTTTATACTCTAGACTTCAGCACAGCACATTGTTATGTTCCCAACTTTGGCTTGAAAATATAAAATCCATTTGTTTGTCTGTAGGGTATATAATTTTTCTTTCTTTTTTTTTTTTTTTTTTTGGCTTTTTGAGACAGGGTTTTTCTCTGTAGCTTTTCACCTTTCCTGGATCTCACTCTGTAGACCAGGATGGCCTTGAACTCACAGAGATCTACCCGCCTCTGCCTCCTGAGTGCTGGAATTAAAGGCATGTGCCACCACCTCATGGCCTCTTCTTTAAAAGGGACGTGCAAGTATTTGCTTTACAGTTAGTTACATGTAAAGACATAAAAACATGTGTTCATTTTCTTATGACCACAAACTGGGTAATTTGCATTTGAATACTTAAAATTTAGTCATTAAAGCATGATAAGGGAGTAAATGTGGATATAAAATTGTATTAAGTCTCTTGGTAAGGCAGAAGAGTTCTTAGGAAACCAGGAAAACTTTGTTGAGGCTTACTTTCAAATGGAGTTGAAAACAAGTATATTGACCTTTGAAAGGTAGAGATGATTATATATAGTCCAAGAAATAGATGCTATGTTGTACTTTGGTAAATGAGAAAACAAAAACAAAAACCAGACAAAGCAGTAAGTACTAGATAGTTTATGAATACAAGGTGTGAGGACCTCAAATAAAGGTGAGCCAATGGGTCTGCAAAGGGATCAAAAGACCCCCTCATGCACAGGGTAGCTAGCTTCAAGTGTTGTAAAAACAAATCCAAATTGGGTATAGGCAGTGAGCCTTAGGTACAGGGGCACCCTTACATAGATGCATAGATGGTCTTGGAACTTCATTACCCTACAGAGTTGCTTAGGGCTCAATGTTCTGGGTGCTGGTTAGGGAAGGCATTAATGACATAATCTCAGCCCTGTAATCATCAGAATCCTTTAGAGGAGCAGAAACAATAGAATTAATCATATTACAAAAGGGGCATCATTGCTTACATGGTAGGCTGGGTAGATTAGTCCACCCAGTTAATAGTAACAGTCATCATTTCTATCAAGGAGATGAGGCAACATGACTCAGCTGTATGATTTGGCACTGAAGGTCCATTGGATGCCTGGAGAGCTCCTGGTCTTCAGTCCATGTTGGAAGGCTGGATTATAATGTCAGAGAAAGATGTTAGCAGTGTCAACAATAAATTAGACACATTCACCAACAAGAAATGAAGGCAGTCAAGCAATCTCTACGACTATCCCTCAGAACTATTGGTATCTGGGTTGCCCTTGGTAGATGCCATCCATTCCAGGAGAAGGTTTTCAGCTCAGCTAATCCTCTATGGAAATTCCCTCACAAATCCATCCAGAGGCTTGTCTCTTAGTTGATCCTGGATTCAATCAAAATGGCAGTTAAGATTAACTATCACCCTCCTCCACAAGAATGATTATGTGGTAGTCAGAAGCAGCTGAGATTGTCTCACACTGGCTTTATGATATTTGTTTCTTTTTCTTCAATTCATCTTAGATACACTATACAGAACTCATTTGTGTAAACCCTACTCCATATTCTGACTAGATCTTTTATATGCTTGATATTTTATGAGATCATTAAGTAATCATTTAGAAAACAGTACTATCTGGGATCTTAAAATATGACTTCCTCAGAACACAGTAACAGAAAGAAAGTATTTGTTAAAATTTGTACTGATCAAATCCTTTCGGGCTCAACACAGGTTTATAAAAATTCCACTTTGTTTAGGCCTTGCATGTCATCAGTAGCAGCAAAGACTTGTTTCTTCAATGAAGGAGAGTCACTTGAAAAACTTACCAAACTAGGTTTCCTCCACTATTACTTTGTCTCACTACTAAACTTTAAGCTCTGGTCCACAAGAAAAAAAAAAAATCACTTCTTAACTTGTGGTTCAGTATGAAGGTTAAGCAGAGGTATATATCAGATGGTCGCTGGGATACAGGTATACCAGATGGGTACTGTGGTGTTAGGTATACATCAGATGAACACTGTGGCTAATAATCGTTTTGTCACAAAGGTTTATTTTTTCTGAAATATTGATGATCGAACACGGGCCTTGAATATTCCCTGTCACTGAGCAGTATCCTTAATTCTTTGTGTGCTTGTATTTTGAGAAATGGTCTTGATAAGTTGCTCAGGCTGGTTTTGAACTTGCCATTATCCCAGGCAGGCCTTGAACTTGTTATTCTTGCTTCTTCAGCTTCCTACTGAGCTGGAATCACAGGCTTGGGGGAATCACACCGGGCACAGACTTTGTTTTTGTTTTGTACTTTTTAAAATGTAAGGACCAATTCTCCAGCTTCATGAAGAATATTATTAATGGAACTGCCTTTTTTTTTCTCCCAGTACTGTGTGAAAATGAAGCATTCTGGCACATCCTTAATCATGGTAAATTAGAAAGACTTTTATTGGCCATTGTATTAGCACCATCTGTAAACATAATATTGTTATAAAAGTAGTTATACACCTAATGGTGTGGTGATATTGAGTTCACCAAAATATTGTGTGTTCCCCCAAAATAAATATGTCTGGGGTCAGAGAACAGACAGCTGCTAGAACAAGGCCAAAAATTGTGGCTAGAAAATGGGAAGAGTGAGCTATAGCAGAAGTTGGGTGGTAGTGGTACACGCCTTTAATCCCAGCATTTTTGGAGGCAGAGCTAGCTGGATCTCTGAGTTCAAGGCCACTTTAGAAACAGCTAGGCATGGTGACACAGCCTTTAATCCCAGAAATCCAGCTTTTAAACCCAGGGAGTGACAGCAGAAAGTAGAAAGATACATAAGGCGTGAGGACCAGGAACTAAGTTAAGCATTTGGCTGGAGAAGTATTCAGACTTTGGAGCAGCACAGTTCAGCTGAGATTCATTCTGGATGAGAACTCAGAAGCTTCCAGCCTGAGGAAACAGGATCACCTGAGGAACTAGCAAGGTGAGATAGTCGTGGCTTGTTCTGCTTCTCTGATCTTCCAGCATTCATCCCAATAACTGGCCTCAGGTTTGTTTTTATTAACAAGTACCTTTAAGATTTCTGCTACATAATGGAGTGTCAGAGACTCCAAAAATTGCTATGAAAAGTTCTGCTTTGGAAGTGGTGGTGTATGCCTTTAAGTTTAGTGCTTGGGGAGTTAAACCCTTGGCCACAAATCCAAGGCCAATCTGAACTACATAGTAACTTTGAAAACAGTCTAGGTAAAAAAAAAATGAGACTAAGGATTTGTTTGTTTGTTTGAATTTGATTTATTCTTTTTAAAAATTCCATGTGCATTAATTATAAATGTGAAACAATCTTAAACAGCAAATCTAAAAATGTTTCATTGATCATAGTCGCAACTCTCCTTAAATCAAAATTTCTTAAACTAGAATTCAAGATTCTGTGAATATTTTCTTTCTAACATTTTAATTACACATTCATGGTTTTAAGTTTCAGAGTTTTAAATGTATTGATGCTTTCTATAAAATGTTGTTGATGACAATAGTATCTTTTTCTTACTTGTTTTATATAATTTTTTCTTTTGATATTATTTTCTATTGTAAGATAAAAATAATATTTTAACAAAACAACCAATATTATATCTCCTGATTTTGTGACAAATATAACTATATATTTCATGTTTTATCTGAATTATTCTACACCTTTCATATAGTTAAGTAGTGTAACTGTCAATCAGAATTCTGATTAAAATAATTTAAAGTCTTCCTTAATGCTTAAATTATAGGTATGTAGAGTCTAGTTTAAATATATGTAATATCATATAAAATTTTGTTGATATTGTTTATAAAAATCAATGATACTAATCTAATCTTATTTTTATCTCTGACTCTTCTGCATGGTTCTTAAAATTTTTCCTTTGCTTTGAGATATGGGGCTTTCACTTCACATAGCTATATTGTAAAGAAAACAGAGAGTAACTCATAAGCTTTCTTCAATGGTTAATTTATGAATCTGACTGCATTAAATAGATGTAATGATGCATTTTGTAAGTAACTGAAGTATAAAATGGTTCTTCAAAATTTGTTGGTCAGTATTAAGATATTGTTGAAAACTCTGTAATAAAGTTTTGGGTGCATGTTAGAATCCTGCAAATATTATTACTCATCAATCATCCTATACCTCTTCAGGATGACTGACATCTCTTACTAAGATATCAATCATTTCTTCTCATTTATTGTCCTTCATTCTTTTTAATTCTCTCCACCACAGATGCTTCCTGATTATGATGATGAGTTTATATGCCAGTGTTTTTGTTTCTAGCATAGTATGGACAGTTGGATATAGAGAGATAGAAAATAGAAATGTAGAGACAGAGAAAGATGCCATTAACAAGGTGTTTTTATTATTGTAGCTCTACAGTAGAGCTTAAGATGCCTCCAGAAGTTGCTTTATTGTAAAGAATTGTTTTAGCTATCCTAGGTTTTTTTTTTTTTTTTAAACGTATGAAGCTGAGTATTGTTCTTTTGAGGTATGTGAAGAATTGTGCTGGGATTTTGATGGGGAATGCATTGAATCTGTAGATTACTTTTGGTAAGATTGCCATTTTTATTATGTTGGTTCTGTCTATCCATGAGCATGGGAGTTCTTTCCATTTTATGATATCTTCCTCAATTTCTTTCTTCAAGTTCTTGTCATACAGGTCTTTCACTTGCTTTGTTAGAGATACCCCAAAGTATTTTATATTATTTGTGGCACTGTGATTAGAATCTATCCATGGTGCATGAGCTGGCTTTCTGGAGCCCATTACCTATGGTCAGACACTTTGCTCACCCTTAGTGCAGGGGGAGTGGCTTGGTCCAGCCTCAACAGAATGTACCAGGCTTTGCTGTCTCCCCATGGGAGGACTTACCCTTTTGGAGAAGGGGGTGGGGGATGTGTGGGGTAAGGTTATAAGGAGCAGGAGGAAGGATGAAAAGGGGATCTGTGGTTGGTATGAAAAAGAATAAATTTTTTAAAATAAAAATATATAATAAAAAAGAAAGATGTAGGCACCAAGAGAGAGACAGACAAGGTCTCTCAAGAACTGAGGATAGAAGCTGTAGAGTGCATATCTTCATCATTTCATGGATCGTGTCCCTTTTCTAGTGAGGTCTGAGAGAAGACAGAACTGTTGGTAGGATTTCTTTTGCCTGCCTCCTTCTCTTGTCGTGCCTTTGGAGCATTGGCGTGAAACTTGGAATATTTGCCCTCAATGGCTTTAAGTGACCAGAACTATGTATAAAAATAACCAGGAAGCATAAAACCCAGTGTTATTAAATCCAATCTATGTATACTTTAATTTTACTTAAGAGGAGAGTCAAAGCAGACACCAAAGAAAGGCTTCTGGCTGAAGAACTGTTTCCTAAAACTGGAAGATCAAATATCTCTGTGATTGGAGATGAACAGCAGCATGCTCTGCTCAGCCTTATTGCAGGGGGAAAGTTTTGACAACGTTTTGGAGAAATATCCATAGTAGTTGAAACACATATTCTAGTCTTTTAAAAAGGGATAAAATAGGTTAGTAGATGTTTTCTTTTGTGAATACATTAGCATTGGATACAAAGAAATGACTAAAACTGAAGTGTACTTTTACCAAGTCACAAGTCCATGAGCTTACTTTGGAATCATTCTCTTATTTATTAGGTACTAGAAAATGACTGAACTGAAATGCTGATTGTATATGACTCAAATTTTCCTCTTGGCTTTTTCACAAATGTGGGCAAATTATTTAGTCTTGCAAGTTTTACTTTATCATTTGTGGTATGTGGTTTTTTTTTTTTTTTTTTTATAAATTTGAAAGATAGGTGAAAGAAGATTGATGGTCTGTGATGAATTTTGGAATGAATTCCGAACCTGTGCATTGCTTTTGTTTTTATGCCATCCACTTTCATCCATGGTTTGCAACCTAGTGATGTATAATTTCTTTGTCAGTGCTCCTAAATGTGGCACTGGTTAAATACATAAAGTTATGGCCATGGAGGATTTGTTTGTAAGCCAGCTACATTGGAAAGCATAGTTTATAGTTTATTCCTTTTTTTTTTTTTTTTTTTTTGGAGCTGAGGACCAAACCCAGGCCCTTGTGCTTGCTAGGCAAGCGCTCTACCACTGAGCTAAATCCCCAACCCCTAGTTTACTCCTAATTAGGTATTTGTGCCCCAACTTATATTGCAATTTTCTTTGGTGGGAAAGAGATACATACATAAGAAAAGAACAAGCCTTAAGCATAGGAAGATTCAATGACACTCAGCATTAGTGGTCCATTGAGGCATTGAGGCTTTCTGAACCCATTATGACTCATACTAAACCATAGTCAACTATTTGACTAAGCAATATTTGAGATGAAACACGTAAAACCTACAATTTTATCACATTATTAGAACACATAGCATATCCCCATAAAAGTAGTTTTGAATCCCAGGTTTCAGTGCAATGCAGAGTAGTCTTTTGCAGTATCCCTAAGGTCAATGTTTGGCTGTCTCTGGTCACAAGAAGCATGTCTGTGGTCAACAGAGAGGAAGAAGCCTGAAGTGAGAGAAACATGGTCATTGCTCCATCTTCCCTGTTGGTTTGCATTCTCCTCTTTTTGTTTGGGCCCCTTTACCACAGCTACCTAAGCTCCTCCCCTGAGCGTTACCAGCTTCCCAATCTGTTACTCCAGTCTTGCTCCTACCCTGCACTTGTGTTTCTCAATACTTTCTTCTTGTACTTGCCAGAACGTCCACTCTGAACTGCAGCGGGGCACAGTTAGACAACACAAGTGCATTTCTCGTGTATCAGGGAATACATGTGGTCACCCTGTCCTTGTTTTCTGTCTTGCTATTGTTCCCCCCAAAACCCTCTGTTCTAGGCATCTTGGGTCACTTTGCTTTTCTGAGACAGAATGTCTTTGTGTGCCTGTTGCTAGCACATGGTGGTGTTGCAGCTGCCTGAATTACCCCCTTCCTGATCCTCCCTTTTCTTTCTCATGAATGTATCAGTAATTTACAATTACTATATATGATGATTCTATGGAATTACCAAAGTTTAATCATCAAGACTTCCTCGTCTTATTTTGCAAACTATTTATTGATTTACTTTATTAAAATTTGATTAAATGTTAAATAATTTATATTAAATTTGTGCAATTTTGTACTTCATACTTGAATCATTGGAAAACAATCCTATCCTAGATTTGAAATTAACATGCAGAAAATTTATTGGAAGGTGCCCTTAAGTGCAAAATGGGGAGAGAGGAGTATTTTGTAGAGAAAAAAAAAGAGATGGATTGTTACACAATATCAACCAAGCTTTTATTTAACTCTCTGGTTTTATTGCACTTTTATGAATACTCAGAGATGTCTCAAATTGAGAACATGGGGGCTAAACCACATAGACTAGCCACTGGATAGCAAATGTTCTAGAAAAGTGATATAATCCTGGGTAAGATAGCAGTTTATTAAAAGGGCAACTTGTAGAAGAGTCTCAGCTCTCAACTCCCAATGCCCGGTGCTTAATGAGACCAAAGGAATGACTGCCTCCGTTAGGAAATGCAAATCTTGGTGCTGTAACACATCATTCACTCCTTTGTGGTTTTAATGATCTTTTCATTAGTGACCATTTTGTTGAGTTGTCTACATGGGCTTCTACCTCTGACGAGTGTGGTAGTTTGGCCAGCAGAACCAGCTAGTCTCCAAAATTGTTTCTGTTCTGTCACAGTGAAATTCTGTGTTTTTATAAACATAAACATACTCTTCACCTCTTCTCTGCTGTAGTCACGGGCTTTATCTTACTTTTACCAGCAGCAGCATCATAGCAATAATTGGAAAAGGTAATCATTTAGAGCCACACTGAAACAGATAGCTCACAAATAAGTACAATTAAGCTATTGCATTTATTTATGGGGCTGCAGTTAAGATAATTACAGAGAAAAAAGAGTATTGCATTTAGACAGAAACAGTAAGAGGAAGAGCTTGGGCTTGTAGAGCAAATTAAGCCACAAGAATATGCTTTCTTTACTGAAAAATATGACTGATCAACATATGTTTCTACTTAAGTGCAACCAGTAAAGCAGTTTACAGTGCTACCGACTCTCTCTACCTCTTTGTATCCATCACTGCCTTGTTCTCCCTACAACACTTTTAATAAACAGACTACTCAATGATGACTGTAAGAAAACATCACATGCAAGCCACAGAGAACTACAAACTGAGGTGAAAGAAATCACTCCAAAGTGACTAAAATTATGAGCTTTGTAGTATGATTTATTCTAAATAGTACATTTGGGGCATTGGGAGATTTTCCATATGAAGAGTCATATTGGTAGCCAGAGAGACATAAAGAGGCAAAAATTCTGAAATGAATACTCCCCTCTTTCATAAAGTACAGAAATAAGATTAAGGGTAAATTTCATGTCTCAGGAGCTGGATTCTTTTTTGTTGTTGTTGATTTTTGTTTTTCAAGACAGAGTTTCTCTGTGTAGTTTTGCATCTTCCCTGGATCTCACTCTATAGGCCAGGTTGGCCTCAAACTCACAGAGATTCGCCTGGCTCTGCCTCCCAAGTGCTGGAATTAAAGGTATGTGCCAACGTCGCCCAGTTGGAGCTGGATTCTTTTAAATGATTTATTTTACTTGTTTTCACCATGCATTTGTTATATTTATCCTTTCTGTGTCAAAGGAAATTTGGGCTGCCAGAACTGAACTTAAATAGAAAATCATAGTAGTTCTTCTGGGATTAAAGCATGATGGTGCCCATCAAACTGTGGTTTCAAAAAAATGTTGTTTTCTCATTTCTGACATTATGGCTTTCCACCACTACACAATTTTGCATGCATATGTATTTATATACTAGAAATTTTAAATATTTCTGTGTAAATATCATGGCATACATTGTCTTATAACTTTTTTCAACAAAATGCTATGTATCAAAAATATCTATAAGTCAAATACTAAAAGTACATGACACAAAATGGAAACTATGCCTTCAACAATAGACTAAAAACTAGGAACATTTTTTACTTGAAACCCGGCAGAGTATCTTAATTTATTCCTGTCACCTGACTGCCTGAAATTCAATTTGTCTATGATGATGGTCCCTAGAAGTCAAACTCCCTTTGCTAGGCTCTTCCCCATTGTAGTTCTGATAAGTCTTTCCATCTTCCTTCTTACATTCGCATGTCAGAGAGTTCAACTTAGTCTTTTTGTTTTTTCCATCATCTGCTTAAATCCTAGAGCACAAAGTAGGGGTACCTGCTAATGAAGGGGATGCCACTGTAAAAAGAGTGCACAGAACCAAATTGAGACTATTCAAATGCCACCATTTTAGTTCCTGTGACACTTATTTTGCCTGTCATTATATTTTCCAGTTTTACACTAATTAGGTATCCAAGAGAAAGGTCAGTCAAAGAGGATTACACTTTCAAAATGTTCACTAGAGATGATGGTGTGAGATGTTACCTAATGGCTTAGACGTGTTAGGATAAATGCAGAATTAGGTTTCTAAGAAGGTGCCTACGCTAATGATACCTAAGAGCAGATATGTGGGCCAGAGATTTCCAGTTACAATCATGCTCCTCATTCATTTTATTTCCTCTAGAACTTCCTTGAACTGGCTAGGTTAGATATGTAGCTTCACACAATGTTCACACATATTTTAACTATTTTTGGTTGTATTAGAATCTACTTTTGCTATTTATATTTTGTCTTATCTGACTTTACTTTTTATATGGCTTTAATATATCTTATTTCTCTCTTCATTCATCCTAAAATCAGTTTCATTTCTTTCAATCTTAGACCTTTATTGTTAGTCTATCATAGATGAGGATAATGAGACTCCAAAGAGTTAAAGGGTATGTGATAAGTTACACTTGAAACAATGAACAAAGTTACTAGATTGCCCCTTTATATTTCAATATAAAACTATTTTCTCATACAAAACAAAACTCTATTCAAAAGGTGTAAGTGGAAAATATATTAGAGAACAGGGGTGGTTGATCTATGTGAAGAAAATATATGTGATAGAACTGGTATAAGATGTGGTGATGTTGACTAAAGAGCCTGACCAAGGAAATCAGCCATGGAGTACTTCTGTCATTGGAACAGCAACAGTGTTTATAAGTGTGTCCTAAAGAAATAAAAACCCATCTTACCATAACAGAATCAACCTTCACAATAGATTTATTTCATATTCACCTAATACTGTGAAATGGACAGAATACAAAGACTCATAGATAACACAATACTCTTGATCTAGGAATGTATTTGAAGTGAATACATCCTCACACTTCTTACTTTTCAGACTGTATATTGTTGTAATGATAGGAATTTTGCAATCATGTTCATATTTTAAATGGTTTTTTTTTTTTTTTGTATTTCTGTACTGACAGAAGTAACCTTTTCAATTTTGTGTGAACTTACAGCTATGAAGTATATATTAAGGAATAGTTGCTTACCCATTCTGTTCCCTCACAACTTGACATTAATTCTGCCTTACTCCCTTGGCACTTTGCTGTAAGATGGGATCAAAAGCCTTTTCCTTTGTAGCTCTTGGCATCTGGAGGAAACTTCTTGCATTTCTCTGCCTCATTGGCGCTATCTCTTCTTTTTCTCATATGCTTCTTGAAAGTCTCCTCTCTTGCCTAAAGCTCTCTTAATTTTCTTCTCTCTTTGTGGTTATTTAACTGTGTAATTGTATTATTTAACTTTATAAATCATTTTGGGATTCTGTATATGTAAGACACAGTGTGAATAATGTACTCCCTGTATCTGCTCTGTGAGTCCAATGGAAATCGCTTAAACAGCAATTGCAGCAAGTTGGATTATTTCCCCTTTTTTACTTTTCTGCAATTCAACAAATATGACAGAAGAAAGGAAAAATACTGCCACCTAATCAACGTAAGTTGCTCTGTTTTGTGTATGTGGTGAATTCTGCATTTAACCTATTAACTGCTATTCTTTCCACTTTAGTGATTTTTTTTTTCCCACATACCAAGAAAGACTTCATTTCACCACAGTGGTTGCTTTTATCTTATATAAATAGTCAAGGTAACATTTTATTCACATCCGTGGGAAAATCTGAGAAAGAAAAACATTGCAGCTTTGGTAATTGTGCTTGGGGTAGATAGTCACACAATAAAAAGGAGAAGAAACAGAGACAGACAATAATGTCATATTGGTGACATGAAACTATCATCAGTTTTGGATTATCTATATAAAGTTTCCTTGACATATGAGAAAAATATGAAGTTACATTTTTACTCAACAACTAAGTTTCATTTACATATATCTACATTAAAAATGTGATTATTACTTCTCAAGATTAGAGTTGGCCCAAGACTCTGCTCTAACTGGGGCATTGTAGGAGGCAGATGATCTCTATAATGAGGAGGCTGCCAGCGCCCTCTTGTTGGCTCTCTCTGGCAAATGAAGCTTGGGTTGACGGTGTTACCTAAGGAGTTACTTCAGGAGACTGTTGCTCAGGAGACTTCAGTTCAGGAGACTTCAGTGGTGGGTTTTATTCTGCAGATTTATTGTTGCAGTTTTAACTTCCATCACTTTGATTATGTTGCCTGGGAAACAAACACTGAGCTGCAGATTTGCTTAGAGGAGTTTAGTAGGTCTGTGGCTTTCATGGTCAGAGCTTGTGGACTAAAGGAAGATCAGAAATTTGGTTTATGATTATGTGATTCACTATATTATGATATAGTAAATAAGAAGGCCACAGGCAATCCTAAGTGGGTTCTGTTGCTGAGATAATTTACTGGGGCAAATTATTATGGGAAGAATTTTTATGCAAGTTTTTATCCCAAAACATCCAAATTTTGTATTTGAGGTTTTTCTAGGAAAAGCATATATTTTATTGTAAGGAGGGGTTGATTTAGCTGGTGCAGATCTTAAATAGATTCTTGGTGATAGACGCTTAATAATCCCATAAAACCAAAAGAATGAATCCTGATTAAGGGTTGGCATGGAGATACTCTATCCCAACTTCTCTTTAAGGAAGTACTGTTTACATGCTGGGCATGTTATCATCAGTAGACAGATCATCAACTGACCATTGGCAGACCATCAGCGGACCATCTTTCTCCATCAGCCTTTTGAGATTTGTTGCTAAATGGAGATATCATGACTTAGCTCATACCATCTTATAGATCCTCTTCCATTCACCTATCCTGGTAGATAATGGCACAACATGTCAACCAGAAGCCTGGGAACTGGTGAGCTTACCCATGGCAATGCTCCTTGTGGATTTCTCTGAGCTTTCCAAAGCCTGCACCCCAGTCTGATGCTTTTTCTTTCCTAATTCTATTTATGAATCTTGATTCTAAGAGTGCAATTAATAAATTTCCTATTCACTAAACTCAATACTGGAATATACTTTAGTGTTTAAGAGCAAATTTTACACATTAAACCTGTTATTTAAGCTGAGAATAATTTTTTGCCCACTATTCTTCCCCACTGGACAAAGTGTTCAACTTTGATAGATTAAAATTAACAATAATGAGAATAATTATCTGAGGAATTCACCACAGTCCAGTGTTTAGGGCAGGGTATGGTGGAGGGTACATATGCTTCATATAATTTACCCTGGAGGTAAAAGCTAGAGTTTTAGTTAAGTTTCTTCATTGCAGAAACTTACAAGGAGAATGCTGTGGTTAATGCTTTTGTACACTGGTTTAATAAAACATTGATTGGCCAGTAGCCAGGCAGGAAGTATAGGTGGGATAAGCAGACAAGGAGAATTCTGGGAAGAGTAAGGCTGAGTCAGGAGATGTCAGCCTGCTGTCCAGGGAGCAGCATGTAATGGCATACAGGTAAAGCCACAGAACATGTGGAGACTTAGATTATCAGAAATGGGCTGAGTTTGAGTGTATGAGCTAGTCAGTAGTTAGCCTGAGCTAATGGCCAAACAATTTTAATTAATATAAGCCTCTATGTGTTTACTTGGGTCTGAGTGGCTGCAGTACCAACAGGACATAGAAAGATATTAGCTACAGGAGAAAGTATGTGTGTGTGGGGAAATTGATGCCCCATCTGTATAAACAATTTTGTGATGATACCTAATCTTATCTTTTCCTTTCTAGAGAACCCATTATCTTCTCTTCTTATACATCATTTCTGTTGAGCTAGTTTGCTACATGGTAGATGATCCTCATATATGGTATATGTGCTGTTAAACTTGTTCATCTTCAGAAATAAACTAGGACTGGGTTGTAGCTCAGTGAGAAAGAGCTTGCCTAACATGTGAGGCCTTGTGTTATCCTCAGCACTGTAAAAGTAAGCAAATAAATATTCTGGCTTTTACCCATTTTTACAGTGTAAATATGGTCATCACAGCTATGCGAGCTAGTTTTATGTCAACTTGACACAGCTGGAGTCATCAGAGAGGTGGGAGCCTCAACTGAGAAAATGCCAAATGCCTCCATAAGATCAGGCTGTAGGCCTGGCAGTGGTGTTGCACGCCTTTAATCCCAGCACTTGGGAGGCAGAGCCAGGCGGATCTCTGTGAGTTCAAGGCCAGCCTGGGCTACCAAGTGAGTTCCAGGAAAGGTGCAAAGCTACACAGAGAAACCTTGTCTCAAAAAAAAAGAAAAGAAAAAAAAAAAAGGATCAGGCTGTAGACAAGCCTGTAGGGCATTTTCTTAATTAGTGATTGATAGAGGAGGGCCCAGTTCATTGTGGGTGATGTCATCCCTGGGCTGGTGGTCCTGGGTACTGTAAGAAAAGCAGTGTGAGCAAGCCATGAAGGGCAAAACAGCAAGCTTCCTTCCTCATTGGCCTCTGCACCAGCTTCTGCCATCAGGTTCCTGCCTGTTTTGAATTCTTACCCTGCCTCCCTCTAATGATGAACAGTGATGTGAAAGTATAAGCCTAATAAACCCATTCCTCCCCAATTTGTTTTGGGTCATGTTGCTTTACCTTAGCAATAGTAACCCTAACTAGGAAAAGGGGTAATGTCATGCTCCATATGTAGTATCCCTGAATGTGGAGTTTAGAGGAGATATGTAGAAATAATTCTTAGTTTCAAATCTAGTGTAACTTGGCTACCGTGAATAACTGATTAAGACATCTTCCCCACAAGGTCTAAATATTTGGTAAGCATGGGTTTAATAATCATAGCTGTGTAACTTGCCCATTTAACTTCAGAATTAGGTAATAAAATACTTAAGCACATCTCAGTAGACCAGAAAGGTGTACACATAATCTTCTTTACCATTGTCTCTAACAGCAGCCTGGTTTTCTTCTGATCACTAAAGCCAAATACCATTGACAGGATGGTAATGCGTTTCTTTCCTTCCCTTCTGGTTTTATACTATAAAGAAACCAAAGAGTTTAGATTGAGGTCACAGCTGACAGTTTAATGAAATTATTTTCTTGTTTCCTGGCATAATATTTTTGCTAACATATTTGCTAGTCAGTTCTCTTGGAGAATTGGTTTGTGAGATAAGAAGCACATATATTCTATATAATTAATGGAAACAATATTAAAGCCATTTCTATATATACGTTTTATTTCCTGAAGCCATGCTTCCCTTGTTGGAAGTTTTTCAGAATGATGCCACTCTATTCCTTTTGAAACTTTACTTAGTGATATTATTTTCAATTTTCAAGAATTTCATACACTTTATTATGAGCATATTCATCTGTAGCTTCTCCCAGATCCATTCCTACCTTTAGACGAACCATCTCTCTCTTTCAATCTCTCCTCTCTCTCTCTCTCTCTCTCTCTCTCTCTCTCTCTCTCTGTATTTCTTTCTAATCTAGAATTCTCTATGTAAACCAGGCTGGCTTC
Organism: Onychomys torridus; assembly: GCF_903995425.1. Lineage (NCBI taxonomy): Eukaryota > Metazoa > Chordata > Mammalia > Rodentia > Cricetidae > Onychomys > Onychomys torridus. The sequence goes on from NC_050454.1 coordinate 32,049,965, forward strand.
ACACTTACAAGCTATCTGCCTCCTGATTTCTCTGATTATCTAAAAATAGAACTTTCCTATCATTGAAGACTCAGTGTGGTGCCTTGGACATTCTAGTTTTAGTAGGAGAGCAGTGGATTCTTGCTGAGTAAATGTAATATTATGATTTTTTTTAAAGAGGACTTTTGTTATGGTTTGGTAGTAAAAATTTGAAACAATTATTTGCTACTTTTATTTAGATAGCAGATCATATGAAGAAGTTTGACTGTAAGATTTGATTTATTGTTTCTCATACCAATCCATTTTGCATTTATTAGTTTACCTCATACTTGAGTGTTTAAATATGAGCTAGGCATTATGAAACACATTAAAGGAAATGAATTCTCTTAATGGAATATGTATTTAGCATTCTTATTTTGTTAAGGAAATAACAAGTACTCTCTTCTCATTTTCATGGCCTGACATGAAAAGGTAGCATGAGAATTGATGTTATCTCATGTCCTTTGAGCTTCCATTAGCTGTTATAATGATAATCTTTCTTGTCCTGAAATGACTACCATTTGATTTATAAGAGAAAATAATTACATTTTTGTAGTAGCCATTCCTCCTCCTTGCTCAGTTTTTATTGCATTTGGAGTTGAATGCAGACTAGAGATTAGAGCAATCTAAAATAGACAATGGATTATTTAAATAAAGATTTTTTTTACCATTTTAACCCATGGCTACAGCAATAGTGACAGTAACTATTTTTTTTCTGAGAAATGAAAGTGTTTCTGTCACTTGGTTTTTACCAAGTTGTAGCTAATCTTTTTATATCTTTATAACCAGAGCAATCATGGGTATTTGCTCATCGATATCTGCTGGAGATAACACTTGGTACATTGTCCTTCACATCATCAACTAGCTTGAAATGAATTTTATATTAGGAAATTTTTTATTCGTTTTACATACCAGCCACAGATCCCCCTCTCTTCCCTCCTCCGCCTTCCCCAGCCTTCTCCCCCAAAACACTCCCCATTTCCTTCTCCTAAAAGGTAAGGCCTCCCATATGACACTGTTCATCAAACACCTTGTGTCTTTGTGATGTATCATGTAAGATAACTGGGTTGAAGATATGTGCACTATCCATCTACTCAAATGTAAATTTTATTTAAGATGCTCTTCTTCCCCCCCCCCTCCTTTTTTTGGCATAACAAAATTCTTACTGTTTCAGTGAACAAGTAACCTACTTGTTCCTTCTAGGAGATTTTGGCTAGGATTGATCCAGTTAAGGAGAAGGAGAGCTATGACTACTTCAGCATAGCTTACCAAGTCTCTCTGTACTTTTCAAACATGCTGAAAGGAAAAGAATCATTTTGAGTTCTTGACATAGTCAAATTAAAGGCACATAGGTCATACCAACATGACAGAAATAAAAATTAATGTCCTTTGCTCAAGTGTGCTCTGTCTCTCAGTTTCTCTATCTCTGTCTCTCTGTTCTTCTTCTTCCTCTCCCTCTGGGAGAACACATTGCAGAACTGGGATGTATTCTAGTCTCTAGTATGCTCTATTTGCAGCATAATAAAACAAAAGCTTATGCTTCTGAAGAAGTGATGGATGATTCAATTTAAAAGTATTCTTTTTACGTTTTGTCTCCAAGCACTCTTTCCTCCATCCTGTCACTGCTCTTATCCAGGGTCTGTTATAGATTTGAGTTCTGAACTGGAATGGGAGGTATAGGGGTAGTCATTTTAATTGCTGCAAAGATTCTGGCAATTTGTCTGTAATCACGATGCAGTAAAGAGGGTGAGCAATTTGTTTTAGTCAAATTATCAGAGGAACTAGAGAAGTCAGATCCATTGGTCACTGTTAAGCCTAGGTCATCTCAACTTTTTTTTATTTTCTTTTTTTGTACTCTTTTCTTTCTTTTTCAGAAGTTACTATAAACAGTCAACTGTGGGCATTTAGATCACATTTTCTTTTTCATCTATATAGGTTATTAATTTAAATTATTATTTGCTAGTTCAAATGTGCATGAGACAAGCTTACACATCTAATTTAAATGCAGCTGTGATGCAGAAGCACCGGGACAGAGCAGGAGAAGCCACATTTTTTTTTTTTTTTCATAAAGTTCCTGTGAGACTGGCTCCATCTGTCTTGGAACATACGTGGCTTCCAAGAAGTCCAGTTCCTATGGTCTCCATCTGAGAAATAGTCAGACAGAAATGTAAAGAACTTGCCTATAGGAACCTGGCCCACTGATAAAACACCTTACTCCAACCTACTAAACAAAAGAGATAGTAGACATTTTTCTGGTGGTTGGAAACAATATATATTTGAGTAAGTTTGTAAATTAGAAGAAAAATATGATGAAAATAACTTCCAGAGAAAATAAATGTAAAGATCTTGTAAAAGTTCTACTACCCTAATGTGAGCCTAGATTTTAAACTGATTTCAGTTTTTGAAAAAAGCAAGCATATGGTGTGGGCCTTCTTATTGGTATTATTTTGATTTTTTTCCTAAGGGGATTCCTGATAGCTATGAGTATTTTATATGAGATATTAAACAGACAGAGTTAGGACAGAGAATTCAGATCTGAGTTTAAATAAAGAGTTAATGGGTAGGCAAAACTCAGGGAAGTTCTTCCTCAAAATGTGCTATGAGTATATATGGAAATCATTCATGTCAAAATCAGTACATATCCATATATTTCTAATCCAGTATTTTGAGGTTTTATGTTAGTTTCAAAAAATCCTTTCCAAGCTTCATACCCAGTCTCATTAGGATTTCTGTGAACATGGCACTCAGGGGCCATTAAACAATCTGAATGCTGAATTCTTCTCATTTGTTTTTCTTAAATATAGAAATTGGTGTCTGTTCTCCCATAGCTGCAAATGGCAAAACTTGGTGAGAATCCTCTCTTCTCAATCATTTTTCAAATGTTGGAACTACTTCCAGTCTCTAAAGAGAGTTGATTTCTCCACCAACTTCTTTTTTCAATATAATCTACTCAACAATTCTCCAAATTGATACTAATATTTAAGGTCAAACTTCGTCAATGCTTCTCATTTTTACTTCTGACTTAATAGAGATAATCATGAAATATGGACCATTACTCAGAGTGACTTAGAATAAACAAATTCAATATTTTCAAATCTAAACATTTTAGCATTGAAATAAATCCAACAAAGAAGCAGAAATAATAACCTTACGAAAGTTAAATATATGGATATCACTGAAAATTCCTAAATCCCATCAAATTCAAAAATCAAGAAGCCTTATGGAATGATAGCAGTCTCTCTCTCTCTCTGTCTCTCTCTCTCTTTCTTGTCACACACACACACACACACACACACACACACACACACACACACACACACACGTTATTCCTGGTTAATGCTATGAGTATATGAAGGTCATACATTTAAAGCATGACAGGGCTGTTTGCTGCCTTTGTGAATCATCTTCCTTCTACTATGACAAATAACTGAAGCAAACAACTCAATAGAGCAGTCATTTGTGTTGCCTTAACATTCTAGAAATGTCTAACCCTGACCTCTCTGCTTTGTTGTTTTGGGGCCTTTGGGAAAGAAACTGGGGTGGGACAATGTTTCTCACTCTATCCCAGCCAAGAAACAAGAGAGACATAGAAGGGACCAGGTTCCCAATATCCCTTCCAAGGACATATTTACAGTGATCTAACTTCCTCTGTTATGCTGTGCCTTCTAAAGGTTACACCAACTCCCCAAACTGTCACAAGTCCAAACTATCATTTCAGTGGATGTAGCAAGAATCTTAAAAGGTTCTCATTAATAAAATCAAACCCGAGGCCAGCTATTGGGGTGATTGCTAGAAGATCAGAGAAGCAGGACAAGCCACAGCTATCTCACCTTGCTAGTTCCTCAGGTGATCCTGTTTCCTCAGGCTGGAAGCTTCTGAGTCCTCATCCCAATGGCTCTCAACTGAACTGTGCTGCTCCAAAGCCTGAACGCTTATCCAGCCAAAAATGCTCAACTAACTACATGCTTAACTCCTTTAGTTCCTGGTCCTCACGCCTCATATACTTTTCTCTTTCTGCTCCCACTCCCTGGGATTAAAGATTGGGTTTCTGGGATTAAAGGCATGGGTCACCATACTTAGCTGTTTCTAAAGTGGCCTTAAACTCAGAGATCCAGCTAGCTCTGCCTCCCAAGTGCTGGGATTAAAAGTGTGCACCACCACCGCCCAACTTCTGCTATGGCTTACTCTTCCCATTTTCTAGCCACCATTTTTGGCTTTGATCTAGTGGCTGTCTGTTCTCTGACCCCAGATATGTTTATTTTGGGGAACACACAATATTTCAGGGAACAGAATACCCATCACATTTCCCCTGTTTTTGTCTAAAATTAAAAAAGGGTATAACTAATACAAGAAAAACTATCCAATAAGTATATACAATATATACAATCAAGAATTACATTAACAATGTCTAGTCCATTAACATTTGACAAATTCAGATAAAAACTCCATTATATATATTAACAATGTCCAGTCCAGAAACATTTGATAAATTCAGACAAAAAAAATTCATTACTTATACTATTTAAAACAAATAGTTCCTTTTTTAAAAAGTAAATTCCATAATCTCCCTTTTTATCTTATCATATCCATATTCTCTCTTTTCATAATAGATTCAATAATCTACCTTTTATCATCTTTCTCTTTCTCTTTTTAGAGTAGATTCAATGATCTACCCATTTATCCTATTATTTCTTTATCTTTTTTTCTCAGAGTAGATGCAGTGATCTATATTCTCCTCTTTCTTTCTTTCTTTCTTTCTTTCTTTCTTTCTTTCTTTCTTTCTTTCTTTCTTTCTTTCTTTCTTTCACCTCAACTCTATTTTTGGGTTAATTGTCAAGTCCTGTATCATTTGTCCAGCCACTGCATAATGATAAAGTGCAGGGCTTGTTTCAAGTCTTTGTTCAAGTAGATTGTCAGGCTGTATCATCTCAGCCAGTCATCTCAAAATTGTCCTGAGCAATTTGTAGTCCAGAGTCGATCTTTCCATGGTGTTAATGACTTTACCTTAGTCCATGTGGAATCATCATTGTGGAGTCCCATCATCCTTTTGAAGATTTCAAAGTCACTGTTAGGCATGAACATGGTTCCCTTTAGATTTTTTTTTTTTTTTTTTTTTTTTTTTTTTGTGCCTCCTCTGTGGTTTGGAGCAATCACAGTCTGATAAATGTCTGTCTCTCAGAACCATGAATGTTCTTCCCTAGAAGAGAAAATCTTCACAGCAATTTCTCCCTAGCATTTCTCTTGCCAACCTTTTCCAAACTGACCTTTGCTGATGCTTTCTTGTAACACGCTGGTCCTGACAATTCTTCTCTGAACAAGCAGCAGTAAATTCTTTGTTCCAGGTAGCAGCATCACCGCAGTCACCAACATAATGAGAAGCAACTGGCAACTCGAAGCAGCAGCCACTGCCTCCATGGTCACACCGACACTGTTTGTGTCTCTGCCCCAGCCGAAGCTTCTCCTAGGCCGGCCTCAACTCAGGATCCTCCTGCCTCTGCCTTCTTCAGTAAATCCTACAGGCATGTGCCACCATAGCCAGCCGAGTGTAGCTCGGGCCTGAGCTAGGGCTCACAAGGCCACAGGCAAGAGGCTATTTCATGAATTCGTACCACGAAAGTTGGGCGCCAGATGTAGCATGAATCTTAAGTGTTCTTATTAATGAAACTCAAACCCGAGGCCATTTATTGGGATGATTGCTAGAAGATCAGAGACATAGAACAAGCCACAGCTACCTCACCATGACAGTTCCTCAGGTGATCCTTTTTCCTCAGGCTGGAAGCTTCTGAGTCCTCATCCCAATGGCTCTCAGCTGAACTGTGGTGCTCCAAAACCTGAATGCTTATCCAGCCAAATGCTTACCTAACTACATGCTTAACTCACTTAGTTCCTGGTCCTCACGCCTTATATACCTTTCCCTTTCTGCCCCCACTCCCTGCGATTAAAGGTTGTGTTTCTGGGATTAAAGGCGTGGGTCACCAGGCTTAGCTGTTTCTAAAGTGGCCTTGAACTCAGAGATCTGGCTAGCTCTGCCTCCCAAGTGCTGGGATTAAAGGCGTGCACCACCACCGCCCAACTTCTGCTATGGCTTACTCTTCCCATTTTCTAGCCACCATTTTTGGCTTTGATCTAGTGGCTGTCTGTTCTCTGACCCCAGATATGTTTATTTCAGGGAACACACAATATTTCAGGGAACACAGTACCCACCACAAGTGGATGGCAGTAAGTAACAATTTTCCAGAGAAGTAATTATCCCAATGAGTAAGCATTTTATCCCCAAGATTTCTGATGACAAAAATCATGAATAAGAACAAAGAGGTTGCAAATGTGTCTCTGATGCCAGAGAACAAATATATGTTTTAGTTTTACTAAAGTAGAAATTTCATGATACTAAAAGAATGGAAACTTAACCTGTGGCTTTCTTCATAAATAATAAAATAGTGTTCTAGTTTGCTCTTTAGCTTATACCCATTCATATTGTTTCCAACACCGATTTTAATATAAACTAGAACTCAATTTGAGGTTGAACTCTGTGATGAGTGTTAATTTATCTACACCATCCCCTTACCTAGAAATATCTGTAAAACCCATTTTTGGCAAGAATACACCCTTGGCAGAAGCACTCGGGGAACCATATGTGAAACATTCATTGACAATCTTTCACACAAACTGCTGTACACAGTCCTTTTCCAGGCAAAGGTACAGTGAATCAATGACCAAAAAATGTCAGATATTTATTTTAAATTTATAGGCTAGATATAGTTAACCATTACTTATTTATATTTCATTTATCAAGCTGCTGGTCTGTAGAAAGTGAAGAAGCTGGGCCAAAGTGAGAGAGCAGAGAAAGCTGTGTGTGTGGGAAGGACACAGCCTCCTCCCTGCTCATCACATTGTCTGAGCCCTCATCCATTGATGTAGATGTCCAACCATGTTGATGGCTGTCGTAAATTTATCTACTTGTTTCCCAAGGTCAGAGTATCTGATGCTTGTCTAAGCAAAAGAGAATCTACCCATTCCTAGCTGTCTTGGAAATCTCCTCTTTCCTGAAAGTGAAATGTGGACCTTGGAGGCCTCTGAACTAATAATTTAATTTTTTTGGGACTGAAGATAGTCCATTGGATAAACCAGAGTGATAACTAATAGATCAGTAAATTATTAGAGTTTCTGTAAGCTACCATATTTAGTTATCTACATCAGAGAGAATGGCAGCTCATAAACAAATAAGAAGATTCAGTATAGTCAAGTGTGTGTCCTATCATGTTTATATGGTCTTGACAAAAGTGAAGACTTGAACAACAAATTTTTGCTGTTTTTTGTTTTGCTTTTTTTTTTTTTTTTTTTTTTTTGGCTGGGTGAGCCAACACACATAGACATTAGATCAAAGCAGATCACACAGAAATGTGCCCAATCCTCAGGACATTTCCAGGCTAAAGATGAATTATACTGGCCTTGTCCAACTGGACATTCTCTGCTGTTCTAATGCCAGAGGAGGGATATACCACATCTGTTTCTATGGCATATTTCCTTCCACTTCATTACAGAAAGATAATGGGACATTTGGTCTACAGAATGTTGTATCTAGAGATACCAAGGGCAGAAGGTATAGGTATTTTTTTCTAGGGGACCCTGTCCTAACTACTGTCAATGTATGTATACCAATAGCCCCTAAGACTAGAAGAGTACATTTTATTATCCCCCATTAAAAGTAACTTTGGTCAACACATGATTCACCAGCCCAATGCTAGTCTTCTGTTAGGGGTATCCTTGACATTTACAAAAAAAATGTCCTAGCTTTATATTCAAATAGCATGAATATGTCCATGTAAAGGAATGCAATTGTAAGAGGCACTGATGATATCTCCCTAGATGTACTTAACCTTAGCAAGGAAAGGCTTCTAAAGCTTGTGAGGAAAGTTCCTGGGAAAAATGCTTTTGGTTTGGAAAATTTTGTCAGTTCCATACATACACATTGGACCATTTTTAATATTCATCACAGGTAATTTAATGCATTTTAAAACACCGAACAGCACAGTGGTGAGGTGATGAGAATATTTTAGCTACACTACTGAGTGAAAACTTGATTTTACTGGCCATTTAATTAGGCTTACATATAAACAGCTTCATACAAACAGCACAGAGAATGAGGCTATTTTCTTACATTCATACGACCATTGAAACTTTCACTGTGAAGGGACAGAGAAAAACACCTGCCATACTTTCATGTTTCCCTGACCATCTATAGCATCTGTTGTGGTTTGAATAGGAATGGCCCCCATAGGCCTATAGATTTGAATGCTTGGTCATTACAGGCGGCACTACTTGACAAGGATTATGTTTTGTGGCCTTGTTGGAATAAGTGCTTCACTAGGGGTTTTGTTTTGAGGTTTCAAATGCTCAAATCAAGTCTAGTGCTCTCTCTCTCTCTGCCTGTTGCCTGCCCATCTGGATGTAGAATTCTCATCTCCTCCAGCACCTTGTCTGCCTGCATACCACCATGTTTCCTGTCATGATAATAATGGACTAAGCCTCTAAAGCTGTAATCCAGCCCCAATGTAATGCTTTCCTTTATAAGAGTTGCTGTGATCATGGTGTCTCATAGAAATAGAACATTGACTAAGATAATATCTCAAGTTAATGGTTTCTGATGAACTGGTGTTCATATCAATTACCCAAATTATGAGACTTTTATTCTATAGTTGTTCAATATATATTCACCACTGTTATATTTTGTAATTTACACTCTTATTGCGACTACTTATAAAGGAATAGGTTTCTTTCCATATTGTTCCCACAAAAATGAATTAGGAAGAGGAGCACATATCAAATGTGTGATGTCATGCTCTATGATCTCATCCATTACCTTCTAAATCCACAATTTGTGTGGTCTTTATTTCGCTGATAAGCTCCACTAATGCCCTGCTCAGGTATTCTAAAGGAGAAATGTGGAAATCACTTAATCTCTTAATCTCTCCCTAGATTAAGTGATTTCTGTGTCTTGTGGATTCTGATTCCTAAAAATTTCTTAAACCCAATTCTTATTTTCTATCTCAGGTTCTGTTTTGTAGCAGCTTCTTCTGAGGTTTAAACCTTCCATTTTGGGGGGAAGTTTCTTAATACATAGGATGTTACAAAGGAGGTTAAAAAAAAAAAAGACAGGAAATTCTAAGAGTATCTGAAACTGCATCCTGTAGAGAAACCCCTTAATCTTAGGGAGTAAACAACTCAAAAGCCTTAGTAAGTCCCTGAAACTGACCAGATGCATTAGGGCTCATCACTCCCCAACCACATATAGCAATTAACACTGCTGAGAGATACAGTCAGAGGAGCTGAACTGCTTAAAAGAAACAAGTTAGCCAAGGTGCCTGCAAGAAGCAGAGACCAGCTGAGCTGACTGGAAGAGACTCACACCAACCAAACCACCTGAAAATGACAAGATCAAACATTTTGGAGCGGCCTGAAGGTAGTACAGCAAGCTCTAGGTATCCAAATACTGTGAGATGTCATCTATGCTGATGTAGGCTTTGATGATCCACAGTCTTTGAGTAATTTCTGCTTCTGTAAGTAATCCTACACCCATATTCCTGCAAGTAACACTGAAAATCCTCATGGTTTAACCAAGTTGGATTTTGGGAAGTATTTACACTTTGGTCTGTCATCAGTTCCCTTTTTGGGGTGAGTAGATGTTTGTTCATGTTGCCTCAAGAATAGTGTCACACAACATGTTCCTATCAATGTTCACTTAGAAATTACTCACATTATTTTAAACTATTTTTTTCTATTTTTAAAACTTTTTATTGACTTTTTTGTGAATTTCACATCATGCATCCCAATCCCAGTCATCTCCCTATCCCTCCATATCTGCTCTCTGCCTCTATAACACCCCCCCCCAAAAAAAAAGAAGCAGACATACAAACAAAAATCACACTGTGGAGCTGAGGTGTTTCAAGGTGTGTCACAGTATATATACCCTTTTAGCCAAACAGCTCTATTTAAAAATGTTCATTGCAGTGAGTCACTGGACTGGTTTGAGGCCTCTGGCTTCTGCTACACTATTAATGTTAGATCCTCCCTGGGTCTCCTCTTGTTCCTCTGTGTCATGGAGAGCCTGCAGCTTTGGCTCTGCATGGCCAGCCCCTTCACATGCTCCAGCAGTTCGTGGAAGGGGTAGTTGTTGGGGTATGCAAACTGAAAGGCCTGGATCTGGGCCTGGTTGGTAGCAAAGTTGGTTACTATGTCTACTCTCCTGGACCCAAGCTACCAGGGCCAGCTCTCTTTGCTTTGACCAAGTGAAGCATATGGCAAACTCTCCTGCCTGTGATAGTAGGCAAGGGAAAGGACCAGCTCTACCGTGCACATACACTCAGGGAGGGCTATCCTGGACCCACTTTGTCAGGGCCAGCTCTCCCAAGTGCTGCATCTGACAAGGGACTTGACCAGCTCTCCTGTATTCATGCCACTAGGGCCAGCTCTACTGTCCTGCCTAGATGAGGTGTAGGGCCTGCTCTCCCAAGGGCAGTTGGCAAGAGGTGAGATTAGCTTTCCCTTTCTCAGAGTCAGTTCTCTAACCTGACAAGGGTTGGGGCTAGCTCTCCCAGGCCCATGCACTCTAGCCCAGCTCTGGGACATCAACATGGCTTCAGGTGGCAGCCCAAACTGCAGGCATCCACTTGGCCTTTGGTGGTAACGTGGGCCATGGATAGCAACATAGACTCCAGCTGCAGTAGAGCCATGAACTTGGCCCTTGATGGTAGCACAGGCCCAGATGTCATCATGGCATCAGGTAACAGAACAGGCCACTCAGATCATCATGGGCCCAGGCAGCATCACAGCGCCTTCAAACATCAACATGGCTTCAGATTGCAGCACAGGCTTCTCATATCAGCCTATTCCTCATCACCACCTCATCTCTAGTTCCACCACTCTCCACAGCACACAAACTACTCCACTTCTCTTTCTATCCATTCTATCTATCACGTACTCTATTTTTCCCATCTCCTCACTCTGTATTTGTTCCTCATAGTGTCATGGGCTCTGGTGTGTTATTTTCCAGGCTGCTAGTCATCTCCTTTTGACTAATTTCACATCTCATTGCTGTGACATTTCAAATAAACAAATTTCAGAGTATAACTTCTCTTAGCGTGTCTGTGGCATTAGTAAACACACTTGGGACTGAGTAGTTATAAAGGACAGAAATATATTTTTCACAGATTTGGGTCATTGGGGGTGTGGGTGTCCAAGATCAATATAATCAGATTCCTTATGAATACTGTTCCTCAGAAATGACAATATTGTTGTCATAACCCAAGAAGGAAGGGGAAAGGGGCAGAATGTTAGAACCATAGAATGAGTGAGAGCATAAACAAAGGATAGCACTATGTCGAATCCACATAACGATCTTGTTCCAATCCTGGAGTGGAGTCTTCTTCAGTCAGTTACTTCTCAAAGGCTCTACCTCTTCACTTTACCTCAGTAGGAATTCACCTTCAACATGAGCTTTGGAAGTAATGTGTGTTCTAACCACAGAATCTTTTCTCTGTGCTATGTGAGACATTATTGCCTGACTTTTACTATTCTGTCCTTCATGATCTTTAGACTCCAGACATTCTAAGTTCCAGGAGAATTTTATGTTGCCTCCCAGTTTCTTGGATTTGCATAATGAGTTTTATTTTTATAACATTCACATCTCAAATAGGTACACCTGTCAATTTCCTATAAATGATATAGATTCTAGCTCAACTTACCTCTTCTGGAAAACTTTAACTCCCTATTCAAGCTATGTAGATTAATTTTCTATGCTATGATTTCTACCACTATAAAAATGCATTACATATAGTCATATATATTATTTTTAATTCACAGTAACAGCACTAGATTCTATAAGAAAGATAAGATAATTAGATTAATCATATAACATGTTCAAGATCATGCAGCTTAACTTTTAGTAGAGGGAAAAGTGTAATCCATATGATCTGAAACACACAAAAGTCAGAGATTCAACCCCCAAGTGATAAAAAAATACAATCATTCACAAAGTCATAATGGTTACCAAATGCCACTGAATCAGATCCGTAAAAGATAGATAGGTTACAATGTTTTCTAACTTTTTGAATAAGAAATAAGAGTTTGGATAGACAGGGGCTTTCTTTTGAAAAAAAAAAAAAAAAGCTGTTGTTTAAAGACATTAAAGTTAAGTGAGGTTCCAAATGGATTTTTAGAGCCCATTCTTTATGGTGTGATTCCTTACTTAGCCTTGATGCAAGGATGAGGGGCTAGGTCCAGCCCAAACTTGGTAAGCCAGCCTGTGTTGACTACCCGAGGGAGACCTCATAGAAAATTTTGTACATTTATATGACATTATTCTCTTCAAAGTTTTCTTTTTCACTTTAGAACCTTATTTCTTTTCTCCTAAGTCAATAGCACACAGCTTCACTGCCATAAGTTTTATTCAAATAAGTCTTCCAATTAAATGTGGACCTAAATTGTCAGCTAGAATTTTCATAATAGGAAACTTTCTAATTATTTATTTATTTTTAATTATTTAACTTAGAATAGAAAACAATGTTTCTTTTAAACATATTTTAAATTATTTTTGAACAGAAATATAATTACATCTTTTTTTTCTCATCTATTTTCTCCCTCTAGCCATTTTTATTGTTCACTAATTCCTTCTTGGCTCTCATTCATGGCTTAAAATTCTCTAATTTTTCTACAATAATGAGTTATTTTATTTATATGTTTTCATTAAAAATATGTCCTTTTCTCATACAATGTTTCCCAATTATAATTGCCCCTTTCTATACCCCTACCTCCCCTCCCCACCTCCCCTCCTGTCTGGATCCACTCCCTCTCTATCTCTCATTAGAAAATAACAGGCTTCTTATCATAAGAGATAATAACAAAACATAACAAAATAAAATATAGTAAGAAAACAAAAACCTTGTTGGAGAAGGGAAAATTAAGATAAGGAAAGAGCCTCAAGGGAAGGCACTAGAATCAAGATCCACTCATTCACACACTCAGGTGTCTCCTAAACGTACTAAAGTAAAAGCTATAATATATATGCAGATAATCTACTGCAGACCCATGCAGACCCCATGCTCACTACTTCAGTCTCTGTGAGTTCCCATGAGCTTTGTCCAGTTTATTTAGAAGATCTTGTTCTCATGTTGTTCTTCATTACCACTGGGTCTTGCACTCTTTCTGCTTCCTCTCCCACAGGTGTTTCCTAAGCAATGAGTGGAGGGATTTGGTAGAAATATCCCATTTTAGAGCTGTTTATTTCAGAGTCTCTGTGTAACGTTTGGCTGTGGATATCTCTATTTCTCCCATCTGCTGCAGGAGGAAGTTTCTCTGATGATAGCTAAATAAGGCACTGATCTACGAATACCACTGAATACCATTAGGAATAATTTTATCACTACTTATACTAAACAGAAAAACAACCAATATTTGTTTTTAACATAGGTCTCTGGGCTATCTAGTCTCAGGTTCTTGGTCACCCAAGTAGTGTTTGGTATGTGTTCTCTCTTGTGTAGTGGGCCATAAGTCAATCATACATTTTCAATGAACTTCTAAAAATTCTACCTCTCCTCATTCTTAAGAAATTGAATAAAACTGAAAGTTCAGAAATTTGCTTTTTTTTCTTTGAAAGCTAATAGTTATATATGGTGTCTGGTTGTCATTCAGAATTTTGAACACAGCCTTAAAGACATTCTCTATTACAACCAGACATTTCTGCAGGTAATATACAAATACACCATCAGAAAAAAATTAGTAAAATTAGTTATTATATGTGGCTTTTTTTATTCTGGTTGTCTTTTGAAACCATTTAAAATGAGTTCTTTCAATGACTTTACAAAAGACTTTTAGAATTATAGGGAAATATTCACTAATGCTAAACAAAATCTCATTTCACACATATGTAGGTGAAGCAGTTTCTCTTTACATTTTTATTTGATTTAATGTAAAAAAAAGAGTTGGTAATATTAAGAGAGTATACAAGGAGATTAAATAAATACTGAGTTTCTCCACAAGACTATCAATGCTTCTCTATTCTAATATTCTAATACTCATTTGGTTCACATCAGTTCTTTCTGGTTGTCCTTTATTGGAAATAAATAAAGGACTGTTTTTACTCTTAATTCTTTTATTAATGTAAGTATCCCTCTCTATGCATGTGTGAGTGCCAGTACCTCTATAGATCAGGGAACCTCATGCTGTGGATTGAACTCAGGTCCTCTGCAAGAGAAGTACATTCTTGTAAGTGCAAAGTCCTATCTTCATCCCTGGTTTTTCTTTTAGATGAAAGGAGACACCACACCTTAGCCCACCACACCTAAACATTAAGAAGCTAGAGCTTCAATTGTAAAATTTGGAAAAAAGCTGGACCATCCCTCCCCCTCCCTGCCCCCCGCAAAAAAAAAAAATATTATCCAGAGAGCCTTGTTCTCCTGGTGTCCTGCATCCCCTCTGGCTCCTACCCTCTTTCTGCCTCTTCCTCTACAGGGTTCCCTGAGCTCTGAGAGGAGGGACTTTATGGAGGCCTCCAGTTTAGACTCTGTCTACACACAATGATTGTAGATGTCTGCATTTGTTCCCATCTGCTGCACGAGGAAGCCTCTCTGATAATGAATGACTGTAAAAGGGCCTGATCTGAGTACAGCAGGGTATCATTGGGAATCATTTCATTGGCTACCCCCACAAGTTCTATGCCACGCCACGATTGCCTGTGCATATAATGGAGGCAGCTCAGATTGTAGATCAAAGGTTTTGTGGCTAACTTGGTATCCACGGTTTTCCTTTGGTAGCCTACAGAGTACCTTCCCGCACCAAAGAGACTAGAATGTAGTAGTGAGGGCTCCATGGAGGCACTAGCTTAACTTCCCAATGTTTAATGAGTTGTGAGGGGTTGTCCTTGGCAAGGGTACCCTGCTGTCAGTTTGCAGAGAGCAAACTTTTGTCTTAGCAGTAGCCTGGGTTGTTTGGGGGATTTTCATGGGACTTTCTTGTCTAAGAACTCAATTAACTGTAACCTATCTTGCCACTGGAATTTTTGCCAGGCTACAAGAGATGTCTAGTTGAGATTCTGTATTCTCCATTGCTAGGCATATTGCTCAGATGTAACTTGCCAAAAGGGGACCTCCCCAAAATTAGTCTTGGGGAAGGGTTTTTGTTTTTGTCTTTTAGGAGAATGAAGGCTAAGGAATCTGAAGAACACTGGACAAATGAGACAACTGAAAAAAAAGGACAAATCATCTGTCCCAGGAAAAAGAGTAAAATGGCCTATTGGTATATCATCTACAAAATTTCATAAATCTTTCTAAATGTTTGTTTCTGCTCTTCTCTAAAAAATTAATACTCTTAGTCTTCTTGTAGTCCCAGTTCAATTAAAGCTCCAAGCTGATTTTGGAGTTGGAGAATGGCTCTCTCCTCCTTTAAACTCAAACATGTTGTTAAAAAGAAAATAAAAACTCCCTGTATCATACCAGAAGAAAGAGCCATCTTCTGACATGGGACAGGAGAAAAACCAAATTAATTAAGGGACTATTCTATTACTAATCTCAATTCTTTGACTCTATTCTGATTCTTTAAACTTTTCTTAAAGTATGAATTTTATATCAGAATTCACAAGATATATATATATATATATTTTAAACTTTGTTGAGATAATAATGGTCATATGAGTACTAATTAATTTAGAAAAAAGGCTTCGATTAGCTGCCTATACATGTCTTTGTGTTCGAGTCTCTTCAGTTTTCTACAGGAAATCACGGCCAGGCCTAACATCAAATAAAATCTCCAGGAAGAAGATGATGCCCCAACACTGTGGAGAAACATTAGGTGACTGTCCAGGCTGCCAGCTGTCTCTGTCTACTCTTACAAGACTCCTGAAAAATGCTTACATCCTTCTCCCGGTTTTCAGGTAATATTATATCCTTCTGAGGTCTTTGATGTGGTTGAAGACTAGATAGTTATAATTTCCTCAGTTATGATACAAGATAAGTTAGATATAAAACCTTAGACTCACAAATATAAGATAGATAGGATATCTTCTTTAATATTGTAACTATAATTCTTGCTTGATAATTGTTATCTGTAATTTTACTATGTAAAAGTTAACCTTCCTTTTTTAACAAAAAAGAAAAGGGGAAGTGCTGTGGATATCGCTCTGTACAAATAAAATGCTGATTGGCCAGTGGCCAGGCAGGAAGTATAGGTGGGACAAGAGAGAAGAGAATTCTGGGAAGTAGAAGGCTGGGGAGAGAGACACCACCAGCCGCCGCCATGAAAAGCAACATGTAAAGACACTGGTAAGCCACAAGCCATGTGGCAAAGTATAGACTAACAGAAATGGGTTAATTTAAGATAAAAAAAGTTGATAACAAGAAACCTGCCACAGCCACACAGTTTGTAAACAATGTAAGTTTCTGTGTGCTTTCTTGGTTGGGTCTGAGCGACTGTGGGACTGGCGGGGAAGAGAGATTTGTCCTGACTGGGCCAGACAGGAAAACTCTAACTACAGCATATACATTAGGATCATAGTAATTTTGTACTGCACTGCCCCCCCTCAAATGTCCACTCAATTCCAGTCATTTCTCCCTATACTCTCTTCCTCCACTCCATTACCCTCCACCTGATCCCTGATCCTTTCCCCACCCTCCCTCAGTCCATCCATAAAAATCAATTCTTTTTTCCCCTCCTGGGGAGATCCTTGAGCCCACCCTAGACCCCTCCTCTTTACCTAACTTGTCTGGGCCTATAAATTGTAGCTTGGTCATCATTTACTCAATGACTGAATCCCCTTAAAAGTGGATACAAACCATAGTTGTCTTTCTTGGCCTGGGTTATCTCACTTAGAATGATTTTTTCCCAGTTCCATCCATTTGCATGCACATTTCATGACATCATTTTTTAACAGCTGAGTAAATATATCATTGTGTAAAAGTACCAGAATTTCTTTTTCTATTCTTCTGTTGAGGGACATCTAGGTTTTTTTTTTCATTTTGTTACTATTATGAATAAAGCTGCAAATGAAGATGATTGAGAAGTATCTTTTCAGTAGGATGGATCATCCTTTGGGTCTATGCCCAAGAGTAATATAGCTGGGTCTTGAGGTAGATTGATTTCCAACTTTCTGAGGAACCACCATATTGATTTTCATAGTGGCTTTACAAGTTTGCACTCCCACCAGCAATGGACAAGTGTTCCCCTTGTTCCACATCCTTACCAGCATAAGCTGTTACTTGTGTTATTGATCTTAGCCATTCTGAAAGATGTAAGATGGAATCTCAAAGTAGTTTTCATTTGCATTTTCCTGATGGCTAAGGATGCCCAACATTTTCTTAAGTGTTTCTCAGCCATTTTTGATTCCTCTATTGGGAATTCCTTGTTGAGATCTGCATCCCATATTTTAATTGGATTGTTTGGTTTAGTGATGTCTAGTTTCTTGAGTTGTTTATATATTTTGGGATGTTAGCTCACTATGGCATGTGGAGTTAGTAAAAATTCTTTCCCATTCTGTAGGCTGTCTCTGTGTCTTATAGATAATGTCCTTTGCCTTATAGAAACTACTCAGCTTCATGAGGTCCCATTTATTAATTGTTGATCTTAGTGCTTATGCTATTGGTGTTCTGTTCAAAAATTGTCTTCTGTGCCAAGGCATTCAAGGCTATTTCCCACTTTCTTTGCTATCATGTTTAGTGTGCTTTTATGTTGAAATCTTTGATCCACTTGGACTTGAGTTTTATACAGAATGATAAATGTAAATCCATTCTACATTAAGACATCCAGTTAGACATGTACCATTTGCTAAAGATGCTGTCTTTTTTCCAGTGTGTATTTCTGACTTCTTTATCAGAAGTCAGTTGTGCGTAGATGTGTGCATTCATGATTTGGTCTCCAATTTGATTATGCTAATTAGTGTGTGCATTATTATACTAATAACATATTTTTTATTACTATAGTTCTGTAATACAACTTGAAATAAGAGATACTGATACCTTAAGCAGATCTTTTGTTGTTCAGGATTGTTTTAGCTATCTTGGGCTTTTTTGTTTTTCCATATGTAGTTGAGAATTGTCCTTTCAAGATTTGTAAAGAATTGTGTTGGGATTTTGATGGAGATTGCATTAAATCTGTTGATTGTTCTGTATAAGATGGCAATTTTTACTGTGTTAATCCTACTAAACCATAAGTATTGGAGAAATAATCAAACTGAGAGGTCAAAGCAAAAACGTAAACCCAACTAGAACAGTACAATGAAGTAATGAAATGAGTTGGTCCTTTGAGAAAATCAACAAGATAGACAAAGCTGTGTCTAAATTGACTTAAAGGAAGAGAGAACACATCCAAATTAGCAAAATCAGAAACAAAAATGGAGACATAATATCAGACACTGGTGAAATCCAGATAATCATAATAAGATAGTTTACAAACCTTACTCCCACACATTGAAAAATCTAAAAGAAATGGATAATTTTCTCAATTGGTACCACTTACCAAAGTTAAATCAACATCAAACAAACAATTTAAATAGAACTATAATCCCTCAAGAAATGGAAGTAGTCATTGAAAGCCTCCCAGCCAATAAAAGCCCAGGGCCAGATGATTTCAGTACAGAATTCTCTGTGGTCTCTTGGGGACAGTGTCAGAGAGGAAAAGGAGAGGCTACAGCAGGTTTCAGGCTACAGAGCTGGGGATGAGATTGGGGAGACTGGATCTCGGGAGCAGTAGGAAAGGTGTGGCTCTACCCTCAGTCTACTACACCTACTCTCAAGCTACTTGTGGCCCTGGGAGGAGTGGCCCTTGGGTTAGCAGGGTGTGCCTGCTGAAGTTGGGTTCTGGGACAAAGCAACAAGTGAAGTTAGGAAGGTTAGGAGGGGATGGTCTGTGGGCAGGGGGCAGGAAAGGATGCAGATGGCATTTTGTTGCAGCACTAGGGATGAAACTGGGGGGTTTAGTCTGGGGAGACAGAGAAAGAGGAGACCGTCTGGCCTCTAAATCTCTAATTATTAATATGCTAAATATACTAAATGTGTAAATATTACCTGCACATCCTGTGTGTGTGTATATATGTGTGTGTGTATGTGTATGTATATACGTGAGATATATATATATATATATATATATATATATATATATATATATATATGTTAAATATAAATATAGACATAGAAAAATAACTTCAGGGCTAACCACTTTATATTAGATAACCAATTGGTGAGCTCTTCTCTGAGGAATAATAATATTCCTCCTCTCTGCATTCTTGTTTACTTTCCTGTAGTTATTGGTCATGAAATTCTCCTTCCATGTTAGCATGCTCAATGGTGTCATCCTTGTTCAGGTTTTATTTAGGAAGACATGATGACGAGACTTCATGGATACATCTGGACATTCATAGAAGGTGAAATCTCACTGTAAACTTTCTGTTCCTCTGGCACATACAATCGTTTGCCCCTCACCCCCTCTATGACATCTGTGACTTGCTTGCAGGAGTTGTATTGTAGATGTGTCAGCTGGGACTGTGTACCATAAGGTCACTTGTTGGGTTTTATTTTATTTTATTTTTATTGGCTTGGTTTTCTGGAATAGTCTCCATCTGTTGCAAAGAGATGTTTCTTCGATCATGGATGGAAGCTACACTTATCTCTGATATTATGATAAATATTTGGAATGTAGTTAAGAATTATGCTACTTTAGTAAAATGGTAGTTCCATGTTCTCTTCCAATAGCCATAATTTCACTAGTTCTGGTTAGTTTGCTAGGTTTCTTGTACCAGACATGCTTTCTCTTTTGTTCAGTGGGCCTTAAGTGAAATTAAATAGCTATTGGTTACTACCAATATATGCATGCCACTATTATACTATTAGGTTTACTTGTTAAAATGCTTGTTGATTTAGTTTATAGGCATCGTAGCTGGGTATGACAAGTGGTTACATCTCTCCCTTGGAATTTTTAATGGAACCTTCTGGTACTATGGGAACTTGTCCTCAGAGAGGAGGTTTTTAGGTCAGAACCAGCTCAGATCCAGTTCTTAATGGTATCTTCCAACACATGATTCATTATATGTTGTTCTCATTTGTCCATTTCTCAACTGTTATCCCACATTGCTTCATCTCCAGCTAATTCCCTTTTTATACTGGAAAAAACAGCTGAAGGTTGTGAATCTGGAAAATGGAAGTGTGGGGAAGACTAATTGCTGAAAGGGCTGAGAAAGAAATGAAGACAGATGGGAGAAGAAAGCTAGGATACATTATATACATGTGTGAAATTCCAAAGAACTAACTTAATAAACAACACATACACACACACACACACACACACACACACACACACACACACACACACCAGAAAAAAAAACACTATAAAATTAAGAAGTGTGTGTCTCCTGGAATGACAAGATTCCAATTTTGGAAGTAAATTTCTGTCAAGAATTTGTCTTATTAAAATGTTCATCACATCAATCCTATATTGTTTAGAAATTACTCTTTTGTTTTAAAAAATATTGTATATAACAATAAAAACCATGTGATTTTCTGGTATTAGTTTGTTTTCACCAAAAATATTTCACTAGTATTTTAATGTTTCCCATTCTCAAGTTTGCTTGGAATTCCCATCTACTTCAGAGACAAGAGCATGCACGCGCGCACACACACACACACACACACACACACACACACACACACACACGAAAATATGGCTGATAAAAATTGAAAGAAGCCATGGGGTGCTCTCACAAACTCTTTCCCTTTACTAAATTTTAATTCATTGATTTAAAATGATCTAATATGACCTCATCTTCCATTAAACTCACAGAACTATTAGAAAGCTATTCATGTGCTGTCATTTTTAATTCATTATAAAGTTTATTATCACATGTAACTTAGCAGTTATCAACAGAAAGTATGGTTATATCAACTATTGATTGATTGATGAGCTCTACATCACTTGCTCAGTAAACAGAATTTAGACAGTAATGCAAAAGAATCTCTCTACTGTACTCAGAAATTTAGTATTATGAAAACTGAAATAGTTAATGACATGACTTCTTCCCAAAACATAAAACATGGATAAGACTTGCAACAAAAAGTCAAAATATTCTGAAACTACAACTCATTTCAATATTCATCATGGGCTATGAATGTTATGAGTACACTAAAGTTAACAGTAATGATATTCTAATAGTCAAAGTAGCAAGTTTTTCATATATAAATCAAGATATATGAACATAAATCATAAAATCATAATTTTGTGCCACATGCAGATTAGGGGCATGTTGTCTGATTTTAGGTCAAGGAAGGTAGAGAATATGTGAATCACACACACAGAGAAAGAGAGAGAGAGGGAGAGGGAGAGAGAGAGAGGGAGAAAGAACCAATGCAATTATAAAAGCTAGCCTCTTCTCCCATGGGCTACTTGAAATTGGTTGAAATTTTCCATGTAATCTTTGTTCTGGCCATTAAAATGAAACATTAACCTCTCTCTGGGAGATCAGAGATGGAGCCAAAGTGGCCGTATTTCATGATGCATACATTGATCTGGGAGAGGAGATGTCATGAGAGAATGGCATTTCCCATCCAGAGAATGATGTGAGGGAAAATTCATGCTGCTGCTGAAGGGCTAATGTTAATCACATTAAATAATTCCTCTCTACTACTTATTCACACACAGCCACCCAATTTTATTCAAGTGCACATCATAATTTTGATCTTATTTACAGTTGGACTCTTTTCTATCTTTGGGATGAGATGCAGTTAGAGCTTCCTAACCATTTTTAATCGTCTTTCAAAGCCTTCTACAAATTGCATCCGAAATAATTCTTCTAATATACCTATAATCATGTGCATTCTGTCTTCTCTATATAGTAAAGTACTGGATTGTTTGAGAATGATAACTTATTTTTTCTTTGTTTATAGTTTATACACAAAGAACAAGTTCTATACACACACACACACATATATATATGTGTGTGTGTGTGTATGTATGTGTGTGTGTGTTGTGTGTGTATATATATAGTAATAGTATATATTCTAAGTGCTTTAATGTATTTTTGTTTTACAGAAAATTCACAGCTTTACACATCTCACTCAATATTTAGTATGTTATCTGTGAGCAACACTGACCTAAGTAATTTGAATCAGTTGTCTTAAAGCAAATATCCTCTCTCTGATCACTGATATGGTGTTTAATCCATTGTGTAATTCCTATTTTTCTTTTCTTTTATTATTCTTATATTTGAATAACCATTCAGCACAAATAGTTTATCAATTCCTTTATGTAAGAGTGCCTGCAGTAAAACATACCTTTCACTTTCCTTTGGGTCAGTTCTGATGTTAAAGCATTGAAAAACAAAACCAAACATAAAAGATAAACAGTTGTTAATACATACAGATGATTGTTCAGGTTTTTCCTCTCACTTTTCTTGTCGACTTTGCTAGTCAGAACTAAACTTATTTGTAATCTTATGATTTACAAGTCATATTTTGTCATATTTTGGGAATTTAATTATGATTTGCATGTGCATAAACAATCTACTCCATTCAATAAATCCTTTTGTGAATTTTTTTACTCCTTTGATGGCAGCTGTTGTAACACCAATCAATGAAGATTCTAATAAAATACTAATAGAGACTGAGACCTGGGGTTATGAATAACTGATACTTTATTAGTATTCCATCTCTGTTTCATAGTCTTTCTTGATTCTAATGACGAGCAAGAGAGAAAATTCAGTCCTAGACTTGTGTTGTATGCTGCTAGGCTTATTTAGGAATCCAGTGTTCTGAAAGTGTTTAATGCCACAAAGTACAAGTTAGTCTAATCAAATTAAAATTAAGTGCCAAGTCTTTATTTAGCCAACATGAACATAATTTGCTTTGTCTCTTGCTTAATAATATAACATAGTGATCTACTACTGTCAAGCATTGGCTTATCATGTTCAGCCCCTTCAGAGATCAACGATCTCAAGCTTGAATGAAAAGTCGACATTTCTAGTAGCAGCAGTGACTACTTCAACAGAAATTCCTTTAAGGTGATGGCTTTTCACAAGTGAAGGATTATTCCAAATTCTCGGATTGATGTGCCAAACAGGAACCTACACAGTCAAATGCATGTAGCATATGGATGTTAGAGGTTCTGGTGCAGAGAGTCACAGAAACATCAGAGACTGTGTCCTTAAGATCCTTTTCTATTGTGACCACAGGTTATGTAAAAGAAGGGTACAGATTCTTATTAGTCAACATACCATTTCTAGGTGATATTTATAAAGATAAAACATGAAGAAGACAAAATGTTACTGAGTAATTAAATGAGTAATTTCCTTATGCTATAAAAAGTTTAAACATGTAAATTAAAATTCATATGTTAATCATTTTTATTTGTATAGTATACAGGAATATAATTGATGTCCAGATATTGGACAGTTTCCTAATGTCACTGTAGAAACATGAGATTAACTCTTATATTCCTTTATGCTTACCCCAGTGATCTGTCAGCTGTTTGACTGACTTGGCCAATGCTACTTTTGACCCTTTTTCCCTGACTTTACTTACTTTTATGTTGAATACGTAGCTCTAGCCATTTATTTTACTGATTCTACAAGAATTCAGTATATGGGATATAGACTATATTTTATTATCTCTCTCTCTTATTATCAGATACTAATGGCTTACTTTTTATTGCTGTGGGATGGTCCTTCTGTACACTGTGAATATGTGTGGCTATGACTAGTTAATAAAGAAGCTGCTCTTGCCTATGGCTAGTCAGGTGACAGGTAGGTAGGAAATTCAACAGAGAGAGAAGAAGAAAGGTGAGGCAGGAGAGCCATCAACTGCCACCAAAGGAACAGCTAGATGCCAGGAGACCTGTAACAGCACAGCCATGTGTCAAAAATAGGTTAATAGAAATGGGTTAATTTAAGATATAAGAGCTAGCTAGCAAGAGGCCTGCTATAGGCCATGCAGTTGGTAATTAATATTAAGACTCTGAATGATTATTTTATAAGCAGCTAAGGGACCATGGGTCTGGAGGAATAAGGGACAATGGGGCTGGCCAGGACCAGAGAAATCTTCTGGCTACATTTTATTTTACTAATTAAAAATAAAGTTGAAGTGAATAGTCTTAGAAACACTTCTCTTTGATCTGTGTAATCTGTGTAAAGTTCAACAAGCTATAAGCTTTAAAAATTTTAACAGCAATATCATTTTTAATTTTACATATTTGCACTGCCAAGTTATTGGCATATGACAATTAGCAATGGTTGGAGCAATTGATACTTCAACTGGTAACAAATGACAATTTGCATACTGCTATTGTTTCATGATATCTGATATTAGGAGTTCTAGTTAATTTTGTCCATCTAATGAGTGCTAGAGAATGTTTTCTGGTGCTGGGACTTTCTATCTTCATAATGTTGGGCATGTTTTCTCATTTGTATTGGTCACTAGACTTTCCTCTTCCATGAATTGATGCTCTTTTTCTATTTGTTAGCTAATTAACATTTAAATTGTAGTCTTTATATTTTCTTGATGATAACATTTTTTTACTTTGTTAGAGTGTTTTACTTCACTCTAGTTTTGCAATTTCTTCACTTGTCGTTGTTACCTTCCTTCTATCCTACTGAGTCCTCCGAACTCTCCTCAAGAACATGACACTTGAACCTTTACTTGGATCTATGGTTTTGAGATACATAGTGACACATGTAAAGCAGACTACTTTCTTGTTTTAGCCATGAATAATAGGTATAGGCACAGACAAGAAGATATCAAACCTCTGATGTGAGATGTAGTTCATCATAGTGCATGAATCAAGTCCCATCATTTCTCTAAACATAAATTTTATAATTCTTAAATATAACTGAGCTGCTAGATTTTATTATTTGGTCATACAAAATGTTAGCCTATCAAGTTCAAATAACTGGAAAGACATTGTTCTATCACAATCATACATTGAACACTTGCAAAAATTACATAGGATTTCAGAAGCCACATAACAGTAATTTAATGTGGTGTCAAATATCTTTTCCCCATTTCATCTTTATGCTATCCAGATTTTTATTACTGTGGCAAATATGTTAGAGAAATAAATTAAAGGTGGAAAGATTTATTCTGGTTCATGGTTACAGGTTTCGGTCCATGGTCCCTTGACTGTATTACTGTAGGTGTGCCATGAGCCTGAATTTTTCTTGTAGTAAGTGAGCACAAGCTAAAATACAGCAGCTCACCTCCAGCAGAAGAGACATACTAACACAGAACCTGGGGACATGGTACATTTTTCACAACATGCCCAGGTGAGGAATTTATTCTTCCTCCATCTAGTCTTCACCTGGCTTTCTTCTTATAGTGCCTCAATATGAATCCATCAAGGGAATGGTGTGTTGATTAGGTCAGAACCCTTAAGGTCCAATCACTTCCTAAAAACATTTTGTGCTGGCAACTAATCCTTCTATATGTGAGCCTTCTAGGGACATCTCAGATTGAAAAACACAAAATGCTGCACCTTTCATCTTGAGAGGCTTGTGTGTGTGTGTGTGTGTGTGTGTGTGTGTGTGTGTGTGTACTCATACTACAGAGTAAAATACAATTAACCTGTCTTCCAGAATTCCCAGTTTCAACAGTTCTGCCATTTCTCATAATGCCAAACTCAAAGGTGCATCTGAGTTTCAAAGAAATATTCTACTGTTAACTCCTGTAACCCAGGAATATTAGAGGAAACTTCTCTACACAAAAAAAGGTATCACTACAGAAAACCACATTAAATCACAATACAGAGTTGTGGATTTCTGTCCCAATGGATACACCTATAAAGCACTCCAGCACCTACTGCACAAGGAACATTACAGAAGAGTGGAGGAAAAATTGTAAGAGCCAGCAGACCAGGGAATTGTCTGTGAGACTGAGTCTCCTGGTAATATCAGAAGCTACACATATAAAGTCTTACCAACATGACTTCCCAATGTGAGCTAGAAAAGGATGATACTAATGGACATGACCAACAATTTGGAGAAAAGCCCTAGAGTACTCAGCCCTACACAAAACACTATGGTAACTGAGCAGATCTGGGAAGGGGAGAGGTGACCTTCCACAGGAAACAGAATAGAAGTAGTTTGTCCTGTGCCAAATGATCACCCTTGGAAATATATATACAGCCAGGTGGTGGTAGCACACGCCTTTAATACCAGCACTTGGGAGGCAAAGGCAGGCAGATCTCTGTGAGTTCAAGGCCAGCCTGGTCTCCAAAGCCAGTAACAGGAAAGGCGCAAAGCTACATAGAAAAACCCTGTCTTGAAAAACAAAAACAAAACAAAACAAAACAAAACAAAAAAAGAGGAAAAAAATGCATACAAATAACATTATAAGGACTAAAAAGGTTACATTTAGAAATATATGTGTGTTTGTGTGTGTATGTGTACAATAATAATTATTAGTAGATAGTCTGAATTTGAAGGAGAGTAAGAGGGGGTGTATGAGAGAGTTTTGGGGGAAGGAAAGGTAAGGGAGAATGTAATTAAATTATAATACCAAAATTGAATTAAGTACTTTCAAAAAAGAGACTATTATACTCTTCTAATATAAAATGATAGATGGCAAATAAACATTTTCAATACAAAAAGAAACTATGGGATAAAAAAGCAAGACCAAATCTAGGAAGGAAAACATTTAAGTTTTTAGTAGCATGTCATAACTGGGTCATATGGTTTTGGAAGACAGGTTCCTATGAGACTGTGCAGCTCTACGCTATGATCAGCATATCACATCTTCATTCTTGGGCTAACTCTCCTCACTGGCCACAGATATTCCACATACCTGGCACCTCCAATCTCCTTGAGTCTCCTTTGAAACTGAGGCTTTGTTACAGGGATTCTCACTGTATCATCACATACTGCCTGGCCTCTCAGACATTCCTGTGAAACCTAGGTGGAAGCTGCCATGACTCTTACAGTCTTGCATTATGCACTATTTCAAAGGCAGCATCACATGGGTGATGCCAGTCAGGGTCTTCTGCCAGTTGAACAGTAGCTTCATCTATGTGATCAATGGTGGCTATTTCCTCTCAATGTCTTTTACTTCAGTCTGGGGAAACAAATCCTTGTACAACCCTAGCAGTTCTTTCTTCTTCAAAAGAAAGCTTTTAAATATATTTATTATTTTGTATCTATGGTGATTTTAATGAGAATGTGCCACACAGGCTCATATATCTGCATGCTTAGTTCCCAGTTGAGTGGTTTGGAAGGATTAGGAGATATGGCCTCATTGGAGCCGGTGTGGTCTAGTTGGAAAAGTTGTGTCACTGGGAGTTAGCTTTGGGATTTCAAAAGCCCACACCAGACCCAGAGTCTTACCCTCTTCCTGTCGTCTGCATGCAGATCAGGATGAAAAGCCCTCAGCTACTCCTTCAGCATCATGCCTGCCTGCTTCCCATCATGATGGTAATGGACTAACCCTCTGAGAAAGCCTCAGTTCAATGGTTTATTTTGTAAGAGTTGCCTTGGTCACAGTGAATAGAACACAGGAATAGAACAGCAATGAAAACAACACCTTTACCTAGTGTTCATCCAGTCTTGCTGATATCTTAGGTACTCTCTTTTCCTCTGTTTTCTAGAGAAAAAAAAAAAAAGGCTTGGATTCTTTTACTACCAACAAATTCTATGCCAACAAAAGTTCTCTGGCTCCCATCTTAATTCACATTTCCTTTCTAACAAAACTGCAAACACACCACACACACACAAGCACATGCACAGACACATACACACACACACACACACACACACACACACACACACACACACACACACACAGACAGAGAGAGAGAGAGAGAGAGAGAGAGAGAGAGAGAGAGAGAGAGAGAGATCTATTCTAATTTTCCTGAAATCTTTTATTATAAATCTGGATAAAAGTAATCAGAAAAAATCCACACCCTAGGTTGACTGCTGGTTGTTTTGAAATTTTCTCTCAAGGCACCAACAGATGTAGACAAGCAATTTACCACAATACAATAGGTATGACTTTTAGCACAATTCCTGATAGAGTACTTGTTCTCAGGGGAAAGTTCCAAAGCACTGTTTTACTCTACCCTTTCCTCTCCACATTCTGGTCTCATGAGGTCACACTAAGAAACAACTCTTATATCTGTTTATTACATTCTAGGCTTTCTTTACTTCCCTTCTCCCACAGACCATTTCCAAAGGGTGCTAAGCCTCACTGCCAGGTTCTTACAATGATCCCATTTCACTGGGACCAAGTTTTTCTGTTGGTTTAGCTTCTTGTTGCTGTGACTAAATTCCTGGCATAAACAAATCACAGAAGGAAAGATTTACTTTTGACTCAGACTTTTACAAGTTTCAGCCTCTGATCAAATGTCTTCAGATGAGCTCAAAGTAAAGTTGAACTTCAAGGCAGAGCATATTCTGGAACAAAGAAATTCACTTCATAGCAGAGAGAGCCAAAGAGCAAAAGTGAGCATGCCAGGTCAAGAAAAAAACCTTCAAAGCAATGTCCCCCCGTGTTCCTCTTCCTCCATCTGAGCCCCACCTTTGATTCTCCATGACTTCTCAGTAATGTCATCCTATTACGAATCCATCAAGGAATTAATTCATTATTTGGGTCATAGCTCTTAGAATACAATTACTTCCAAAATTCCTATGTGAACAATCAATCCCCTAACCCATGTCTCAAAAGACATCTCAGATCAAATCCACAGCATCCCTCATGATTTCAGAGTATGCATCCCTTATTAACAGCTAGGTAGTTTTAAGCATGGCCAGAGCAAAGGTATTTGGATTGCTTGTAAAAATGTTAGCACCTACACTTTGTCCATCAAGGCAAATCTATAGGTTGGGGATGTTTGGTGATTTACAGTTTAAGAAATTAAAAAAAAAAAATCACAGAAAAAAAAAAAAAAAAACCAACCTGAAAAGCATTGATTTATAGACGCTGTTGTTTTCTATACAGTCTTTGTTAGCTTCTTTTGAAAAGTAAAAATAGAAAAAAAAACATAAGGAGTCAACTTAAAATGCCACTCTATCTCATTATTGGTTATTATGATTCACAGTTTAGGAATTCTCATTATTTGGTTCCCAAAGTACCATTTTCTCTGTAATTATACTAAATAGTAAAGACTCTATATTTGTCACATATTTCTCCTTGCTCCTTACTTAGTGAAACAAGGAAGCAGTTGTTCATGGCTTTCTTTTTAAAAGGAGTTCATGATTTTGTCTTTTGTCACCACACACAAAAATCTCTGAGTGTGTGTCCACCAATCACAAACATGCCTCGGAGTCACACCTGTGAGATTCTACTTTTTGCCATGGAACCCTTCCATACTTACACTCCCACCTTTTATAAAATACTTTGCAGGGCTCTGAGAATTCATCATAGTAAACACACCAAGTAACTCTCAGCTTACTTTACTGGCAGAACAGTAGGAGGAAATAATCCTTTTTTAAAAACCTAGTCTGCTATATTAAGAGATTAGAAGAGGACCGCTTGTTTTTCTGTTCATCAGTTTTCTGCGTTGGCATTTAAATTATAGCTCAAGAGGCCATCCTCGCAGAAGTGATGAGCAGTTTACTTTGTGAACTAATCAAGCATCAGAGGAGTCTGGGTATTCTGCTAAGGTCCTGAGTGCTTCTGCAGGGGCTGGAGGTGGTGAGGGCCCCCAGGGACAGAAATAAAACTCAGATGCAGAAACTTCTGGAGAATGAGGAAAATCCAGGTGAAAGATGAAGTCTTATTCACAGCTGATGTGCAAATAAGCGCCCTAATTTTTTTTTTTTAACATACCTCGTTCAGGTCAGGGAGCTACCACAACGTTCACTGCAACAGCACGTGGTCTGCCCTCTTTGCTCATCTGGCTCTCTCTGGAGAGTGTAATGACGCACGAAATGATATTATGATTCTTGATCTTTAATCCTAATTCCTGACTCATCACTGGTTCTTTCTCACTGCTTTTGTTTTAAAATGCCAAGAGCAGTGTAAGAGGAGAGAACTGCCTATAAAGGACCGAACCTTTGAAGGGCTGTAGCAAGCACCTCCTGGGCATCTTTGGCTGGCCCTTCTCCAGCACTTCTCCTTTGCCTAGAGCCTGGCAGGTGGTTATGGGCTCCTCCTCTTGTGTTCTGCTTCACAGAAGGCTGTCAATTTGTCTCTCCCTTCTGCTCAGTCAGACATCTCAGCAGAGACAATGGCCTAACAGATGCTGATATTCAGCCTGCATCAGCCCATGTTGATTTTATGCTTATTAGTCTGAGCTAGTCATAGCCAGCTGGTTGCTGTTTGCCTTGACTGAGCAGTAGAAATGCACACAACTGTAATGGCCTCTTGTGTATATACCCTCCCAGGTGCTGGCTGCTGTAACAGCAATGTGGTCCATACCTTAAGAATTATTTCTGGAAACATAAACACAGTTGTTTTTTTTTTTTTTTTTTCTCTTGTTATTTTTTGTTCTGTTTGTTTGTTTGTTTTGAGTCATAGGATTTATACATGAGGGAAGAGTTAAAGAGTTTAGCTGGTATGAAAGATATATTTAAAAAGTCTCTTGGTACTGAACATGGTGGGGTCTGGAGAAAGAATCTAAAGTATAGTTTTATCTGCTCCTTACTCTTCTGCTAATAGCAATGAGAAGCCTATACAGATTTTAAAGACCTCTAAGAAGCTGCCTTTACAGGCAAGGCTGATGAAATACTTCCTGGGCAGCCAGGTATCACGCCGTTTAGTACTTCAATATTCACAGCTTACTCCTTTATTGGTCCCAGGAGAGAAATGTTTGGAACTGGCCAGTAAACTCTACATGCTTGCTGTGACCTGCCCCACTTTGGAAACGAGGCAGCTGTTGTGGACTTTACACCTTGCCCTATCTAATATTGCAGAGAATTGTGAAGTCCAGTCAGGGTTTCAATTGAGATCTTTGGTCTAGGTGATTTTTTTTTTTCCAATTGAATTTTTAAAAAATATTTTGAAGCTTTTATTGTTTTATTATCTGCATGTATGTGTATAGCACACACGTACATGTACTGGTTTGTGCTCATGCAGGGCATCAGCTACCTTCCACTGCTCTGTTCTGCTCTGTTCCCTCAAGACAGGGTCTTTCACTGAACTGAAAGCTCGGCATTTTGGCAAGGCTGCCTGGCCAGTAAGCTCATCTATCTCTACCAGCCAATACTGTTACAGGCACTCACTGCCATGCCTACCTTTTACGTGATGCTGGAGATTTTAACTTGGGTCCTTGTGCTGGCACAGCAACATGGCAAACTCTCCAACCCAATTGTAATTTTCCTTATTTTTTTCATTTTTTAAAGTTAACATTTTATTTATTTCATTTAAACACATTTCTTTTTTTTTTTTTTTTCATTTTTCTTTGTTAAGGAATTTTCTACTCACTCTACAAAGCACCGACAGATCCCCCTCCTCCCTTCTCCCACTCTCCAGCCCTCCCTCCCAAGCCACCCCACTTTCTCACAACTCCCAAATCAAGGTCTCCCTTGGAGAGTCCAAAGAGCCTGGCACATTGAGCCTAGGCAGGTCCAAGCCCCTCCCCTCTGCACCAAGGCTGCACAAGGCATCACACCACCGGCACCAGGCTCCCAAAAGCCTGTCCACGCACCAGGTATAACATTTTATTATTAATTAGAATATTACATTATGTCCTCCCTGCTTCTCCTTGTTCCAATACCTCCAATGCCTTTTCACTCTCATGGCCTATTTTCTTAATTGTTATTGTTTAATGTATAAATCTATACAAATAATTATATAAATAGAACCTCCTGAATCCATTAGGTGTTGCTTGTGTGTATATGGTGTTAGTGCTAACCACTTGGTATTAGATAATCAGTTAGTGAGGTTATTTCTAGGGAAGCCTAATTTTCTATCCTTCATCAGTCATTAATTGCTTGTACCTCTTCATCTAGGAGTGGGGCCCCAGGAGATTAATTGTTCCATCCACTTTGGCATTTAAACTGGCATTGGATTTGTTCATGTCTTGTTTAGGAAACCACATTACTGAGATTTCATGGATATATAGAAGTGTGCCTGTGATATATAGACTGTGATACATATATAGATTGTTCCTGTCACACAGAAAAGGCATAATCTTACAGCTGGCTCTTAAAACTTCCCTTCCCCTCTTCAACAGTGTTCCACGTATCATAGGACTAAAGGCTGAGTTATAGATGGATTGACCTGGACTGAGATTCCCACAGCCAGTTTTCTCTATATTTGGACCACTTGTGGTTTCCTGTCTGCTGAAAATTCTGTTTGCTGCTGCAAAAATAATGTTTTTGATGACAGGTGAAATCTACACATATCCACAGGTATAAGGCAGATTATCTAGAGTGAAGTTGGGAATTATCATGGATTAACAAAGTGGCAGTGGTAGGCTCTCCTCTAAGATCTGTGGCCTTTCTATGTAAGCATGGATATTTGGCTACATTTTAACTACCAAGCATGATTTCCATCTTGCTGTGAAGGCTTATGTCCAAGGGAAGAGCTCCTGGTTACAGCTGAAATGTAAGGGCCACTATTGCACCTTTAATGACACCTTTCAATGATGGTTGTTGTGATTGTTAAGTGTCACAGCTCTATAGTACTATTGGTTGATTTTCTCCCTTGGCACCTTGCATATCACGTTCTTGTACTTTGGAAGATAGTTCTCAGGAAAGAGTCTTCTTGGTCAGGTTCAGATTGAGTCCTTCAAGTTCTGTGTCCAAAGCACATTGTGTCTTCATCAATGGTCACACAATGATAATTTTATGGAGACACTCAATGCAACAGTAAAGCCTCTATTGTGAGTATAGTTATGTGCGTGTATTATAGGTATATGTATATGTGTGTGCTGTGGATATCACTCTGTATAAATAAAATGCTGATTGGCC
Source organism: Onychomys torridus (assembly GCF_903995425.1). Taxonomy (NCBI): domain Eukaryota; kingdom Metazoa; phylum Chordata; class Mammalia; order Rodentia; family Cricetidae; genus Onychomys; species Onychomys torridus. Next base: position 32,082,843 of record NC_050454.1, read on the forward strand.
AGTAGCCAGGCAGGAAGTATAGGTAGGACAAGCAGAGAAGAGAATTCTGGGAAGAGAAAGGCAAAGGGAGAGAGATACGGCCAGCTGCTGCTATGACACGATGTAAGGTACTGGTAAGCCACGAGCCACATGGCAAAGTATAGATTAATAGAAATGGGCTAAATATAAGAGTAAGAGCTAGACAATGATAGGCCTTAGCTAATGGCTAAGCAGTTTAAATAATATGAATGTCTGTGTGTTTATTTTATAAGTGGGTTGATTTATAATAGGGCTTGCCAGGGGCTGGAGAGAAGCTCTCCAACTACAAATGGCGCCCAATGTGTTTGCAAGAGTTTCCACCTAAAATACATGTGTGTGTGTGTGTGTGTGTGTGTGTGTGTGTGTGTGTGTGTGTGTGTGTAAATGAGAAACTTGCATTTGACCATTGGTCAAGAGAGTCCATGAGAACATATGTGTGTGTATGAATGTATTATATGTAATTTTATGTAAATATGAAGCAATATGATTCTGAATTATGTCTTTTCCAACACTCAGTGTTAACTACCTCTTCCCTTTCCCCATTCTGTATTCCTCTTACTTAGTCAGGGTTTTATTGCTATTATAAGACACCTTGAATGAAAACAACTTGGAGAGTAAATGATTTATTTCATCTCATATTTCCACATCATCCTCCATCACCAAAGTCAGTCAGGTCAGAAACTAAAGACAGGAACTTGGATGCAAGACAGAAACATAGGCCATGGATGATTACTGCTTACTGGCTCAGTAAGTTCTTTTGCTCTGTCTGCTCTCTTATAGTACCCAGAACCAACCACTGGGGTGGCACTACCCACAGTGAATTGGGTGCTCTCATATTAATCAAGACAATACCCCACTGAGTTGCCTGTAATCTAATCTCTTAGATGCATTTTCTTTTTCTTTTTTCTTTTTTTGTTTAGAATCAGCCATGTAGACTTTTTAAAAAAAATATATTTGTGTTTTAATTTTACACATCAGCCATGGATTCCACTGTCCTCCCCCCTCCCACCCCCACCTTTCCCCAACCCCTCCCCTCCATTCCCATCTCTTCCAGGGCCAATTTTCTTAATTGAGATTCCTTCTTCCAATATATGTCTAAGTTTGTGTCTAGTTGACAAAATGCAACCAGTACATCTTCCTTCTCCACTCTTCTATAAAAATATGCTCTCTCTATTTTTTTTTGTTTCCCTCTTAATATCACATACATGAGGCTGTTCCCTTCCCTAGAGCTTAGGTCTCCTCCCATATGGTCTCTTTTTACTTTTCTGGTAACTTTTTATTTTTTAATTGAATGATTTTTTTTTTTTTTTTTTTAGTTTTTGGGGGATTTCTGACATTCTTACGTGAGGCAATATTTGTATATTTGTATCATCTTACCCTTCCCTATTCCCCCTCAGCTCCGTTCATGTTTCTCCATAGCCCTCTCAAATTCACTACCTCCTTTTCCTTACTTATTATTGTTTTATACTTATTATTGTTTTATACCCAAACATTTGCACACACATACACACACACACACACACACACACACACACACACACACACACACACACACACACTACTGAGGACATTTAATGTTACTCTTTTTTTTGCATTTGTTTGGGGTTGATCACTTAGGATTAGATAACCTATCAGGGAACATATACTTTGAGGTAACTGATTCTCTCTCTTTCAGCAACTTTTGTTTGTAGTTCATCTAGGGGTAGGATCCCATGAGATTTGTCCCATCTACATTGACATGTCACCTTATGATGACGTTGTACAGGTTTTGCTTCAGCAGCCACATTGTTGAGATTTTTGTGGATACAGCATTCTTGTCATGTATAGAAGACACTAGCCACAGGTGTTCTGGTCCTCCTAAGCCCCTCTCCTTTGTTCTCCTAGAGCCTTTAGGTTCAGTGTTTTATCTCTAGTTTATCATCTGCGGCTGGACTCCCTATGTTCACTTATTCTCTGCTTTATGACTAGCTGTGGATCTCTGTAATGGGTCAATCTGTTGACAAAAAAAGCTCCTTTTGATGAGGAACGAGAGCTGCACTTACCTGTGGAATTAAAGAAAAATAGGTAGAATACAGTTAGAAATTTTATTGGTTTAGGACAATTATAGTAGTAGGTTCTCTCTAGTGTCTATGACTTTTCCAACTACAGGCATTTAGTTGGAGTAGGCATGAGTTTTGTCCTATTGTGTGGGCTGTCCAATTAAACAGCCTTTTGTTACCCCTAAGATAAAACTGCCACTATCGCACTATTGGTGTTATATTGACAGGCACATTATTTTTATGGTTCTTAAACTTAGAGCTTGGTGAGACCTATTGATTGGTTTTCTTAGTTGGCAGCTTGCATAGTATATGCTATGAGATGGAATCCTTAAGAGATAAGCTTCCAGGTTATTTCCAGCTTGACTTCTCCAAGTCCTTTGTCTGAAATTCACAGTGCCTTTAGAAATAAGCTTTTAATGATCTGGGAGGCCATCAAAGGCAATGACAATAGCTTATATTTTCTTAGTAATCTTTTGGACCCCCCTAACCAATGTTACTACTCTATGTAAAGCTTTCCATGACTAGCACTGAGGATTTTGTTAGTCTATACTTCTTAGGTGAAGCATTATTATCCCATGAGGTATAACTCCATTTAAACTCTCTCTCTCTCTGTCTTTTGTCTGTCTGTCCGTTTCTTCCTAACTGTGCGTTTGTGTGTGTGTGTGTGTGTGTGTGTGTGTGTGTGTGTGTGTGTGTGTTTAAGTGCACTTATAAGGTATGTTCCCCTCTGGCCTTTTCTAGTATCCTTAATGTTCTCTCTCCTTCCTCACATCTGCTCTATAGTTCCCTCCCTTTTCTCTCCTGTTATAGTTCTTTCTCCCCATCTCCTTTTATGGTCCATTGTCACCTTCTTGGCTCCTGTATTTACTTCATTTTACACACTTAAATTAAAATATGAGAGCTAGGATCTCACAAATAAGTAAGGACACATATATTTGTCTTTCTGTGACTTAGTTACTTCACTAACTATAATGTTTTCCAGTTCCAATTAATTTGCCTGAAAATTTTGTGATTTCATTTTTTTTACAGCTGAGATAATTCCATTATGTATGTATAGTACATATTTATTATCCATTCATCAGTTGAAGAACATTTAGTTTGCTTCCAATTCCTAATTATTGTCATTAAAATGGCAATAAATTGGCCAAGCAAGTATCTCTGTAGTAGGATATTGAGTATTGAGAGTATATAGCAGGACGTAGTATGGCTGGCTCATATGGTAGGTCTACTTTCAGCTTTGAGAAAATTATCCACAATGATTTCATAGTGGTTGCATCACCTTACAAATACACCAATAGTGAATAATTGATCTACTTTCCATGCATTATTGCCAATATTTTTTTTTTCAGAAAACTTGATCTTAGCCTTTCTTAAATAATCTACATGGACCATAATGCATCTCCCTAATATCCCTACAATTCATTATTAATGTTAGCACTTTCATGTATATTCTATCCTATTAACTATGCACTAATCCTTACTTCTATTCTTCTTTTTTTGACTATAATTTTAAGTCAAGCATGTGCAGTTTTACCGGTTGAACATTCCCATGAAATTATATCATGAAGGAAATTAGAAAGTTTGAACATATGACTTGTTTATTAGTCCTGTTCAATGGTTGTTATTGCATATAATTGAGGAGCATGAAACAATATTCTCTTGTTATCCTGGTTGAAAAAAAATCTTAGTGGTTATTAAAGCATTAGACATATCTTTATTTTACATTTTAATAAATGACTTTCCTAACCTAGTAAGAGGAAAAGGGTCCCAAAAGAGTCAGTGATATCCCCACTGCCTCTGTTAGTAGTCCCACAACAACACAAAGCTATGGAACCAAACCATGTTGATTAATGTTGAGATGGTAGTTAAAGTACTCACTTGTAGATTTGGACTTATGACTATGATGCTTGTCCAAATGAGCTTGGGAAATGATCTCTGTGATCTTAACAAAGCCATTTCCTTTCTCTCATCTTTAGTTACTACTTAGTGTTTTGTAAAAATGAGAACTCCTTTACTTGATATATGAAGTCCTTTGTGACCTTGATAGGATATTTTCTATGATTTTGTAAGCCAAAATACAAAAATGTCATGGTGTAGTTTAAAACAATTAATGTATTTTAAACTGAATTGGATTGAGGAGGTAAGATTTTTAACATGGATACTGGTCTATACACATCTACTAATTCTATATGGTTTCTTAAACATTATATTAAAATATTATTGTTAAGTTAAAGTTACTCAGTCAGAGGACTGAAGAGAAAATATTTTCAACAACTATTATTTGAAGACCTAAATGTGTTTCAGAAATAAAGTAGGGGACAAGATCATGTCCCAGGTCACAAGGCAAACTAGATTTCTTTTAAATTTATAATGATACCAAAGTACCAACTGGCTGGTTTGATTCAACATATAGTATTGTTTTTGCCCTTAAAAAGTACTCAATAGAGAGGGATGGATCACCTGGGAAAGGTATTTGCCATCAAGCCTGATGACGATGCTGTGGGATATTCTGTATGTTAAATGCATTGCTCTGATGGGTTAATAAATAAAACACTGATTGGCCAGTAGCCAGGCAGGAAGTAAAGGTGGGAAAAGCAGAGAGAATTCTGGGAAGTAGAAGGCTGAGACATAGAGAGCCACTGCCAGCCGCCATGATGAGAAACAGATGTTAAGATACCAATAAGCCATGAGCCATGTGGAGACTTATAGATTAATAGAAATGAGTTGATTTAAGATAGAACAGTTAGCAAGAAGCCTGCCATGGCCATACAGTTTATAAGTAATTATCTGTGTGTTTACTTGGTTGTGTCTGTGCAGCTGCGGGACTGGCAGGTGAGAGAGATTTGTCCTGACCGTGGGCAGGCAGGACTGGAGAAAACTTCAGCTACAACATGACTTGGATCTTCAAACATCACATGGCAGAGAAAACTGATGCTAACTAATTGTCCTCTGACCTCCACACATGCACTGTAACGTGCACATTTTCTATCACTCACATACATATACACATACACAAAACAAATAAATAAAGGTAATGAAAATTAAATAAGAGCAATTCAGTAAAATATCATATTATCTTTTGTGGTTACATGGTTCACTCTTGATAATGGCTTAAGAACCTAGTACATAAACTACAAGTCAGATATTAGTCCTAGGTGCTCTTCATTTTTTTTTCATTGAATGTGCTGTTTAACCCACATGTGGTGGTGCATGCCTTTAATCCCAGCACAGCACTCAGGAGGCAGAGACAGGCAGATCTCTGTGAGTTTGAGGCCAGCCCTGGTCTACAGAGTGAGATCCAGGACAGGCACCAAAAACTACTTGGAAAATCCTATCTCGAAAAACCAAAATAAAATAAAATAAAATTCCTCCCTTTAGGGATCAGAGAACATTGAACACTGCAAAGAGAATCCAGAAAGATTGTAAGAGCCAGAGGTGATAGAGCTAAGGAACAGAGGCCTTCTAAATACAGCAGAAAGATGCACATAAGGACTCGCAGACATTGTGGTCTTCTGCATAGTGCCTGCACATGTCTGAGCCAGATGGGGTCCCAGCACTGAGAGTGGACACGAGCCCCTACCCTTAATCCGAAGCCTATCTACAATTGAGAATCACTTAAAAAATAAGTAATAATAAATACAGAAAATTTGGAGGGAATATGCTAATATAGTTTCTTAAGTAACTGTGCATAGGACAGGATGAAGATTAACTTGAGTAATGGTTATAGTCCAGTTTGTTCAAAGTCCCTAACAGAAAAGAAAGAATTCCTAGATCCAACTTGTGCAATTAAAAACGTTAAACCTAGGTTCTAATTATTGCAGTGTCACTGTGCTTTTTTTTGTCAAGTTTTAAAACTCATCAAAATATTTATGTTTTTTGAAACATATTTTATATGTCATCCATCTAAGCTTCAATATTAAAATAAGCATCTATAAATCTTGTAACCATTCTACTATTATCATTGAAGTTTAATTGATTAGAATAAATTGGGTAGCAATTTAAAGAGGCTAGACAAGGTAAAAATGCACAGAAGATGCATACAATTAGGGCAGTGATATGCTGATATGTTTCAAGTTAGAGTTCTTTTGATGACAAACAGCAAATAGACCACCCATAGAAATAGTTTTTGTATTAAAACAATCAACAAGCTATAATCATTGCTCTAAATGTAATCAGGAAACCAGCCCCAAACCTTCATTTTTCTTGAGACTTGTTATCATAAATGAAATTTCATCAGAAATAAAAACAATAAAGTTTATTTATTTAACAACAATAAAAAAAGATAGCCACTTACAAATGAAAAATCAGTTTCTTCCATGGAGTCTCACTAGGTGTACCATGCTTAAGGTTAAGTACCACTGCCAGCAGTGGATGGTAACACAAGACCAACAACACAATGGCATTTTTGGTGGTTCCTTGACTCACAAAGCTTTGCCAGGGACTTTTTTTTTTTTCCTTTTTTTTTTTTTTTTTTAATCACAGGTCCTTTACACATAAATAATTGTTTCTGGTTTTGTGTTTATAGGATATTTCTAAGTGTACACATTTGTGTGTCTCTGCTGTTTGTTTGTTTGTTGTAAACTATTCTGATTTGCATGTTTTTATTTTATAATAATAAAAACTATTATTATTGTTGTTGTTGTGTGTTGTTGTTGTCTCCCTCTCTCAGCCATTATTAGTTACCCACAGTTCTCTTTCTAAGGATGAAAGTCCAGGAGATTTACTGATTCCTGTTTTGGCAAGTCCATTGATATTATCATTCAACTGCTATTTAGTCAGCCATTTCTGAGGTACACATTCCCACAGCAGACTTCCTGGTTTGCTGGCTCTTGAAGTCTCCATGTCTCCTCTTCTATGATGTTCCCTGAGCTGTATGAAGAGGAGTTGTGCTGTAGATGTATCACTTAGGGCTCAGATACCCATGATCTGTTGATCTCTGCCATATGTCTAGTTGTGGTTTTCTATAATGGTCTACATTTCTTTTTGTAACTTTGCAATAGTGAGGAGGACTTAATTATGGATAAGGCTCTCCTGAATTCAAAGGCTCAAACCTTTCATGAATTTAGATATATAAAATATACCTGTCTCAGAAATTGCCATCAGTTATAGTTATGTTTTAGTTACAAAATGATTACTTTAAGAAATGTAAGTAAAGATACTTAGACAATGATCTTTAATATTGTTTTCCCACTCATTTCTCTCAGCAATATTACAGGACAATTTTATCATCAAAACCCATATATCAATAAGCTCTATTCTGTTTTGACTAAGGGAAACCACATATCCCTCACCTATTATTGATTAATTGCTAGGAAAGGAAATGCTGGTAAGATGAACATAATAAAAATAATAAATCATCCATTTTAATTTGTGAGCAAAAGATAATTGTATGGCTATGTGTTGAGTGTGTGTGTGTGTGTGTGTGTGTGTGTGTGTGTGTGTGTCTGTGTTTGTGCATGTGCATGTGTGTATGTAGATAGCATGCATATGCAAAGCTTAAAAATTATGGGGACAAGCAGAATTAGAAACAACTGCATAGCAAGGCAAACGAATTTAAAAAATAATGTAGGATGCATTGCTCCTCTGTTGGAAACTCTCTAGAGAACCACTCTTATATTTATCAGTAGCAGCACACAAAGCAGCTTGACAAATGAGGCTTTGGGCATTTTCTTCATGCACAGAGGTCACAGAAGCTTATTGATGATCTAGGAGGGATAAAGGGTTGGAAGGAAGAATTATAGCCCAAGCAGTAACAGACACAATCTGATCACAAAACCTAAATCTTCATCATTCTCTGGCTCAATCCAGCAATGTAGCAATAACGATATTAGTTAATACCATTAACTAATTTTTATAAGACAGAAGAAATGTAAAATACAATGAAATGCATAAAATTCTTCAAGATGCAAGATGGAGAAGAGTGACTCCAGTATTATTGCTATGAACATATCCTCCATAAAAGCTAGGAGCTCCCTAGGTAGCTGTTCTAAACCTTGAACTGCCTGACCATGAAGTTCAAGACAGTTCAAAGGAATCTGAAAGGCTGTTAAGTCCAGTGAATGATGATGTGTACACGTTTTACACTAAAAATGGAAGAACCAAGTCATCGTTTCTACAGTTTCTTCTTATCTTCATTAATTTCATTTCTCAAGTGTGTTACTAGCTACTCATAAATGCTTCAGCTAGTGGATACATACAAATGAAATCAGAGTAAAGAATTTTTTAAAATTAGCTGTGGACAGTAGAGCTGTTGCAGTGCAGAGGATTTTATTTTTATTATGGGAAAGAATGTGTATCTTTTTTTTCCAAAAATTCAGAATTTTATTTTCAACAATACCTATGGTTTTGCATTACAATCATATTTAGTCATTTCCAAAGCTTGGAATTCCTATACCAGTTTAGCAAAAATCATCAAGCAGGAGAATAAGCACATAAACATTTGATAATTTTACCTTCATACCAACAGTCACAAATAAAAATACTTCAAGTGTTATCTGCAATTATACCAATAAAACTAAAGTATAAGTATAGGAATAGAGAAATAGGTTACTAAGTTATTTGTATATAACATATAGCTAGCTAGATAGATAGATAGATAGATAGATAGATAGATAGATAGATAGATAGAGATTTTCTAGTCATGCTGACATATTAACAGTATACATGATGTTTTGAATACATTTATACATTGTGAGATAATTATTGCAATCAAGCTATCTAACATGTGTATTATGGCAACCATTATGCCATACGCTGCCTCTGTAAGTAAGTTTGACATTTTCAGAATCCACTTATAAGTCCTTGCAATAGCAGTCTGTCTTTGCCTTGGCTTCTTTTATATGGCATCATGTTCTCTAGATTATTCTGTATTTCTTTTTTTAATGACAAATGATTTTCTTACATATATTTATACTGTATTTCCTTATCTTTTAATTTGTCTGAAGTCACTTTGTGTGAACAGATGATTGTTGATATATTGTTCCCATGCTGGTTTCATTTTCTTTGGGAACACAAGAAGTAAGTTACATTTATGCCAATTTTACTTACAACATTAGTTCTAGATATCTTTGAGTATTTAAAGTCTTTTATGAGAATATCAGTTATCTACAAAGAGCTAATATTTATGTGGATGATTTGTTTTTTTTTCTTTGCACAATCCCGTTGTCTAAGGTGTCTACCACTATGAGATGAAGATAGATACCATTACCTTGTTCTTGAACTTGAAATACACAGAAGCTTTGTTTTTTTCTTTTTCTTCACAGACAAGTATGCTAGTGTTTCATATGTGACCTTTATTAAGCTGAGATAGATTTATTCTATCCTTAAGTGCTGGCAGATTTATCATGAAGGCATGCTTAATTTTGTCAAATGACTTTAATATATCTACTTAAATGGCTATATGATTTTTATCTTCCATTCTTTAATGTATTACATTTATTACTTTTGATGGATCACTCAAGCCAGATCCATCCTGAAAGCCTCCTTCCTGAGGTCTGGGGAAGCATTCAATAGTCCTATCCAGTTTTTATCCTATGAACACAACAGTAAACAGCATGGTAAGACTCCCCTGAAGTTACAATAGTGGCACTCATATGTTGGTGGTGGCCATCAGATATCCTAATGGACATAAGGTCTGCCTGACAAGAGGAAAATTGTGTCTTTTACTACAAAGTCCACAACACTTGATGAGGTCTGTGAGGTCATGGAACTTGTTGGGGGTGTGTGTGCTTCTACTACCACTTTACTAGACAAGCATAATTTGTAAGTACATTCCAAAACTTATCCATATGCTTATAAATAAGTTATTGTGTTCATTCTACCAGCATTTCCTTTCCTAGCAAGTAATCAATAAAAGGTGAACGATATGTGGCTTCTCCTTAGTCAAAACAGAATAAAGCTGTTGATGGATGGGTGCTGATGATAACATTAACCTGTAATATTGCTAAGAAAGGTGAGTAGTGGAAACAATAGAAAAGATAATTAGCTAAGTATCTTTACTTACATTGTTTAAAAAAAGAAATCATTTTACAACTGAAACATAACAAAAAGGATTGTGATTTCTGAGGTAGTCACATTTTATATACAAAAATTTAATGAAATGTTTTTGAAGTCAGAATCTCCTTATTCATAGTGAAGTTCCCCACCATGCCTAGCTGGAATGCAACAGACATTATCATCATTCCTGGAAAAACAAATAACAGAATGTGATTTCATTTTTCCTGCCTTGGATGATATCATAGTTTGCTGCATTTTAAAGTTGAAAAGTGTTAGGAGTATTGGCACACACCTTTAATCCAAACATTTGAAAGGAAGAAACAGAGACAGATGAATATCTGTGACTTTGAGGGCAGCCTTTGAGTTCTAGGGCAGCCAGAGCTGTAAATGAGATCCTGTCTGAAAAAAGAAAAGAAAAGAAAAAAAACTGAAAAAGTCCATATTATCATACTAATGGGGTAAATATATTTACAGACCAAGAAAATGTAAATGAAACAATTCTAAATTGTGTTACTATTTTGGGATTTTTAAAATTTTTAAAATATATTTATTTTTTTTTTCATTTTACATACCGACCCCAGTTCTTCTCCCCTTCTCCTACCTCCTCACCTCCTTCCCACTCTACCTCCATCCACTCCTCAGAGTGGGTAAGGTTTGATTTCAGTCACTAGATGATCCCTCACTTAGAACATCTTTCAGATAGTTCAAAGTTGTGTCAAGTTGATCATTAAAATCAAATTTTAAGCATATGATTAGAGAGCTTGAAATAAAAGTTAAACAGTACCCCAGGACTGGTAGACATTTTCATCATCCATCAACCATTCACTTTTACCCTTTGACTTGATGAGGAAACTGGTAATGGGCACTGGTACCTGCTTTAAATTCATTCTGGAGATTCTAGAGCCCCAGGCAAGAGTGAAAATATCATGGTTTGCAAAGGAAGGAATACATGGGAACCATTTGATGTACAGCTGATTTATTCCTTTGGATTGTGAAAGAACTAACTGATCAAGTACTGTAAACCTCCCCTTTTCCTGTTGTGTTCTCTTAAATTTTGGAGTTCTATAGTATCCACCTGCTGCTGTTCCTTTCAATGATTTCTAGAGACTTTTGTCTTTAATGTTTAACTCCATTAGCTACTCCTAATCACCCAGAAGACAAAATTCACAATGAACTTTAATATTATTTCAATACCTTTTATTTGTATTTAATACACTTTTATGGGACAGATTACACTTTTTTCTTATATAGTAATTTTTATTATGGAATTGGTACATAACATTGCTTGGTATATAGGTGCTCTGTAGGATCCAAAATGTCTAATTTGAATTGTTTCTTGTAGACCACTAAAGCGAGATTTTGATACTTTATGAGTCAAATTATGTGATAATATTGTCCCCAAACCCACTGTAGATATTTAAATCTCCACCTATTTAAATCCATATATTTTTCCACTGATTAAAAGATGCACAGCGAACATAAGCATAACAGTACACAAGCTTGAAAACATCACAAAATTAAATGGATAATCTAGTTTATTTTTGGGGAGAACAAGAATGAGTGAATACTGAAAGATGGAAGAATTTCGAGGCTTTTAAAACAGAGAGCATAACAATACTATCATAGAGATGATGAGCACATGGTTTTTAAGTATAGTGTTTACAGAATTCCTTTAACTGTGGGTCAGTCAGATGGTACATTAAGATGTTTGGATCTTTAAGCAGAACATGAAAGTGGTATATTTAACACATAAGAATTGAATTCTCTCAAGGGAAAAAAAATGAAAACATGTGACAACAAAGGAGTAACACACTCCAATAAATAAAGATGTTATCAAGAGTAATCCTGTACTCTGATGACAAATAGAAGCAGAAATGATGTCCTGTCTAACTGTGATGCTTGAACTATGTTGGATTGACCAAGTGTGCAGGCAGTGTGTGGATTATCTGATTAGGCAAGGGACTGAACCTAATCCAATATTTTTTTTCTGTTGTTTTTTCTTTTAATTTGGTCATTATTTCTTCATAGCTTCTTGTGCTTGTACAATATGTTTTCCCTTCCACTTCCTCCTGAAATATTGAGAGATGTTCTAGAAACTAAGTTAAAAACTCAACAATAATGTATTTATAAGCATTATATAATTTTGTCAAAAACTCTCTGTGTAAATGTTTTTGAAGTTACTCTACCACTGTTTCCTTTCTTGCTCCTTAAACGTGTGGAAAAACTCTTGAAGTAAATGTCAGTAATATCTTCTCTATATGTGTAGTGCACAAGCCTGCTATAAAAATGGCGGCTCTTGACTCCTTTCTCTTCATGCTGTCTCATTGCTTATAGTTAACTTCCATTTACTTTCCTTACACTCTTCAAGTTTTGAAATATTTATCTCTACCTATCCTATCTCTATTGGGAAAGGTATATATTTTACAATTTTACCATTTTCATTCTTCGTCTATTAACCTACATAATCAGGTAAGAATAAGTATTTAATTGAATTTATTTTATTATAAGGAGTCATGAAGATTCACAGGTATACACAGAAATGCTCATTACTGAAATTTCTCACACTAATGGTACAAATGGAATTGAATATGCTCTATTTGCTACATGATGAACAGTGTCAGACAGACCTAGATTCCTTCATAATAACCTTCAGCACCTACATTGCCATGATAAGAATTCAAATCCACAGATAATCTCAAGTAACTTGTACAAATGTAAACACTATCCATACTAAGAAATGGCTAATAAATGCATCAAACATTAAAACCATATTCTTTGAAGTGCAGGTTTAAGGTCATGGCAACATCAAAATTCTGCTAGGTAAGGGAAGGAGAAATTAAACAATTCATTAAAAAAAATTCCAGGTGGAAAGTAAACATCTGTTAACATGAAGCAGCTATACAGTAATCAAACACATCCAAATTAAAGCAATAAAAAGGTACATTTAAAACCTATTAAATTAACAAAAGTAATACCCAATGCTAATGAGCTTGGGATAAAACTGGTACCTTCCTACATTAACCAGTAGTAATGGAATTTGGTGCAAAACTTTTGAAAAACAATGTCATAATATAAGACTTTGAAAATTGTTCCCACACAATAAGTTTTCTAAAACTAAATTTTGAATTAGTTTAAATGTACAAATAGAAAACAATATTTTCATCTCTAAGATATTATTTAAAGCTATTTGGCATTTTAGAATGGCAATAAAACAATGGAAAATGTCAAAAATGATTCAAATCTCATATTTTAGTATTATATAAGGCAGCAGAATTTTAAACCTTCGGGACATTGTGCATGTTTATGTTCAAACAATGAAGCATAGCAAACTATAAAAGTAATCATTGGCCTATTGTTTGGGAATTATTTAGTTGATTTTATTTTCAATCCTCTTTTCTTGTATGGTTTTAATAATAGTTTGTGTAAGGATTTTCATAATACAAAATAATATTAAAATTACAGCTTTCCTTATTAATACATTAAGTTTGGAGAAATTAAAATCAAGCTATGTGGCTTTTTGTGCACAGGGAGATTTGTTTAGAAGGGAAATGTAATTCAGAAAGAGAGTTAAAGATGCCTTGAAAGAACAAAAGTGTTATTTAACCAGATTCAGACTTTGTCTAACTTATTGTTTGATATAAGGGTAAATAAAGCCCAGACACTAATGCCCTTCATAGTGGTATTCAATTTTCCACTGGACCAAATTCCATCTAGTCACAATTTAAGATCAAACATGTGGAAGAGAAGAATGAATAGAAAAGAAGTCAAATTTAGTAAAGAGTTTGCACTCTGCTTGGTAGAGGACTCTGCTATTATCTAGGCTCCATTTTTCCCCAGGCTTACTGGTGCAGGATTATATTCTCAAGTGTACAGATACTCAAGCTGAAGGACAGTGAGTTCAGAGTCAGCCTGTGTTAGAGAGTAAGCTCACAATTAGCATGGGCTATAAAGTGAGACTGTCTCAAAATAAAAAGGAAAAGGTAGGCTGAGTGCATGATATTGCATTTGATTTAAAAATAGAGAAAAGGGGAAGCAAATAGAAAGCAAATTAAAATTCCACCACAGGCAATTCAAGGGGCCAAGAAGTTTGCTGCTGTTCTTGTTTTGTGTTCTTTGTTCCTATGCTTGCTTTACTGTAGTGGGTCTTCATTATTAGAGTATGAGCCACCCATTTTACTTTCCTTCCCCTGGCTAGACTTCCCCTAAATTATCTTGATGCTCTGGAGCTAATTCGGATTGCTTTTCTCTACAATCACACACACACACACACACACACACACACACACACACACACACACACACACACAAATAAACATGGTTTCTGTTAGGTGCTGCCCAGAATTAAGAATTAAGGAGACTATTACATATCCCGTTATCTGAATGTTATTGATTAGTCTGTATTTTCTCAGTGCAATGAAAAGTTATTTCATACTTAATGTATTAATCATTCAAGTGTAGCTTTTCTATGAACCTTAGAATGCAAACTAAACAAACAGAAACCAAAAGAAACTCTAGGACATCCACGGTTGCAAAGTCAGTCAAAACTCATCTCATTTAGCTATCTATATTTTATCTACTAACAACCAATATTTTCTCATGGCTCCTTTTTTATCTATATTGATTTATGTCATCTTAATGCAAATCACTATTCTATGTTATTCAGTAGTCAATAACCAATGTATGAGTTTTAAACATAAGCAACCTTTAAGCTTGCTCTCCTGTTTTCTAAATATTCTTTTTATGATTTTGTTTACATTTTTAAGTTGACTTTCTTGTGATGAATCTATTTTAGTTGTCATTGGAATTTCTATTCTTCCTTTCTAGTGTGAATTATATTCTTTTCCCATTTATCTCTCTACATCATGAGTGACTTAACAAGTAACAGCTTAGATGAGCTCCCGATGTTTGAGGAAAGGGAAGCTCATATTTCTTGCCAATAAATTTAATACAATTTAATGTAAATGGTATTTGGTTTTTTTGAACCTCTGAATTGTGATTAAAGTCTATGAGATAGTAAAAATCAATAATCTCAAGTAAGTTATAAAAGTCCACAGTATTGTTTCAGAAACTCCTTTTTCCATAGAGTGAACTTGTGATTTAGATGAAATTGCTTTTCTTATTGTCAATGATAATATTTATTGTGCCTATTCATGCCAGAGTACTATAGTCATCAAGATAAAGAGAAACATGGTCCTTGTAGAACTATTTACATTTCAGACTGTAAACAAAATAAGTAATTCCCTTTTTCTAACTTCTTCCTACCTAGTCTTAGAGTGACTGTACTATGAGAGAAAATGATGCCCTCCCCTTAAGTAACTATTAGCAAACATTAACTGCCCATGAAGGGATTGTGTATTACAAATACTTCCTTTATCCATAATGGAAAGTTGGGGACCAAATCTTGTGCAGATCTTATGAAATGCTGTGTAATCACAACACTGTCATACTGACTGGCTGCATTTCACAACATGTTTTTCCTCCTCTGGCTCTTAATTTCTATCAAAATTCCTGTGAAATAGTTGCCATGAACGCATATTCCTCTTCGGGTGATTTTCTTAACAAACAAGTTTTGGGCATCTTCTTTTACTCCATGTGCTTGAAAACTTTCATTGAAGGTAGTATCATTATCAAATTGTAGATGAATTTCTAAATGGTCTTATTAAAAAACAAACAAACAAACAAACAAAAAAACCATGCAGCCAGAAATTTGGGTTAAAGCCTGAGAGAAAGATCAGAGGAACAGGACAAACCATGAGCTAACCTCACCTCACTAACACCTCAGCTTCCAAAAAGACCTTCTTCCTATATGTGCATGTTTATATGCCTTTTCTGTTCTGTTCTCTCATTGACTCCCTCTGTTCAGCTATATCACTTCCTCTTCTTGCCCAGCTCTGTCACTTCCTGTCTGTCTGTATAGACCTCCAGACCTCTATGGTTGACTAATATTGGAATTAAGGTATGTTTCCTTAATTCCAGTGTGGCCTTGAACACACAAAGGTTCTGCCTGCTAAGGATTAAGGGCATGTGCTACCACTGCCTGACTTCTTTGTTTACATAAAATGGCTTGCTATTTACTCTAATCTCCAGGCAAGATTTATTTATTAAAGCACAAATAAAATATCACCACATCAAAATAATATAGAACACTTCTGCTGTCTTAATAAAATAATTGTAATTTATAATATCACAGCTAAGCTAAAGCAATTTACTAATTATTATTGGTAATTCATGTGAGACTATTTCTCCTATTATATTAATACGTGTGTGTGTGTTATGTAATATATATATATATAAAATTCCAACTACATAGGCAGTAGTTGAAGTGGGAGGATCTATAAGTTCAAGACCAGTCTGGCAACAGAAGGAGATCTTGTCTCCACATAAAAAGAAAAAAAAAAGGCTAAGAGTAGCTCAACAGTAGAGTTTGGCACTATTTGTAGGGTCCCGAGTTTAATCCTGAGTAGAGAAAATAAGCAAGCAAAATACAACAAACAAATCAAAACTCCACTATGGGCAATTCAGGGGTCAAAGCTTTTTGTTTGTTTGCTTGTTTGTTTGTTTTTTTGTGTGCAGGGTCTTCGTTACCCATAACATGTGCCAATTATAAATCTCAACTTCATGTGAGACTGTTTCTCCTCTTAGGAAAGGGAATTCTGGTCCTGGGGTGGAATAGCTTTTGTAGATTTGCTAAACATAGTATTATGGGGTAATCTAAATAAGGTTTGAGGATGCAAATACTTACTTTTGTATAAATAGCTCATAAGCAATAGTTAAGCAGCTTAATAAAACTACAAAGAAGAAAGAAAATGAGATCTATGATGTCACAATTTGTACAATAATTCAGTCTATCCTTAATGTGGTGAATATCTTAATATGGCCTTCCAAATGTGGTAAGTATTCATTTGCCCATCAAAACTATAGAGCAGGGACCAGTTCATATTAATTTGGGAAGATGAAATGGAGTGCTCTGAAAGCAAATATGCAAGATTGTTCAGGAAAGTAGAGAACCTTACGTGATCTTTTCAATATGTATCATGGTTTAAATCCACTCCAGAGTCACAAGATGAGAGAGATGAATGAATGCTTGTGCTCAACTTGATTTTTCATTCTTCTTTCTTGTTCTTCTTTTTTCATTCAGCCTTGGACCCCAGCCAATAGAATAATGCCACCTATATCAAGATCAGTCTTCCCTTCCAATTTAAACCACTCTGGAAACAACCTGGTAAACACACCCACTGGTATGTCCCCTAAGTCTCTAGATTCAGTCACGTTAACAAGTTAACAGTGCAGATTAACAATAACAACCCTTCCCTGTCACTTTGACAACAAAACACTCATTTTAATTCATAATATCCTACACCCAGGTCCAAAAGCCTCATATTCTTTTCATAATGCAGTAAGAGTCAATATCACAAAGTCCCCAGAACCTTTTACAGTCTGAATACCATTCAAAAGTGCAAAGTCTCTTCTGAGACTCAAGACAAATGCACAACTTTGACTCTTTATAAAATTACCAAACAAGCTGGGCCGTGCTGGCAAATGCCTTATTCTCAGCACTTGGGAAGCAGAGGCAGGCTGATCTCTGTGAGTTTGAGGCCAGCCTGGTCTACAGAGTGAGTTCCAGAACAGCTGGGTCTATATAGAGATACCCTGTTTTGAAAACAGGGGGAAGATACAAAATGATTTACATACATTCAACATCCAGTGATCCCCACTAACTATCCTTATTTCTAAAGAAAGGAATGGAGGGATAGCAAGAAAAGACTGGATCAAAGCTCTGCAGCTTTTGATACCATCTGAGCTCTAACCTCCCATTCTGATGCCTGCAGCACATGTAGCCTCTCTCTTGGGCCATCCTCATTCTGTGCTGGCTATGCTTGCTGGGAATCTCAAGGCTTTGGCATCTCTAGCATTCTGAGTTCTCTATTGC
Source organism: Onychomys torridus (assembly GCF_903995425.1). Taxonomy (NCBI): domain Eukaryota; kingdom Metazoa; phylum Chordata; class Mammalia; order Rodentia; family Cricetidae; genus Onychomys; species Onychomys torridus. The sequence continues at coordinate 32,100,825 of NC_050454.1, forward strand.
AATTTGAGCTTTGCCTTTACAGCTCATACACTGGTCTCAACTCCTAACAGAGAATACAACCCTGCCACACTGATTAGCTACAGAAGCTTTCTGGAACATGAGCTCAGATCTCTGGGACTCCACAACCTTGCATTTTTCATTCCTGAAGAGCCAGCACTGTGTGGATGCTTACTGCCAAGTTCTGCCTCCAGCTTAAGATCTAATCTGACCCTTAAGATGACAGCTGTCGTGTTCTCTGTGTACTGCAGACTTGTCTGTGTTTGCTTCTGGTCAGAGAATAACTTCAGTGCCTTTGTCAATTCAGACAATGAACCTTTTTTTCAGAACGTTTTGCATTTTCACAATTGTAACCTTTGATGTGTAGGGTCTTGTCAAGACATCTATTATTATCCAGATGGTGAGTGTCAGATATGTTTCCTTAATCTTATAAAGTTTTAAAAGTATTGAGTTGTATGCTCTGTAACCTTGGTGGCTGCAACTTTAAACTCCCCTGTGTTGTTTTCCTGGTCAAAATACACTATTACTATTATTATTGTTGTTGTTGTTATTATTATTATTATTATTATTATTATTATTATTATTTTAATGTTTCTTTAACTGTGTATCTGACTAAGAGCAGCAAGCTTTAACCACCACTTTTTTCCTGGCTATGGAAAAAAAAACAAACCTGACAAATGCTGTCAGACTCAGACTGTGACTCCTAGAAATGTCAAAGAAGCTACATTCATGAAGTTTCATCAACATGGCTGCCTAAAAAGGCCTGAAGAAGAGCAAAATCAAAATACACTAACATGTAGGGAGCACATCACAACCCTATATGGAACCCCAGCACTAGACAAATGACTACAAGCAGCTATGTAAAGCCAAGAGTGGGAGAAATTGTCTTCTCCATGAAAAATACCCAATTGTTATCCAAAACCAAGTGCTATTATGCAACAAAGGAAACATTGAATGGATTGTACAGATTATATTAATATATTCAGGAAAACATATGCATATGTGTTTGTTATGAATTTAAAAGTGAGGCCATTAATTTTAGGGAGCAAGGAAGAACACATGGGAGGAAAGGTGGAAATGCTATAGTTATATTTTAAACATTTCAAAAAACAACTTAAGGGAGGTGAAGTTTATTCTGGCTCACAGCCTTGGTTTATGATCCATCATCACATGGGCAAGGCAATACAGGGGGATGTTTTCTAGAGGGCACAAGGCACTTTGTCACACTGTATGTTTTGTCCGAATCAAAGTGAGACAAATCCTGACAGTTCTTTTCATCCTGTGTCTTCTATCTAGGGCCTCAAACAATGGTTTGGTGCTACCTACTTTCAAGGTGAATCTTCTCTACTTGGTAAAACTTTCTGAGAATTTTTTTTTCACAAATATAACTATAGATGTGTCTCCTAAATAATTCTAAATCCAGAGAAGCTGCCAATGCAGATTAACTGCTGCAGAGATGTTCTTAATAAACTAGATTCATCAGGCTTAGAAGATAGAAGGATGAAACAATCCTGACTAAAGTTGGTGAAGATGAAGGCTTTGTTGTTTGTTAACTGTCATTACATACTTGAGTTATGAGCCATAATTTTAACATATTATGCCTAATGGCTGCTAAAGCTAAAACGAAACTTAAAGACCAACTCTTACAACTAGAAATGAGTGATCCAAGTCTTACCTAAGCTACGTGCTATGAACAAAGTCACATTGTTAGTGGGTGGCCGGGCCTCACTGTGCATAAGTCTGCAGAGGAGAATGTTTCTTTCAATGTTCTTTCTTACAAGTCATAGTGGAAATTATCCAGTTTGCAATTTTAATAATCAGCAGGGTTTTTTTTCTGTAACCAAATTCTTCATACATAGAGATATATGATTGTCTAAAATGAATAATCAAAAGCTTTCTGTGTAGATTTTCCACCTATCCAACATTTAAATTACCATTAAGCAATACTTAGGGATAACTCAGTTCTCTAATGAATTAAGGAACAAGTGAATCTCTTTAATCAATTATCTCAAAACATACCCATACACACACCCCACACACATGTTCATGCATGTGCACACACACACACACACACACACACACACACACACACACACACACACCATATCAGAAGAAGATTATTTAGTTTATTTTTCCTGTAGCACTCAAAGATTCATTATTGTTATGATTAAAAATCCTGAATTATGAGCTTTAGTGCCATTATCTTTTTATGTAACAGATTATATTCATCTTTGAAAGACACCTTTACCAATGGCATTGCAACTTCAGCCCGGTGAAATATGTTGACCTACATACTTACAGGAATTTTAATCTATATGCTTTTTCTCACTTAGAATTTTCCATATGGCAAAGAAATGCTGTCTGATATCATCCATTTTTATCTTACAGTATTTTTTTTTTTTTTTTTTTTTTGTGGAGCTGATGATTGAACCCAGGGCCTTGTGCTTGCTAAGCAAGCACTCTACCACTGAGCTAAATCCCCAACCCCTTATCTTACAGTCTTTGATCTGCTTTGTTTTACCCCTTATTTTTCTTTCCATTCAAATATGAGAAAAAGAATACCATGCATACTTATTTGGAGCACTCATTCATTACTCTGTATTTAATATATGAATGCTAAACTGAGGTTACTTCTAAAACCTAACTTCTTTTCCTTTATTAAACAATCAAGTGTTTATGTGCCAAAGATGATTATATTTAAATTGAGGATGATAGGAGAGCTTTCTCATTAAATTTTTGAAAAAATGGAATGAGTTACTTTGTAGGAAGTTCTTGGATTAGAATTTAACACATAGTAAATTACTCAACAAATTATAGCTAGATGTAATATATTTATATTGAATTCTAATTATCTATTCAAAGATTGAAGACTATTTTCAATTGTACTACTAACAATATCTCACAAATATGGGTGAAATTATGTATAAAATTCACTGTGCTCTCATGTCTTTCTAACTCAGAAGCCATCTCAGACACCATCTGTCTGTTTCCTATAGACTTCCCATAATTTTCACATAGCTATCCTGCTACCTTGAAATTTCTTATGATAGACAATCATGCCCATCACCTTCTTAAAATTTACAGAAGGGCATTGCTTCCAATTTCATTGAGATTAGATTCTCCTTTATCTTGGAATTATTTTCTATCTCATTTTCCCCATCCATTTACTCACATCTTGCTTCACAAAAATTTTTTCTCTACTCCCTGAAGTCTATGTACTTCATTTGTTAAACATTTTTGTTGCACATGTATAAGTAGACACATGTGTAGTTGAAAGGTTTCTCTGGGCCCTCCAGTCCTGCAGCCACTCAGACCCAAGTAAACACACAGAGGCTTATATTATTTATAAACTGTATGGTCTATGGCAGGCCTCTTGCTAGCTAGCTCTTATTTATTAAATTAACCCATTTCTATTCCTCTGTTTTTCCATGTGTTACTTTTGGCTTACTGGTCTTCTGGCATCTTGGTTTTCCTTTAGAGACAGCTGGTGTCTCTTCAGACTCCATCATTCTCTTTCCAATCTCTTTCCTTTCCTACCTGCCTCCAAGGTGCCTTGCCATAGGCCAAAGCAGCTTATTTATTAACCAATGGAAACAACATATATTCACAGCATACAGAAAGACACAGACATCCCCCAGCATACATATGTATTTATATGTGTTTGGAGGTCAGAGTTTGAGGATGGGTGTCTTCCTTCCCCTAAACATTTACCAAAGCATTTCTGCTTCACACAAATAAAATATGTTGGCTTCCCATGTTCCAAGTCACTTAAATACATGGCTTATTTTCCTTAAGTATCTCTCTCTCTCCCTCTCTGTCTGTCTGTTTCTCTCTCTTCTCTTCTCTTCTTCTCTCTCTCTCTCTCTCTCTCTCTCTCTCTCTCTCTCTGTGTGTGTGTGTGTATGCTTACAATCTGTAAGGTCCATTTTGCATTGTTAGTTGTTAATACATATGTTCTTTAGTACTGAGTACTTAGTATTCAATAATCATTTAGTATTCAATAATCATTTACTCTTCCTCTGAAAAATGTAAGCCACCCCAATTAAATGTTTTTTTCTTTATAAGAGTTGCTGTGGTCATGGTGTCTCTGCACAGCATGAGAAATCCTAGCTAAGATATGACACAACAGCCCTAAATTAACCAAGACACATTTTTACAGTCTTCCTTTCCTATTGTCATCCAGTCGTTTTTCTATTTCCTCAAATATCCTGTGTTGTTGAAACTTATTCACGTGGTAGATACAATCTACAGGGTACCAGCTCCCCACTCCTCAGTCATGTCTGATTGTATGACTATGGGAAATGGTTGCAGCTTCATCTTTCTTCCTGAGTCTGATCTTTCCAATGATCTTTACAAGGTGCTCTTGAGAGAGAATGTGGAGTTTCAAGAAACATGGATCCTGACAGTTACCATGCACAAGAGACTTAAGAGGCTTCTATCTGTTCTCATGTGGTCTTCATTTATCATGGTCTGTTATTCCTTGTTCTCTCTTTATGTTCTTGATCCAGCTGGGATCTCCTGCTCCCCTAAGCTTTCTTTCCCTCAAACGTTGCCCTTCATTACTCCCACTGTCGTTCAGGTTGTTCATGTAGATCTCATCCTTTTCTCTGTCATTGGGTGATCCCTGTGTCTTTCCCAGGGTCCTGTTTTCTAGGTAGCCTCCCTGGAGTTGTATAAAATGCTAGTCATTTTTGTTTTACATCTAGTATCCTACTATGAGTGAGTACATACCATGTCTGTCTTTCTGAGTCTGGGTTACCTCACTCAGGATGATTTTTTCTAGATCCATCCATTTGCCTGCAAACCTCATGATGTCATTGTTTTTCTCTGCTGAGTAGTACTCCATTGTGTATATGTATCATATTTTCTTCATCTATTCTTCAGTTGAAGGGCATCTAGATTGTTTCCAGGTTCTGGCTATTACAAACAATGCTGATATGAACATAGCTGAGCAAATGCCCTTGTGGTATGATTGAGCATTCCTTGGGTATATGCCCAAGAGTGGTATAGCTGTGTTTTGGGGGAGATGGATTCCCAATTTTCTAAGAAAGTGCCATATTGATTTCCAAGGTGGCTGTACAAGCTTGCATTCCCACCAGCAGTGCTAGAGAGGTCCCCAGAAATCCACAATGATACATCCACTGTAGACTACTAGCAATGGTCGAGAGAAAGCCTGATCTGACCTAGTCTGGTGATCAGATGGATAAACACCCTAACTGTCATGCTAGAAATCTCTTCTAATAACTGATGGAAGTGGATGTAGAGATCCTTGGCCAGGCCCCAGGTGGAGCTCCAGGAGTCCAATTGTCAAGAAAGAGGAGGGACTGTAAGCGTGTGAATTGTTGAGACCAACATTGGAAAAGCAAAGGGACAAATATCCAAACTAATGGAAACACATGAATTATGAACCAAAAGCTGTGGAGCCCCCAGCTGGAGCAAGCCCTCTGGATAAGTGAGACAACTGAATAGCTTGAACTGTTTGGGAGGCATTCAGGCAGTGGGACCTGGACCTGTCCTTAGTGCATGAGCTGGCTGTTTGGAACCTTGGGCTTACACAGGGACCCTTTGCTCAGCCTGGAAGGAGGGGACTGGACCTGCCTGTATTGAATCCACCATGTTGAATTGAATCCCCAAGGGAGTCTTGGCCCTGGAGGACATGGGAATGGAGGGGAGGAGGAAAAGGTGGGGGCAGGGGTGGGAGGGGGGAGGACAGGGGAACCCATGGCTGATATGTAAAATTAAAACACAAATATAATTTTAAAAATGTAAAAAAAGAGAGAGAAACTTAAGAGGCAAATATTAAGAACTTGGTAGGTGTAGAAAACTACCTTTTCCTAAAGGTAGCTGCTCCCCTGTGTCCACAGTCCAGGCCTTGTATAATGACACTTGATTTCGCAGATTAGTGAAGGACACCTTTGGAATCTACAAACTTGAACATTTTCAGAGCCATAGAGATACTTCAGTATTTAACTATGTTTCTGTGTGAATGTATATGGATCTGCATAGTTAACATATTTACATTTTAACTTGAGGCAGAAATCAAAGTTTTAGAAAAGATGAAAAAGGTGGAATTTTGAATTCTGGCCCTGGAGATCACTGGCTGAACTTGTGAAAAATCTCTTAATTAGTATAGACTTCAACATAGTCATCAAAATAAATTGGCTGAGTTTTCGAACATTTCTCTTTTTGTTTACATTTATGCCCTAGATGATCTCATTCAGTCACACGGCTTTAAATGCCATGTTTATGCTGGCAACTGTCAAGTGTACAACTCCAACATAAAGCTTTCCTGAAATCTAGGGGTTTGTTTTTTCCCTTACTGCTGTCATCAAGTAGACTTCTGTTAGTTTCAACCTTTGCATGCCCAGAAATGACATTGCTGAATGCTCATAACTCTTGCTTATCTTGGCAAAGAGGTAAATCTGGAGCATCTAAGACAGTGTATGTCTATCCCAAAAGTGATTCATTTTTCATTCTCACTGGGAAAAAATCTCTCTTTTCTTCCTTTTGGCTTCTCATCAATGTCAAGGCAAAAGTCAGTCTTTTTATTTGTACCACTCCTGTTGCTCTCCCAACTCTTCAAATTCTCTCATACTGTATACATGAGGTGACATGACAGCTCATACTCTTGACCTACTCTCTCATAAATTCAGAATCAGGACACCTCTTACCCCTCACTGAGAACATAGATCAAGCTGATGTCATCTCTCATTGGAATTCCAACCTAGTTTCTCTAATTCTACTCTCACATTCCCTGAAAATAGCTGTTTACAAAAAAACTACTTCAGTAGTCCTTTTAAAAGTGTAGGAAGGTTGATGTTGGTCTATTGGTCTGATGCATTTGGAGCATGAGTCTATTCAGAAACCAAACTTAAATTTAGCTAACTCATCCAACCTTATATAGCCTACAAAATAACTAAACTGAAAGTTATTTCTTCAATTTAATTTTAGGCATTTAACTTTTGTTTTCTCTATCATACTCCTTCTCAGTTACTGTCTGAGTCTTTCTGGTTTCCCTTAATATCTCTACTTCCTCGCTTGCACCATAGAAAGGGTATCTGAAATTCACTCTGTCACCTGTTGCTCTTTGTGCTTTATTTTTATTCATAGTACTTATCAGTCTTTATTATGTGCATTGGTATTTCATAAAGCTACACATATTTCTACCATATAACCATATATAATATTCATACACACTTTTCTTAACTGTTTATACCTAAACAAATATGAATCTTGTGGGAGAAATACAATATTGTTTACATTGTTTCTTGTCAGAGAAAGGACACAACAACATCATGTATTAATAGTTTTTACAGCAATTGTCAAAATCAGCAAAGCCTTCACAAAGAAGGTAGACTTATTTATGAATTGTGTATTAAATAAACAAAAGACAAAAGTGTATTTTGGGGAGACCTGATTGTAGAGAACACCACTATTCTTGTTATGCCCCATATGCAACTTTGAATATAGATTAGTAAAAATATAGGGGCAACAAAGACAAAAGCAAACATGCATTGTACTAGACTTCTTTAAAATCCAAAGAAGTAGAAAGCACATTTGATTTCACTATTCTAAGTGATAAGACAAATGCATTAAAGGAAAAAATATATATAAAAAGTGTTGTATGGGAACTCTGTAATTTCATACAAATTAAGGTAACTAGCAAAATTTCAGGGTAGATGAACATGTATGTGGTAAGACACAGTTATGGCTAGGTGCTCCAACATATTCTATGTGCTTTAATGTGGCATTTATCAGTACTGAATAGCATTATGTCTAACATTGATAGAATTCTCAAAATGTTTCAAAGTTTATTTGTATTCCTTATATTATTCTATTTTCCAACATTTTATCAGTGGTTAGCATAAGTGCCACCCATGAAGAAGTTAGGGCTAAGAACAGCAGGATGCATGTTGGGGCACATTTGTTGTGATAGTGTATGGAATTCATTAATGAGAATCAGGCAACAAAAATGTAAAAGGATTTTTAAGTGAGGTGCCATTAAAAAGTAGAGTGTATACACACAGGAGGTATTTAATGTTTCTTATATTCTCTCTATTATGCATTTTAATATTAACGTTGTGAACTTGTGTTGACAAAACAGCACACATCAGGAATACATCGTCTTTCATTTATCTGGTAGAGATGTAATAAAGTAAGATAATCAGCAATCGACTGTATCTCATACTATAGCTTCATGTTCTATGGATGTTCCATGCTTCTCCCTGTCTGCCAAGTTAACCATTTGGCATTTCATATTGAAGTACTGCCTACTAAGGGAATTATCCAGAGATGCCAGATAATGTAATGACCCTAAGATTCATTTTCTGACAAAACATTTATGGTATTTCTATAATGTGATTATGGGAGATGGGAAGACAGGTTTGTGGTGTCTACTTTGATCCTTTTTACATGGTAATTAAGGTCAGGTTTCCAATCTTGCACACCACAGACATGGTGCTCAAATAAGATTAATAGAAATACTGTATTATATAACATGTCTTATATTAATAGAAATATATGTCATATCTTCATATTGTGAACAATTTAATGCAAGGATAGATGAACACTGGACAATTTAAATAATAAATCCTCTTTGTATATGAAAAAAATAGTAGATTGTAGTAGTGTATTGGGCTGTCCTATTCCTAAAATGGTTAAAAAGATGCTTAACTAGAACTGCCTTTGAAGACATTTTCTCAGAAGAGATATCAAGCTGATAAGATGAGAAATGTTTGGGAAATTCATAGCATTGTCTATCATGGTTGGCATTTTACAGCCTTTAAGAATTTGGAGGCCATAGATAATGAGGTACAGAAAGTGAGCTCATGAACCAGGGATAGATCCTGATCACACTTTGCTCACCCCTGATAAAGCAAGGAAGGTGTTGGTCCTGCCTCAACTGAATGAACCAGGCTTAGCTGTCCCCCTCCCTGCGAGAACTTACCCTATTGGAGGTGGGAATAATGGGCGGGATGGGAGACAGGGGGGAGCAGGAGGAGGGGGATCTGTGATTGATATGGAAAATGACTGAAAAATAAATAAATTAATTAAAGAAGAAAGCTAACCTGAAGGGAATGAAAAAAAGGGGGTAATTTAGTGGTCATGTTTATAAGTCAACGAAATTACTATAGGGCATATTTGAAAAATCAAACCATGAGTTTCAAGGATATGAACAATGATGCTGTCACGTGATCACTTGGAGGAAAATCTATAACCTAGTTGAGTGCTTGAGAATGAATGCACTATGATCATGAGTACTCATGTCTTGACTGCAAAATCACTGAAGACATATCATTAATTCCTCTTCCTCAATTATTGGCATAAATATTATAGAGGCTCTTTTATTATTTACAGTTTACAAAATACTACTCCAAGAATTCCATAAACATATCTTGTTTGTATTAATTAGCTTAGAAAATACTGCCTTTATTTAAAGGAAACTAGAATTTATGAAGATTAAGCCTCCTAAATTCATAAAAATGTTTTGTTTTTTAGTAGTAATTCTAATAAAAGTTAGTTTAAATACAAAACCCAAATCTCCAAGAATATTATTGCATATCTTGATGGCCTGTTGAAAAAATTGAGTATTACTTCCTTGTCAAAGATTCCCATGTTTATATTCCCAGGATCTGAATATATTGGTAAAATACAGTTTGCAAATTTGACTTAAAGATCTTGACATATTTAGATTATTTTGGATCATCATTTGAAAAGCCTAATAAAACTGTGTGAGGTCTTACTAGCTAGAATTCAGAAGGTTACTGTCAGTTGAGAAAATCTGAAGATGTTCTGCTGCTGCTTTGCAAATAGACAAAGAATTGTGAGCTTAGGAATATTCTTCTGAGTGTGGAAACTATAAAAAAAAAAAAGAAAAAAAGAAAAAGAAATATATTACAATTGGAGTCTTCAAAGGGTGTGAAGTTACTAATTTTGACACCATGAGACTCTAGCAACCTCTGACCACCAAAACTACAAGAGGGTAGAATTATCCTGATCGTTAATTTGTCCTTATTCTGTGCACTATCAGTGGGTATGTACAGCTTGGACAGAACTGTTCAATCAAAACAGAGATGATGAACACATAAGCTAATGAGAAAATATTTGTGTTTGGCTATTGGAGGCATTTTTGCAAAGTTGCATTCTGAATCATATAACTTTTTCTATCAGTAATGCAGACAAATACTTTCCTATGCCAAATAGGTACAAACCTGAGTAAACCTGTATGTGTGTGTATATATGGAAATTGTTGAAGAGAACCAGGATAACCGATAGAGATTTTCCCCAATGAAATGAAACATGAAAACTATTTAATTAATAACAACCTGACAAGTAAAGGAGTATACATTGATAAGCACTAGAAAGATTTATAGGAGAACTTATATGAAATATAGAGAACTTATAAAGGACAAATAAAACGTTGAATGGGTAACCATTTATTGTATTTCTTCTTGACATACTGTGACAAAGAAGGTTGCAATATTTTAATCTTTGGTGCTTTTAGAAAGATGGGCCAAAAAAATTAAGTTAGGAATGTAGGGAAAGGTAAGAAAAGTGTTGAAAAGTAAAAGGGAGCAAGTGACTGAAGAGTCTCAAACCCTATGAAGATTGTGCCACCAGTTAGAGCAAGCAAAGGAAAAAGAAAAGGAACAAACACATCAAATGAATCAAAATCAGGGAAATCCCACACAGCGACATATGCCATGTTCTGTTCTTGTGACTAAAAGTGTGCTATGATCTTCACTAGCAAACAGAAAATAAATTGTGATGACATTATTGAAGGATAGTTATTTCCCAAATGTTTAATAAACTAAGTAAAATATTCACTTTATCAATCTTATTCATGTTATTGAGGATTATTAAAGTAATTAATAATAATAAAGTAACATACTAACATGTAACCAATTTTTCCCAGTGTCATTTACAAGGAATTTTATTATTTTAGTTTATTAAAAGGAAGTATCATTAGAGCTTTTTCCTACTGATTCATTAACTTTTTGCATCACTGTATTTTGGATTTTGAAAGACTGTTTTGTGATTTTGTGTATGTATGTAAAGAAACAGCTATTTACTGCAGATGGGTACTGAAGACACCAAAGTAATGATTTCACCCAGGTCAAGTTTAATTAAATGTTTTTGTGTTACTTACTTCTAGGATAATAGATTGATAATTACAGATAAATCAATAAAATGTTCACCACAACATCAATGGTGACTCAAAAAATCTGCATTCCTGAACTCCCTGGATGACTGACTGATAACTGAGCTGAATAGAGCAGCTGCCCACCCCAGAAATTATCACTGATTTTGTAAAGGACTTAATGTAAGTTTTAGGAACTTCCTGAGATTCATGAGTTCTTCATTTCCATGACTTTGTTTTGTTGACATTCTGAATCTCAAAGAGCCTATGTTGGATGGGATCTTTCAATTTGGGGGAAACTGCTATGCACCGATAGTAAATAAACAAAGGGAAATTAAAGTGTGTTTTCTCAGAATCATTTTAACTTAACATCTGTAACAATGCCTTTTCTCAAAAAATGTGATCACTGTGCCTAGGTATCAAAGAATAGAACTTCAACCTTTGAATTTTAGAGGGATGTAATTTAATCTGAAACATACCTACAGTCCAGAGGGGTGGGGAAAGAAGATGTGCCGTTCATCATTTGAGATAAATTACTCATTTTCACAGAGATTCTAGTCGTGTTTGAAGTGTTTTCTAAAGGGGGAAGAGTTATGAAGGTGTTGTATCTGTTTCACGAATCAGAATAATATGTGACATTATCCAAATAAAACAGATATGACTACATGTAGAGCAGTCTGAATGCTCAAAGTGTATTTGGGTGAAGGAGGAATACATTTTTTATTTTTTACAGAATGAAGGATGGATAAAGTAAGGGTTATTGAAGATCTTGTTCAAAGAGCACGTATCAGATAAGAAGCATCTTTAGAACAGATAGCTAGAGGTAAAATATGAGATTTCTAAGAACTGTGGAAAGGGATAAAATGATTATGCAGAAATAGATACTATATTTCACAGTTAAGATTAAAAGATTGCAGGAGATAAATTATCATTGGTAAAAACAAACAAAGCAGCAAAGATTAAAATATTCACAAGAAAGAGCCTATTTAAATTGTGAGCTCAAAATAGCAGAAAATAGAAAGCCTTCTGTCTATCTCTCTGGTCCTCATTCTTAAAGAGCAGGAAGCTGTAGTTACAATGAGAGCACTATAACCATGGCAGGGGGCTGCTCCCCATCTCATCCCAAGCCCATTCTCACAATGGGGACAGGGAGGAGGACTCACATCCTAAGCTTATCCTCACAGTGAGGAAAGGGAAGAGGGCTCAGATACCAAGCCTATCCTAGCAATAGGTCTTTAACTGAGAAGACTAGACATTATCAGATGGCCAAACACCCTAACTGTCATGCTAGAACTCTCATCCAATAACTGATGGAAGTGGATGTAGAGATCCATGGCCAGGCCCCAGGTGGAGCTCCAGGAGTCCAATTGCCGAGAAAGAGGAGTGACTATAAGAGTGTGAATTGTTGAGACCAAGATTGGAAAAGCACAGGGACAAATAGCCAAACGAATGGAAACATGTGAATTATGAACCAAAAGCTGTGGAGCCCCTAGCTGGATCAGGCCCTCTGGATAAGTGAGACCATTGGATAGCTTGAACTGTTTGGGAGGCATCCAGGCTGTGGGACCGGGACCTGTCCTTGGTGCATGAGCTGGCTGTTTGAAACCTTGGGCTTACACAGGGACCCTTTGCTCAGCCAGGAAGGAGAGAACAGGACCTGCCTGTACTGAATCTACCAAGTTGAGCTGAATCCCCAAGGGAGTCTTGGCCCTGGAGGAGATGGAAATGGAGGGGAAGGGATGGGGGGAAGGTGGGGGCGAGGGCAGGAGGGGGAGGGCAGGGGAATCCATGGCTGATATGTAAAACTAAAAAGCACATATAATAAAAAAGTAAAAAAAAAAATAAAAGACTAGACATTAAAATAAAAGAATGATTAATGTCAATTCAAGTTCTGGATTTTGATTAGTCTATATTCTAGATTCTGTATTTATGGTGATTATAGGGCAAATATTATTATGGTAAATAATACTGTCAAATCACTAAATAAAACAGCCTTTACTTACAGCCTTTCCCCATTTCTGGCATAACTTCTTCCACTACAATCACATTCTAACTATTTACATAAACTCACTGAGGAGAGATTAACAGAGTCCATTGTCTCAAGGTTTTTTTTTTTTTTTTTCTATTTAAAAGTTTTTTTTTTCCATTTTACATACCAACCACAGTTCCCCCTCCTTCTTCTCCTCTTTCCCCCCACTCCTTCCCCCTAACCCCCAACCACTTCTCAGAGATGCCATGGGGAGTCAACAAAGTCTGGCATATCAAATTGAGGCTGGACCACCCCCTTCTCCCTGCATCAAGGCTGAGCAAAGTTTCCCTCCATCAGGAATGGGCTCCAAAAAGTTCATGCACTAGAGATAAATCCCGTTCCCACTGCCAGAGGCCCCAAAACTGTCCAAGCCACACAATTGTAACCCATATTCAGAGGGCCTAGTTCAGTCCTGTGAAGGTTCCCCAGTTGCTGTTGAATAATACTTTTGCACACTGGTTTAATAAAACACTGATCGGCCAATAGCCAGGCAGGAAGTATAGGCAGGGTGAACAATGGAGGAGAATTCTGGGCAGAGGAAGGCTGAGTCAGGAGATGACAGCCTGCCATCCAGGGAGCAGCATGTAATGGCACACAGGTAAAGCCATGGAATGCCGGGTGACACATAGATTAACAGAAATGGGCTGAGTTTAAGTGTAAGAGTGAGTCAGTGGTAGGCCTGAGCTAGTGGCTGAGCAGTTTTAATTAATATAAGCTTCCGAGTGATTATTTTATAAGTGGGTCACAGGACTGAGGGGGGCTTGACATGACCTAGAGAAAACTTCCAACTACACCCAGCTGTCAGTCCTGAATCAGTGAAGTTGGGTCAGCTCTCTCTGTGGGTTTCCCCCATCATGATTGTGACTCCCCCTTGCTCACGGAATCCCTCTTTCCTCTCTGCAACTGGACTCCAGGAGTTAGGCACAGTGCTTTCCTGCAGATCTCTGCATCTGCTTCCATCAGTTACTGGATGAAGGCTCTATGATGACACTTAGGGTAGTGATTAATCTGATAATAGAGGAAGGCCAGTTCAGGCACCGACTCCACTATTGCTAGTAGTCTTAGCTGGGGTCATCCTTGGGGATTCCTAGGAATTTCTCTAGCACCAGGTTTCTCCCTAACCCCATAATGTCTCCCTCACTCAAGATAACTCTTTTCTTGCTCTCCCTCACCCTACTCATGTTCTCTTCAGCATCCCTTCTCACCTCCCCACCCCCAGATCTAAATTCTCAACAGAAGAATCTCAAATGACCAAAAGACATTTAAGCAATTAGCAATTGCTCAACATCCTTAGCCATTAGGGAAATGCATATCAAAAGACTCTGAGATACCATCTTACACCTGTCAGAATGGCTAACATCAAAAACATAGATGATAACTTATGTTAGATAGGATGTGGAGCAAGGGGAACACTCCTCTAATAATAGTAGGAGTGCAAACTTGTACAGCCACTTTGGAAATCAGTATGGTGATTTCTCAGAAAACTGGGACTCAATCTACCTCAAGACCCAGAAATATCACTATTGAACATATACCCAAAGGATTTACAATCATACCACAAGGACACTTGCTCAATTACGTTCATAGCAGCTATGTTTGTAAAAGCCAGAAACTGGAAATAACCTAGATGTCACTCTACTGAAGAATGGATAAAGAAAACGTGGTCACTTACACATGGAGTATTATTCAGCAGTAAAAAGCAATGACATCATAAAATTTGCAGGCAAATGGATGGAACTAGGAAAAAAAAAAATTCCCGAATAAGGTAATCCAGACCCAGAAATACAAAGTATGTACTCACTCGTAAGTGAGTATTAAAGATAAAGCAAAGGATAACCAGGCTACAATCCACAACCCCAGAGAAACTAGGGAAAAAAGGAGGACATTAAGAGGGGATGCATGGATCTCCCTAGGAAGGGGAAATAGATAAGTGTCCCAAGTTTGTAAAGTAGCCCTGATCTAGCACCTCATAGCTGTGAGACCCAACAACAAAGTTATATTTTGAGAGGCATGATTGCAGACTCAGGTATCACCAATGGCATAGTTAGTCACTGGGTCTTGAATTTTATCAGAGATGGCTAGTGAAGGGCTCAGCAGGTAAAGGTGCTTGCCATCAAACATGATGATCTCAGTTTAGTTCTAGAGTCTCAGATGTCCAAAGAGAACTAACTCCTAATAAGTTGGTCTCTGATCTCTAAATGTACATGTTCACAAGCCCCATTATAAACACATAAATACAATGACTTTTACCCAGGTTACTTTGACTAGGGTCAGTCTGCATTGCCATTTCTTCCTTCTCTGACTTCCCACATCATGCTTGCCTACTGGTTAAATGACTTTCAGGGTTTGTGGACTCTTTTGGTGTCCAACATAGGCATTATCCCCAATCTGAAATGATCTTAGCAATTTAACAAAAGGGGCTGAAATGATTGCTCCATGGTTAAAAGTACACATGCTGCTTTTGCAGGCATCTAAATTAAGCTCACATCTGTCTGTAACTCTAGTTCCAGAAGAAGAGGATGCCTCTGGAGTCTGAAGGTGCCTGCATTCACATGCACATACTCAAACATGTACACATACACATAATTAGAAATAAAATAAGTGTTACAATAATATATTAAAAAATAATATGTGAAATTGAAGGAGTACTTTAAAATAAAGTAAACCCTTTACAATTACATTGTGACTAAAATTCATTAATATTATTATGTAAAAATGACACTACAAAAATTGTGGACCTTTGAAGTTTATTGCAAAATATGTTTGCCAAAAATGAATAAAAATTATTTCACTGGTTTCTTATGCAGGTAGTGGATTAAAATATAGGACTTTTGTGATGTTTGTGAAATTTTCTAGTTTAAAGACTTTCTAAGTTTTGGAATGTCTAGTGGTAGAATGTGTGCACGGTAATTATGAGATCTTGTGTAGGTGGAAGTTTCTGTGGTCCTGCCTGACCCTGCAGTCTAGAAGGACTCTCCCCTCCCACCATGCCTCACAGCCACTTGGCCCCAAGTAAGCACACAGAGGCTTATATTATTTACGAACTGTATGGTCAATGGCAGGCCTCTTGCTAACTAGTTCCTACAACTTAACACATTTCTATTAATCGGTAAATTGCCACGTGGCCATGGCTTATCAGTACTTTTACATCTCGCTTCTCTTGGCAGTGGCTGGCATCTCCTTTTTGCCTGTGCCTCTCCTTTTTCCGTATCTGTCTTAAAGTTCTCACCTGCCTTTAAGCTGCCTTGCCATAAGACAAAGCAGTCCAATTATTAACCAATGGGAACAACACATATTCACAGCATACAGAAAGATATCCACAAGCAATCTTGGGTTCAATATCCAATCTTGTGGAAAACAACAATAACAACAACAAAAAACCAACCAACAAACAAAAACCCAAAACAACAACAACAACAACAAAAAACTACTGCATTTTTTTTTGCTTGTGAATTTCTGTTCTTCCTAAATAAATATATATCTTAAATACATTTTTTTAAAAAAAAAATTTCTGTATTTATTTCTTTGGATAAGACCCTTCTCATATGCTCTAATAATCCACATTGGGATAAATATACAAAGTCAATTATATCAGCTGAAGAAATACCCGTCTTCCCACATTCTTTGGAACAGTATTCTAGGTGGCTAAAGTATTATTTTAGCCTCAGTATCCATGAAGGACCAATTAAGAACACGTATGTATGCATATGATGGAACTGTTTGGCCTTTATGAAAAATAGGGGGTTGATTTTTTTCATCTATGACAACATAAATGAACCTACAGGACACTGTGTTAAATGAAATAAGCCTGCCACAGATAAGGACTATTACTCTTCAACACCTATATGAATTTTAAAACATTGGAATTGTAGAAGGAGAAGACATATGCTGTGAGTAAATGGGATTTAAGATTTTATGTTCTTACTGATAGAAAGGTACAAAATTTTCTTTAGCAGGTCCAATAATTAAAGGGATCCATTACACAGCATGTGAATATAGTTGATAATAATGCATTTTGTACTTGAAAATTGGTGACAGAAATGTATGGTAAGGGAAGGGATGGTAAAATGGCTCAAAGGTAAGGGTACTATCCACTCAGTTTCAGGACCTGAATTTAATCCATGAAGCCCACATGGTAGAAGGAGAGAGCTGAATTCTGCAAGTTATCCTCTGACATCCACACATGAACTGTACCATCTCAGCACACAAAATAAATAAATAAAAAGCTCACATTTTCAAGTATGTGAAATGATGATAGTATCGAATGTGTTGATTAAATGAATTCATTATATAACTATGTTATACATTGTAAATATATGCAATAGATAACTATACTCAACTATACTACACTGCTTCAACTTTTCATCACAAAACTAAATTGTTATATTGCCTAAAAAGAAAAGAAAAATGTAATAATACTTTCCATGAGTAATGCATGTGAGAGAAGGATAATTATGCACACTGACAAATTCAATTCCCAAATATATGTGGGAAATAAATAATTTGGTGGCTAGATTATGTGACCAATAAATTTGCTCAAATACTCATAATCTACATTGCTACTTTTCTTGGAACTTTTGATGAAAGATCTAAACAGGTCACTTACACTTGGTAGTGTTTGTTTTTACTTGTGGTAGGACTTGAGGCTCTTTTGTGAAAGAATTACTCCTAAATAAATATTCTAAAGAAAAGTTAAATACACACACATGCATGAGTGTGCATGCACACACATGTACACACACACACACACACACACACACACACACACACACAAAACCTGAGTCCTCCAAAGTCAAGATTTGACTATTCAATTTTCAAAACTTGATTAATGTATTTTTATCAGCTTTTGAATATAATAAGTGATTCACCAAATAAGTGATTCACCATAAAAATAATGAGGTTATACTTGGAATGTCCTCAGTGACTTCTTTTTTCTCTTGAGCCAGTTATTTATTTTTTACTGAAAATATTAAAAAGTTAAGATCAAGATATTAATATTAAATATTAAATTTTTACTGAAAATATTAAAAAAGCTCAATATTTGGAATTCGTGATCTTTTTCAGAGAAGCTCAGTGTGGCTTCAGCGTACAAGTCAGGAGGCACATAATCTCCTATATCTCTAGGTTCAGGAGACCTAATACCCAGTTCTGGACTCCTTAGGCATTGATTTTACATACATATACCTTATGCATACACACACACGCACATACACACACACACACACACACACACACACACACACATATATATATATATATATATATATATATATATATATATATATAGTTAAAAAACAAAAATAAAATACTTTTAAAAGAATTCTTAACACCTCAATGGCATTAATAATTTTAGTTATAAAAAGTGAAGGAATTTTTGTCTTTCTAATCAAGCAAGAATCCATTTTTCCTTTTATTGAAAACAGATTCTATTCTCATGTAATATATCCTGATTGGTTTCTGCTCCCTCTGTGCTTCCCAGTCCTACCTGACCTCCCCTTCCCTCTGGGTCCACTCCTTTTCTTATGTATTGAAAGAATCCATTTTTCATGATGCAAAAATTTGGAAGATTGAGTAATTTTTACATATTAACAAGAACCTAAGTGTATAGAAACTTTCAAAATGTTACACAATGGATGGAAAAATGGCACAATGGGTAGAGCAGTTGCCACACAAGTGTACAGACCTGAGTTCAGAACCCGAGGTCCTATGTAAACTCTGATATGGCAGTGGACATCCGTAATCCCAGTACTTACTCTGCAAGATGGTAGGCTAAGGCAGTAGTCTCCAGAAGTGTGTGGTCCACGTGCCTTGGCATACAAAGTGAGGAACAAGAATTTCTGCCTCAAACATAGTGAAAAATAAGGGCCTGTTGGGTGAGAATGCCACATGCTTGTCATGACCCAGGTACACGCCTATTAGTACCAATGCCCACACACATAGACTAAGAATACAATAACAGAGCCTGTTGAATGACATGCTTTGTTTGGTCAGGACAGTTGATGAGTGGTCTTGAACTCAAGTTGAAGCTCCAAAACCTGCCTGGTGGAAGGAGAGAATTGACTACCACAAGTTGTCCTCTGACATACAGAGAGAGAGAGAGAGAGAGAGAGAGAGAGAGAGAGAGAGAGAGAGAGAGAACACAACACAGAGAGGAACACACTTAAACAGTTTTTTCTTTCAAAAATAATAACATCTAGAATAGTTATCTTCCCAAGCGTATATTCCCTGCAACCTATATGGGAGAACTCTATATTTACTGCTTTACATTTACATTAACAGAAGTAACAGAGGGTCTTTTTATATACCAACGTTATGCTAGAGTGAAAAATTTGCTTACAAGCCACATATACCTATCAATCAGTAAATAAAATCTGTTGGCATGGAGGCTAGGAGGACAAGCTTTTGAATTAACAGAGTTTGATTCCTGACTGCTCTTCATTGTCAACTCATCCGGGCTTCTCAAACCTTCATTTTTAACATTTGGAAACTACCACACTGGCTGTGGTCAAACACACAAATGACAAACACAAATGACACATCAGGAAGGTGACAGGAGTGCTTGATATGGGTTACATAGGCATCTTACAGAGCTGTTGCCACTCCCTCCTTTTTTTACATGACTTTGTAACTATTTTAAAATATATACACTCTTATATATTGTGTGTATTGTAGAGAAAATGTTAGTGTACTTCAATATTATGCAAAAGAATGTGCATGTCAGAGTATACTTTAAAATGAGAAAATATATATAAGAAATTTAAAAAATCTATAAAGAAACTCCTCACATCTCTCTTTGAAAGTACTATTATTTTGGATTAAACTTCCTCAATTTTTCTTGATATCTAGATTTCACTGGGCAGGAACTCATCCTAAATTGCCTTAAATTGCTTTTATAGGAAATTCTGTCTCCATGGCAGAAAGTACAGGCCAAGTTCACTTGTTTGTTTTAGAAAGTAAAAGCAACATAGCGGTGAACTTGTTTCATGGAGAAAGTGGACATGCTTAGAAATGATAAGACTGGGAGCTTATCTTCAGCTTGACATGAAGGTCAATAACAGGGCAGGCGTCATGCTCCAGCCCCTCCCTTGCCATGACGTGTGGAAGCTAATGGGTGTTTATATGTGAACTGGACTGTGGGCTGAGTGGAAGAGGATACGAAGAACAGTGGGATATTAAAAATTCAGTATTTTAAATGGACAAATGGAACTTCATTTCCTGTAAAAAAGCCAAGAGCCAAGATTCTGTAAAGTGATCTCCAAGTGTCAGGTTCTCTTGGTGATTGGGACATTGTATATGAATAAGTGTTTCTAATACATAAAGCACCATTTTAAAGAATACAGTTGTTTTAAACATCATTGAAGAGATTAATATTTAAATATTATCAATACACTGTTGATAAATAAATTAAATACTTAAAGGCAAAATGTATATTTTTATATAAAATTAAAATGATTGTGTGTTAACTATGTGAAGTTTAGTCTCTTTGAAGTAAAATACTCTTGTATTTCAGTAGCTTTCATACTTTGGCTAGTGAAAATGATTTTTGCTTGTAATTTCTCCATTATTTTTCTGTTATTGTGATGTATGACTTCATCCTTAGAGAAAGTAGACATAAAGACTGTATCACAAGGTCACTCACGGAGACGGGAAGGTGAAACCCCAAGCTTGCCTCTGCTTCATTAGGCACATCTCTTCAGCAGACCACTGATGGACCAAATGCCCATGGTTTATTCTCTTCACAGTTCATAAATTACTAAGTATTTCTCACCCACTCAAGTCTAGATTTGCATCCCATGCTCTGAAGAAGATGATTACAGAATGCTGATCTGCCAGTGAATAATTACTGCTGAAAGGCTTTTGAGATTTCACAGAATCCTGAAAATGTGTCTTTAAAATTAAACAGAATATTTTCAGACCCTTGGAATATGAACTCTCAAATATTGGGCATTGGGAAGATAAAGTTAAATGCCTACTATGAAAAAGGGCAGATCAAATTATAGATATACTGATTTGTGATAGAATCATATTTCAGAAGTATCTGTTTTTAGCAGAACTATTTTTTGCAGATTTTTAAGGAATCTTAGCCATTTAAAAAGAAAACAGCCAGCAAAATCTTCATTTATAATCACAAGGTCACTATATTTTTTTTCTTTTTCTTTTGAATTAAAATTAAAGACAAGCTAAACTCCAAAGGTACAGCAAACCTCAAGATTGTCACTAAATAGTTATGACCTTTTGCCCTAAGGCATGGTAGAAGTTGTCTCACTTCCCTTAATACTTTGAAGCCCAATATCTTGAAGAGAACTGAGAAATTCAAATTTCAGAGTGATGGTGTAGCAAAACCTCACTACACATTCCCCTCCTTGATCTGCTGACCTGTGACCTGCTCTACATCTATGTTACTTAAAAACAACGGGGAAAAGCAAATGGATTTGGGGGGGGGTCAAGAATGGGAATGTAGACATTTCTTGACCTAACCATTTACAGCCCTAAATCAAAGAATCACCTGTGTCAATCAAACACTATGGGGGAAAGCCAGGACTGAGTTCTGCATTTTCCATGCCAAGAAGTATATTCACTTATTGAAGAAACCAGAGCAGGAAGAAATGATAGTGTGGCTTATTCTACACAAGAAACTGTAGCAAACACACCTTTTACAGTCCTCAAGGATCACAAAGTTTTGTAGTAGACTGAGGAAGGGAATGGTTACTGATCACAGACATGTTCCTTTTGTGCAGAAGTCCTGAAGTGGACCACCAGTTCAAAAATGGTACTTTCAGTGATGTTCTAAGTGGTACCCTGCAACTATCAGTCAGAGATGCAAAAGTATCAGTAGAGATGTTGGCAGTTCACTCAAGACAGTCATTTTCGCAATGGTTCATTTCCTTCCTCATTTCAACCCTGAAGAAGCCTGACCTACTTTTTAAAATGAGGAAGAGAGACAAGCTCTACACTAAGTACTTCCCTTCTCTGATTCAAAAGCCAGAATCTTACTTCCAGCCTGAGTGAAAGGGGTAAAGCTTCAGTTGAGTTTGGAACAGGAATTTTGAAATGAGCAGTATGATTTATACTAAGGTTTTTCCTGACAATATAGAGTAAATGTAAATTTATTGAACAGAGTTACACTTTCTTTCAGACAGTTTCTTCCCACTAGAGAGAATGATTCATGGTATTGTTCTTGGGGGCAGTGATCAATAAAGCTTTTAGAAAATAGTTATTGGTTGTAAGCCAGTAAGTGAGAAATCTTCAATAAATTGGACAAGCTAAATTTTAAACTGGTACTCAGTGGCAGCACACATCTCAGAAAGGAACTTTGTTTTGCAACATTGCACAAGTGCGCTTTATCATCAACTATTATGTCTGCTTTTTGTATGTTTGTAACCTTTTAACACATCATTTCTCTATACTTCTGGGAAAAAAAGAAGATCAGGTCTTTTCTCATACTTTTCAGAAAGAACTTTTCAAGGATGAGTCTCTCTCTTCTCTCTTCTCTCTCTTCTCTCTCTCTCTCTCTCTCTCTCTCTCTCTCTCTCTCTCTCTCTCTCTCTCTCTCTCTCTCATTTTGTTTTTCCCCTGTTCTCTGTGAAACAGCTCTCTCTGGCCTATAACAAACTTTGTAAACTAGGATGACCCTGAACTCACAAAGATAAGCCTGCCTCTGCTTCCTGAATGCTGGGATTAAAGGCAAGTGGCACCACTACCTGGCTGGGCTGCTCTTTCTAGAATAGAGAGGCTGGACTCATTTGGATGCACCAGCATTAAAGAATCATAAAAATTCAAAAATTTTCCTTATTATAATTTCATAGTAGAAAAAACATTCAAGTTATTAAGAGTTCTCAATCATTCTTGAGAGAATGTTTTGTGAGGTAGAGTAAAAAACAACAGGAATTGCCTGTTTAATAAACAGGTTGTCATTCGAGGAAAGGGAACAAAGAACAATGATAAATCTTAATTTCACTCTGATGAAAACATTAGGCAGGATACTCTTTAGGCTCCTACTAAAAGAAATGAAAAGGAATCTAAATATCATATTCTATATGAGATAGCATTGTGGAATAATGTTTCTGTACATTATGAGACTATGTCACTCTGATTGGTTTAATGAAAAGCTGAATGGCCAGTAGCTAGGCAGGATTAAAGGCATGGAGGATGCTGGGATAAAGAAAAGGGAGAGGTCAGGACACAGAGGAAGCAGGAAAGCAGGATGGACAGCATGTAGATGAGGTAAACAAGCCTGAGCACAGTTCATAGATTTTAATAGAAATGGGTTAATTTAAGTTATAAAAGCTAGCTGAAAACAAGCCTAAGCTTGTAGCTGAAAGTTTTCTTGTGTCCCACCCGGGCCCTGTGGTTGGGACAAATCTCTCCCACCCACGACCTGCAGCTGCTTGGTCCCAAATACAGACACACAGACTTATGTTAATTTTAACTGCTTGGCTATTAGCTCAGGCTTACTATGGACTATCCCTTACACTTAAACTCAGCCTATTTCTGTCCATCTATATGTCACCACATGTTCCCTGGGTTTACCTGTGTGCCTGTTACATGCTGCTCCCTCGATGGTGGCATCTCCTGACTCAGCCTTCCTCTTTCCAGAATTCTCTTCATCTCCTTATCCCACCTATACTTCCTGCCTGGCTACTGGCCAATTAGTGTTTTATTTATCGACCAATCAGAGCAACACATTCACAGCATGCAGAACATCCTACAACATAAGCTACTAGCCAATCTTTTATAATTAATAGTAAATCTCCATGTTGTGATTTGGGAGGTGGCTGTTAAGACAAAGAAAGACTCAATATAAGATAGAACCCCCACTTCTCTGTTGTATGTATGTTTCAAACTGCCAGGAAGCCAAAGTTTATAGAATGCATTCATTGTCCAGTTTCCCAGAAATACTCTTCTTCCATTTCAGAACAAGGACAGTTCAAGTGTAACTTTATTTTCCTTATTTAAATAGCATCCTGTCTCTACCCTTTAAGACAGGAGAAGAGAAGAGGAAGAGAGAAAAACGTCTCAGGGGTTTAGTTTCAGCTTTCTGCTGCAAAGAAAAATCCAACAGCAAACATGAATGGCTATTGTGAATGTATCACAGAACTAAAGTTGCAAGGGACATTATAGTCTTACCTATAGAAAGATGAGTAAATCCTGGGACCCAAATCCCAGCAGAGTAGAAGCCTTTACATTCATAATATTGTTGGCATATGTGAAGGAAGCTGTGATGAGTCACTGGAGGTTGTGGATTAAGGTATGTGAGAAAATCCTCAACACAACAATTTGTGGTGGAAATATTAGACTTTCAGTGGTTTTCTATCTTAAAAAAAATAGACAGAATCACATAGTGAATATTCAATATTCTTTTGTATCTTTGGCAAAGAGTGTTAAACAGTGGTCTGCATCTATGCCAGGTGCCGCCAGGTTCTCAGCCTTTTATTCAAGGAATTTAAACTTAAACGATAGTACACAGACATTGAAAGTAGCAGAGAATTCATATTCAAAAGCAAAGTGATATCACAAATAAGAAAAAACTGTCAAAATTGACAACTGGCTGCAGAAATGAAAAAGCATTCAAGGGCCATTTTTTTCAGGTTTCCTCTCATATAATACAAGAGTTAAGCAGGATATAGTTTCTAAGGGGCAAGAAGGCTGGCTGGTTCTTTGTTTTACTAGTCAGGAGGCATAGATTATATAAGCTTTTGTTCATGAAATATTTCCCTTTTCATGAAACACCTAATTTTAATCACATATATATGTCAAATTATGCATAGGCACAAGACTGTTAGTAGATTATTTTTTCCTAGAAGTTCATTCAGAGGGCACAACTTGTCTTACTACTGCACATGCACTAAACACCTTTTCAGGCCTGATCAGTCCATTGATTATAGTTATCAGTTTGAATAAATATGGAAGCATCATTATAAGGTATTTAAGAAACTCATTCCATTGTTTGAAGTGGGATGTATATGTAGCATATGGGGTGTGCCAAGTTTCCAAATGTATTGTTAAAACAAGGGTGTATGCACCCGCTCAAATCAAGTGAAGTCTTGATTCGTTAAGTTATTCACCATGCTGGCTTGCCTCAACTGTAAGAGAATCATAATCTTGGAGAACGTATTCTCTGTAAGAAGGAATTGATTCCTACACATACAAACGAATTTACCAGACCCTGTTCTGGCTAAAAGAAAACCTTGCTTCCAATCTATTGTCTGTGGCATCTATGCTCCCTGCATCATCTGAAAGAGAGAGAAAAAAGAAGTTAGAAGTTATATCACTGAAGATATATGCATGTGACTTTCACAGCCAGAAACACAGACTGGATATGAGACTGATTGTCACAGCGAGAGTGTTCCAGTGTAACCAGCACAGCTGAAAGAACTGCCAGGTACAATCCTCTGAGAAGAACTAAGGGGAACATGGTGTCAAGAGTGGAGACAGAGACAAAAGCAATAGAGAAGTCTGAACACACTGGTACCTGTAGATAATGAAAACACTAAACACCGCCAGGCTGCCAGCCAGATAACACAGACCCCCACACTAAAGGCCTATTTAGCTCAGTTCCTATTACTGAAAATAACATGTCTGGCTTTCAACAAAAATTACAAGTTGTTGCAGAGTCTGGCTCCAGGCCAAAAACTGATGTGTGATTTTTCAGGCCGAGCTAGAGACAGATAACAAGCTCAGCCTGTAGGCCTCTGGTGGTGATGGAGGGCCTGTTAAGAAGGGAAGGAGGCCCTCTCCTCATATGAGATTTATGCATGGCCGTAGCATGGCAGTGCTCCTGCAAAAGCCGAAGGGTCACACTCAGCACGTGCTCACAGAGGCCAGCCGTGTCTGCACTCCAAGTCCTGGTGTTTGCCTTTGGAAGCTTTCTTATTGGGGGACATTTACCTATCCCCTTCAATCTAAATTCAACTGCTTCTACAGCTGTCTTTTCTCTGCTTCTCTTCCTCAATCCCAGTCCACAGAAAATGTCATAAATGTTAGCCTGATTAAACTGTAACAATAAGGGCCCTAGCAAAGAGGTGAATCCCTCTGAGTTTAATGCACCATGCCCTGTTCCTCCTATGAAAGAAACTAAATTATTATCAGTGAGAGAAAATATGACTGTAAGTCTGGTTTCCTGGGACACCATGGCCATTTTCATGCATTTAAGAGCCTAGGGAATGTTCAGTATAGCATAGAGTTCTTTCTTACCTTTCAATCGTACCATAGTGAATATAAGTTATTATAACCCCGTTAATATAAACTATAGCAAACTTACTCTGCGAATGGGTTCAACAAATGACAGCAATGAATATCAGAAAAAGGCATCTGAAGGTGCCTTGAACTGAACTGTAAGAAAGTGAGAATAAACATATCAGAGAAGGTGGTGCATAGGACAGGGCAAAAAGTCAAGGTGCTGATTGTTGGTGCACAACCACCCATAGACACCAGCGGAAGATTGCTGACCAAGATCAGAATGACAAACAGAAAAGGGGAAGGCTATTTTATATACAGCAGGAATTATGCAGACAACATCCAAGCAGTTTATTTATATATATATATATATATATATATATATATATATATATATATATATATATATATATATATATATGTGTGTGTGTGTGTGTGTGTGTGTGTGTGTGTGTGTGTGTGTGTGTGTGTCTATATATAAATAAACAGTAAAAAAAAAGTTTGACAGGGAAGTTTTTTTTTAAGTGCTAGATGATGGCATAGCAATGATTTTTTTTGTTGCTCTTATTCTCATTAGGTCAGAAGTTCAAGAATTCCCTAGAGTTCTTCACAATCAGTATTGACAATCTGTATAATACTATATTTGCTTAGAGTCCGTGTATGTCAGTAACCAGTTCCGTGAAAGCAGTGATATGCTCTAAACACCTCTTTTTTTCAGTGTGTTGTATTTCCACTGTCACTGTGGCTTATTGCTACTCCCCCGCCCCACTCTCCTTAACAAACAATTGTAGCAAAATAATGCACAAGCCCTTTCAGGATTTTCCATGAAAAGGAAGTTGCTGAGTAGACATTCATGAAGACATAATCCTTTAATCCCAGCATCGAAGTGGCTGAGGCCTGAGGTAGGAAAATCAAGAGTTCAAGGTCAGATTGAACTTCATAGCAAGACCTTATCTAAAAAAAAAAAAAATCTGTTGCCTAAACCAGACCTGAACAAGGGTAGCAATGACAGACATGCTACCACAGCAAGTAGTAAGATCATGAGACAAAGAATCACAAGAATCTAAGAAATGCCTAGAGCAAGAGAAGTGGTTTTCTCTAAGAAAAAGCCCCCCACCTCAGATTTGACTATCCAATGCCAAGTGCTCAGCCCCAAAGCCATATATACACAAGAAACATATACTAAGCAGTTTGTATGTATATTTTAGTGTTACATATGTATATGCATATACATCTATAGATAAACACACACACATACATACCAATAATTAATTAAATAGAAGCCTTGGACTGAGAGAGAATGGAAATCAGGTACATGGGAATGGGAGGAAGAAAAAGTAAGATGAAATGATTTAATTGTATTTTAATTTCTACTATAAAAAGGTAATTGTAGTTAAGTGGAAATAAACAAAAGGCTGGGGACTTAGGTCAGTGATAGAGGGACTGCCTAACTTCTGCTCAGTGCCATCTCAAAATACAGAGGGTAAAATAAAGAATTCATTCAGGATGAACTTGGGACAGAAAGTGTTGGATAAAGAAGCCAAGACAGATATATTTCAAGTCAGTTATGTTAAAAATAATACAGTTTGGTGAGAGTCATTTTTATATTGGAATAAGTATAAAACTCTGCTGTCTTGAGTGAAACCACTCAATATGGGAATGTTATTTTCTCGACTTCCACTAAAGCACAATGCATAAAAAGAACAACACCTGCAAAAGAAACTAATCTCCATAGAAAAGCAGTCAGCATGTTAATCTATATTGGAATAGTTCTGACAGTCTCTGTTGGGAACAAAACAGAACTCAGTGAGTTTGGAAGACCTGCATTTTTAATTGATTTTAGCACAAAAGAGTTCGTTAACATGTAGGGTCATTTTAAAAATAGAATTTAAGTTTTTCTAAGAGGGAATGAGAGGATTGATTCTTGTTTTCTTTTTATGAGTTAAAATAATGTTACATATTTTTATGAGGTAACTTATTTATGCAAAATAACTTTATTAAAGTATCCGATATTGTGGGTGACATAGAAAAGATGCTCAGGAAATCATAGAATAGTTATTCTTTTTGCCATGTACTTACTCAACTGGCTATCTAGTCCATCATATCAAGTAATTCACAAGGAACCATGCTGAAATCCAGGAACACTGTATAATTTTAATACTACCAACAGATATCACCAGTCATAATTATTATAAGTATGTACATTCTTTATAGTTGACTATCATTCCCTGCAATGCTGTGAATCAATTGTTATAAGTGGCCTTAGCTCATAATATGAAGAGTTAACTCATTCAATAAAAAAAAGGGGGGCTTTTACCTTATATCTTGGTGCATACTGTTTGCTAGGGCATAGGTATGACTTGACTTTTCTGAGAACATACTTTATAATATCCACTCTCCACGAGGAGAGATGGAATTTGTACAAAGTAGGCCAATTTAAGGTGTCTTTCTGCTTGAATCTAGAGCCCATGGTCTTCCTGGGATGCGGGCTACATAGTCACAGGCTGTCAGTGGGCATACAGCTGCTTAATTACCAATTCAGTTGAATTTTCTGATATAAATCTAATATTTTGTACTTCCTTCATGTACATTATATATGCACATATGCACATGTACCTATGATATATATATAGCTATATGTATATTTGAGTATTTATAAACATATAAGTATATACAGATGATGTGTAAAAGAGACTCAGAGTTCATAAAATTAATACTGAGATATCAAATGCAGTACATCATGTTTCAAGCATTATTAGGGTATTTTACTTGTATATTTAAATTTTTTATCTTTCCTGTACATACCAAAATGAAGAATTAAGATTAACTGGATAAAATGATTCCATAGGCATAAAATGAAAGAGCATACTCTTAAAATATTTGTTCATAATACCTTAAATATTTCTCTCAATTGATCTTGAAGAACATTTCCTAAGACAAAACACTAAATTTATTTCAGATCTATAAAATGAGTATGTGATAACCCCTAAAATATGGATGATTATTTGAAAAGGTAAAAAATACACTATAGTTTAATAATGCAACCAATGCATACACAGGCATACTTGACATTTTTAGAACCCTTCTTATTTGTAGCACACCTTCAAGTACTGTTTTGTGTAAAAGAGAACACATCTTCCCTTATCTCAATATCCTGTATTTTAGTAAGAAAATGTAAGAAACAAATTTTTAATATTTAAATAATGAAAATTGTCACTATACAATAGTAGCTTGAGATACTGCCACAAAACAGCTCCAACCTAAAGCTGAGCTAGACTTCTTGGGAAAAGAGGGTGCTTATGAGAATCAAGATGGCTGTATGGTGATATATAGTACTCATCTACTTCACAAAAAAGTGAATCAGTGTGACAAGCACACCACTGCATTTGGAGATGAATTACTGAGGTAAAACTAATGATAATCCATGGAAAGACAGAAATCAAAAAGTTAAAGACCTAGAATATCAGCCTAGCAAGAGAAGCAACCTATGTAGGCTTCTTCCCAGTGGCTGTTATAGCTGGGATGTATGTGTGGTGGGGGATTGGGGCAGTGAGGACTTCCCTTTGCAGAAGTAGGTGTGAAGGGGAATTTCAAACAAACTCAGAAGAGGTGCTGGTGATCCTAACCACTGAAAGTTCCATAATCCGTAGGAGTTTGCAGTCAGTTTTGGTCAGTAACAGGAAGTTGGCATAACAGCCTGACTTGGGGAAATGTCTCCTATCATCCTCAAATGAACCCCAAAAGGCCTGTAGCTAGGAATAATTGCTAAGAAGTAAGCTGTTATATGATTTGGGGTTGTTCTCAGCATCGGAAACGCCTGCATATTTTCAGTTCTGGCACCCCACAGGCATTCTAATATACTGACTTGGCAGGCAGACATCTCACAAACCTAATTTGTTCCCTCAAAGTAATGCTGGACTCCAGCTCTTCTCACACCCTGGCTTGTAGGACTCTTCATGATGGAGCATGGGTTGTCATCATCAAATACTCTCTGGCAGAGTTTTTAAAGGTAGTTGATGTCATTATTACAAGGAACTTATACTAGAAAAGGTGAGGCTGACCTAACATGAAGTCTGTCAGTATATTTATCAATTTCAACAGATAAAAAATAAACAAGGACAAGAAAATAAAACTGTCTTCAAGTGTGCGTCTTTTACTATGATCACATTCTATCATACGACAAATCCAAGTAACACACACACACACACACACACACACACACACACACACACACACCATACACACTATTCCCAAGATGTTAAAATACAAGTGGTGTTTTATACAAATAGAAAAAAAAATGTACATCTTAATCCTGCCTGCGCTTAGGATATGAAATCACACATGGGGAATGCCATGAGAAATGAACAATCAATTTTTTTTCCTTTGGGTTGAACTTTTATTTTTGCATTACATTATATTCAATTTATGTATAAAACTATAGGGATGATGCCTGGTAGGTGGTGTTCTAAATGGCGCTGTATGTAAATGAAAGGGGAGAAAGGAAAGTATCCAGGTACCTAGTTTGGAGCGAGACAACACATGCTGCCAGAAGAGCTTTTCCTCTCATTACTGCTATGACATTAATTGGGATTTGGCAGTAAATGATTGACTCCCTCTTGTGAATACTTCATTCTGTGAAAAGTGTTACAGGGAGAAGGGTAGCACCTGGTGAGGTGAGGTGACGCCGAATATTAACCACTCCTCTTCTCTTTCAAAGACAATTCATACTCCAGATTTATACACAATTAGATCTCATACTCCACAGTAGACAAAATTTCCAGGAATGTGTAAACATTGTAATACTGTGCATAACAGAGCTAAAAAGAACTCTTTACCCAAACACACAACAGACATGTGATAGAGGCTTTTTTTTTTTTCAAAGTAGAAGAAAACATTTGAGCAGCTAAAGGTTTCAAAGGAGACCAAACATGCATTCAGATACTTCAGACACAAGAGTTAGTTAGTAAAAGAGACTCACAGTGGTAAGTAGACTCCGAGGAAGGCCTTACCATGCCAGTATCTGGAATTGTTTTCATTTTATTTACGTTAGAAATCTTTCTTACAATTGCAGTTGTAGAAAGCATTACACTGAATTAAAAATTTATAGTAACCTCTTTTACTGGCTTCATATTAAAAACAAGGGAACTAAGCCCTGTTTAATGTTCTGCTTATTATACTGCTCTATATTTATAGCTCAAGTTGCCATTTCTGTGTTGTTTTCTCATAGAAGTCATTGAGGAAGTTATTAATTTTTATTATATCATTTGCTATACTTATTTGGACAGGGACAATAGGTTTAAATCCTTTGAGGATGCTGATTTTATTATGGCTATTTAAATTCTTTTGAAGGAAAAGGTAATACATGTTCATGTCAAAAATAAAAATTTGAAATATTTTTTCATGTAATCTTTTATTATATTTGTGTTTTAATTTTACATATCAGCCATGGGTTCCCCTGTCCTTCCCCCTCCCTCCCCTGCCTTCCCCCATCCTTTCCCCTCCATTCCCATCTCCTCCAAGGCCAAGTCTCCCCTGGGAATTCATTTAAACCTGGTAGATTCAGTACAGGCAAGTCCAGACCCCTCCTTCCAGGCTAAGCAAAGTGTCCCTGTATAAGCCCAAGGTTCCAAACACCCAGATCATGCACTAAGGACAGGTCTGGGTCTCACTGCCTGCGTGCCTCCCAAACAGTTCAAGCTATTCAATTGTCTCACTTATCCAGAGGGCCTGATTCAGTTGGGGGCTCCACAGCTTTTGGTTCATAATTCATGTGTTTCCATTAGTTTGGCTATTTGTCCCTGTGATTTTCCAATCTTGGTCTCAACAATTCACACTCTTACAGTCCCTCCTCTTTCTCTACAATTGGACTCCTGGAGCTCCACCTGGGGCCTGGCTGAGGCTCTCTGCATCCACTTCCATCAGTTATTGGATGAGAGTTCCAGCATGACAGTTAGGGTGTTTGGCCATCTGATCACCAGACTAGGTCAGATCAGGCTTTCTCTTAACCATGGCCAGTAGTCTACAGTGGATGTATCATTGTGGATTTCTGGGGACCTCTCTAGCACTTTGCTTCTTCCTGTTCTCATGTGGTCTTCAGCTATCATGGTTTGTTATAAATTCACTACCTAAAAATAGAAAGCTGGGAAAAGACTTTCCAATCAAATGGTCTTAAGAAGCAAGCTGGTGTAGCCAGCAAAATAGACTTCAAACTAAAATCAATCAAAAGAGATGATGAAGGACATTACATACTCATCTCAGGAAAGATCCACCAAGATGAAGCCTCAATTCTGAACATTTATGCCCCAAACACAAGGGCACCCACATATGTAAAAGAAACATTACTAAAGCTTAAATCATGTATAAGAGCCCACACATTAATAGTGGGAAACTTCAATACCCCACTTTCACCTCTGGACAGATCTGCCAAATTGAAACTTAACAGAGAAATAATGGACTTAACTGATGTGATGATTCAAATGGACTTAATTGATATCTACAGAACATTCCACCTGAACAAAAAAGAATATACCTTCTTCTCAGCACCCCATGGAACCTTCTCTAAAATCAACCACATACTTGGCCACAAAGCAAATCTCAACAGATAAAAACAATTGGAATAACCTCCTGTATTCTGTCAAAAATAAAAATTTGAAATATTAAAAAAGAAAATGAAATCAAAATGCAATATTGCTTTCTTTCTCCTAGAATTCTTGAACATTTTTCAAGATTCAATCACCCATAGTGTAGTTGTAAATATGACTAGAAAATATATGTATAAGGGCAAGGCCATGCATGCATATTTTCATGTATACATAAAATCTTATCAGTAGGAAAAAATATTTTACAAACCTTGAATGGATACCTTTTGCAGTTCTCATTATTTTAAATCATACATCTTAAAATTGTTTTGTAATTATTTTTTGTTAAGTTAAAATGGAGATCAAAATATAATCTTACAAACCACATGGTTGATTCCCCTACACTGAGACTTTTCTTTTTACTTTGCACTGTTTATAAGCAAAATAGGTAGACCAAATCTCACAGGAAATTCACAGGAGTGACAAGTATATTAATGCCATAGCAAGTGAATTTCAAAATTATAAATATCTAATTTCTTTATTAGGTCTGAATTAGAACTCTGTGGAAAGTATAACTGAATTAAAGTAGCTTTTGTTTTATGACAGTGGCTATTAGGAAATGGTATAGCCAACACTGTAGAGATCTGAGGTAACACACAAAGATCCTTGATACTAGAAGGCAAGGTATTCTGTCATATTGAAAAGACACAAATGTGTTCACCCAAGTTTCTGCCATAGCACACATGAAAATGAAAATAATTTTTTGTGCCATAAAAACTAAATCATATGATATTTTTTAACTAATTTTAGTATTTGGGCCTATGAATTATCTTTTTATCATTTTATTATATATATGTATTATATAATATATAATAATAAATTATATCACACACATATATAATTATATTACTTGGCTCTCCCTTTTCTCACTTCAATCCCTCTCTCCTCTCCCCATTCCAACCTTTCCCATGTCCTTCTCACTGCTCCTCCACACTGATGAACAGATTTGAGATGTTTTCCTCCCTACATACTTTAGTATTTTCCTTTTTACATTTCGTACTTCAAATCACTTCCCCCATCTTTGTACTTGTAAGTCTGTATAAAATTTACCACTTCTAAGAAATTTTCATTTTAGTATTATCTTGAGGAGAAAACTCAGAATGAGAAAATATATCATCTCCACATGATATAAATTCCATACAGCCATATCATGAGATCAATATATTTAAAGAAAGACACATAAATCCTCTCCTTGGGGCTCAGGGACCAAAGCGGCAGTCACGGAACCTGCATTGGTTTTCACTGGATCCTTGGCATACATGCTGTGGTTGTTTAGCTTGGTGTTTTGTGGAACTCCTAACTTTGGGGGTTAAGAGGTGTCTTTATTTTGGCCACTCATGGGATACGTTTCCTCCTATTGGGTTGCCTAGTTCAGCCTGATATAAGTTAGTGCCTAGTCCTATTATGTCTTGTTATACTGTGTTTAGTTGATATCACTACGAGGGCTGCTCTTTTCTAAAGGAAAACAGAGGTATAGTGAATCTGGGGGAGAAGGGAAGTCAGGAGAACTGGAAGGAGGGAAGACTGCGGTTGAGATGCATTGATTGAGAGAAGACTCAAGAAAGAACAAATATTATTTTCCCATGTTTCTGTGTGTGTTTCCATTTACTAAGCACTAGAAAGATTCCAAAAGTAGTTCACTTTCCCACATCTCATTATATTTAATGTGAGTTTTCCTTGCATATTTCTTTCACAACCGTGTGTCTGTACTGTTTACAAGATATGCCTTCAAGAACTATGATTCTGTGACTGTATATCTTTTCTGTTTTACCATCAGTTCTCCAATGGTGGCTCCCTGGTACTTACTTTCTGACATATGCATCCTATTTTCTATCAGAAACGTGGCATCCATCTGCAGTTGCCTTCTTTCTCATCTTCTTTTGGCTTGACCTTCCATTGTTTGCGTTAATGTCTGCCTCTGATTCCCTTTTTCTTTCTCATAATTCGACTTCATATGAAGCTGTGCACTCAAACATGGGCCTTACTTACTCTGCTGGAGCAGTCTTTCTCCACCTCCAACTTGCTGCTTCTCTTCTTTATCTCCACAGTTTTATATTATGTCTCTCATCTTTCCTCATGACTACGTGATATCTGTCTTCATTTTTCCTATCTACACTTCAAACTTCTTGTTTCATTTGCCCTTTCCAGCCCCTAAAGACTCCCCTGCATTAATGCAAACTGAGAAATTTATTTTATCTTTCTCTTGAGTCAATGAAGCAATCCAATCTTTACCTGCTTTGACTTACAAAGAACTAGCCTATGGAAGTTTGAATAGCTTCATGCTTTTAATCACACTGGTTATCTGCATTTCAACTATTTGGGTACTAAAAGTATCCATTTTACAACAAGGCCATTCAGATTTTTATTTTTGAATGAAATTCAGGTTTTTTTCTTTCCTAGTTTATATTATTTGAATTTATGGTAACATCAGTGTGTATGTATAAGCTAACATTTGTAAAACACTCTACTGAATGTCTGTCAATATAATGATCAGTAAAAGCTCCAATTAGTAATTACTTTTTTTGATACATAATTGTTCTGCACATCACATACTCTAATTGCACACTAAGTTAAGATGTGGTTTTGTGAGCTTGGTTGGCCTCAGGCTGATCACTATTTAGGCACACTTTCTAATTATACTCTCTTCTAACTGGGTGCAAAGGTATTATTAAAAGGTAGTTTATGTATTCCTTGCCAAGCACTATTTTCTAATTCTATCACCTAATGCAAGTCCCCAACCATGTGCTAATTTAACTGTAATCATTCATTTATTCCAATTTGCCTTAACTAGGACACCATCTCTCCTGTGTTCTCTGTCTCATTATAAAAGAGAAATAACAAATTTTGGGGTTGACCCACTAAGTAGTTGAATCTCATCGATATTAAATCCTTGTCTTGTGTGTTAAAATGTTCAATTTTGGTTGTTGCTCTCTAACATAAACCTTTCATCAAGCCCCTGAGAAATCAAAAGACTACAGTAGTAAATTCAGATAATTAAAATGTGACAAATATTTCTGTGATAATGCAATTGCGTTTTTCTGGGAAGTTGTGTGCTCTGCTAAGGTTTGTAAAAATGACCCTAAGTGCCACTCCCTGTACACAGCTCTTTCAGCTCCTCTCCTCTGCTGCATTGGCTTCTGTTGTTCAATTTCTTCTGCTCCTCTTTAGAACTCTCATCTGTATGCCTTTAAGAAAGAAAACTGTCAGGTAATGCTTAGTAACACACATCTATAGTCCCAGCACTCAGGAGGCTAAGGCAGAGAATTTTGATCCAGAGGCATAGCAAGTGCTGTGTGGTGAAACTTTATAGAAGGGAGGCAAGAGGAAGGAAGGGAGGGAGGGAGGAAGGAAGGAAGGAAGGAAGGAAGGAAGGGAGGAAGAAAGGAAGGAAGGAAGAAAGGAAGGGGAACCTATCATTTTCTTCCTCCTTTCTCATTCTTTTATTTTACCTCCAGTATTTCCTCTTCCTTCCATCCTTCACAATCCTGATTTCTTCCTTTTTGTGTAGTAGATGATTATCAATCCTCTTCCACCCTTGATTCAGCTAAGGAAAGAAACAGGAATCAGTATGTCATTATGTACCCCAAATGTTTTCCTGGTATTCTTCTGAAAGTTTTTCAACATGTATTTGCTGCCCTAGCTGCTGGGGTATGAACTTAGCCTTATGCCTTATTCCAGCATCTTGACTTTCAGAAGATACCAACCATACCTGTCAAAGATCCCACTTAGAGTCACAGCCATTTTGTTTTAAAGGTAATTTGGGCTATGTGAAAATCTGTTGCACACCCTAAAGCAGCATACAGAAAGGTTGTCTGCTGTGGGATGGTCAGTATGTCAAATGTGTTGCTCTGATTGGTTAAAATAAATAAAGTGCTGATTGGCCAGTAGCCAGGCAGGAAGGATAGGGTAGGTGGGACAAGGGGGAGGAGAATTCTGGGAAGTGAAGGCTGTGGGGGAGAGATATTTCAAGCTGCCACCATGAGAAGAGAGATGTAAGGTACTGGTAAGCCACGAGCCATGTGGCAACTTACAGACTAACAGAAATGGGTTAATTGAAGATATAAGAACTAGATAGCAAGAAGCCTGCCACGGCCATACAGTTTGTAAGCAATATAAGTTTCTGTGTATTTACTTGGTTGGGTCTGAGCATCTGGCGGGTGAGAGAGATTTGTCCTGACTGTGGGCCAGGCAGGATAACTCTAACTACAGTTGTCTTCTGTTTTTCATTATTTAAAAAATTCACATATGCATAATGTGTACCTTAATCAAATCTGCCTCTACTTCCTCCCTCCAAAGCCCCCTCCCACATATCATGCTTCCCTGTTCATGTCCTCTTATTTATTTTATACCCTATTGAGTCCAATAAATGCCACCAAAATGTGCATGGCAATGGGCTCAACCACTGCGGCATAGGAAACGCATTGCTGGCCAGCCCCCCAAAGAAAATCGACTCCTCCTCCCTCAGAAGCCACCAATTGCCGATATAGAAGAGCTGTTTTCTACGTAGAAACAACAACTTGATTTTTATCTTGCTGCAGTCATACCTTGTAATTTTATAAGTAATAATCTTTTCAAAATACGTGCACGGAATGTATTCTACATGAGACAGTTATTTTACTGAGAGAGTTAGACAGGCACCGACTGTTTCGTTTGTTTGGTATGGGCAGATGTGATGTTTCTAAACCTTCAATTGAGCTTTCCTGAAGGAAGACTTCAGAAAAAATAGTGAATCTGTGCTCATCAAATCTTTAATGTAGGAACAGTTTCCAGGAATGGTGGCTGGATGGTGTGAGCTAGATCATGAGGCACAAGGAACCCTAGATTTCAATGATTAATGATTCTTTTAAAAGCCATTGGGAACATATTAGGCCCGGATCATATAGCAAAGCGTTCCCACGGGACAAACCAGATTCTATAGAATCAGTATAGCTGTTAGTTTCAAGGGAGCTAACGGTATATCCTAGAAAAATCTGCCTAACCCGCCTTTGCTTTTAGAGGCTGATCACCTTCTCCCACAGGCTTTCTCTAAACACATTGCAGATGCCTTTAGAATGTAAGTTACAACACAGTTCACAGTGCTGTATTCTCCGACCTCATCTGACACACAGGAGGCTGACGGTTGAGAGCCCATTCACGAAACAGCATGGGAAAGCGCAGGCCTCTCAGAGCCCCAGTGCTCCTTCGCAATGTGGCAAATTGCAATCCACAGGCGATGACAGCAGCCCGAGAGAAGCCGTCCATTGTGAGGCTTGGGAGAGAAAAATCAAGGGCTTCCCAATGCAAAGTCCTTTTATTTTGCCCTTCACAGTGAAAACGTTCCATAATGAGTGTTTCTGCAGTCAACGCTAAGATTTTAAGAGGGCTTTGGTGTGCTTTAATGGTATCTTGAGTTTAGAAAAATCTTCGCAAGTTGGGTTTCTCAGAGTTTTACACGGTATAGTTTTAATAGATGTCGCCCGCAAAGGCTGTGGCATGACAACCAAGTGACATGGTGAAATGGTTTCCCTAGTCGATATGCCGTATACACAATACGCTCCTGGAAATGAAGGATCGGATGAGTTAAAGCCCCACACACTACAATGCTGAGAGAAAAAAAAAAAAAGGTGACATTTCTTTATAACAGAAAAAAGAAAAGCCCTGTAAGAAGCAGGGTGGATTGGAAGTATAGGTGGTTTTGCAAGCAACGCTTGAGATATAGGGTATAATTTTCCTGCCACAAATTAAGAAGATGTGTAAAATCATTCCCACCATAGCCGAAGCAATATGCAAAGAGCTCCCAAGGCAGACAGAGTTCAATTGAAAGAGCTTCTGAAGTGATGTCGGCATATTTTCTTTCTCTCCCGTTATTTTTTACATAGAAGAAGCACAGTGTGATCGCTAAGATTGGTAAGTTCAGCCCGAGCTGTTCTTTTCCAAGACTGGTCCTTTGCATGGCTCAGACATCGGAAAAAAAAAAAAAAAAAAAAAAAAGATTTTGTACTGTAATTAACGCACTGGTGTTCATCCAAGAGAGCAAACAGGCTGGTCTTGTCCAGGAGTTGCCAATATATGTGGAAGCAGATGGAGTAGAATAGGATGAAAAATAGAGCTTCTAGATCAGGAAGTACAGAGGTTTTCCTTGAACACTTAAGACTGATTGTTTCCAACGAAGTTCAAAAAAGAGCACTTTGCATAAAGATCACATTGTAATTGTATACATAGTACTCAATCTTCTTATTTAAAGACGTTTATTTTTCGTTACAGTATAATTGTGCCTTTTACCCCTTCCTTTCCTACATGTAAACCTACCCACTCCCCTATTTCAAAGTCATTGCTTCTCTTTCTTCTTTAAATGTTTATTTTTTAATTTCAATATGAATTTGCTTATTTTAAATTAAGCCTATGCATATTTTATTTTGAACTTATAATTTAAAATTATGACTTAAATAGTAAAATCTGGAATTACCCAAGCAGGAAGGATCTTACAATTCAAGCAGCAGACTGAGGAGAAAGATCACACAGAAATAGAGGATGATCCTGTGTGTCTGTTTAGTGCATGGTTTTGGAAAGACCTAAATCTGTATGGATGGGCCAACCGTTGTGCACTATACTCCCCCAGGCTTTGTGTTCATAAATTAGGCCAGATTAGAACTAAATTATGTTCATATTAAAGAAAATACCAGAAAACAAAATTGCATCACATTGAATTTATAATTTAGGTTATTTGGGAC
Source organism: Onychomys torridus (assembly GCF_903995425.1). Classification (NCBI taxonomy): domain Eukaryota; kingdom Metazoa; phylum Chordata; class Mammalia; order Rodentia; family Cricetidae; genus Onychomys; species Onychomys torridus. The sequence continues at coordinate 32,140,515 of NC_050454.1, forward strand.
TCAGTACCATGCATGTCTTATTTGACTTTTGTGTAGCATAAATTTTGTGTTCCACATTAGGTTTTGTTAACAAATATCTTGCATTAGTGCACCATTTAAAATTCTGTAACTGTCAACAAATCTCTGATAAAGAATTCTTATGCCCTCTTTCTAAACATAGAGGTAATCTGTATTTCTAACTACACTTTTGCACAGATGTAGCCACTGGCATGTGAGTGGAATGAATGCCCACCTTCTCCAGTCTTCCAGTTGTATGACTCTTGCTCAAGAGTCTGGTATGTAAACTGTTTGAAAGCCTGGACTGCAAGATGACTCCATAATGCAATGTTTTTCTAACTCTTCTGCAAACCTGCACTGGACTATGATATGGGTCAGAAATCAAAATACTTCTGAATGTGAACTTAGGCTGTTGTACGGGTTACATAATCCTGGGTGATAAGTTGCTATGACCTATCCTGGAACTGAGCTGAAATAGTCTTTTTAGTTACTTGTTATATTTCTATTTAATAAATTTCAAATATTTGCACCATATTATTAACTGAATTTATTATCATAATTGACAATTCCTATATTTGATGATTTTAAATTTGTTTTCCATCCAGATTCTTAACCTTTGAATACTCTCTAATTTTCCTTCTATTTGACAGTGTCTTCAGAACTCAATTACCCAAACTGTTTATGGCAGTAGAAAGCCGGAAGATATTCAGTATCAAGTAACTGGAGTCTGCCATTTGTGAACATGAAATACTTTAATGCTTCCTGTAAATAGCCCCATCACTTAATTCACAAAGGCATTTTTTTTTTTTTTACAAAATGAATAACTAAAGCTCTTCTAACCCAATCTTACTGCATTCAAATTAGCTAAAAGCACACCACATCAGGCAGCTGCTCTGGGAGGTTGGCCCTTCTGTACACCCTTAGAGCATTTAGACATTTAAATGAGCAAAGCAGACAAAACTCGTTTTGCATCATAATTAGATGATGGATTACCCACATGTATGAAAAAGATTGAAACCCATACAATAAAATCACTATGCTAAAGTGGGATCATGGATGGAAGTGTTTACTTCTGTGATGATTTAACAAACTAATGCATGACAAAAATTATCTCACTGCTGACATGGGTCAGAAGTCTACTACTGATCAAATGGAACCCCAGTTTATCCCCCAGTCAAAAATAAAAGTATCACTACTCATGGGAATCTTGCAGACCCCTTCCAAATGTATTATTCATTAGTTGGAAGAATGGATTTCTTTGTGTTTATGGGACTGAGGTTCCTACTTCCTTGCTATCAACTCAGGGCCATTTTCAACATTATGAGATCACCATTCACTATCATCAGTTTGCAAAGTAACTCTCTAGTGAAAAATTTCCCTCAAATTCAGCTTCTGTCTGCTTTTGCTGTGTCTTTTTATCCTTCCTCTAGCTAGGATAAAGTATCTGATTTAAAATGGTCACATGATTACCTTGCTCTCACTTGGATAACATCAGGTAGTCTTCATGTTTATAGGTCTACAGGATCAACCATTTTCACAAAATTCTTCTTGTCTTGTTTTTTTTTTCTCCTTTAATATTTATTACTCTTCCATTTTTGCTCACTGTATTAACAGATAATTAATAATGTGATGAAAGTTTTGCATTTGTCAGTTGTATGTTTTGCTTCTAAATGAAAAAAAAAAAACTTCTATGGGAAGATGGCTTTTCTTTATTTCTGCTCATGCATAACTTTTGGTTAGAGGATGTCATGAATCCATTATCTATGTGAAGACTTCCTATGTGATACAGAACATTACCCAGAATTACCTAGTCCTATTCTGAAACTACTCTTTTCTACTTTAATTTTTAGCCTGCTGTAATCTACTTTATTTTTGAAGATAGAGGAACTATAATTCAGAAGTTCTTATTTGGATAGTCTAGTCAAAACTTGTTGGATCAAAAATGGCTGGCATAGCAGAACCCAGACAACTTCTAACTTCATGATAATCTTGTCTATAGGCTTAATAATACTCACAGAAAACCATAACATTTGAGAAGTGCAAGTATGATGATATGAAGGAACCAGAAGAGGAGTTAAGAAATGGTGTCTAAAATCCCATATATATCTGCATGGCTCCAGAAAAGACAAAAACTTTTAATCCCTTTATTATCCTACTCATTTCTTTTACCATGTATCTGTAACTCTCACTTTCCAACATATTAAGAAATTTATGTTCAAGTTTGTCTTCCAATTCTATTGTGAGTGAAGAAATCATCCTTTGATGATCAGCTGGAGCTTATTCTTATTATGTATTTCACCATCACAAGAGGGAAAAAGGACTCAGTTTGGCATCAAAAATTGGTAACAGTAGTTCATAGTTAGACACTGAAGGCAAAGGTCAGTAATCTCTAAAGTATAAGAAATGTCAGCCATGGTGAGACCCGTTTAATGTTTCTCACTTAAAAATTTTAAATGTAAAATGAAATGAGTAACATAAAATTAATGTGTATAATTTATTATAATAAAATGTCCTTTTATTGAAGAATAATTAGTATAAAATTATTCAATTTATGTTATACTACTTACTCAAATTCTGGTGTATATTTAATGTGTATAGATTATATATGTATGTAAATACACATATTAATATATGCATGTACACATATGCATTATGTAGACAGAAATGTAGACAGAAAAGTAGAAAAAATTTCAAAAGGACTTATTATAAAGAATTGGTTCCTGAACCAAGGAAATTGAAAACTGCTAAGATCTGCAGTCAGCATGCTAGAGAACCAGGAGAGCATATGTAATTCCAGTTCCTGTCATGAACCCAGAAGAGCTAGTGGTGCTAATTCCTATCTGAAACTGTCATTCCCAAGACAAGGAGTACTGATGTTGTCCATCAGTCTGAATTTTGGAAATCCCAAGGCTGCAGTTGATGCAGTGAGGTATAAAATTCTGTATGTCCAGGCTTTTGGTGTTATTGAGATCTACAACTGTTTAAATGAGACCTATCTAAATATGGGAAATAATGGATGGACAAAGTTTACTGATTCAAAAATTAGTATCCTCCCAAAATACTTACAGAAGATACCTGAGCAAATGTTTCAAGAAACATCTTCCAAATCTTTACATCTCTCTTCATTCTTTCACCTGTTGCTTGTTTGTTTCTTTTTAAGACTTTAAGGTGGTACTGTTAGGTCTTTATATGATATTCACATTAGCTCATCTTCTTTCAATAGGGCTTCCCTTGAAAGAGTGTACTCCCCAATTCATTCTTCACTTTCCATCTTCCCTAATTCTTGGGAATAAACAGAAGCTCCACCAGGCTAATAAATACCAAATTCTCTTTTAGTTACCAGAATGCAGATGATTTTTGTAATGCTGGCACATAGTAAATTGCTTAGGAAATTTAAACCCATTGTGATCATATCCTCATAGATGTGGACTTTGATGGTTTGAATAAGAATGGCCCCCATAGGCTCATGGATTTGAATGCTTGGTCATTAGGGAGTGGTCCTACTTGAAAGGGATTAGGAGGTATAGCATTTTTGTGTAGGTGTGGCCTCCAGGGAGGAAGTATGTCTTTGGAGAAGGGCTTTGGGGTTTCATGTTTGGAGTCGGAAGTTTTCCTGTGTCTCATCTTGCCCATGGCTGAGACAAATCTTTTACCCACAGACCCGCAGCTTTTTATAAAATAATCACATAGAGGATTAAATTACTTATAACTGTTCAGGCATTAGCTCAAGCTTATTACTGACTAGCTCTTACACTTAAATTAACCCATAATTCTTATCTACATTTAGCCATGTGGCTTGGTACCTTTTCTCAGTTCTGCCTTCACATCTATCTTCCTCTGTGTTTGGCTTACAACTCCTGACTCAGCCTTCCTCTTCCCAGAATTCTCCTTGTCTCCTTATCCTGCCTATACCTCCTGCCTGGCTACTGGCCAATCACCATTTTATTTATCAACCAATCAGAGCAACACACATTCACAGCATACAGAAAGACATCCACAGCACATGGACTCAAGCTAGAGACCTACTGTCTCTCTGCTCCCTATGGATCCGTATGTAGAACTCTTAGCTACCTTCTCAGCAGCATGTCTGCATCCATGTCACCATGCTTCCTGCCTTGACTATAATGAACTAAACCTCTGAAACTGTATGCTAGCCCCAATTGTTTTCCTTTATACTGGTTGCCATGACCATGGTATCTCTTCACAGCAGTATAACTTTGATTAAGTCACAGACATTGTCCAACCTAAAGGCCCACTGCTTTCTTTTCTTCCCATGAGTCATTGAACCCTGCAAGGTAGATCTTTGAAGAACTATCATCATCAAACTGTTCATGAATCAACTTTATTCAAGTGGTGGGCAGCTAGACACTTGATTTTCTGTTTACTTTGTGAAAATATTTAGAAGAAGAGCTGACAAACCACTCCACTAAGAACAAGAATCATGAAACATGTAAGGAAGGACAAAGGAATTATGAATAGATTATCACTATTGACCATCAAAGTGATGACAAATTTGACGTAGAACAGACCCTTAAGTGAATTACTACTTCATTACATTGTATTACCATGGCAAAATCTTCACTCAAAAGGAAATATAATGTATATATGTATACATGCACACAGTGTGTAAAGAATCAAAAAAGCATGACTATTCAGAAGTTTTCCTAGGAAGGTCCTACAGATTCAAATACTTTCCCATAAAGTGAAATGAATCTCTTTGTCTCTTGGGCAGAGGGTATAAATTGCCTATGGAAAGGTCTACTGTACTTATTTTCTATAGCAATTTTCACCTTTTTTGTGTCATTTCTATACCTCCTTTTTTCCTATATAAAACATCCATTTTGATGATGATAAGATTATATGTAGTTTTTAATTTACTTATTTCAAAATCTTGAATAATGATGTATACCTTCTCAAAAAATACTTAACAGATAAATAAATTTGATGGTAGGACTTGGATGGTCATTTTATTGTCTTGAATTTGATCCTATACCTCAGAGGGAGGATGAACTTACCCATCATCAATCAACTAGCTTCCTACCAGCAACTGCTTTGAAACATAGAAACTAGACCTAGATGGCTGAGGTCATTTATGATGTTCCTGCCAGATAAATAGGACAAGCAGGGTGGATAAGGAAGATTTCACTCAACACTCAGGTTTTGGTTTGTTTGTTTGTTTGTTTTGTTTTGTTCTGCTGTATCTTTTTCTCTTTCATATAAAAACTTTTTGAGGTGCCTTTTTACTTTAAAATACCTCCTTTAATGTGCAGGACGTTTGTGCACCCTATGTCCTGAGAACATCTGCTCTTGATTACCGCAGATTTCCTTCTAGTCAACTCTTGTCTCCTGCATATTGATACTAAAGCATAAATAAAGGGACATGAGTCTAATAATTATTTTCCATTTGTAACAAATTGAGTATTTATTTTAAAATACATACATATATAATATATGTGCCTACTAAAGCAAAGGATAAACTGTTAAAATGCTTTTCATGCTGAGCAGATTATAAATTTTAGCATCCTCTCATCAAACAAAATATCATGGATTATGACGAGAACAAGCCTTTGGAAGCTGCTTTTGCAAGGAAGCATTGATTTCTCATTTGACAGAATCCTGGCTTTATTCCTCACCCTTCTCCTTTGCTTTGGGCCACTTGCCTACCTTTATCACTACATATAGATGTGCTGATTATTCAAGAAGCCTTTATACTAACTGAAACCTGTCTTATTCTGTTTCATATCTGAAGGCACAAAGACAATAATAGTACCAGAGATATCCTGCTGTCAGATTTTTACAACGTCTTCATCGAAGATTTCTTAAAAGCACTGCTGTTGTTTGAATATAAAACATTTCCCATAAGCTCATGAACACTTGGTCCCCAGATAGAGGTCCTGTTTGAGAAGGTTATAAAATGTTTAAGAGGTAGGCCCATGTTGGGGGAAGAAGGCCACTAGGGAGAGACTCTGAAGTTTGATACTCTGACTGACCTGTTTCTTCTCTGCTTCCTGAGTGTAGATGCGATGTGACCAACCAGCTCTCTCATCCTATCCCCATGCCTTCCCTGCTTCTTGCCATCTGTGACTTCCCCACCATGACGGGTGTTAATCCTTTTGAAACATAAGCCAAATAATCCCTTCAACCTCAATGTGTTTAGTCAGGCTTTTCTTTTTGTGTTTTGTTTGTGTTTACCACAGCAACAGAACTAAATGAATATAGGCACCTACAGGCCCCTAGCGATTTTCCCACATGTGCAGTCACCATATCCATCAGAGGACAGACAGATCACTCTTCAGATGTAGGTAAGATTGTACCTTAGTATACAAGAAATCGTTACCTGAGAAACACTTTGTCCCTCTAGCGAGTATGACTTCTTCAAACCAACTTGTGTAACCAGACATAATGCTAGTTTAGATCACACCCAGTTCAGGAGTGCATAATTATGCATCCCTGTTACCTGTTTGGTCTATCTCTCCTTTGAAGAGTTAAAATTCATGTCAGTACCACAGCAATGATCTTGGGATAACTAGACACTTTTGTCTGTGCCTCTTCCTGATGCCCCTGATTAAGTCAATGCTTCCTACTTTCTGCCAGTCCTCAGCTATTAACTGAAGTATTGGGGTGAGTAGCTAAGACCATGTCGTGTTTATGGCTCTGCTCTAAAACTCTGGTTACGTAAAATTAGTCTAGAGCTATCTGTTTTAGTAAGGTCAAGTTGGTGTGCCTATTCTGCTATTTCAGTCATATTTAAAACATTATTACTATGAGGATAAGGATTATAATTAGGAAGAACACATGAAAATTGTAAAATAAACCATGGTGCAGTTATACTATTTTTTCTAGGAAATGCAGTTTGATCATCAGTAATTGGTGTGGATGAAACAATACATACACACTCAAAACTTTAAATTATCTGGATGACCTAAATTTCATTTTCCCTTCCTCTTCTTCACATAGTCCTGGAGACACAGAGTGGACAATTTCTGCTGTTTTCTTTTCCCATCTAGACTGCTGCACATTGTCTTGATTGTCCTCCAATTTAAATTGTCATTTGTTTTATGTGTGATATATACATATGAATGTGTGCTATTCTAATGTTGAAAACACATATTTATAAATTCATATATTTTAAACATTCAATTTCAATATGACATTTGTTTTAACTTGAACTTTTAGTGGATAAAAGTACTATGTTCCTCATAAATAAATAGACTTGGATAGCATTTTGTTTAATCAAATAATTGTGGATGTGCTTCAGAAATAAAATTTTGTCATTTATTATTGAGAAAGTATAATGCACGACTGACAATCTCTGAGAATTTGCTCCATTTTCCTGTTTGTTCTTGTGTTAGTCACTTTCCTCTTATTGTGTGATAAAATTCTGTGGCCAGGGCAATGTTCAGAAGAAAGTGTTCATTTTGGATGTACAGTACCACTGAGATAAGAGTTCATTGTCATCATGTTGTGGAAGCACGGCAGTAGACAAACATGGAGGCAAGAACAGCTGAGAGCTCACACCTTGAGCTGGAATCCACCAACAGAGAGAAAACCAGGAATGGTGTGAGTAACTGTCCTCTCAAAGTCTACCTTCAGTGATTTTTTCTGGTGTCAAGACCATACTTACTAAGCTTCTTCCACAGTGCCACCAACTTAGAAACAAATGTTCTAATGCTGAGGCTAGGAGAGACATCTCATTCAACCCACCACACACCCCTCAAATGAAGAGCAACAGTGCCCAACTGTGGGCAAATACACTTATAATTTGGGGTAAATTAGTTTTATTCTTCTTTGTGTACAAGGAAACATAATTTTATCTTGTAGTTGTTGTCTGTGTAGAGTTCATTGGCTTACCTATACATCTACTTTGTTACAAAAGATGTTTCTAGTTTTTGAATATTATTTACTTCCTAAGTCCAGGAATCTGATGACCTGGGATCTGATAAACTATGTCAGTTGTGTTGCATGTAAAAGAATCTTCACCTGTATGAATCACTTTTAAAAACCTCTCTAATACTTATTGGCAATAAGTAATGAACTAGTGAAGGTGTGGAAATAAAACAAATCAAAGAGTATTGCAAAATTCAGGTGCTTTCCTCATTTCATGGTTTTTAGGATACAGATTATAAACCTTTTTCTAAAAATAATATTGACTTAACCTCATTCTTATTATTTTAAGAACTATAAATATAGTAAACATGTTCTGTCTCATAGTAGGATCTGCTTTACATTGAACAGGTACAATGAAATCACACTGAGTTATTATGCACACACATTATTATTATTATTATTATTATTATTATTATTATTATTATTTGCACACACATATTGCTGTTTTACTTTTCACTCTTAGATTGAATCAAGTCTCCTTTAATGTTAATACATCCTGTGTAAAGGATTTTCCTACTGTGATTTCAGCATAATAAACTCTGGAGTATCTATGGTTCCACATTGTTTTGTATTATAAAGTTAAATATGGTCTGTTTATTCACACAGAATGTTTCAGAATAGATGAAGCAATGAGTGTGAAGAAGATAGGGCACAGAGGAACAAGTTTTGTACCTGGCCTCATCCACTGAGCAAGGAAAGGTTAATAGGTCTTTGGATCTGATTGGAGCTTCATCTCTCTCTCACACTTCAAGATTAGGATTTTTCCAAACGAGATTTGTGAGTACACATTAGTTTTCACTTTTTAGGATGTTACTGCAAAGAGGGTGATATCATTTTAATTGTTCAGACAATAACCAATTATCTCTTGCATTTACTGTTAATGCCAGAGGTTTTTGTTGTTTGTGTATTTTGAATAGTTTTTTTGTTGTTTTGTTTTGTTTTTGTTTTTGAGAGGATAGAAGCAGGTGAGACAATAAAAGTATTAAAATAAAGTGGATGTCTCAATAACATATAGATAGCTACATTAGAGTTTTTAAAGAGCCACTGATTTCAATATTATAAATAACAAAATAATTTGGCTATTCCAGTAAAGAATTGAGATAACACTTTCTTTTGTAAAAAACAAGTAATACATGTGTGAATATACACATTGATACAGTAATATAAATTTTTAATGAAGATAGCCTGACAGTGTTTCAAGAAGCCATCATTTTTTGTATTTTTACTGTGATTTCAACAACATTCATAGAAAGCCTAAGTAAGCAGTTTCTTAGAATAAAGCAATGATAACTATAAAGCACATTAATTCAGACACAAATGAGTCATCTATGACAGAGGATGTCTCCAAGCCTTGGGCTGCATTTTACTTGATCTTGTCCTGTGTCATCTAATGTGATGGATACTATTAATACTCAGCTTGACAAAGTCTAGAATCACATGGAAAAGAGTCTTGAGATCATGCATGTGGAGTATTTTCATGATTGGATTAATGGAGGTAGAAATATCAGAAAGGTGTAAGTAGAAACATTTCTTGGATGAGATCCTGCATTGTATGAGTCAAGAAAGCGAAATGAACAACAGCATCCAATCAACATCCATTGTTCTTAATTTCCTGTTTGTGGATGTGATGTGACCAATTGCTTCATACCTCCACTACCTAGACTATACTTTCATTGTGAACTGTACTCTTGAACTATGTATGAGCCAAGATAAACCCATTCTTTCTTCAGTTGCTTCTTTTCAGAGTATTTTATTACACCAAAAGAAAAAGAAACAGAGATAGAAATTGCTACCAGTATAACAAGTATTGACATGATAAATCTGACCATACGGTTCTTAGAAATTTGGAATTGACTTATGGGAGCAATTGGAAAAAATTTGGAGGGCCAGAAAAACATTTGAATACCCTGAATACCCTAAGTAAAGCTTCTTTTAGAGTTTGGAAGACAACAATGCTGAGGAACCCATGGACAGTGGCCACCTGGCTCATGAGGTGCCTGAGCAGAACAAAGACTCTATCCTCTGTCCGGAATGGGGATATGAGCCATTCATGTGATGCTTTGGAGAGCATGCTTCTTGCTGGAGTGAAAGCAATGGTAATGCTGAAGACATGATCACCACCAAAGAAAAGAAAACTCCCATGCTCCACTGAGATAATAGGAAAGAGGCCTTGTGGGTAAAACTCAGCCTGTCAGAAGCTTCATTTGTGAAGATACAAATTCACTTAAAGAAAGAAAGCTTAAGCTGAAGAGGACCCTGTGCCATGAAAGCAATTGCCTAGCAACTGTTTCCCTAGGGTCCAGGCACAGTATATATACTGGTGGTCCAAGGCAGCCAGGCTACATCTCCGGCTAGCAGCAGAACTTGGAAGCATCTTTCTGATGATACTGCTTTTGCAGGCATAGTTTGAGGGGACATGAACCAGATCAAGGGCACATCTGTGAGTGATTATTTTTACTGTATTTTCCGCCTAAAACCTAAGAAAGAAGATTCTAAAATGGACCTAAAAACAGCTTCCTAGTTGTCTCTCTCAAGTTAGCAGCAGCCTGTGTGTTTGAGCTATTATGGCGGTTTCCTGGCATACACACTTGACCTGCAGTATGGCGGAAATGAGGTGTCCACAAGCTGCACATTACACTGCTACGTGGTGGATTTAGCCTTTGCTAGTACAAAAATCAAAATAGGTTTCTGAGCCACATGCCGCTTTGATAGAACTGCTTCTGATAGTTGATGGTACACATGGCTCCAGACCCAAAGCTGGCAGTAAACTGTACTACCATCATGTTGGGAAGCTGATGGGGGCGGAGCCATCAGCCACAGCTGCTGTTTTGGCCTTAGAAATGCTGCAGTTTAAATCAGATTCAGATACAATAGTTTACAAAGTGTATAAAAATGTAGGTAGGCTTGAAAGAGAGGGAAAAAAAGGAATATATACTGTGATATAAAAAGTATATAGTTTTTAAAAATAAAGTTTTTAAAGAAACAGTAAAGGTGTATAAAAAATAAGCCACATAAGGGTAAATATTACACAGAGAATCTGGATTGTGCTGTCTTTGGGAATTTTAACAGCACAAAAACATTTGATTGTAAAATCTATTGAGTTAAGCCAATATGTATATTTTAAAGATGCCTTGACTTCAAAATTTGGATCTAAGAATATGTTGCTTTGGAAAAGAGGCTCTGCTTTTGTTTCCACAGAAAGCCAGAAGCTATAGATTTGTTTCAGATTAAGATAAATCAGATTTGACCAGCCAAGAACCCCTGAAAGGTCTCCAGTGACACGATGGCCCAGATGATCCAACATCCAGAATGGTTTCAAGGCAACTAGCTCAGACAATACAGCCTCATAGACTACCCAACAAGCCTAAAATTTTCTTTGTGTCCCCATAGGATACAGCATCCCCATCCAGCGGGAAGTAGTAAGAAAAGCTATGCCCAAATTCCCAAATATACCAAGCTGGTTTTAGAGATGGAATTGGCTCAACCTAAACATATTGCTTTAAAATAAAAAGGGTAAGAGAGTCTTCTGTCCCATATCAGAAGAGCCCTCTGGTGTGGGACAGAGAAAAACCAATATTTTTATTTAAGCTAGGTTAATTATAAATACAATGTCTTTCTAAAAGAAGAAAGGAGGATATGATATAGATATATAGGATATAGATATGATAGGATATAGATATGATAGGATAGAAGGGTAGATTAATGAACTTACTTTTAAAGAGCAACAACTTGTTTGAAATGTTTTACATTGGTATAGATTTTAATTTATTGATACAAGTTTAAACTTAATTTAGTTATATTGTATATATATATTTCTACTCTCGTTTGAGGTATTATGTTTATGTAACTCATTTAATTGTAATGGATAATTAAGAAATAGATTAATAATTAGTCATCTATGATAATCACACTTATAGTCATGTTAGTTAAGTTTTCTAGGTATCCATAGATATAATTCAGTTAGATAGGTGGTCTTCAAACACTTCAATGACCTACAGAATATGGCAATTAAAATATTTTTAAAAATTAGACTTTCTTGACAGTGAGACATTTCTGCTCCTGGCAGCACCAATTTACTTCAGAGAGGAGGATGGGCATCGAAGACACTCCATATGGAGTTTATCTTTTCCATGGCAAGAATAGTCATTTGGGCAAGAAACTATTCTTGCCTGGACTGCTTGATCAACTGGACATGCAGGACCCATAGGAAGGTGACCACTAAACTTTGCTTGGTGAAATGGTCCTTCAGGTTCTGCTTTGCAGAGGAAACTGGCAGACATTCTACAGGACACAGGGAGAAGTGATTGAGAGACTCTAGACCTGTGGGCCGAAGACAGATGCACCAACTTTACAGAAAAACTTTGGATGACTGTCCAGGCTGCCAGCTGTCTCTGGCTATTCTCACAAGACTCCTGAAAGTTGCTTGTGTCCTTTTCCCATTTCTCAGGTAATAGTATATCCTTCTGAGATCTTTGATGTAGTTGATGACTAGATAGTTATAATTTCCTTAGTTATGATAAGAGATAAGTTAGATATGATATATTAGACTCACAAATATAATATATAATTATCTTCCTTAATTTTGCCAAATATAAATAGACTATATATTATAATTAATTTTTGCTTCATAATTGTTCTGTTATATGTAATTTTACTATGTTGAAGTTAAAATCTTCCTTTTTGAAAAAATAGAAAAGGGGAAGTGCTGTGGGATGTCCTGTATGCTGTGAATATATGTTGCTATGATTGATTGATAAAAACAATCCTGATTGGCTAGTAACCAGGCAGGAAGTATAGGACAGATGGGACAAGCAGAGAGAAGAAGGCTGGGAAGTGGAATCCTGGAGGAGAGACGCCAGCCTGCCATCCAGGGAACAACATGTAAAGACAACAGGCAAAGCCATGGAACATGTGGCAATATATAGATTAACAGAAATGGGCTAAGTTAAGCGTAATAGCTAGTCTGTGGTAGGCCTGAGCTAATGGCCCAGCAGTTTAATTAATATAAGTTACTTGTGTGTGTGTGTGTGTGTGTGTGTGTGTGTGTGTGTGTGTGTACCAACTAAAATTTTATCCTATTTATTTATTTGTTTGTTTTTCAAGACAGAGTTTCTCTGTGTAGCTTTTCGCCTTTCCTGAATCTTGTTCTGTAGACAGGTTAGCCTAGAACTCACAGAGGTATGCTTAACTCTGCCTCCCGAGTGCTGAGATTAAAGTTGTGTGCCACCACTGCCAGGCCCAACTAAAATATTAACTTAAAAAAAATGAAAAGAGAAGGTCAGGGCTGGACATGGGGGCACATTTTGAACTTACCAAAAGAGGGTAGATAATGGAATTATTTTCCCTGAATTTGTCAAATGCAAATGAACTAGACATTTTTTAGGTATGTATTACTTGTATATATGATATATAATTACTGCAATTTTGTAAAAAATGTTCTAAATAAGTTGGAGTTGAAGAGATAAAAAATAATTAATATAATTTCCTGAGTGATTATTTTGTAAGTGGTTGCAGGGTCTGTGGTGCTGGGCAAGACCTGAGAAAGCTCTAACCACAGTAAGAAGACAGGCCCACTATGGGTAGCACCTTTTGTGGTTGATAGACCGTGTGCTTGGACAGGAATCCAGAAAATAACAAAACAAAACAAAACGAAAAACAAACAAACAGAAAAGACAGAAACAAAACAAAACTAATAAATATTATCAGGAAAGTAGGGACTGGACAAAGCCACATCAGAGTTAGCCTCTGAAGGAAGCCCTTTGTTAGGGAAAGGCTGAAAACCTTCAGATTCCATGCAAGTGTAACACACTGTAGCCACTTCACAGAGGAAGACTAGAAGCCCATCTTTGAGTATCATCTAATGAACAATTAATGAGACTTACAAGCTACAAAGTACAAATTGGAGAAAATGGTTTATGTAAATAGTTTTTTTAAATGATGTGACAATCTGGTTAATTTATTTTGTATCAATATATCTATTAATTAACATATATGTGTATATATCAGGAATGCATTCACCAGGTGGTGGTGCACACCTTTAATCCCAACACTCAGGGTGGCAGAGGCAGTCGGATCTCTGTGAGTTCAATGCCAGCCTGGTCTACAGAGTAAGTTCCAGGACAGTCAGAGGTAGACAGAGAGAAACCCTGTGTTTAGAAAAACTAAAAAAACAAAAAACTAAAACAAAAACAAAAACAAAAAACACATGCTAATAACAGAGAGTTTAGCATTATCAAAGACATTAATTTGACAGAGCTCAAAAATATCATAAATATTCAATCATCCATTCCTCTTGTCAACATATATCATTTTGTAGCATTTTTTATTAATTAATTTTTTTGTTATTTTACATCATAATCAAAGTTTCCCCTCCTCACTCACCTCCTATTCTCTCCACCACCTCTGCTTTATACACCCCCTCCTTCATCTCCATTCAGAAAGGAGCAGGCCTCCTATGGGCATCAACAAAACATGGCACATCAAGTTGAGGCAGGACCAAGCTCCCCCCCACACCTTATCAAGGCTGGGTGAGGCAATGGGGAATTGGTTCCCCAAAGCCAGCTCAATAGCCAGATAAAGGTCTTGTTCCCACTGCTATGAATCCCACACACAGACCAAGCTAAAAAACTGTCACATAAATGCAGAGGGCCTAGATCGGTCCCATGCAGGCTCCTTAGCTGTTGATCCATAGTCTGTGAGCTTCCAAGAGCACAGGTGAGCTGTCTCTGTGGGTTCCCATGTCATGAATTTAACTACCCTGGCTCCTATAATCTTTTCCCACCTCTCTTCAAACAGGATTTTGTGGGCTTCATCTAGTGCTTGACTGTGGGTCTCTGCATCTGCTTCCATCAGTTACTGGATGAAGGCTCTCTGATGGCAATTAGGGTAGTCGCCAATCTGATTGCAGATGGCCAGTTCAGGCATCCTCTTCACTACTTCTAGGAATCTTAGCTGGAGTCATCCTTGTGGATTCCTAGGAGTGTCCCTGGCACCAGGTTTTTCCCTAATCCTGGAATGCCCCCTCCCCCAACAAGACATCTTTTCATTACTATCCCCCTCTGTCCTGCCCCCAATCTGCCACAGCTCTGCGGGAGAGCATTTGACTGTAGAGTGGGTTTTAAGAGAAGTCATGTCCTCACATTCCATAGCTTTTGGGGCTCCTTATTCAACCACTATGTCTTTCAATATTAGCCATCCTTAGAAATTTTATTAAAAACACTAATCAACAATAAATGCATGAGTTTGTTTCTGGGATCTCTACTTTATACACTGAACTATGCAATTCTATGTGTTGCTCTACATGCCACTTTTATTTATTTCAGTTGGTAGAGGTTATGTACCATAGTTTGGATTCAAGAAGTGAGACACCTTAACCTTTTTTTTTTTTTTTGCTTTGTTTTGTTTTATTTGTTTGTTTCATTTTTAAAATACATTTATTTATTAAAATTTTTTCATTTTATATATCAACCCCAGTTCCCCCTCCTTCCCCTTCTCCTGCCTCCTCACCTCCCTCCCACTCTATCCCCATCCACTCCTCAGAGTGGGTAAGGCCTCCCACGGTAGTCAACAAAGTCTGGCATACCAAGCTGAAGGAGAGCCTAGCCCCTCCCCATTGTATCAAAGCTGAGCAAGGTATCCCACCACAGGGAATGGATTCCAAAAAGTCAGTTCATATACCTGGGATAAGTCCTGGCCTTGCTGCCAGGGACCCCACTAACAGATCAAGCCACACAACTGTCACCCACATTCAGCAGGCCTAGTTCTGTCCCATGCAGGTTCCTGAGCTGTCAGTCCAGAGTCAGTGAGCTCCAACTAGCACCGGTCAGCTGTCTCTGTGGGTTTCCCCATCATGATCTTGATCCCTTCTTCTTCTTCTTCTTCTTCTTCTTCTTCTTCTTCTTCTTCTTCTTCTTCTTCTTCTTCTCCTCCTCCTCCTCCTCCTCCTCCTCCTCCTCTCCTCCTCTCCTCCTCCTCTCCTCCTCCTCCTCCTCCTCCTCCTCCTCCTCCTTCTTTTTCCTTTTCAAATGCCGAATGCCATTTATTGAAGGAGGGAGGAGGTTAGGGCATAGAATATATCTGGGTGTCCATGATGCTCTTACTTTAAAACAGTTTTAGCTTTTATTTATTTCAATAGCTAATCATATCAAAGTTTTCATTTGTGACCAACTTGAATATATACAGTTGGATCAGCATGACTTAGTGGTTGTCTAGTAGATGAGCATTCAATTGATGAGTTAAAATATTTGCAAATTAAATTGGCTTAGAGCCTAAATGATCTCACAACATATTAACACCTTTTTCTGAAAATTTTGTTATTAAGAGTAGTTTAAAGAATTTATTTTTAGTCAATCATTTTAGTTGTTTTTTGAAAAATTCACATAATGTAAAAGGAAAGATATTAAATTAAGTCCTTGCATAATAGTAAGAATAAAATAATATTGATGAATTTGTCCATGTTTTTAGATGTAACCATGAAATATGAATTCATATAAATTGGTTTTATGTAACAGAACACCTGTTTTTCCTTCTGTTTTGTAATCTGAGAACTGTGTGGTGAATGTGCTTATATATTAAAATACCTTTCAACACTGCTCTCGTCTCACTGGGATCAAACTCATGACATCAGTTTCTAAGGGATTTTTTTATAACAGATGTTTACAACTTTATAACAGTGAATAAAATAAAACTTTTCACACTTTAGAAAAGTAAATGTACAAAAGTGACTGGTGATTTATCTGAAATTAGCCCATTTTGCCTTAGAAGTTTATATGGTGAATATTAGTATTCAGAACAGAGAATGTAGCAGTGATAATTTGTGAAATGGATAAATTAAATTAAAGGTTCACATTTCAGGGTTCAGGTGGGTGGGTATAATGATGTGATCTGACTTTTGTCACTCTTGAATAGACTATTAAGAAGATTGCAGGGAAATTATGTAATCAAAAGAATTGTTCTCTTAAAACGAATGACACTGTTTAATAGATGTTCAATTCTATACATTTATACTTCTTATATTTGAAAAGTTTTCTGTTGTGTCCTTATAGTCCTCACATATGACAAATTAAAGTGGTATTTATCAGAATTTTTGTGTAGCACCAAGAAACTTTACTTACCTCTTGTGTTGGCTAGTTTTGTCAACTGGACACAAGATACACCTATCTAAAAGGAGGAAACCTTAATTAAGAAAATGCCTCCAAAGGATCCAGTTGTAGGCATGTCTGTAAAGCACTTTCTTATTTAGTGATTGATAGGAAGGGTCCAGACCATTATGGGCAGTGCCATCCTTGGGCTGGTGGTCCTGAGTTCTATGAGAAAGCAGGCTGAGAAAGCCGTGATGAACAAGCCTGTAAACAGCACTCCTCCATGTCCTCTGCATCAGCTCCTGCCTCCAGGTTCCTCCCATGTTTGAGTTCCTATCCTGACTTCCTTCCATGATGAACAGTGATGTGAAAGTGGAAGCCAAATAAACCCTTCCTCTCCAAGTTGTTTTGGTCACAGTGTTCTATCACAATAGTAACCCTAACTAAAACCTTACTATGGCTCTTTGCCATTTTAGGACTTTATTACTCCTTTTTATAATCTTGGCTTCTAACGTTTGAGAAATTATCTATTTTTGTGACACTACATCCTAGCTCAGTAGTCTTCAGATTGAAAAATGTCTGGATCATATGCCAATGTGTCACTTCTAAAACTTACACTGCTGTTGTACAAAGTCGACAAATCACTGAGGTACGTCAATTAAAAAACTACATAGAAAGGCTTTGGCATAGTGGGATTGTTTCTCACTGTAAATTCACTAGTGCACTGAATACTTCATCTGGTCAATTTAAAGTTTAGTGGGCTTTGTGGTAAGTATACTTCAATAACAAGAAAGAATTTATAAAGCTAAAATAATGCTAAATTTTAAAAAAGAATCAAATATAATTGTCCAATCTCATTTACATTTTATATTTTACAATTAAAATTATGGTAGGGAGATAGTTATGCATGAACACTTATGGGTTCATATTCCCTGAGCCTCTATATATTAATACTACTATTATGACCAGGCAGTACCACTGGAAAGTAAGGTCCAGCATACACATATTGGTGAAATTATTAAGGCCACTCCACGTAGTTAAAAGGGAGGTTTATTTTGTGGGGTAACTTACAAATGAAGGGGTAGGTTGCAGGGTCTGACAAAGGGATGGCGCAGTCCGGCGGCTCGGTCTACCTCCAGTGTCCAGCGTCCTGGAACCAAGAGAGAGACCTCCTCTTGATCCTTGGTCTTCCGCTCCCTCCTCTGCCCCGCCTTATGGGCGTGATCATTACTGAAGCCTCAATGGGGGTTGGAACTTCCAGGCCAATGCTGGGATGGCTATCCACTACATACGCACACCTTCCTTTACTTCTTTCGTTATATAATCCGCCACATTGCTATTGTTTCATATATAGTTGTATCTAGATAACGACAGTTTCTGACTCTTGCTGTGTCAGCGGTCACTGCCACAAAACACTCAGTACAAACTTTTTTATAGGACAGAAGGATTCAAATTTAACCTTGCTTCAGAAAAGTCAGCCTCTGGTCACCTGGTCCTATTGCTTTGGGCCTGTGGTAAGACAGAATGTCATCGTGGGGAATACACAGCAAAGGAGGATATTTAGGTACTTGTAGCCAGGAAGGAGAGAGGGGGAATAGGAGAGGAAGGAAGCAAAGAAAAGAAAGGAGAGCAGCTACGATTTTAATATTTACTACAAGAGGCATGTGCCCAGTGATATAACTTCCTTTCACTGAGCTCCACATAGGTGATTGGACACTTCCCAGCAGTGCCACCGCCAGCCACCAAGAATTTAACACAGACTTGGGGGATGTTTAAAATTGAAAATATTTCCGTTCACATAGCATTTGTTCTTCTTCTGAGACCATCCTTATTGGAATGCACATATAAGACATACAAAGTGGTGACTTCTTATGTTGGTTTCTTTTTGTTGCTGTGATACATGACCATGATCGAGGCAACTTATAGAAGGAAGAGTTTATTTGGGCTTACAGTTTCATGGTGATGAGTCTGCTGTGAAAGTTGGTAGAAAAGCAAGCAGTGGAAGCAGGCAGCTGAGAGCTGGAATCCTCAACTCCAAACAGGAAGTAGAAAGAACAAATGGGCAGCAATTTAGCATTTCTAATCCCGTCTCCAGTGATATATTTTCTCCTATAAGGTGGCAACCTAAGTCTCCCTGAAGTACTCTATAAACTGGCAACTAAATATCCAGTACTAGAGATCATGTGGTACACTTTTCATTTACATCACAATACTCATTAACTTTAATATTTCTTTTTCTTTTCATTTTTTTGAGGTAATGTCTCTCTACATAGACCTATGTGTTCTGAAATTTACTATTTAAAAAACTATCCTTGAACTCACAAAGATCCACCTGCCCCTATCTCTGCAGTGCTGGGAAGAAAAGTGTATGTCACCTCACCTGGTCAACTTTAATCATTTGTATATTTATATAAAAATATTTTATTGGCAGTCTTACTCTTATTAGTAAAGTTAAGAAAATAATATTATTCTCTTAATTCCAAATATGTTTTTTTATGAATCTCTATTACCAGTACCATTTGGTGGGGGCCAGAACAACTGTCCTAAGAATTCATTTTAAAAAGATATTTTTAATATTTAAATGAATATTACCGATGTTATCTAGCTTGCAAAAGATAAGTTAGTGACAATCGATATACTCCAGTCTTTGTTTTCCTGCCATTCTCTGGCATGTGACATGTTCTTGATTATAACTTAGAGGTGAGTTTCCTGCTGTCACATAGGCTGAACTAGAGTGACATTTAATTTTCTTAAGATATTCATACCCTGGAGGTGGCTTGTTAATTGATATGTGAAAGCAGGGGATGGATCATGTGACACATGAAAATCAAACACTGTTGTGTGACTAAAGATTCATTTGACTTTCTGGAAAGTCATGGGGGAACCAAGTAGGAATAGAAATGCATTATAAAGGGAGATTATTACCTGGATCAGGTAGACTCAATGTTCTTAACTTCCACAGACACATAGAAAATAATCTTAATGAATGATTGTTTCTGGGGCAGGCAAGAGGCAAATAGTCCACAGCAGGTGTTACTGTATATTTGGAGGCCCGTGAAGCGTTGGACCCCATCTGTTATTTTCCTAGTAACACCAGAAAAGTAAAGCTTTGTAAGCACTTAGATTTAAATTATTATATGAAGGTGTGGAGGCATCTGGAATTGTTGAAACCCCACTCCTCCTGGTTAAAAGCATAACTATGATTCCCCTCTGACTCTGGGTCAACTTGAAATATTACATACAATAGTCTCCTTTTAAGAGTAAAACAGTCAAGCCTGTAAAGTCCACCACTCAGGAAACCAGAGTCACCTGAAGACATTCCTAGGAAAGGGGAGGATTAGTAATTCCCTGGATGAAATAATGTGCTTTCACTTCCCAGAGGACCCATCTTGTGGCAGTTGCTTGCAGGTCTTCTTCTATCAGGCAAGCCTGTAGAGCTTTTGCTGTGCAGGCGTCTCTGAATGTCAGCTTTTTCCTTTTCCTTAATTCATCTCTTTTTCTTTTGACTATTCACCAAAGCCTGGGCATGCTTTTCCTGACACACAAGTTCTCTGCACACTCAGTCTCAGCAGCTCAGTTCTGCTGCTTTCTGACATCCCACTGTCCAATGTAAAGGACATGGCTTTCCAGTTCTTTTCCATCTCCCTATTTCAAGAAGCTGCCTGGATGCACAGTTTGCATGTTATGCTATTTTTTTTTCTTACATGCTAATAAAATTCTCCTTGGGCTTCCTACCCAACTTCTTTCACCAGCAAGAGGAATGAATTAAAAGAGAGTACCCTAATTTCACCAACATATTTCTGCAAAAAACTATAAAATATAAATTTGTTTAAAGTAAGTCTTTTTTCAAACATATATTCACAGGTTAGCATTGAACTCATGATTCTTCTGCCTCAGCCTCCTGAGTACTAGCCATCATGCTATCCTCCACAGTTATCATTAAATGGAGAGTAAGGTGATAGTATACCATTAAAAGTCATGCTGATAAGATTGTTTGGTGATTAAAGCAAATGGACCAAATGCAAGGTTGGAGGGTATGGCAATATAGCTCTAATTCTAGTCTTGGAAGCAGAAACTGGATCCTAAGAGCTAGCTGGCTAGAGATTTGCTGTATTGAAAAACTCTGACTTTAAGGTATCCTTCTTCAATTAAAGAAGTGAAAGATCAATCTAGAAAGATTCAACCCTTGGGTATCTACACACATATGTGCACACATACATGCAGACAAAACTACACACAGATTATTATGTACCCATATGTATGTGAACACACATATGAAAAGAAAAACAAAAAATTCAGAAACTCAGTAAGGCATCATATTTCCCATTACTAAAATATCAGTAAATATGACTTGAAAAAGTATTACTTAATATAACAGAAGAGAGCCTTGACAAAAATTTGAGTGTGATACAAGTGACAGATTGCTTTTGTGTGGAGAAGCACAATTTAGTGAACATGAAAAACTAATCTGGATGTAATTATCCACCCAAAGCTATCATATAAGATCTCTGCCTAAAAGAAAATCTTTTAATTTGAAACAATCAAGCTACAGCTAAAATATCAAGCATTCGAATATGTCATATTTAAGAGTGTGTGCAAGATATTATCTAAAACTTTAAAACCACTTCAGTGAATTGCTGGCTGGGAAACCATGTCTGCAGCTTTAATTGTCACAGTGTGACAGACCTAAAATTGAAATAGAAAAAGTCCAAATCAATGCAGCAAAAATAATGAAGAAAAAGAGACTAAGGAGAGCTGCAGAGGTGAGGATTCTTTAGTTGTGAGAGCTAAATTCTAGGAGAAGGGATGTGGTTAAAAATGTGGAAAAAAAATAAGGTAAATCTGGTAGTGTATACCACTGAGCATCCCTTGATGCCCATGAGAAATTAACATGTCATCAGTACTTCCCAAGAGTGCTGGTGATACTGAATATGCCCCAAAGTCTAGGGTTCCAGTCTACTGAAAGGTATTAGAAACTGCCTCACAGCCAAACCCACTCTGATTTCTCCACCCTCAAGCACAAGTAGGGACTCTCTCTGACAGAGAAAAGCTTCCACCAAAAGACATTTAGTTGTCTTAACATCATTCTCTGAAAATCCAACCAATAACCAGAAAAGATGTACAAGAAAATTCTACAACAGACACTTAGAAGTTGCCTTTTCTAAAAAGCATTGACTTCTCACTTGGGGACCACATGGCAAGTAAAAGCAGGATAAAAGCCTGATATCCATTTAGTCATTGAAATAAAGCTTGAGTTTCAGTGAATTCCAGGAACAACAGGCCTCCTCATAAATACTTGAAAAGGTACCACAACATGTAGATACTGAGGCCACCTTCCTTCACAGGCAATTATCTGTGATAAAGAGGTGTACAGTGGAATAGTAAAAATTAATCAAAAGACACAAATCACTCCCCTCAAACAATAAAAGTTTCTCCAGAACCTCTTGCAGAATCAGAACTGAGACCACATGAAAAAGACCCCATGCCTTGACCAAGGGTGCCTAACAGTGCACATCTACACTTCCTTCTCCAATCATTTCTTGACTTAAATTGAGAGTTCACATCACTAAATATGGATTTGGGGATCGTTGGACCCCCTTATTTGTTTTTCTTGGTAATGTGCAACACTGAATAAGTTGGCTTTCTTTCTCTCTTTTTCACCACACATAGGACATGTGGCCTGCATAGACACTTATCTCTTTAAGCCCTAGTATTCACTCTTGGTGCCCAGAGTACTCTACTTAGAAATATTTTTCATATATTCTCTCTCTTTGTTTTGTTTGCATATGTTTGGTTTTGTTTACACCAAGGACTATCTAGTCCACATTGGCTTTATTTCTCCTCCCTCAGCCTCCGCTGAGTGCTGGAATTACCATCATGTCCAGCATATATTCTACAACTATTCTGAAGGAGACTATAAGAGGATATTAAGAAACCTTAACCACATAGTCCTGAGTACATGTTCTGCTGTGCATTCCTCTTGTCATTGCTGTTCCCACAGTCAACCCATCCATAGCCCAGCTTCTGTTGTCTTCTGTGGCCTATGTTGCTATGCAAACATCAGCTTCATATCCTATGACTCTCTACTGCACAAATTCGGTATCCTTTCTCGTCTGTTAACAGTAATCTACTTACTGTTAGATCTTTTTAGCTAACCTTTAGAGTGGAAGGGAATCATTTTTACTTAAACAACATGATGAGATCAAAGGAAACTAGATTAAAATATTGTCACTCATCTACAATGAGATACTAAGGGAAATGTACCTGGGTATTCAGAGTAGAACACCATTTCCCGTGAGCATACTCTTCTGAAGCCTCTTTGGAGTCAGGCCATTTCCTTGAGTTCTCTTTGGCCTTCTTATTTCCGTTATAGCCATAGTCCTAGCAAACAAAATCTGTCTATATTTCTCTACTCTTGATGTACGAACATTCTAGCCTCCTTTAGTAAGAAAGTTGTTAATATAGCTGAAGTTACTTGAACATTAGTGACCCCTTTAAAAATTTTCATCTTCTGACATTCTTACTTTGCTCAGTTTCTATGGTGTAGGTGTACTTTATGTGTTAGGATCTAGGACTTTAGTGTGGTAATGTGGGGACATGAGGGAACCTTTAATAAGTGGAGTCAAACAGAGAGAATAAGTTTAGTTGGAGCATTGTCTTAAGAAGCAATTAATGTAGTTGTCATTGGACCCTTGTTTGTTCTCATATACATATTCATGGGAAACCAAGATTAAGCCATCATACCACATACCACCTTCTCCATATCTTCTCCAGGAAGCATACAATTGTTCTGGTAGATACTGGATTCAGGGGATTTAAAACAGTGGCCTAAATTTTCTTAATATATTTATTAGTTTTGGGTATTTTGTTGTAACAATGGAAATCAAAGCAATACAAATAGAGTTTAGGGAATGCTAACACAAAGTATTGTCACTCGGCATTTCAGAATAAATGAGAGCAAGAAGCTGACTCTCATCTTGTCCTTGTAGTTCTTTCCAAAGTAGGGCGTACATACATCTGTGCAGAGTGGATGAAAGACACATTCTCATCTACGAATACATTAAGAACCAAGGAACAATCTAAACACCCATTCCTCTCTAAGAATCCTTCCAGTTTATTAACAGGTTTTTTAAGTAAATTCCTGGTGCCAGATATTGGGGTGAATCCCAAAGGATCAGAGGAACAGAACAAGCTACCACCAACCTTGCCTTGCCAACTCTTCAGCTGAATTTATTTCTTCACGCTAAAAGCCTCTGAGTCCTCATCTGAATGGATCTCAGCTGAACTGCTGCTAAAAAGTCTAAAAGCTTAAAAGCTCTAATCCTGGTCCTCACGTCTTATATACATTTCTGCTTCCAGCCGTCACTTCCTGGCATTAAAAGCATGTGTCTTTCTCAAGAAAGACATGAAATCTCAAGTGCAGGGATTAAATATGTGTGCCACCTCACCTGACTTTGTTCCCATTGTGGCCTTGAACTCACAGAGATCCAGATGGATCTCTGCCTCTAGAATGCTAGGATTAAGGGTGTTTGCCACCACTGTTTGGCCTCTATGTCTAATCTAGTGACTATTCTGTTCTCTGACTGCAGATAAGTTTTATTAGGGTACACAATATATTGGGGGACACAATATATCACCACATCAGATCATATACTCTTGTCCTCAAATCATATTTCTCTACGAGTATCCACTACTTACCAAGTATACACAGAAAAGCACAAGTTTACCTCTTTTCTTGGAACTTCATTTTCTTTTTATGCCATGGTTTATATACACTCACATATAGGTGTGTGTATGTATATGTATATATATATATGTATATATATATATATATATATATATATATGTATATATATATATAAAATTATTTTTTAACTGATTTCCTCTTGTCCGTTCATTGTCTCGTATAGGATTCTAGGAGACATAGTCCTTGACATAAGTAAGCATTTTCAGGAAACTTGACTTGTTACATGTGTACCAGAGATTTAACTTATGGTTGTACAGTAAGCAACTGTGACTACCAAGCCATGTCTCCAGGCCCTTTCTTGCCACCTTGACAAATAATCAGCATATTTAGATAATTAGCATATTTTTTCTTTAATACCCATTACCCTGTTTCTAACAAAGGTATGGTATGTAGGTCAAATATGGCTTTAGAGTTCTCATACTCTTTAAAGCATGTTGCAAGTACAGACACAGTATATCAAGTCAACATCTTGCATTGAATGGTTTAGGTAGTAAATCTCCTTTCTATATCAACTATGTAGGAACATATTTAATTTTAAGTTTTTTGACATAAGAAAACGACACATATAGGATTAAACACACAAAAAAAGATCACTTTGAAGTGGCATCAGCAAATACTTCATGTGGAACTGGGGATGTGCATAGGATAACAAAGAAGAGAGACAAAATTCCAGAGAGATAACATGATATTTTTAAAGCTGAGTAGTGTAATTTGGCTGGGCATAGAATTAGGGGTATAATGATATCAAATGAGATAAGCAGAGTAACATGGATTCTCTTAGGTGAAAACACAGAATGACTACAGAACATTCATGTAGCTCCAAGAGTAGTGATATGTGTATAGTACTTTTGATGTGTCTGTCAATTACCAATTCAAAAATTATGAATAAAAATTTCACTTCTGTGAAACTCCATTTCCTTATTCATATTAAAATGAAACTTTTTATGAGTCATTTTGGCTTTGTCCTGTGATAGGGCTTACTATCTAAGATGTTAAACATTATTTTGCCCAATATTACTCAATTGCCAATACTTTAGAGAAATTCCTGAAGAATTTTGAGACACTGAAACGATAATCACAATCTTATTTTAGAAATCCACTTACCTTCTTCTAACTTTGCCCAGAGAAACACTACAGGAAGATATAATCTGTTACAGAGTTTCCATCAAGATGTTAGGAAAATGATTAAGGGTCTGTAAGTCATATAGAGACAGAAGGAAGTGTTTAAATATAAAAGACTGACCTTGAAGAAAACAAATAATAAAAAAGAAAAAAGACATGCACACGTACAAGCAAATCTTTCAGCTTTAATGAGGGTGATGTAATTAACACAGAGAGAAATCTATGAGGGAAAGAAAACCAGTTTGACTTTGGATATGTTGATCTAAAGATGATGAAAACAAGGCACAGAAAAGGAATTTAGAGAAAAGGGTTGAGATGCATTTGTTAATAATCTGTTAGTGACTATTGAGCTAACAGATACATATAGACAAGATCTTGAGAAAGTGTATGTAGTATGAGTTTTCTCCTTCAAAAGGGAACTTCACAGGAGAGTTTAGATTTTTGACATTGTGACATGACACTGTATCTGTGAATCTTACACTTTAACACCACACAAGAAGACTCGTTCCTCAAAATCATGAAAATTTTGATATGTAAAGTAAAGGAGAAGAACAGAAATAAGAGAAAGCCAAGGGGCAGAAAAGGAGGATTGGGTAGACTTCTAATTTGGCATAATATTTAATTGAAAGAATCATTTCATGGTAATGACACAAAAAGCTTTAGGTCAACTAAATACCGTGTACTTTGTTTCACCATTATGCTTGATGACCCAGACAACACATTTTATTTCTCATTTATTGTGTAAATGCTGGACGATGAATGGCCCATCTCTTAGGATATCTCCTACAAAGAAAAAAAACGAAAGAGACCAGTTTGTCATTGTAAAGAGACTTCATACTCAAAAATATCAAGGTATGTAATATGCTCATAATAATATTCCTGGGGAATTTAACTTTTAAACATAGCTGTGCTACCAATTCTTGAATAGATATTTACTTCAATAATATTTGAGTCAAATTTATATGAAGTATGACTCAAAACTCCAAGACTAACAGATGTATATAATGAGAACATATGAAATCTATCGGACCCAGTAAGGTGAAATTTCCAATATATGATCAAAAGGAAGAGTATTCTTGAAATCAACTGGACTACAGTTGCTGGAAAACTATAAACAAAGAAAATTGAAAGCCTTGAAGTTGATGAGATAAATCATACAGAGAATGTTCTTAAAGTGGAGTAAATAGTTATAAAAGATGTAAAGGAATATTAGTATATGGCATGATTTTGGAGATGTTGGTAACAAATTATAGAAGCTTTCTCAAAGCAATGTGATAGACAGGCCTTTAGAGTTTTCTTAATTGGCAGGAACCTAGGACGACATTGTGGGCAACAAGACCTCAAAAGAGACCATTTTGGTCCATAAACAAAGAATACTGTAGTAGAATTATGACAAATTATAGAGCCCATGTTTAAGAAGAAGAAGGAGGAATGGAAGAAGAGGAGGAGAAAGAGGAAGAGAAGGTGATAAGGAGGAGCACCCTTCAGATTTTAAATCCTTTATAAAAAAAAAAATTAAAATAACCAGTCTCTGAAATTTCATCTGA
Source organism: Onychomys torridus (assembly GCF_903995425.1). NCBI lineage: Eukaryota > Metazoa > Chordata > Mammalia > Rodentia > Cricetidae > Onychomys > Onychomys torridus. Next base: position 32,167,895 of record NC_050454.1, read on the forward strand.
ATAACTTCTATGATAATAATTGAGCCTGTTTTATATTTTTTTTTTGTTAGGGTCCTGGAAAAGTCCCACGAAATACCACTATTCACATATGCAATCACTTTTATTCAAGCATTTTGGGGCCTGCCATCACTCATACAAAGGCAAGATGGTAAAGACCCTGAGAGGAACCTGAAGGATCCCTTTTTAAGCACAGCAAAAGGGGAGTTCCTAGGGCAGTTAGGTCACTTTAGATATGATTGGCTCAAGGAAGTAGCAATCACATCCGTGCCTTCTCATTGTCCAGGGCTAGTCGGGGGTTGGTCAGGGTTATAATTTTCCATTTTGGGACAGACCTGGACAAGCTGGGGCTTTGCCCTTTTTGGTTATTATTTCAGACTGGCTTAGGCCTGAGTATGTGCTGTTCTCCCTGTGCCTGCTAACAGGGTGTTGGAGATTGATTGCCCTTTGTTCATGGCTTTTTCACAAACTACTTGTTCAATTTCTAGAAACTGAAATTGAGGCCTGATTTCTGTGAGAAGACCATTATGTGTCAGCCCAATCCTTTAAGTTTGTTTGTTATTATTTTATTTCCTTAATTCCTATTTTTAATGAATGTGGATGGCAAAATTTGTTGTGTCTTCTACAAAGAACTATAAAATAAACAGCCAACAATGTTTGTTATTAAACAAAGACAGCAGAATGTTTAAAATTTTACAGACAAGTAAGACCTTAATACAATTATAGTTAAATAACATTCAAAAAACATTTGTTGATAAAATGCCCCTCAAATACTACCACCACTAAAAATCAGTGAAAATGGTTAATGGAGAAATAGCTAGAGTGTTATGTTACTCATTTGTGGGATTTGTGGGAGTGTTGAATGAAAAGGAGAGCAAAATGGTTTGCCATGTATCTTTCCTGCTCTCTAGTATGTGTAAATTACAGAAGATACAAGTAAAACATAAAGCCTCTCTCCTAGATCCAGAATATGAGGCAATACTGCTTCTATTATAAAGCAGACTGATTAACTGTATCATAGCAGAGCTTTGTACAGAAGTAATGACCATATTAATTACTGTGAACTGCTGTAACCAAATTCCTGACAGAAACAATTCACAGAATTTATTTGTGCTGATGGTTTTGGATGTGTCAGTCCATGATTCTTAGCTACATGTTCTTGGAGAGAACATTATGGTATATTCATGCCTCATGGTGACCAAGTAGCCCATTCGGGAAACAAGAAAAGTACAGAGATGCAAAACCCACAAGGACACACTGCTAGTGAACTTCTTCACCAGTTTAGTACGACTGGCTAAAACTCTCTAGAACATCATAAGTTATCTTCACCAGTTTGTGACAAAGGCTTTGGCATGTGATCTCAATGGAGAAATTTCATATTTAAACTATAATATCAATTAAGTTACTCAAATGTAAAATATTAAAAATGACCTGTCTTTGAGTGTTTCTGGTACTATAGATTTGGAGTGTGGCAAAGTTTACTTCTGATGGTGCTAAGTATTTTAGGGATTCATCAAAGTTGAGCCAGGTTAGAAATTATCCTCTTTGTTATCTGTACTAAAATTGAGAAATGGTGCTTGTAGGACATACTTCTATTTTTGTAAGGTCTTTTAAGAAATCATTGATCCAAAATTTTCTTTCCTTTGTCAAAATAAAATGTAACACAATAAAACTTAACCTTTCTGAATGAGTTGAGCATTCTTTTTTTGTGTGTGAAGACTTAAAGTTTCTAAGGCAGTTTTAGCTAACAGCTTCTTACTAACTTTGTTTTTTAAAGAGTGGATAGAAAGTGGGTCAGCAATATAAAGAATTCAGATTGCATCATTTTGTCCAGTCATCTAATTGCAGAGAGAAATGCATGAGGAAAGCTTAAAGGTAACTTTTTAACCAGGAAGTTGTTTACCTTTTTACACAAGAGTAATCATATGCTTTGTAGTATTTCTTTTTTCATAATCTGTAACCTTTCATAGCTAAAGACAGACCTAAACTTCTCCCTCATTTTTAAGACCATTAACTTTGTCACATAAAACTTTTCAATATTCAGGTTAATATTATTTTTGTGTGGGTGAAATTATGACCAGCTATAGTGGTTTAGTTGAGATGCTTCCCTCCTTTCCCCCATCCTTTGCCTCACACATAAGTCTCAGCATTTGAATACATGGCCCTTGGTTATTTGTGCTCTTTGGGAGGTTTAAGAGGCATGGCTTTGCTGGAGGAAGGCTATTTGGGGGTAGACGTTGAGGTTTAAAAAGCCCCACACCATCCCTGCTTAGCTCTCTATTTTCTGTTTGAAATATGAACTCTCTGCTTCTCCTTCAGCTTCATGCCACCTAGCATCATGAGTTATTATCCCTCAGAAAACTGTAAGGCAAATAAACCCTGTCTTGTGTAAGTTGCCTTGACCATAGTGTTTTATCACTACAATATAAAAATAACTAAGACACCAGTCATTAGGCCATTTTAAGTTCAGGAAACTGTGACACATTCATAAGAACTTAGTGCTATCCCATTGTTAAAGGACATGGCTCAACATCATGATGCCTTTCTGATCTGTTTTCTAGGCTGACATGTGTTCACAGGCTTCTCCACAGTCATCAGTATGCAACATGAGAAGTCTCTGCACTTTTTTTTTTTTTTTTGCACACATTTTCCCACCAGGCTGCATGCTAATGAAGGTTTGCTGCCTTACTTAGTGGTTGCAAATCTCAGGAAACAGCTAGTTGTATCCAGTCTGGAAAAGTTGATTTGTACTTTGTTAGGTATTAGAAGTACAATTAGGAACTTGTCAGAATATATTCTTTTAGCTAAATTAAGCAAATTGTGATATATTGAAAAGCATATGTAGTGAGTAGTGTACAGATAACAATTACTAGCTTGCATTGTATTTGAGCATCAATCATTTATAACTGAAAGTAACAACCAGTCTTATTATAGAAACATAAAAAACACTATTTTAATTTTAAGAATAGTCACTGCACATAAAATTAATAATTAGAAATTATGGAAGTCCAGTTATAAAAATAGTTGTTTCACACTGCAACAAAATGCTATGTCTAGGTTGTTCTCCTGAATATGCTTCCAATTACATACATTTTTGACATAACACAATGTTCACAGGAAATATCTTGAGCTTTGTACTTTATTACAAGGTTGTTTATTCAAAGTAATGTATTGACATACTTCACATATATATTCATCATCTGTCCATGGTTAAGCAATATATTCACTGTCCTCCTCAAGCCTAAGAAAGTTTGGAAAAATTTTGATATTGTGAATTAAAAATAAATGAACCCCACACTTTTCTCTCCATTCTCTTCTGACATTTTGACACTTGCTTTCTTCTTCTTTTGATTCTTGCTATGAATGCAGGTAACATTTATGTAGATATTTTGGCTCTCAACTTTAAATTAGCTTGAAAAGCAAAGGTAACTAACTTAGAAAAAAGGAACCAATTTCAACAGTAGTAAAATTATACTCTTCTGCCCATGTTTTGGGGGAATTTTGCATGTTTTTCATAGATCTACTTATAAAATAGTATATATTCATAGAGCACATCAGATAGTTGATTAGTATGGAAAAAAGAACTTACAAGTTGCATAAGATGCACCAGAAACCAGATCTTCTTCCTCTTTGAGTCAAACTTTTCCCCTCAAACATCTAAGAAATTTGAAAAACATATTGTACTTATTAGAATAAAAGATATTATCTTAAGAAAAAAAGATCTGAATAGAAAGATTATAATGTACCAGCAATACGTTGATAGACCTGAAGTTATTGATGGAACAGTAGCTAACAAAAGAGATAATGAAAATCATTGGAAAAGATTAGTTCAGTGGTCAAAATCAAATTGAGTATGACTCAAAAGAAGGGGGAAAAAAGCTTAATAATAGCTTCCATTATAATTTAAATTCCCCAACAATGATTGCTCATATGACTTTCAGATGAAATAAGGGAAGGAATAGGCATAATGTCTATAGTTACATAAAAGGATGAAAGAGGGACTAGTTCCATTCAAAAGAACTCCTGTCCAGGCTCAGACTAGGAATACATATAAGTCTATTTAGGTAGAGAATTAAACATACTCATGACTTATTTAGGTAACCACTTCATAATTCAAATCTTAATTCAACACCAATTCCAAACCATCTTAGCATATGAGAAGAAAATGGTAGCACATTTTTTTCTCACCAGTGAGCTTGTACATTAAAATTTTCTCACTTTTTTGTAATCACTTTTAAACATTCAATGTTTAGACTCCATATCACATAAACTTCTTAATGCACCAAACCAGATAATTTCATTAATAAATGATGATTTCTGCTATCGTTTTGCATATTAAGTATGCATTTACATAAGTAAATCCATTTTGAGGGAAAAAATTGAGTTCATTTTAAGTGTTAGTGGAAGAAATACTTTTGCTTTGGTTCAATGACTTCAAACAAATACCCTAAATGACAGCCATGTTTCCTCTTGTTACTTGTTTAAAGGCTTTGGCTTTTATGAATCTCCTTTTTGGGTTCTTTAATTGATACATGGAACCATTGCCCTTAAAAAAATATAACAAAAGATGCAAGTTGAAGATAATGAAATGATATAATATTATTAACTGAAGAATATGACCCTTAAGGAAACACTGTGCTCTAAAGGATGGGCATGGTTACTTTAAAGAGAAGATAAAATATGTTTAAAGAGTTTTCAAAATAGACATCCAAGAGAATACATCAGAAAGTTGGATATATCAAAAATTATAGCTTTGATCTCATTTTGGTTTATACAGACTGGAAGATACTATTCCTGATTATGTGTTCACAATTTCTTCTCCATGGAAAGCAAAATACTGAAAGAAAGAATTTAGTATAATGTAAAATGCTATTTATCAAAGTATCGAAAAAGATGGGTTGGATTAAGGACCATAAAATGGGTATATGATCAGAGAGTAGGGAAAGAGAATGTTTATTATGATGAGTGCCTCTGAAATACTTTACATTTTGAGGTATATTATTCTATATAATTATCAAACTCTACCTCAAAGATCTTACATTCCATTAAGGTCTGTCATTTCCCTACAGTTCCTTTCTTTTCATTTTACTTTTAGATAATTTTGTATTTAAGAAGATTGCAATATATTTTGAACTGTCAATAGGAAATAGATGTGACTTTGGTATTTGAGTTGTGCATGTGTGTCATTCCAACAGAGTGCTATTATAGTAATATTGTAAGATTACACAGATTATAAAGTGTTTCTGTAACATTATTCTGAGGGGAAACTGATATTATCTTGGATACATGATTTCATTTCTATGAGTTTAAGTCAGTTATTATAATCTCAGGAAAAGAGGACACTGGACTATTTTTGCTCCTGAGTATTGTTTGATTTAGTTGTATCTGTCTTTTTATTCAACTCTTACTTTTTGTTTGATAACTTTTGGTAGTACATTTGGGCTTGAAAAAAGGACAATAATCTGATCCTTAATTCAATCTGTATGAACATGTTCACATGGCATCGATGCCTAACAAAAAATGAAAAAGAAAAAAAAAAACACTAAGTAAATAACCCTTTTGTACATCCCTTTATGGTGTTACCTTCGTGCTTTTAAGTAGAACTGTCTAACTGCTTGGTATTTATGTTTTTAAATATTTTTGAATAGTTTTCTCCCTTTGAAGACTTTCATGTATACAATGAAATATCCAGCTCCCCATTTGTCTCCCTTCCAACTCCCCCTGTATCCATCCAAAATGTCCCTCTCCCAACTTCATGTCTTCTCTTCCTATTCTTTGTATAGTATAATTAGTGTTGTCCATATATGCAAGGAAAATGCTGCCTGTGGCCACACCCTCAAATAAGCCTAATTCTCCATCCCTTAGCAGCTATCAATTGCCCAGTGATCCTCAGTAAGAAGTAGGTTCTGCAAAGTATCTCCTTTTATTGTTAACAATGTTGGAATCTTGGCTAGCTTGATCATACACGGATAGCCATAGATGCTGTGAATTCATGAGTTCAAGACCCATGTGATGTCTAAAAGTTAGTATTTCATAGAACTCCTCTGCATTATTCCTTTCCTTACATCATTGATGCCTTCTTATAGATGATATTATTTGCATCTTAGTAAGGGGTGAGGCGGATAAAAACATCCCATTTATGGCTCAGCATTCAGTCTCTTGTTCTCAACACTTTGAACACTGTGAGTCTTTGCTTTGACTACTGCCCTCTGATTATGTTTTTTTTTAATTCACTGATCACTTCAGGCTTTGTAGGGTGTAACTGATCCTTCACTGTGAAGATGAAGACAAATACAGTGTTTCTACCAAACTCTGTCTATGCATTACTAATTTGAACATTCTATTATTAGATTTATGACATGATATATTCAAAGAATGGATAGAATAATGCCTGCTTGTACCAATGTATGCAGTTTTATAGATATTCAAATTGATAGTACATGTGGAAATACTTTGGAAACAGATCATTTCTTTGCCTTTTGGCCAAGACCAAGTGGCAAATGCCTTGGGAAACATCACAAAATACAGGGGCATTATAAGATTAGTGGATCTCAAACTAGTTATCCAATTGTAATAGAACCTGGGGATCTTTAAAATGAAAAAGGAAAAGAAGTGATTTTTTTTTTTTTACAGGGTTTCTTTGTGTAGCTTTGGAGCCTGTCCTGGAATTCGCTCTGTAGACCAGATTGTCCTCAAACTCACAGAGATCTACCTCCCTCCGACTCCCAAGTGTTAGGATTAAAGTCATGTGCCACTGTGGTGATGTATTATGTCCCCCAAAATACTGTGTCTCCCAATAAAATTTACCTGAGGATCTGAGAAAAAAGCAAGCTACTATATAGAAGTCAGGCAATGGTAACACATATCTTTAATTCTATCATTTGGCAGGCAGGGATCTGTCTGGATCTCTGTGAGTTCAAGGCCACACTGGGAACAGAGCCAGGTGAGGTGGCACACATCTTAAATTCCAAAACTAATTAACCTTGGAGGTTTGGAGGTCTGTGCAGACACAGGAAGTAACAGAGTTGGCCAGGAAGAGGAAGTGATGCATCTGGACAGAGAGAGTAAACCAGACAGTAGAACAGCAAGGCATATGTGCATGAGTAGACAGGAAGTAGCTTGCCACTGGAAGCGGCGGAGTTGGTGAGGTGAGGTTAGCTGTGGTTTTCCCTATTTCTCTGATCTCTCAGGTTTTCACCCCTATATCTGGGTTTTTTATTTAAAAAAGATGATTTAGAAATTTGTCTATAAGCCACCACCACCTGGCAGTAGCAGTGATCTTAGTGTCAGTGTTCTTTTTCCTGTCACTTTGCCTCTTATAACCTGTTTGTTTTTGTTTGGTTTGGTTTGGTTGTTGTAGTTTTTCGTTAGTTTGTTTTTATCTTTTAGGGAAGACTAACTAGGCTAATTTTTATATATATCTGCATATTAGTTTTGGTTAAACCACAGACTTTCTTATGGTGAGACCCACTTCTTTTGCTACAATCCAAAGACAGAAAACATCTTCATGTTGGGGTTACACATCAGGGTGTTTACATGAATTTTGTCTTATGATAGATATCTTGATAGTTTTTGAAGTACAGTTAATAAAAGATAATGCTGTTCTCACTTCCAGGTAAACCACCCTTCTCCATTCTTTACATTGCCATGCAAACACAGATATACAGATGCATGTAAATTCCCCTTTCCCTTTTTCACTGACTTCAAAACCATAACCAGAGAGATCTGTCTCATTTGTTGACAATAAAACATGAAAGACCTATTCAATTCTGAGATTACAAGTCTAACTTTAAAAGTACTATCATCAAAAGAAAGAATCAATGCCATCAAAAGAAAGACACTTTCTTGTCATAGAAGGATCAGAGTATCTGTCATCAAGTGACACTGGACACTTGGAGACATTTCTGTGCTCCCTATTATTGATTGAATAATCTGTAGGGAAGCAGCTTGTGACACATTATAATGAAGGAACCATATGTGAAAGGCTGCGGAATTACCAAGAGCTGTGTTTCTCCTTCATCATTTCAGATGAAAAACACATGCGGTTTTGAAACTTCAGGCTTGCTATTTCTAAGCCCCTCTGAGCATCTGTTTGGGATTGCATGATCTAATCTCTACCACAGCACACAGCCTTTCAGCATGTCACACTATTACTAGGTAAAGAGCCAGAAAATGAGCAGGCAGGTCACTTTTCACCTCATTAGCACCGCAGGAGTGGCTCTGGAAAAAAGATGCCAGCAGAAGCCATAGGGCTTGCTAGTATCTTTTCTGAAAAACAGAGGGAGGACCCAGCTGTGTAACCCTCTACCTCTGTTCATTTCCACACAACCCTTTCCCTTTATTTCTGACCTTTCATCATTTTGACCCCTGTAGTGTTCATAAACCACCACCAAGTCCTAGCTGTGGGATATGTAATTTATTCCTATTTTCCTTTAAGGTAGCTCTTGGTCTTAACCCAATTATATTTAATGTGATATGATGCAGTCTTTAATGTCCTTGACAACGTTAAAATGTGATACCCTTACAAACAATATGTGGATAGTTTTGAGAATGGAGATCACACTGTTCTCTTCTGAGTTACTTCTTGAATAGTTATAAAAACAATAAAAGGATTTCTTTCTGACCTCTGTCATCTGTTTTCTATTTCCATTACCTTTTTTTTTTTTTTTTTTTTTTTTTAAATTCAGCTTTACCACACTGTTGGAACTCCTCCGTCAGCTTTGATTCCTGAGTGACTACACCAATGGGAGCCTTCCTGACAAATCTCATTGTAAACAAAGCAAAAATAGAAAAGAACTTCCCATTTTAACTAACTGAAATCAGATTTGTTTTTTATGCAACATAATACTGAATGATATAAGTTCTAAATAGTTGAGCACTAGAGTGGACGCTGTGCTAAATGTTTTAGCATCACTGATAAATCCTGTAACTATATTGTATAGAGGTCAATATTCTCATTCAAATTCCAATGTGATAAAGCTGGCTCATGAATGTTTTGATGCCTCTGAGATACCTTCATTTCAAATTTGTTTCATGGCCTCTTCTATATGTCCTGTAACTTCTAATTTTAGATGATATAAATGGAGACATCAAGGAAGTTATTCTATTAGTCATGTGAAGCAGAAGTCTTACTCTGTGCTCCTGGTCTTCTGCTCCTCATTGTGAGGGAAATTATAGGTCCTCTTATGCATGCGCTGCTCACAGACTGTTAACAAGGATACAGACAGATGACCTCTGAAGACTGGGAATATTTGTAATGCATTAGATTCGGAAGTCAACAAGAAATTTCCTTTTTCTTTTTCTCCTCTGTATAATTTCTCAGATAGTCTCCTAGGTGGTAAACAGCTTGATAAGCAACTCTTAAATTAGTCTCTCTCTGCTTATCTTTACTCCAATCATTCTAACACTCCACCTGGTCAGACTATAAAACAAGATACTGGCGTGAAAGTTTTTGTCTCAGACATTGCATTAGACCAACCAAAACTAGCCCACTGACAACATCATGCAAGGGTATAGATAGCATCACTGATATTGAAGTCAATGAAGGTTAAGTGTCAAAGACATGTCCCAGAAGCTGAGCCTTTTTTATGATTTTGCATGTTTTGTTGTATGAAAGGTTTGTCCACAACTATATCCTCTTGGGAGAACTAAAATTTCTGTGGCATGATGATGACTTTTGCTTTGGTGTGATTAAGTAAGTCTGTGAACTTATGTATAGTTGGTCTCAGATTTGTTCATGTCAAAAATGGTCATTAGTCTTATATGGGCAGTAGTGTTACCATAGGGAAGAGTACAGCCTTATCTGAAGAATATTATTATTGCCTTAACTTAATATTTTTAGGTACAACTCATTTTATTTTGTTTTAAAAGAAAAAGACATTTTTAAAACTCCAAATATGCTTAAAAAATAGAAAAACCTTATGAAAGGCCAATTTTGCATTTCTTCTCTGGGGTTTTTTTTTTTTTTTTTTTTTGATAATTAAAATACCCTCCTAGTAAAACATATTGGAAAGAAATACATAATGTAAGATGGAGAAAGGAGTCCCTCCTTCAATCATTATTCAGTAGAAATAAAAATGTGAATAGTAATACATGTGTGAAAATACATTTGTAAGAACTAAGGAAGGCAGGCTGGAGATCACAGTACCTCATTAAAGTATAAAAACATGAAATGCATTAAAGATGTAGGAAAGATAATTAAAGGAAAGTCAATCACAGGCAGGAAGCTTACAGACAGTTACCATCTATTAGCAGGAATGAAGAAAGTAAACCTAGGCCTTTGTCTCTAACAATATACTGAACACAGTAAATCCTCTGTTCTGCCCTCTACTCATTTGTTGAACCATACAGATTCATGTAGATGGGGACATGTGGGTCTTATAATCAATGCCTCACATTGATTATAATCAAATAATTCACATTGCTTCTGGATGACTGAAGTTGCCTTGGGTTCTAGTCATTAACCTTAGTAACACATACGTCACAAAGACAGTGAGTTCAGATGCCAATGGTGCTTTGGGATCCCCATGTAGAAAAAAAAAGATACCAAACATCCTAATGTTGTGTCACTAAAGCAGAAATTCCCCAAGCATTCAAGAGAATGAGTACCAATTGTTCTCAAATGATACTAAAATCTTAGAAGAGGATAAGGATAGAAAAACATACTATGAGACACATCTATTTGTACAAAGTGAGCAGAAAAGAGATTACAGACTTAAATGTAGAACCTTAATATATGAACTTTCTATAAGACAACATTGGACAACCACTTTGTGGTACCAGTCTGGGCCATGAGGGATTTTGCTCTGGACCCAACACGCAGGCAAAGAAAGCACAAGCAGGCAGGTTGATTTCATCACAATAAAACCTCTTGCACAGCCAAGAACATAATCAACATGTTGAAGGATCAACATGCAGAGTAGATGAAATATTCCAATGTATTCTTTTGACATTGAAATAAAATTAAGAGTAAAAACATGAAATATATCAAAAGACAAAAATAACAAAGAGATTTAAGAAGTAAATGACTTAAATATATATTTCTTGAATAATACACAAAAGTGGCTGGCCAGCATATGAAGATAAAACTCAAATTTCACTGGCCATCACAAATATTTTAGCAGGGTCTCACTCTGCTTAAGATGTATATTATCAAAAAGATTAAAGATTTTAATTGTGTAAAGTTTGATATTTGAGGATGTAGTATTTATTTTATTAAATTGTGCCTCCAGGTATGAAGTTGGAACGTCACAAGGGAAAATATAGTTGTAAAAAGAAGTAAAATATGTGGCCATTTAGAAGTTTAGATTTTTCAGTGTATATATTAAAGATTTTCCACCAATTGAAGTGCTTATATACTCATCTTCACAGAAGCAAGGACAAGGAGAAAGAAACAACACATTATTGATTGAGACTTAAATTAGTACAGCCATTATGAAAAGAAAATGGCGGTTCCTTAAACTACCAGAAGTATTTTAGGTGTGGAGGAGAACTGGGAAGACTGGAGGGAGGGGGAAATTGCAGTCAGAAAGCAATGTATGAGAGAAGAATTAAAAAGAAGTATTTTAAAATTACAACTACCATGGAAGTTGTTAATCTGCTAGTGTATATGCATATGTGTATGTATGAATCGACCAGTAATGGAATCTGTATGCTAAAGCTACATTTACTTTCTTCTAACACATTTTTGTAATATCCAAAATGTGAAATCTCATTAAGTATCCATCAATAAATGGACAGATAACAAAAATGTTTTATGGACACTGAAATTATCTATAAAAGCCTCGGAATTATGATGGTTTGACTATGAGTACTTTATGTTTTTGAATGATGCAAAAGAATTATCGATTCAGTACAAATCACACTTGAAATTCTGACCATTCCCCAGGCAAGGGATGGGTGGTTTGACCCACTCTTAGGATGGTGGGATGCAGCAGTGAGTTACTGTTGCCAGGTAGCCATGATGGTGGGAGGAAAAATAATTGACCCAAAACCTGGACAGTGTTGCTAAGCCATGATGCTCCAGTACATTAGCCAAATTCAGTGCAGTTTTAATTATGACACTTTCAAATTAAAGTATTTTAGGGTAAGCCAGAACATTATGTGACTATCTGTGCACTATTGACTGCCCCATTTAATATGGCTTATCTATTGTCCCAAAGCCCACATGTTAGCATAATGTTGTTTGTAGAGTGGCAGGAAGCTTTGGGAAAAATCTTCAAACCTCAGGAATACCACTTTTCTTTTAAGCTCCATGTGGCAGTATCTTTTTAGTTGTCTTTTTACACTACAATCCAGAAAAAAAAGTAATGACACACTGAATATTGTATGATAAATAGGGAACTCGGGTACTGCTGTGGACTGATAGCTTTTGGAAGAATATTTTTATAAAAGTACCTTCAATGAACAGATGCTTAAGGAGATAGGCATGCATTTCTATCCAATGTCTTAAAAGAGGTTATAAGTGATAATACTTACATTTAATTATTGCTTTAAAAAATAAGGAACAGAGAGTTTGAAGCTCAGTAACAAATTTGTCAAATACTTTTTAATCAATCTACATTGTACTTTATTTATAGATAAGGGGGTACATTTGACCAGCAGCAACCTAAGAATGCTGTAGTTAATATATATAGCCACTTAGCAGTAAATCAGATACCTAAATGAGCCTACAATAAATATTAGCTACTGAGATTACAGAAAAGTAATAGTGTTTTAGCAAATGTATATACTCTTGAAAAGAAAATTACTATAAAAATTCAGTGGGTATAGTGTGCGAATACATGCGATTATGCATGGAAAACATACATGGATAAACGGGTATTAGAAAAATAATACAAAATTATAAAAATAACTTAAATAGGCAGTTCATGGTTTTCTTTCTTGGCCCACTTCTAGTAAAGAGAAGCATTTTCAAGATTCTGATCACAGTTCAATTTTTACTTCAATACATGTCACTTCCATGTGTAACCTGAATATATTTGGGCAATTTCCTTTTCTTTCTTTCTTTCTTTCTTTTTTAACCTACTGTGCCTTGGCAGTTGTTAGAAAACACATATATTCCAAAAACTTTCAGAGGGAAATCTGTGGCTAAGAATTGAGTTGATGTTATAATGGAACCAATCTGGTTAGATAAATAGATCATGTGTGATTTTATGTGCTCATAAATATCAGTGTGTCTTTTAAGGTGCTGGTGAACTGAGGGCAATGAGAGAGGTGTTCTAGCCATCTGTGTGAACTATAGGTTATCAGCACGCACAAGAAAAGTAGTAACTTTTCTTAAAAGGCAGTAAAGACCTGGCCCTTGACATATTGCTTGATAGAACAGTTCAGCAATTTGTTGGCCCCACACTTCGTACTATTTCCGATTGCATAGTTGGAAGGCAGGATAAAAGTTGGCAAGCTGGGAAAATGGAGCTTTTATGGTTTGTAGAAAAGATGATTTAATACCACTACAAGTAAATGGATAGTTGCTCATATGCAATTTAGGTACCACAAAGAAAGCAATCATTGTGACACTGGGTGGAAGCAGCTTAAACTGGGGAGTTTCTCACAGTGTCCATTATTCAATATTTTTTGAGATGCATTATTTTGTCCAAACCAGTCATTATTCTTGTAATTTTTCCCTTGGTGCTGTGAAGACTTCCTTTAGAATCAACCCATTTGTGAAACACCACCAGTCGCAGTCCAAGAGAAGAGCAGCGTGCAGGGAGGGGGTCTGGAGAGTTCTCCAAGGACTTGTACAGGCATCCTACAGAGACTTCTGTGCTAACGGGGTCTGCATTAGGATCTTTTCTCTGTCTTAACATTTCTTTGGACTTAAGACTTTGAGCATTTCTAATTGGTCCTCATAGAGATAGAAAAGGCTCATTACCTGTAAACATGCCCCAAATTGAAATGTTAAGAAGAGTCCATCATGATAGTAAAACTAAGAGAAATAATTAGATTTAAGTCATCTACTCAGATTTAAAATACCTTCTCCAAATACAAATGACACAGACAATGTTGAAGTGTGCATCCTAGTTATCACAGCATGGCACATGGCTAGTTGCCAGTACGGTGATTGTGTTAAGGAATCATAGCTTACTGTTATTTTGAGACATACTTCCTCTTTGCAGTATTTTCTCCATCATCAAGTATTTTTGTTGTAAATAGGACACTTAATTTTTGCTGATGCTTAAACTCTGACAAATTGTTTTCTAAGAATACTTTACTGACTAAAAAAATAATGATAAATATCCGAGTAGCTAGAGAAGCCTCAGAAATGTACACAGTGTGTACTGACATCAAAGCATAATAATATACCTGACAGATACATAAAATGCTTCTGTAAATTAAAATAAATAAATGAACATAGGTAATCACCCGGTGTGCATGTCACTTTGCTTTCTAGTTTATAATGAATTGGACTTCTACAACAGTGCTAGATGGTACAAAATGCTTCTCTACAGAGGATTCAGATGCCTGTAGGGCACTGAGGAGGTGTTAGGTTGAAGCAGATGCACTGTAAATGTCCTCTGCACAACTACAAATATTCTAATTCCGGGCTTCTGGCTCTGACTCTGTTCTCACCAGGAGTCTTTATGTAAAGTTTGTATTTCACAAAGTCACTCCACATTTTGTCGTGTAAGCTAAAACAAATATAATAGAACATCGGATTCTGTTAATAAATGGAGCACGAGTAAATAGATACAAGAACAAGAAAGAAAAGATTAAAAGAGAAAAATACCTCAACAAATAGAAGCAAAGCATTTGCCACCTGCTAGGTAAAAGGAAATCAGCTTACATAGTGCAACAAAGATCTTTCAGTTCTAGGACGTCCCTAAAGAAGGATAAAAGGTATGGAGCTTAAATAGTCAATTAGGAGATTTAAATATCTCATCCTCTCAATCATTCAAAAGAAAGCTAGGCACGGAAGAAGTCCCACAAACAATTCAGGCTGCCTTTGCCAAAATATAATGGAACACAGAAGATATATTTGATTAGCTTTTAGCTTCCCTGTATTGTCTGTTTGTTTGATTTTTTTTTTTTTTCAGTATGCACTTTGGTCTTGCTCTTTTTACTGTTATGTGCACGGCCAGCACTCTACCATTTAGATACATCTTTAGCTACTGTTTTTTTTTTTTTGTTTTTTTGTTTGTTTGTTTGTTTGTTTTTAGACAGGGTCTCCCTATGGAGCCCAGTCTGGCCTCATTCAAGTTCTCTCCCTTCAGCTTCTTCAGTGCAGGGATAATAGGCATCAGGAGCCATATCAAGCATTGTTACTGGTTCCTAAAGGATAGACTAAGAATCTTGGAATCCCTAGAAGGAATTCTCCAGGGTGACCCACATAGGTTTATATGTTCAAATACTTGGTCCCAAGCTGGTGGCATTGTTTGAGAAGGTTGTGGATCATTTAGAAGGTGGAGCCTAGCTGTTGATACTGAGTCATAGGGGGAGGATTTAGAGGTTCTATAACCCAGATCCACTTGCTAGTTTCTCTTTGATTCCTCACTGTTGCTACAATATGAACAGCTGGACTTCACCCCACCACCATGCTTTTCCTGCTATGATGGCACTTACCCCCTCAAACTGCAAAACATAATAAACTCTTCCTTAATTAAACTGCTTCTTGTCAGTTATGTGTTTACAAGAAATACAAGAAAAAAATGACAGTTTCCTATATTGCATCTCATAGTTATTAAAAATGGAAACAAATTAAAGAGTTATGAAAATCCAAATAGAAGTTCCTTCATCTTTATAGCTTTGAAAATCTAAAGGTTGTATAAAGCTTTACAGGGAATGTTTTTAGGTCTTTCTGGTCCTATATAAACCAGTCAGACTCTTTCAACTGAGGGGTGTGTGTGTGTGTGTGTGTGTGTGTGTGTGTGTGTGTGTAGGGCTCTCCCTCCCTCCTCTTCTCTCTCCTGTTTTTGGGAAGCTGTTTCCTTGCTTGCTTACCTTGACCAGATGTTCTCCCTATGCTGATTCCCTGCTTCCCTGCCTGTTTCCTTCTTCCTGAACCCTCACCAGAGGTTCTTTGTTCTTGTATCCTGCATATTGGGCATTAAGAGTTTAGATGCAAGAATGTAGAACAACATATTGGTAGCCAGCTTCCCGGGGTTCTCCCATTGTGCTGTAAGCCTATATTTAAGGCCTCCTCCCTCCTTCAATAAAGGCATTCTGTGATGGTATTATGTTCCCCCGGAATATTATGCATTCTAATAAACTTATCTGGGGTCAGAGACAGAACAGCCACAATATTAAACATGAGGCTAGGCTGTGGTAGTACACAATTTTAATCCTAGCATTCCAGAGGCAGAATCCATCTGTTCAAGGATACAGCCAGGCATGGTGACTCATGCCTTTAATCCCAGAAAGTGAGCCTTTAATCCCAGGGAGTGATGGTAGAAAGTAGAAAGGTATATAAGGCATGAAGACCAGAAACTAGAAGCATTTGGCTGGTTAAGCTTTGAGGCTTCTAGCAGCATGGTTATTTTGGATGAGGTCTCAGAGGCTTCCAGCCTGAGGAAACAAGATCAGCTGAGGAACTGGCAAGGTGAGGAAGCTGTGGCTTGTTCTGCTTCTCTGATCTTCCAGCATTCACCCCACTACCTGGCCCAAGGTTTGTTTTTATTAACAAGACCTTTTAAGATTCGTGCTACAGCATTCGGCATTCTGCTGAGGCAAGTGACCTGCTGTTCTTGTCTCTGTTTTTTGATCCACAGCCCCTTCGGACATGGTGAACAGGTCATGGTAGTGCCGGAGTTACTGTTACCTGTATGTATTTGTATGTCTCTGTGTGTGACTGTGGATATGTGTGTGTGAGTATATGTGAGTGTATATGTGTGTGTGAGTGCGTATATGTGGGTGTGTGAGTGTGTGTTTGTGAGTATGTGTGTGAGTGTGTGTGTGTGTGTGTGTGTGTGTGTGTGTGTGTGTGTGTGTGCTCTCACTCAGAGAGAAGATTCAACCTTTAAGAGTGCTTACTGTTTATGTAGAAGATTCAAGTTCAGGTTGCAGCACCAAGGTCAGGCTGCTGATGACTGTTGCTAAACAGGCTCTGACTCTTGCTCACTTTCTTCCTTTCTCTGGTGGCACCAGCATACATGGCATACACACTCTCTGTCCTCCACCTATGCACACACATACTTATTTTTAAAAGTTAAAAGGTATGTCACACTAGACTTTCAAGATGGCTGAGTGGGTAAAGGCACTTCCCACAAAGCCTGATGGTTGGGGTTCAATCCTTGGGGCATACCATGTGGAAGGAGAGAACTCACTCCAACAAGTTGTCCTTTGTCCAGCCTTAGGACTATTGCATCACATCTGTGATGTCTGATGTGCCACATAACAAACAAGTAAACTACTTTCTAAAATTTGTAAGTATCCTTTATACTATCTATATGTAGTCATTTTAGGAAGGGAAATTAAATTCTAAATAAGATGACTTACTTTTATCTATAAAGATTGCACATTTACTTGGGCAAACCTCTCTAATCTGCTAATTTTCTTTCAAATCTCATACATTAAACTCTGACTTCTGGCAAATACAGCTACATATATCCCAGTGACTCATATTTTAAGAAACTATTATATCACACACTATATAGGGGCAAATATAAATTAGAAACAAAATAAAATCCTCAGCTTCAGTCTGTCTAAAGAAAACTACTTTAGACTAGAATTCAGTTGAATGTTGAAAATATATAATTTTAATATTCTCCTGTAAAAGTCATATCAGTGGCTAGAATTTAATTGGGAATCTATATATTCCTGTTTATTTGCAATAATAAGATGAACCATAAAATGCTCCTTGCAGTGCAGAGATGTCAGATCAAGTGGTGAAATGCAATATTGAGTAATTTGGGGATGATAATAATTACCATGATAGCCAATGAAAGTTGGAATTTGCATCTGGGAAGTCCCTGTTAATGAGTCCTCATTTTGGGTTTGGTTTTGAGACTAGAATTCAGTTCGCAATAGAGTGGGGTTTACAAAGAAGAGTAAAGTAGTAGCACTAATAAGAGTTTGGGGTTGATTCACTACAGTGGAGATAAGGGGTCAATGCATAGTCACTCCCATCAGAGAGTATTGTCCAAACTGCAGCTATCATAAGACTGTTGCTGAAGGGTATTACACATTATTGAGCTTGTGAATCCCTTATTCCAGTAGACCCCTTTGACAATCCTCTATCTCATATGTGTGTGTGTGTGTGTGTATGTATGCATGTACATATGTGTGTATGTATATCTATCTATCTACCTATATTTATGCATGTATATTTAAATTACTATTCATAACAATAACAAAACTACAGTTAGGACTAATTTTATGGCTGGGGTCAACATACCATGAGGAACTGTATTAAAGGGTCACAGCATTAGGAAGGTTGAGAACCACTGCTATGCTATCCTTTGTTTGGCCTTCCTCATTTAGAGAGTAGGGGACAAATACAGAATGTAGTTGATGAAAGGGCCAGTGCTTTTCTTCTGTATTTTATGTTTATTTACATTTATTTATTTATTTGTGGTGTGTATGTATGTGTGTGTATGTGTGTATGTGCAGTTGTATGTGTCAAGTAGTTCACAAAATCCAGAATTTGGTGTCTGTTCGGTGAAGCCAGAGGTATTGGCAGTTCTGACATGCCCAAGCTTGGTACTAGGAACCAAACTCAGGCCCTGTGAAAGTGTCACAAGTGCTCTGGACCACTCTGCCATCTCTCTAGCCCCTTCTCTGTACTCTTGAATGATGTGGAGCTCTCCCATATCAGACAATTTTACCAGACACTTCATTGTATGTCATATACATTGTGTGATATTCCAAGTAGTTCAAAACTGATAGACGTGACTTATCCTTCCAAATTTCCAATATTATAGAATTAAAAGTTTAAGAATGTAAATTTATAACACACACTTCACAAAGGTATGGAAGTTAGACAATGTCCTGGTTAGCCTAAGTTGTTGACTTGACACTGGAGTCATTTGAGAAGAGAAGCCTGAACTGAGAAATTATGGAGATATGGTTGAGCTATGGGTGTGTCTGTGCAGCACTATCTTGATTATTAAGGATACAAGAAGGTCTCATCTTCTGTAGCTCCATCATTCCCCAGGCAGGTGGTCCTTGACTATATAAGCATGAGCCACTTAGGGACACAGAGTGAGTCAGCAGGTAGCATTTCCTCATGGTTCTTGCCTTTAGGTTCGTGACTTGAGTTTCTGTTCCAGCTTCCCACAATGGTGTACTGTGGCCAAATAAATCTTTTAATACTCAAGTTGACTTTGGTCAGAGTATTATGTATCAGTGCAATGAAACTGGAAGAGGTACCCAAATGAAAAGGCACTTCTGTGTGTGTCTGGCTTAGCTAACTTGACCAATGACTGACCTTAGGTTTGTTTAGTGAGATGGAGAACAAAATCACACCCATCACAATATTGATGTTGAAATTCATTGTTCTTGCATAAGCAAAAATATACCTTGTCTGTTATAGAATCTGAAGTCAAATGCATTCTTATGAGGATTAATCAGAAAAAGCTATGAATTATGAGCAATCACATGATATTACACATTATCTATATCATTACATGGCCTAATGTATATCATAAGAGTGATGATATTAAGAAAAATATTTATGATTAATTCAGAGATCATTCTTTTTAAATTGTTTTCTTTTTCTATTATTAAGAAATTTTCTGTTCATTTTACATACCAAACACATGTGCCCCTCTCTTCCCTCTTCTCTCCTCCCTCCTCCCATCCCACAGGCTTCTCCACCAACCCATCCCCAATTCCCATCTCCTCCAAGGCACGGACTCCCATGAGGAATCAGCACAGCCTGGTATATTCAGTTGAGGCAGGTCTAAGCCCCTCTTCCTGAACCAGGGCTATGTAAGGTGTCCCACCATTGGCACTGGGCCCCAAAAATCCTGCTCATGTAGTAGGGATGGATCCTGATCCCACTGGCAGGGACCCCTTAAGCAGGTCAAGCTAAACAACTGTCTCACCTATGCAGAGGGCCTGGTCCAATTTCATGGAGGCTCCATAGGTGTAGGTCTAAATTTCATGATTCCCACTAGTTTGGTTTGGTTGTCTCTGTATGTTTTCGCAGCATGGTCTTGATGCCCCTTGCTCATAGAATGCTACTTCTCTGTTTTTCACTGGAACTCAGCCTGGTGCTTGGCTATGGATCTCTGCATCTGATTCCATCAGTTACTGGATGGAGGCTCTATGATGACTGTTAGGGTAATTCACTGACCTGATTACTGGAGTAGGCCAGTTCAGGCACCTTCTCCACTACTGCTAGTATCTAAGTTTGGGTCATCTTTATGGATTCCTGGGACCTTCCCTAGCACCCTGTTTCTTCTTTTAGTAAATAATTTTTAGTAATGTTTGAAAGGAAACGTGTCAAATTATGTAGAAAAAGAAAAACTAGTTTATTGAACTACTTTTTTTGAACTTTTGAAAAGTTTTTCCAGGTCTTTGGACTGAGATTGCCCTGTGGCTGTTGTGCCTTTATCCTCTCCAGTGGCCGCCATGCCCCAGAGCTGTTTTTCATGTTTGATGTTTTTAAATGTCTTGTGCTCTGGGAATCCCCATTTATTTGCAAATGTTGGACTTTCCCTGCAATGCATCTCTAGCCTTCTCAATGAACTTCTAATTGTGCCCCCGTTCATCTGTCCTTCTCAGAACCACTGTGCTCCTGTGTCTTTTCTTGTTTTTGCCACTGGCCCTGTCTACTACTCCTCTACACGTCTGTCTGTCCGTTTCCACAGCTCCTTCCCTTCCTCCAATTTGTCTCTTTCCTTTTGAACCATATTTCTTCCTGTAGGGTGTCTTAGAAATTGTCACTTAACATTCGTGTACAAGCTTTCATGAGCTAAAAGTCTTACATCTTATTCATTTGATGACCTGACTTCCATAAACTGGCAAATTGTGCAAACTACAGCTAAACTACCAAATTATGATAGTCTTTTTTTGAGTGGATATTTACCTTAGTTCTTTTTTTTAAAGCATTTATTTATTTTATTCATTGTTTTGAATAATATTTTTACTATTTTTGAGATTTTCATAAAATATATTCTAATAATATTCACCCCCATTCTCCCACCTCTTTCTAGATTTTTCCCTACCTTCCTACACATCATAACTTCTTGTTGTCTTTTTCATTGTTATTTATAGTCCATACAGTCCAGTTTGTATTGTGTGGTGGGTATTGTGTTCCCTGAAATATTGTGTGTTCCCTGAAATAAACATATCTGGGGTCAGAGAACAGACAGCCACTAGAACAAAGCCAAAAATGGTGGCTAGAAAATGGGAAGAGTAAACCATAACAGAAGTTGGGCAGTGGTGGTGGTGCATGCCTTTAATCCCAGCACTTGGGAGGCAGAGCTAGCTGGATCTCTGAGTTCAAGGCCACTTTAGAAACAGCTAAGCATGGTGACCCATGCCTTTAATCCCAGAAACCCAACCTTTAATCCCAGAGAATGGGGGCAGAAAAAGAAAGGTATATAAGGCATGAGAACCAGGAACTAGTAAAATAAATCATGTAGTTAGTTGAGCATTTGGCTGGTTAAGCGTTCAGGCTTTGGAGCAGCACAGTCTAGCTGAGAGACATTGGGATGAGGACTCAGAAGCTTGCAGTCTGAGGAAACTAGACCAGCTGAGGAACTGGCAAGGTGAGATAGCTGTGACTTGTTCTGTGTCTCTGATCTTCCAGCAGTCACCCCAATAACTGGCCTCGGGTTTTATTTCATTAATAAGAACTCTCTAAGATTCCTGCTACAGTATTGCTCAAATTCTTTCATGTCTTGGGAATTATGTAAATGAGTGGTTAACCTACAAGAGTCACAAGGAAAACTGATACTCCCTTTCCCAGCAGCTATCAAAGGCTCAGAACTCCTCAGCAAGAAGTGGGTGTGTGTGTACTCACATCCCAACAGCCATGCTTGGAATTTGTCTGATCTTATGTAGGTCTTGTGCATTTGGCCATGCTATCTATGAGTTCATTTGTACATCTGTCCTGTTGTATCTGCAAAATACCACTTCCTTGCAGTTAAAATGTTTACACCCCTTCTTCTACAAAGATCCATGAACCTTGGGGTTTAGAGGATGATATAAATATCGCAGATTAATACATCAATCAGCTTTCATCATAGAAGATTCTCCTTGTAGTAGATAGCATTTAATACAGATGGCATTTAACACAACTGGTCAATGTGTAGAGAATATGAGACTAAGGAGTGCTAAAAACACTTATATTCTCCATAGGCAGTAATTACTAGAATATTATTTTGTCAGAGCATAAAAATAACTCTTGGTTAAGAGAATAGAATGCCTGGCCTGTGAAGATAATTTCCATTCCTAGTGGGCTGGGCCAGTCACTTTGACTAAGGGAGTGCCTCTAGCCATGCCAGAGGGACAGGTATAACGATTAGTTATCTAATATGATATTGGACTTACCCTTTCCAGAATCCTTATTTCTAGTGCACTAGCTCATAGAAATCAGTCATGTAGGATATTAAGTCTTCCTCTTTTCTGAATCACTCAGAAAAGCATGACTTCTCTTTTATTCATTTCTAAGTATACTTTTGTGTTTTTTTAAACAATTTAGGCTTCCTTCCAAATTTGGGCTTCCTTATTCTTTTTCTAAAGCCTTCCAACCTGCACATGGTACTTAATCATGTGGCTGACAACAAGACCAGCTTAAACTGTAAGAATTGCTTTCCTTTTTGCCTCCATTATTTTCTTCTGGGCAGTAGCAGAAATTTACAGCTTACCTGCCCAGAAGATTATCTTCCAAAGTGCATCTGCTCTTATGCTTCTAGTTGACTCTGTTCTTAAATTGTTTTGTTAATGGGACTCAGGATCCCCAAAGTGGAACCCAGTTCCTTCTGTGTTGATGTGATGTACTTTTTTATTATTTATTTGTTTGTTTGTTTATTTATTTATTTTTGGAAATTTCCTTTCAAAACTGGAGAAAAGGCTTTTTTTAAAAAAAAAAATAGCATTCTTTTTAAAAATAAGTTGATTGAGAATTCCATACAACATCATTTGATGATACTCATTCCCCCTAACTTTCCTTAGTCCCCTTTTGTGTGCTTGAAAAAATAAATCCTTCAAGTTCAATATGAACTGCCCAAATATTAACACCCAAATATATGTGGAATTTTCCTGGAGATGTGCTGATTTTCCAGGGGCTACATTCTTACAGAAAATTTTATTTCTCTCCCCCAGCAATTATCAAGTATAATAACCATATGCCTTGGGGTGGGATTATGTGCCCAGTTCTCCTCTTTATGTTAAAATTGGGCCTAGTTTGGGCTGGCACAGGTTTTGCATATGTTTTCACAACCACTGTGAGTCCATGTGTGCAGCTGCTCTGCTGTGTCCAAGCAGAAGAGTTCCTTGTAACTTCCACCATCGATGGTTTTTACATTCTTTCCACCCCTAGCTTCTACTATAACCTTTAACAATTTCTCCTTGCAATAAGGGTATAAACAAACATCACACACACACACACACACACACACACACACACACACACACACACACACACAACTTGAACTTAATTCTAGTTAATTTAAATATAGTTAACAAAGCTCATTAAAACTAGGCTTATGGATTAGGTGAAGTAGTAAAGTGCTTGCCCTCAACTGCATGTCTGTAATCCCTACATTCAGGATGTGAAACCAAAATGAGGAAGCTCCAGCTCATTCTTTCATACTAGGCAATTCAAGGGAGTCTAGAATATTTGAGACCCTTTCTAAAATAAAGAAATAATAGGAGTAATCGATGTCTTAAATCCACTGCGGAGTTTGTGAAAACTCCATTGAAACCAACTTCCAATATTATTTCATTATTAGAAAAGTTTTCAGAAAATGTTTTACACGTTTCAAATCTGTGTTTTATGAAGTTTAGAACCAACAGCTTCCCTACTCTAAAGATTTCCACCTCTTTCCTCTCAGCAATAATTCTTCCTTCTTGGCAGAAATCCATTCATGACAGTTTACTTATCACTTCCAATCTTCACATTGATGAAACTGTCAACAAGGAAAGTCAAGAATGTGTTCAATTCATTACTTTTGGTTGAATAGAATAACCATCTGCGTTGGTTGCAGTTTTCATCAATGTACATTTTTTAAAGGGAAAAAGCTTGAATAAATGTATGAATGTGTAGGAGCATGAATTAATCAATGAATAGCCTCTTAGAAGTTCTCCTTTATGTTTTCTGAGCCAATTATTCATTCCTTCTACCCTTCTAACTAGCTTAGTGTAAACTACTAGAATGATGTTACTCCTACTCTTTGAGAGTATTCTAACTGAGAGTATTCTAACAATCAGCTGTATGATAAAGGAAATGTCATTTAACTTCTTCTAGCCTCCTTTTCTATAAAGTAGGACACAATAAAGATGCCCCCACCAGGCTCTTTTGAACATGTATACAAAGCTGTATATATAGTTCTTTAACAAGCTTGTAGTGATACTTTCTACAGTAATTATTAACTATAGAGCACTAATACCTTACAGATTGCCTTTCTGTTTTTGTAATATAATCATAGTAACAATCTCTTTATTATTGGTGGTTTGTGAATTGGTACGTACAGCCCCAAGGCTGCCATCATCATTCTCATTGTCATCATCATTATCGTCATTGTTTTAACCAATAGAATTCTATCTATCTTTCTTTACAACACAGTTTGATTCTCTGTAATATTTTGACTAACGTCTTTGACAATCATCACTATGATGTAAACTGACTATTAAAATTTGTTAGGATAAAGGTTCAGGTTATGGTTTAGTGGTAAAATTGTCTTCTTCATGCATGGTAGGGATTTGGTTTTTAGAATAAAAACATCTTGGAATTAAAATTTTGGCTATATAGTGTCGTGTGTGTGTGTGTGTGTGTGTGTGTGTGTGTGTGTGTGTGTGTGTGGTAAGTCTTTGGGATTTTCATATCAAATTCAAAATTGTTTTATTTCAATATCTGTGAAGAACTATATTGGAATTTTGATAGGGATTGTGTTGAATCTTCATATTTCTTCTGGTAGAATGGCCATTTTCAAAATATTAATTCTAACTACTCATGATCATTGGAGGCTTTTCCATATTCTGGTATCTTCTTCCGCATTCAATAGGTTTCTTTTTCTAGTCAGAATGTATGTATATATATACAATAACTGCCCTCAGGTTTGATTTTATTAATAAGATCTTCTCAGATTCCTGCTTCACTCTTCCTTTTCCCCTCTTACCTCTCATTCTCTTTGCCTATTTATTCTTTCTGCCACTCATGCTGCTCCTGCCTTGATATTGGCCATTTACCTTTTTATTAGACCAATCAGGCCTTAAGCCTGATTTCACCAGACAAGGTGAAAGAAATGCAACACATCTTTACATAATTAAACACATCCTTAAACAAATGTAGCATAAACAAATGTAACATCTCTTTACACAACTAAAGTAATAGTCTGCAGCATAAACAAATATAACACATCTTTACATAGTTAAAGTAATTTCCACAACAGGGACCATGAGTCCCATAGATCCCTGCAAAATTGCAAGTTTTTGCCTTCTTGGCTACTGCCCAGGACTTGTTAGTAAGACATTCTTTATGAAGATTCTAAATACTCAAGCCACACAATATAAAGAAAACTAGCTGGTGCTGACTTAGAGGCTTCATCTCTACTGGCCAGCTTTCATGATGCTGGGAGATGCTATGCATATTTCCAGAGGAGAAAATTCATCAGCAGTCTCTCCCAGGTATAACATCTGTTATTTACAGTCATGAGTATCCTGACAACACAAGTCAACTGCAACATAAGAGTAACTAACCACTTTCCAATTGAATTTAAATCCTACTGCACACGATATAGGTCATACCTGGCACCATTATTGGGCTAAGAACCTGTGACTAGATAGGCACTAGGCTCTGTGTGAATACTATTACTATCATTGTGTTAAACAGACATAACTTGAAACTAATTCCTTGTGGCTTATGTTGATGTCTATAGATCAATGCATCTTTCAACACTCATCAGAGAAAATTCCCATTTGGAGTAGATTGTGATTTACTCAGAAGTCTTCAATTGATTAAAATACAGAGAGTAAGATATTGTGGAATTCTCAGGCCTAAGTGGGAGCATCTATACCATAGCTCCCCCTGCCAAGAATCATGGATCAGAGGCAAGCAGCATGCAGAAAGAGTGTCAGAGCCAGAGGTGGCAGAAGACTATAAGGAAACAGTCTTCCAGACAGAGCAGGGTAGCTGAACATAAGGATCCACAGTGGTTATGACAGCATGTTCAAAATCTGTGCAAGCTCAAGCCAAATCAAAATCTACCATGGACATAGACATGCCCATGAAGGCCCAACCATAAATGAGGAACAAGTGATAGCTGATTAGAAAGTGAGAGTCAATTTGAAGATGGTAGCCCCTGTTCAGTTGACTATATGCCTGAGCATAGCTATACATCCAAGAATATATGGGCAACACAAATTAGTCTTAATGAGTTCATAACAACAACAAAAAACTAGGTAGGTAGGAAAGCAGGTGTGGATCTGGGAGTAGGGGCTAGAGAGGAGAAATATGATCAATATACATTTTACAGAACTCTCGAACTAATACGATATTGTGACTGTTTTTAAAGCATAAGACTACAGTAAAAGTAAGGAATAAGGAAAATAGAAGAATTTAAATAAAATGTCACCAACAATATTTTGACCTTTACAATAAGTGAAAGTATCTTCCAATAAATGAATTATAAAAGCTGATACAAAAAGTCAGAACAGACCACAAAAAGTTTTAATGTGATGTGTACAGAAATTAAAGTGAGATCTGATAGACCTTGCTCTTGCTCTCTTTCTGGCTCCAATTCTACATTATTCTTCCTGTAACTCATGAACAATGATTTCCCTTCCAGGGCAGAGGTGAGAGCTTGAGCTTAGACAGTGGACCTACATTCTTCTCTGGTGGGATCTCTTTCTAATCAACTCAGGGAATCTCCTATAAACTCAGAGAACTCTGAAGGTTTTTTAAACAGAGATGTTTAGTTACCAATCTCAAACTTACTAATAACCCTATCAGTAAATGACTTTGTCACACTCCAGACAAACTGACTTTGACTAGGACACTAGTGTAAGTGATCTCAATGGATATGATTATTTTGAATTCTAATTATAAAGATGGAACAATCAAAATCAAGGCTAGTTTTATTCCTCTATGACTTAGGCATTAATACTAGGCCTACAGTATGTAAGAGGGGCCACACATTGTTTAATTTCTGCCTATCATTGTATTGAAGTTCTTCATAATTTTTTGGTGAGGGACCTGCATTGTGATTTTTTCCTTTGATTCTAAACTATATCACTAGAAAATCAATTATCCAAGGTACATTTTAAAGGAAATATCTAAGGAACAATGAAGACGGGTACTCTGTAGTTACTGACATAGCAGAAGAGGCTGAAAAGTCTACAGAGCTCTATTGAATGAGAAACTTAATTGAAAAAATCCAATAGCACTTGAGTGGAATTTTCCCATCCTTATGTGATTATCTGATTCCACAGGTAGAGTTTCGGAGATACAGTTTCTCTCTTTTTATACAAAAACCTACACAGCAAAAGAAAATTGAACAAATTAGTTCAAAACTCAAGCCCTGCATATCTAAAATAATTTTAACTATTCAGAGAGAGAGAGAGAGAGAGAGAGAGAGAGAGAGAGAGAGAGAGAGAGAGAGAAGTGAAAAGAGAAACAGGAAACTGGAGAGAGAAAAATGAACATACACATTTCTTCAGAAAATAGTCAGTGAAAATGATGGATAAATGACTTACTAGAAGAAGAGGCTATTAACTTTAGGGAAGAAATGGGAGGGGCCGAAGGAAGGTAAGTCAGGAGGGAAGGAGAGAGAAAACGGATGAGGGAAAGGGATATAATTCTAATTAAAAAAATTAAAAATCAATTTAAGACTAGATTTAGGGTGAGGTAACCATGAGAAGGTGTTGATTTTGTCTCATAACATGAGAAGGTAATAATGGCTCACATGGCATTGTCTTATTTGCTTCAGTCACTGCTTTATGTGATCCATTACATCCAGTAACTTATTAGGCCTCAGAACATCTTATGATACAGGAAGAATTCTAGAGGAAAAAAGTTAAATACCTTATGAAATATACAGTCAGTTTTGGAAATATTTGTTATGCCTTGATAGCCATTGGCAGAAGCTGAGGTGCCCCAGGACGCATATCACTGACCAGGTAGCAAAGAGTCTTCTTGTAAAAAAAAAAAGTCATAAAACATTTTTTTTTTTTACTAGTGGTACAGGGATTCCATTAAACATTTTTTGATAATGATTATAAAACTGCTAGATTCTGGCTGTTGTGCTCTTAGAAGACCTCAGTTGAAGAAAAATCTCTTGGAATAAATATGAAACTGACTCATTTAATTTCCTCGTGCCCAGCTCCAAGAGGATTGTGCAGATGGGATCAGTCATTGTCTGGTGATTCTCCCTTGTCCTTTGCTCCCAGCTCACCCATCTCCAGATTGAGAGAACTATGTGAGGCAAAGGTTACAATAATAGCTAGACTTGTGGGCTGCCTCAGCCTCTTCCCTCTGCCAATAAACAGACTCTAGTCTCCAGGGCTGTGAGATGAACAGTTTCACAGATGCTAAACTTCCTGCAAATTAAGCACATGTAAGAAAAAAAATACAATTACAGCAAATGCCACCCTCCTAATGGTTTCAAGAGGGACATTAGTAAATTAAATGGGTGTGGGAAACTAAATCTCTTAATTTTGCTTCTGTCAGTGTGGCCAATTATCCAGGTTTATCATTTATTTAGTTTTAGTATGCGCCCTTGAAGGCTCTTCCTTTAAATCATTTGACAACACTGTCTTTTGTTTTCTTCCTTAAAATGATAGACTTTTGGGTGGCTGTCTGGTTAGCCACTCAGAGCTGACCTCTGCTCTGCCCAACTGCTGCAATTAGGTGATGGATAATTCAGCAGATTTTTATACCTGTCAAGCCGGCTTTGTCCCAACATCTGCCTTGACAATTCAGAGGGAGAGATCAGTGTATGTTTACTCAGGTTCATGTGAAAATGGAAAATTGAAGCTGTAGAGGTTAATTGCCCACATTAACAGCCAGGTGTAACAGCTTCACAGAGCGCCTGTCACCTGCCACTTTCTCCGGACAGAGGGCTGGTTTTTACCCTTTTCTTCCTCTTGTCAATTGATGTACAGCACCATATCTAAATGAAGAAATGTATCTGTAGCTGACGGGAGGAAACACAACCGGACAACAGGCAAAATTATTGAAATAGGGTGTCTTACGAAAACAAGTGCCTTTGTTATTTGTGTTTGACAAAGATTCTCATGGAAAAGAACGCGGTGTTTCTTTGAAGATTTACAGTCTCCAAAACGGCAAACAGCGAAAGCACGCCACGTGTTTTCTTATTGAAATAATTCTGAAAACTCCCCTGTAAGCAAAACACTGAATTCTGAAAATCAATGTATTCCAAAGCTCTTCTATAGCAACAACCAGAAACATAGTTCAAAGGTGTTTTTTTTGTTTGTTTGTTTTGTTTTTTGTTTTTTGTTTTTTTTCCTCCATTGAGGTATGGCGGCACTGATTGTGTGTGCATGTGTGTGTGTGTGGGGAGGGTATGTGCACATTCAGCTTTCTAACTGACAGACTAAGGTAAAGCACACTGTGAGGAGAGTGTGCCTTTGACTCTATATAAAGAAACTCAGTTCCCTTCTATCTTGCCACAAGAACAAATGCATTGCCAGTATCTCACTCCCAGTGACAAAGTCAGCTAGGAGCCTTCTAGGCTCCTTTTAATTCTGAGATTCCTTGGCTGACGCATCCACATATACAGCAGTGGCTAGATATGGATCACACCTATACTTCTCTGAGATCATGGGACTGCATCCTCACATTATCTTGCCTGAAAGTCTACAGGTACCCATTATGGTTATGAGTAGAACATGCTTGTAATCCTAGCATCTATGGCACTGAGGAAGCAGGATTGCAAGTTTGAGGCTAGTTTTGAGCTACATCATGAGAATCTGTTCTGTAACACAAAATGAAACAAAAAAGCAAATATATATATTATAGAAAATCCAAGCTATTCTGCCTTTTTACAAGTTTCCCATGAGTTACTTAGGTGCTCTCTGTAAACAACACTTGTTACAAGGTCATTTAACATCCTTTAAGTGTTCTTAGCATTTGATGGTTCTTGCTATTAACATGGTGAGCAATGTTTTATAAATCCTTATGGAGTTTCAATCAGACTCAAGTGTGATTCTACACTTGTAATCCCAGCTCTTGGAGGCTGAACAGGATGATCATGAGTTTGAGGAGAGCCTGGGATACATATGGAAACCCTACTTTAAACAACAAGTAAATTTGAATCAGGGAAGACATACAGACATCAGAACAACCTGATATATGCCAGACAGAGAAACAAAAGGCAAATTTGGGAAGACAGACATTCCCTGTAAAATGAAGTAGCAGCAAGGAAAAGCTGAATATATGATCTATGCAAAAGGGGCCCAGAGGTCACTTGAAGAAAAGTTCACATAGGGTGGTAGAGGGCTTTGCAGAAGGAACAAGATTCATTTATTTAAAGGGAAGCTCAGAACAACATAAGGCAGTAACAAGTGAAAGGATGTGAAAGTCCATGGCATATTTAGGAAGTAGTGATGTGGGACAATCTTTGTTAGGAATCCATAGTTGTATG
The DNA here is from genome assembly GCF_903995425.1 of Onychomys torridus. Taxonomy (NCBI): domain Eukaryota; kingdom Metazoa; phylum Chordata; class Mammalia; order Rodentia; family Cricetidae; genus Onychomys; species Onychomys torridus. The sequence goes on from NC_050454.1 coordinate 32,198,602, forward strand.
GAGCAAATATCAATTAAATGTGAAGGTAGAAAAATGGATTCTTCATATCCCACTGGAGAGGAAACCTGTACTCTGGCAGTCTGCTTCTCCTTAATGGCTGCTTCTATTCAGGGGTCATGTGGACTTGAGGTCTCTTCTTCTGTCATTTGCTTTCTTTCTTGGGCTCTATATTTCTCATGCTCCAGTGTCATTATTAAGTAGCTTAATTGCTTCCTCATACAGAATTGTATGTTAACACACTCCATATACAGTAGATTTTTTTGTGTCTGTATTTGTATATGAGTGTGTGTTTCTATCTATCTGTGTTTAGTTGGACTGGAGTATACATTTTATTAATAGAACAAAAGTAGTTTCAAAGAACTACAATTAGTTTAGTACATAAGAAATATATAATAGTTACTCCTTAACTAATTCTACTCAGAATGTATTAAATGGAAAATTTCAGAAATAAATAATTCATTAATTTTAAACTATGCATCGTTTTGAAGTCTCTGGTGAAATGTCACATTTTACTTATTGGTGGCTCAACATGTGAATCAGTATTTGAATGCATTGAATATTCTGCTTGACTTTTGGTAATCACATGTAATATTATAGAATCTTATTTCTGTGTTTAAGTAACCTTATTTAATTCATAATTAACAATGATTCCCAAGGGAAAACCTAATGAAGATGGCGGTTTGATTATAACAAAAACCTCTATAATATTCTCCTTTTAAGTGAAAAGCAAAACTTCTAAAATAAGGAATAGAATTGTCTACAGTAAAACATCCACCCATGGAACTAAGATAAAGGAAATCCATGCTACTTTTGCTGGTACACCTTAAAATGTAAATGTCATAGTCACTGTTTGTTTATGTACTCTAGTTTGATGAAAGGTTTTAAATTTATGGTTACAGTCTGTGAAATACTGTATTCTTAATTGATGACAACCTATAGTATCAGAAGATGCCAAGACTATATAAAGTATTCAAAAAATTATGTTATGAAATAACTGCTGATAACTGCAAGTAAGGAATACATATAGAGTTGGTAATAAGTTTAAATAAAACAATATATAGATATGTAGAAAGTTATATCTGCTAGGGAGGAAGTTGTTGTCTTCCTTCTTGCAGAGTTATAGAAGTTATAGGAGAAAGGATAGTATCTGAAACAAGCCTGTAACTGTGATGAAACTGTGCTTCAAAAAGATGCTTGATGTATCTTACATTCATGAAGCACTAAAGCAGAAATGGAAAGGAGAGGATTGGCTCTAGTATTATATGGCGCTGTCTTGGAACACGTGATAAAGCTAAGCATGATAATGTAAGTGTAGGAAAAAAATCTATGATCACACAAAAGTCAAAGCAACTCCTGTCTGTCTTTGTGCTGGGCACATAACCAAAGGTGTGGCTGACAACTATCACGTTGATAGCACACTTCCTCTAATGCATAATCAAATAAATTAAAAGAGAGGAATGAAGAATATTTAATACATAAGATTTTTTTGAAAAGTTTTCATCTATGCAGCAGTGCTTTGAGGAGTTAAAAAGAAATAGATGCCAAGTGTGAATTCAATGTTCTGTCCAAAGATTTAAAAAAAGAATCAATATTAAGAACAAGCAACCATTGAGAGCATCCTAGATAGATTATACAGGATAATCAAGGTGACTGGCTCTCCTTCTGGTGTACCATTAGAAGTCCCATGTCGGCTAAGTGTTATGCTGCTGTGTCTGTTTCACTCACCAAACTTCACTTCATCTCGAAACACTGGAATCCTGTCATTTCACAACCTCTGAAGACAGAGAAAAGCCATCAACAAAAATGACAGGAGAAAGATGACATGCACATTGCAATTTACTATAACATGTGATGAAAATGATTTTAATTTATATTTACTTTATCCAATCGTGTGTGTATCTGATTCATAATGAAAGTCTATCATGAGTATCTTTTTGTACAAATACATAGCATAGTGAGCTCAATTTCTCTTGATTTCAGGCATATTAATGTGGTTTGGGGGATATATCCTCCACTGATAAGGAGGAAAAACTGTACAGTTCCATATACTCAGCTATTTTCAGTCAGAGTCAGCTGTTAGGCATAAATTAACCCATCCAAGCGACTGATGTGTTTGATGTCATGTTAAATACTCTGGGGAAGAACTAACTGCACCCTCCAAAGAGGGCATAAGATATAGCTCCCATTCTAAATTACTTTTTTCTATGGATGTTTCTGACAGGTGAGTTATCCTACTCTGTAGACCAGTTACATTTCAGATGAGTGTGCCAGTTTAGAGTAGTATCCCTCTTTCTATTTTCAAACCTTGGAGTAACAATCTTACTCCTGAACCAGAAAACATTGACTAGTTTATATCCAGTGTGGTTGGACTGAAAAAGTGTGTATTTAAATAAAGCAGAATATTAAAATTAGGGGAGGTGTTCAATGGCCTAGTCAAAGAAACATTAGAGGTTGTTGACCAAAGATAGAGAAGACAGAATTCATGTGTGGATTCTGTGTTTGTTGGCTATACTCATTCCTTAATGGACAATAGCCTAAACATAATCTCATTATCATTTATTTTGAAAAAGCATTATTTTCTTAGTCATTTGTGAATGTTGTTTCCAGTTAAGGGAGGTAATAACCTTATATATCCATCATTGGCATTGCACATATCTTTCGGATTTTATTGTTTTTCTCCCCAAGTCTATTAAACATAGGGTACCAAGTCAATCATAGATACCACCTGTAAAGCTCCTCAGTAGTGAAAAGATAGCTGTTTGATGGCAGTGATATTTATTTTTGATTATTTGAAAGTTACTATTTCACTGATGAATCTCAGTTTTGTCTAGGATACTTAAATTCTAGTTAATATTTTCCCTCCTTTGTCATTGTTACTCTAAAGTTAATGTTACAAAAAATGCCAAATCTTTATGGTTCACTGGGCACACATACAGAGCAACATTACCACAGTTATTATAATAGCCATATAATGCCAGCAGCAATCATATGGGGCTTATCTAACTCTCTCAATTTTTAAAAAAGTAATTTTTTTTTGTTTCATGTGAATTAGTGTCTTGCCTGTGTGTGTGTAATTGTGTAAGTGTCAGATCCCCTGAAACTGGAATTACAGGCAGTTAATGATATGTAAATATCTTCGAATTCTCATTTATCTATTGGTACACATACATGTATGATATATGAGCAATTATCTACTTCATGACAAGCTAGTATGGTGATGTATTGTGTACCCCCAGTGTATTATTTACTCTAATAAACTTGTCTGGGGATCAGCGGACAGAGCCAGTCACTAGATTAGACATAGAGGCAAGACACTGGTGGCACATATCCTGAATCCTATCACTTGTGATGCAGTGATACATCTCTGTGAATTCAAGGCCACACTGTAAACAGAGACAGGCAGTTGTGGCACGTACCTTTAATCCCAGGATTTGTAATCTCATGTCTTTGCTTGGTAAGGACAGGTGCCTTTAATTCCAGGAAGTGAGATGGCAGGGCACAGAAAGGTGTATAAGGCATGAATAAACAAGAAGTCCAGCTCTGGAGGTTGAGGAGTTGATAAAGTGAGGTAGGCTGTGGCTTGTTCTGTTTCTCTGACCTTTTGGCTTTTACCCCCAATATCTGGCTCTGTTTTTTGTTTTTGTTTTATAAGACCTTTTAAGATTTGTGTTTCAACCTAAGATTTCTGTAATTACCCATGCTTACTTACTGGGCCAAGGTCACCTGATATGGCTATAAAGAATGAAACTAGGTTCTGGTTGGAGGAACCACAGCAAGACTGAGAGCAATTAGACTTTTTAAACCTTTATCAGAAACAGAATATAATTGTAGCTGGAAGATTTCCTGTAACCCAGCCTGGCAGCAGTCAGGACAAATCTCTCCCACTCACATCCCCCAAGTAAATGCACAGAGGCTTATATTAATTATAACCGCTTGACCATTAGCTCAGGCTATATTGACTAGCTCTCACACTTAAACTCAGCCCATTTCTGTTAATCTACATGTTGCCATGTGTTCTATGGCTTTACCTGTGTGCCATTACATGCTGTTCCCTGGACAGCAGGCTGATGTCTCCTCACTCAGCCTTCCTCTTCCCAGAATTCTACTTGTCTGCTTATCCTACCTATACTTCCTGCCTGGCTACTGGCCAATCAGTATTTTATTAAACCAGTGTACAGAAATGTTATTCCACAGCATATAATGACAATTGCCAAGATCAATACTCTATGGAATGTCTTTCTGTATGCTGTGAATATGGTTTGCTCTCATTGGTTGATAAATAAAGCTATTTGGCCAATGGTGAGGAAGAATAAGGTTAGGTGATACATTTAAACTGAAGATGGAGATGAAGAAGGGTGGAGTCAGGCGGAATCTTTGAGCCATCACCAGGAGAAGCAAGATGTGAGAGAACAGGTAATGCCATGAAGCCATGTGGCAAAACATAGATTAACATAAATTGATTGAGATAAGTTATAAGAGCTAGTTAATAATGAGCCCGAGCCACAGTCTATACAGTTTATAATTAATATAAGCCTCTGTGTGCTTACTTGGGACCAAGCAGCCTTGGGACTTGGTTGGACATAAGAAAACTTCTGGCTCCACAATACAGTTACAATTGCCAGGATACAGTTGAAGTTTGCAAGCCATAGAGGGCACACAAGATTAATGTCTAAGACTAATTGTTCTGTCAAGCTTTCATGCTTCCTTGCCTACTAAGGGAACATATAAAGAAACACCAAGTAGCTTGAATGCTTCACTGCCTGAGGGAGTGCTTAGGTCTTCAGGACCTGGAACGCACATTGTGCTCCAGGAGCCATGGACTCTAACCTGAGAAACCTATGACGCATGCCTCATGAGGCAGGTAGGTCAGGCTAACTCCATGGTTCCCTGTAGATTTCTACCTATTTATTAGAGGAACTGTTGAGCCTGCAGAAGGAAAGAATTGAAAAGCTGGTATCTTCTAGAGCATAAACACACCCAAGAGTTCTAGATTTAGGCAGACAAACTTAGCCTGTGCCATTAGGTCATCAATATTATCCATAATCTCCCTCTAAGGGTGAGAGCTTTTAATAAAATTTCAGTAGAATCTTACAGTCTGCTAGGAGTAGCACTATGTGAAACACCAGAAAAGCTACTACCCATTCTTGGAAAGAACAAATTTAGGAAACTGAGATTGCTGGGCAGTACTGGATGATCTTGCTGGGCAGTGCTGGATGATGATCTATGCTAAAACATATTTTAAAACAAACATTTTCTTTCCATTTTATCATCTGGGAGGATGCTTTTTAATCTCTCAGGATTCTTTACATTTTATTGTTGTTCTTCAGCCTACACTTAGGATTCTGATGATACAGGGTACCCTGCCACATCTATGAGATAAGAACAGAAAAATATGTAACACCAAAGTGTCAATGACCTAAAGTGGTTTCCCACGAGAGACTGAGGGATGTCTTCACTTGAAGGAGTTCATAGAATGAGCCCTTTCTACCATGTAAAATGGGAGCTGAGCTGTAGACTTCAATCACTTAGTCACCACTTGCGTTTTAAAAATGTACACTCCAGTACAAAGCCTTTTCTGCTCTGCTCGAATCATATTATTTTTTAATCATGATGCCTGACAATAAGGCAGACATTGACACAAAGCCAGTCACGCTATTAAGAAAGAAGTACCCTTCTTTTTCAGAGATCGACTTGGTGTTTTGTATATAGTAAATGAACAGATGCACTTCATGGGTAAAACCAAAACATAAACTGTTGAAAATACAACACAATAGGCATGTTAACAATAATTTTTCCTGTATATATTTTACTCCTGGCTTCAAAGTTATGTGAGTCAATGAACTTTGAAATCAGAAGTCAAGCTATAACTTTAGAAGTCCCTTAGGCTAATGTGATAGTAAGCAATTTTATTTTTCATTGCTGTGCTTTATCAACTCTATAACCCACTATTGTAGCAAGTGAGATTTACCCCTTGGTAATTATTCCACCCCTGGTCATTAGTCTTCATTATTGACCAAAATAATTACATATAGAAGACAAACTCTATAGAGCCAGCTGTGCCTTTTCCACTATCGGGTTTGGAAATGTTCTAAATAACCTAACACAATCCACCCCTTGACTACAAATTTACTACCTTGGAGAGGATATTCAGATGGCAAGTTGCCTAAACTGAAATATTTAATACTCTACTCACCAGGAATTAGAATCAATATTTTGAATGAACATATCTATCAAGAGGAAAGGCAGATGAATTATCAGAATTTATGTGGGATTTGTGCCTGCTACAGTAGTGAGAGGACTCCCTAGACACACAGACACACACACACACAGACACAGACACACACAGACACACACACACACACACACACACACACACACCTTATTTCATTCATAGAAAAAGGCTGCCTAATAAATGTATCTGGTTAAAATTTTATTGTTTAAACTAGTGTACCAGAGTCTTGTCCTAGACTAAATATACTTAATTACCTAGAGTTAAATAGGTTTTAAGGCAATGTGAGTTGAGGAACTGTGGCTCACTGTGTCTGCTCCTGTATGAAACTCAAGGGAACAAGCAGTATTAGGTCAATTGCTCAGGACTCCCCTGCTGTCCTAGCTACTTTTGTCATTGCTGGGATCAGAGATCTTATAAGAATCAACTTCAGGGAGTCAAGGATCAACTGGGTTCAACGTTCAAAGTATACAGTCTATCCTGGCAGGGAAACATAGCAGCGCAAGACTAGCTGCTGTCATTTCTGCAGATCAGGAAACAAAAAATGGGAAATGATGTCACATAGTTGACTCCCCTACACTGCTTAATCTTTCTGTACAGTCTGGGATCCCAGCACATGAGGTAGAACCATCTCTGTTCTGAGCGTTTCTTCCTCCATCTCAGTTCAATTTTTTTCCCAATCCTTTAAGACACACCTAAGTGTCCTTCATTAATACCTTATGTGTTTTTGTCTTGTCTTTCTGTCTTTGTTCCTTTGTTCCTTCCCTTGCTCCTTCCTGTCTGTCTATCTTTCTTGTATCTGTCTTTCTATCTTCCTGTCTTCTTTTTCGTCATTTTGGTTTTTCAAGAGAGAGTTTCTTTGTGTAGCCATAGCTGTCCTGGAACTCACTCTGTAGTCCAGGCCAGATAAGCCTGGAACTCAGAGATAGGCCTGCCCCTGCCTCTAGAGTTATGTGATTAAAGGAATGTGCCCAGCAGATGTGACTTAATTTAATCAATCTGGCAAATAAAATTAATATCTTAGTGAATGAAAATAATGAAGTTAGTGGAGAAGGATGTGATGACTTTTGAAGTGTGGAGAGGATTCTGTTTGTAGATGGAAGGGAGACAGCAGATGGAGGGAAGAGTACAGACTGAATATGGCAGGGACTAAACCAGACCATAAGAGGAGAAAGGGGGAGGAAGAGCAAGAGGGGACCCACAGAACAAGAGGTGGCCCAGCCAAAGTCTAAGAGAGCAACATAGCCAAAATGGTAGAGTTATATAGGAATAAGTCTGGGAAAAGGGTAGCTGAAGCTCAGCCCCTGAGAGGGAGAGGTTTAGGGTAGAGGGCAGGTATGAAGTACTGGGAGAAGCCACAATGACTGTAGCTGGGAGGGCTGGCCAGTGTCTGCTTTGATATGTTAATAGACACATTACTTAGTCATTTGTCCTTGGTTTCTGACACCTAACAATTAGACCTGGTGGAATTGATTTGTCTTTATCTGTGTGTATCCTAATCCATACTGATCCAGATGGCTTGTAGTTTATCTTTTCATAGACCTAAGAACAAGAATTTGACACTCAAAAGTAACTTGAGTGTATCTGGGGGAACTCCATGTCCATTAACAGACTAAATATTAGGTGGTCTCAAACGTTCATTCATAACTATGTTCTTGTGCTTCAACACATCTATTGGTGAAATATTTAGGCCACTCCACGTAGTTAAAAGGGAGGTTTATTTTGTGGGGTAACTTACAAATGAAGGGGTAGGTTGCAGGGTCTGGCAAAGGTATAGCGCAGTCCATCGGTGTTCTCTGGAGAACTCTGCTCGGTCTACCTCCAGCGTCCAGCGTCCAGCGTCCCCGAACCAAGAGAGTGACCTCCTCCTCATCCTTGGTCTTCCGCTCCCTCCTCTGCCCCGCCTTGTGGGCGTGATCATTACTGAAGCCTCAATGGGGGTTGGAACTTCCAGGCCAATGCTGGGATGGCTATCCACTACATCTCCCCCTTTTGTCTAAATAAGAAAGTTCTAACCTAATACAAGACTATATACAAAGAGATGGTTATCAAATATTGTCCAGGAGTAATGAGGGATAATGACTTAGATAAGTTGGAATTACAATAAGTGCAAACAATATCAAGCAAAAAAACACATAGTAAAATCCAGGGAAGTCTAGGGCATGGGTAGGTGGCATGTTACAAGGATCATTCCAAAAGGTGTATTATCCTAAAGAACCTGAGTCTAATACTTAATATATTCTATCTAAGATATTATGTATATATACATGGCTCCAGACCCAGAGCTGGCGGTAAACTGTACCACTGCCATGTTGGAAAGCTGAGGTGGGCGGAGCCAGCAGCCACAGTGGCGCTTCAGTCTTACAAAGATGGATATTACACAGAGAATCTGGTTTATGTTGTCTTTGGGATTTTTAACTGCAGAAAAAGATTTGATCATAAAAGCTGTTGAGTTAAACAAATATGTAAATTTTAAAGGTAGCTTGACTTCAAAATTTGGATATAAGGATATGTTGCTTTGGAAAGGAGTCTCTGCTTTTGTTTCCACAGAAAGCCAGAGGCTATGGATTTGTTCCAGATTAAGATACATCAGGTTTGATCAGCCAAGACCACCTGAAAGGTCTCCAATGACACCATGGCCAGATGATCCAACATCCAGAATGGTTTCAAGGCAACTGGCTCAGAGGTTCACCCTAATGGACTACTCCATAATCCTAAAATTTTCTTTGTGTCCCCATAAGATACAGCGCCCCCCTCCAGCAGGAAGTAGTAAGAAAAACTACACCCACATTCCCAAAGTTATCAAGCTAGCTTTGGAGATGGAATTGGCTCACTCCTTCTCTAAACCCAGACATATTGCTAAAAGAAAAGGTTAAGAGATTCTTGTGTCCCAAATCAGAAGAGCCCTCTGGTGTGGGACAGAGAAAAACCAATATTTTCCTTTAAAGCAGTTTGATTATAAATGTGATCTCTTTCTAAAGAATAAAAGGGGATATGATATAGATACAATAGGATAAAAGGATAGATTAAGGAACTTACTTCTAAAGAGCAACAACTTGTTTAAAATATTTTACATTGGTATAGACTTTAGTCTATTGATACAAACTTAAAGTTAATTTTGTTATACTGTGTGCATATTTCTACTCATGTTTAAGGTATTATGTTTGTATAGCTCATTTAAATTGTAATGGATAATTAAAAATAGATTAATAATTAGTCATCTATGATAATCATACTCATAGCCATGTTAGTTAAGTCTTCTAGGTATACATAGAGATATTTCAGATAGATAGGTAATCTTCAAATACTTCAAAGACCTACAGAATATGGCATTTAAAATACTTTTAAAATTTAGACTTTCTGGACAGCGAGACATGTCTGCTCCTGGCAGCACCAATTTACTTCAGAGAGGAGGATGGGCATTGAAGACACTTCATATCTTATCTTCACCTTTGCAAAAATAGCCATTTGAGCAAGAAACTGTTCTTGCCTGGACTGCTTGATTGACTGGACATGCAGGACCCATAAAAAGGTGACCACTAAACTTTGCTTGACAAAATGGTCCTTCAGGTTCCTGCTTTGCAGAGGAAAATGCCAGACATTCTACAGGATACTGAGAGAAGTGACCGAGAGACTCTAGCCCTGTGGGCTGAAGACAAATGCCCCAACTTTACAAAGGAACATTAGGTGACTGTCCAGGCTGCCAGCTGTCTCTGTCTACTCTTGCAAGACTCCTGAAAAATGCTTGCATCCTTCTCCTGGTTCTCAGGTAATATTATATCCTTCTGAGGGCTTTGATGTGGTTGAAGACTAGATAGTTATAATTTCCTCAATTATGATAAAAGATAAGTTAGATATAAAACCTTAGACTCACAAATATAAGATAGATAGGATATCTTCTTTAATATTGTAACTATAATTCTTGCTTGATAATTGTTTTGTTATATGTAATTGTACTATGTAAAAGTTAAAACCTTCCTTTAAAAAAAAAAAAAAAAAAGAAAAGGGGAAGTGTTGTGGATATCGCTCTGTGTAAATAAAATTCTGATTGGCCAGTGGCCAGGCAGGAAGTATAGGTGGGACAAGAGAGTAGAGAATTCTGGGAAGTAGAAGACTGGAGGAGACACTGCCAGCCGCCGTCATGAGAAGCAACATGTAAAGACACTGGTAAGCCACGAGCCATGTGGCAAAGTATAGACTAACAGAAATGGGTTAATTTAAGATACAAGAAGTAGATAACAAGAAGCCTGCCATGGCCATACAGTTTCTAAACAATGTAAGTTTCTATGTGCTTTCTTGGTTGGGTCTGAGCGACTGTGGGACTGGCGGGTGAGAGAGATTTGTCCTGACTGGGCCAGGCAGGAAAACTCTAACTACACACATCATTTTCTCATCTTTTGGAAGTCCTCCCTTTCCATGTAGACCAGGATGATAACATGCTGGCAGCACAAGTGTCACAATGTGTGACAAAAAGTCTCAAACCCTATCTCGAAAAACAAAACAAAAAAATAAATAAATAAATAAAGTCTGAGGGTAAAACAAAACCAATTAGAATAATGCTTATAATCAATACTTCTGTTTAACAAAGTGCAATTAACTGTGAACTCTTTGATTCATATCAGTATTTACTACTCTGCTCATCAGAGAATCAACTTAACTAGAGGAAAACCTGTCATGACTAAATTCCTACTGAATTAACACTCAGAAATCTTTTCCTCCTACACCCAAAACATGCTTCAAAAGCCTAGCAAAACTGCACCATCTGGACAAACTAAACTCAACAACAACAGAAATGCTTTACAAAATATTCGTTATAGTCTGAGAAAACAAAAGTAGGTACCCTGTCATCTACCAGGCTGCCCTCAGCAGAGTGGCTGAGCGAGTGAGTGGTCAGGGTATATCACCTATTTGCTTACAAAGCTAGGATAATTTAATCTTTGTTCTTTCCCTCCTCAGCTCTGCAATGACAGGCATTCATGCTATGCCTGGCTTTGGAATCTCATATGCTTAAGAACAACGTGAGAGTGTATCATGCAAGGTGACTTACATAGAAGCAAAACACAAAACCAGCCCACACTGAGTAAAAAGATGCAGTCTGTTATAGTGTTCCATTTGGATTAATGATTATAAAAGCCATGAATCACTTTGTGTTGTATAACATGGCACTCAAATGCAAAGATATGCATGTTGATGATTAAACTTCTCTAAGCTCTGCCAGATGTTCAAGCTATTATTATAATAGGCTATTTACTATTCAAGCATTATAATGCAGAACAAAGTAATATTAAAGTAACTGAAAAAAATTCACTTATGGTTAGATCATTGATGCTTTTATCGTGCTGGTGATGGTCTGTTTTCCCAGGACCAATGGATTTATTACACAGATTATCATACTTTAGGTATTGAGAAAATGCTGCTAAATTCTGGAAAAAAGAAAATCATGTAATTATTACAGTGTGAGAAACCTTCCAAATGGAAAGTTATTGTATAAATTATACAAATGATGGTTTCAAAATAAGATACTGGTTTGTGACATCATTTTTTTTTAAAAATCATACAATAATTACAAAAGCATTCTACAGTTTGACATGAAACTAAATTTGCTCTTTAAATACTCTTTCTGGTTTTCAATAGTGTAGTTATGTACATTTATAGTGAAGTGATTTACAGTTTCCTGTTAATGTTGTTTTTCAGCAGTTTCTTTGCAATTATCAGTACCTTGGATCTCCAGAAATGGCTTGAAATTACACTATCAAATTAAAGCAAAGTGTCTTAGATACTGTTCTATTGCTATGAAGAGACACATGGCCAAAGCAATTGATAACAGAAAGCATTTAGTTGGGGCTTGATAAGAGTTTCAGAGGGTTAGTGAGTGACCACCATGGGAGGAAACATGACCATGGGCAGGTCAGCATGTCTCCTTTAGCAGTAGCTGAGAGCTTACATTCTGATTCATAATCTGCAGGTAGAGAGAGACAGCCTGATGTAGGATTTTGAAACCTCAAAATCTACTTGTAGGGACACATCTCCTCCATAAGTCCACAGAGCCAAATCTTTTCTAAACAGACCAACAACTGGAGGGAAAATTCAAAGATATGAGCTCATGGTTGTCATTCTGATTCAAAGTAGCACAGTTAGCAATAAAATGCATCTTGATTAGTTTGAGGGTAAATGAATTAGAATTATCCTACTGTTTTTTACAAAAAAAATTACTGCTGGCAAAATTTGGTTATCTCTTAGCTAATTTTACATGCATTTTTACTTAATATAAGTTGAATGTTATATATTCATTAAACAGATATATTATGTATATTTAATGTTATAAATTTTCTATATTCATTCCAGGTAGGGAAATGTGTTTTATTTACTACTTTGAATTGAGTATTTTTCCTCTTTCAATTATCAATAACCTTAAAAGTATAACATTAATTTAAAAAAACCAGCATTCATATTTGGGTTTTGTTCTCGAAAGTGTATACATTTTCATATTTTTTATACATCTATATAAACATATGCTAGAAAATTTAAAAAGAGTTTTTAATGCCATACTTTATTAGGTGCTTTATTTGATTATAAATGCTTACTTGTGTCTATATTTAGATAATTTAATTCAAATAGAAATTGGTCATCATCTAGTATCCACTTATGAGTGTGTACATACCTTGTTTGTCCTTCTGAGTCTAGGTCTCTTCCCTCAGGATGATATTTTTTAGTTCTATCCATTTGCCTGCAAATGTCATGATATCATTGACTTTTACTGCTGAATAGTACTCCATTGTGTATATGTACCACATTTTCTTTATCCATTCTTCAGTTGAGGGGCATCTGTGTTGTTTTCAGGTTCTGGATATTATGAAGAATGCTGCTATGAACATAGTTGAGTGTATGCCCTTGTGATATGACTGATTATTCCTTGGGTATATGCCCAAGAGTGGTATAGCTGGGTCTTGAGGAAGATTGATTCCCAATTTTCTGAGAAACCACCATATTGATTTGCAAAGTGGCTGTACATGTTTATTCATGAACTTTAGACCAATAGCTGTGGAGCCTCCAGAACTGGACTAGGACCTCTGCATAAGCAAGACAGTTGATCTACTTAAGGGGCCCCTGGCAGTAGGATCAGGAACCATACCTGGGGCATGAGCTGGCTTTTTGGAGCCCATTACCTATGATGGGACACCTTGTACAGTCTTGATGCAAAAGAAAGAGGTTAGACCTCCCTCTACTGAATGTCCCAGGCTTTGTGGACTTCCCATGGGAGGCCATACCTTGGAGGAGGGGATGGGGGGATGTGGGGGGAGGCTTGAGGGGCAAGAGGAGAGAAGAGAGGGGGAAATCTGTGTTGGTATGTAAAATGAATTAAAAATTCATTAATAAAAAAGAAATTATTCATCAAAAAACTATGATTTTAGGTAACTTTTCACCAGAATAATAAAAATTACATTTTCTGAAACATTTCTCTAAATTTCTTAGTTTTAATATAATTGACAGCTATTGGTTGAATAACAGTATATCTTCTAAAATTACTGTGCACAAAGAATTGGATTGCACTATTGGAGTGATTAGCAGGTAAAACATATAATCTTTATTCATCAAAATATCAGAAAAACATGTAAAACTAAGATCAACAGAAATATAAACTTAATAGCCCCCAACTTCATTGACAAGCAGAAATATAAAAGTCCATCTCTTGAGCTCGTTCACTTTCATTTCAAAGTTCAAGTTACTTTTTGAAATAAAGTGCCTTAATTAATTCCTTGAATCTTAGAATTCATAATATAAAGAGACACCTATATAAAATTTAAGAAATGTTATTAGATAAAGGATAGATTGGAATCTTCATAACTCAACTGGTGCTTGGCACATGAAATAGTTTAATTGTTAAGAGTACTTCCTGAACATTACTATAGAAACCAAAGGCCAGCTGTGCCTCTTAGTCAGACCTATGGCAGCTACGTTCACTATGTCTCCTGCCATCTGTGTAATTGAAGGATCATGTCCATAGCTCTCATTACCAGGCGATTCTGAGTCTTAAGAGTTTGTTAAAAATTAGTAGAAGGTAGAAGGATAAGTAGCAGATTATGTGTTTGGTATTTTCATGATCCTATGATTTGTGACCTTAGGATAAAGAAATTATCTGTTGTGTCTGTAAGAGACCAGAGAATCCCTGACCAACGTTACGCTACTTTCTGAGGCCCTGTAAGTCTTCTCTTGGGCTGATTCTGGAGCCTCAAGATAGTTCAGTAAGAAAAATGATCTTTGGAAAGTAAACTGCAGCAGCAACACTACTTTTATAAAGTTTGTTTTATGAAACAAACAAACAAACAAACAAAAAATTGCATTGTTTATGCTGTTGTAGAAGGCAGCTCAATTTAGCAAATTTGAAAGCAAATGAAACTCAAATGCCATTCTCATTGAGCTACAGCAGATGTTGCAACATTAAGCAAACCCCCCCTGAGAATCAGTGTTATACTTAAAAAAAGAAAGAAAATTATTAAATACACTCAGCATTAGGAAGAAAACAGTCTGCTTTTACTTTAACACTTTTTCTAAATAATAGTTCAAAGAATGTATGGAAATTTTCTAGATTATTTTAGAGAATGTGCTTGGCAGTGAATAATAGTCACTTTTGTTTGGATAATTGTTTAAAAATACGTAATAAAAGAAACTATCAATAAATTAGAACGGGCAGTTGAAAAACAGTAGAAAAATAAGAGTATGCATGCAAAATAGAAAAGGGAGGCTGTATGGGGAAACTCTATTTGAAGAAAAGTTCCCCCACTGATCCTCCACCCTCACTGTTCTACCCTGGTTAAATCCAGCTGGCTGGGGATCAGGTCTGCTCAGCAAGAATGCCTGCACTGCTTTCCCAAAGGATCTCAGCTCCTGTGTATGAGTCTTTGTTTCATGAGGAAGCTGTCTTAACTGAAATGAAAAAATGAAAACAGCTATGACATGGGTAGAAAAAAATGTTGTTTTCAAGCATTTTGGAATACCAACTACAGAAAAGTCTTTCAAATTTTCCATGATATAAGTAACTGAAAGACCAAGAAATATGTAACATAGTACACTCTAACTAGAGATTACTTAAATGTCTACTAGAAAGCATGAGTTGAGGAAAGAAATGAAAATCACAGATTATTCTGTCTCTTTTGGTAATTATAAAGAAACAAGCAGTGTCTGTTCATATCATACTCTCCAAAATATTTGGAAAAATGAATTTCATAGAGTTGTATATAAGCTCATATCCATTAAAATGCAAAACATGTGAGTAGCTGAAACTAGGGGTATGTTTTTAACATAATATAGTTATTTCAATGTCATAAAAATATTTTATATGAACTAGATCAATCAGTAATTGGGTAGTAATGCTGGCTGTATGTGCAAGAAACACTGAATTTGGATCTCTAGCATCCACAAAAGAAGATAAGTGAGAGCCGTATGCTTGCCTGTTACCCATCACTTCAGGACCCAGAGAAAGTTTGGAGGACATCCTGGTCAAATAATCTAATTGAAATGCTAAGTCCCTTGTTTAAGGAGAAACTCAAGGTCAAGACAGAGTTGTCCAGCAAGATCCAATGCCTTCCTCTGGTCTCTGAATATTCATCTTCCAATATATAACACACATCTGACATACACATACACTATCGCCCTCCAATACAAAGAGCATAAAAACACAATATGTGTGTGTGTGTATTACATTGTATATAATTAGCTGTCATTTTGATTATTAATCTTGTTGAAGGAGTTGAAAAGTAACAAATGGTGGGCCATCTTTTATCATTCATTTAAAAAGTCACTATCAATATGTAAATAATAGAGAGGAAAATCAGAAGGGTGAACTACAATATCTTTATTAAATAAAATTTATTCAGAAAATTAGGGTTTTCGGCAGTCAGGTCATATTTTTCATTTTAGGACGGGAAAATGAGCAGCCAGGTATAAAATGACTGTACAAGTAAGAACATCCATGTTGCAGGACAGACTAAAGAGAGAAACACATAGCATCTTTGTGCAGTATTCCCTCTCCCCAAATGGAGAAAAATCTCTCAAGAATATAGTGTTTTTCAAAATAAAAATATAAAAGATAAGAAAGGGAGAGTGAATTTTCTTGTTTTTGTTTGTTTGCATGTTTGTTTTTGATATTATAATTTAGTTACAACTTTTCTCCCTTCCATTTCTTCCCTGAAAGGCCTCCGATATGCCTCTTCTTGCTCTCCTTCAAATTAGTGTGTGTGTGTGTGTGTGTGTGTGTGTGTGTGTGTGTGTGTGTGTGGTTTAAGTGTGTGTGTATGTGTATGCATATATATTCCTAAATATAACCTTTCCCGTCAATATAATGCTGCCTGTGCATAGGGCTGATGGTTTGGCCCTGGAAAACCAACTGGAAGTTCGAAATTTCTGTGTGGAGAACAGTGATTCTTCTTTCCATGATTTACCTTGAGGAAAGGGACTTCTGGTTTCCATGAGTTGTTCTGAGGAGAAGACAGAGCATGAGAGAACAGGGCAGTCAGGGTGCGACTTTTCTTCTGAAACTATGTTCCGGTCTCTTGATGAGCTTTAATTCTAAGTGTATGACCTATCAAGGATGTGTAGTTTGTGCTATTTGGAGCCCTAAAAGATACGAGAGGTTTATTGTGTTGCTTGCCAAGAGTTTACAAACACTAGTGATTTAAAAAAAAAATGTATGCAGTCAGAAAATGTAAATATCATGTAGGAGCCTATAATTTGGTTAAATACTTGTGAATATGTTGATTTAGACAGCAGGATACTAGTCAGTAGCATATGAAAAAGTATACAGAGAATTAAATTTAAAAGTATCTACATAATTTTACACACACACACACACACACACACACACACACACACACATATATATATATATATATATATATATATATTTGTACATCTATATGTATATATTTGTTTGTCATTTTTGGGCCCGTGTGCTGTTTGGTAAGTGCCCTTCTACTAAACATTCTGAACTTTATAATTCTGGAAGCATTGAGAAGTTGGCTGAACACATTTTGGATTGATAAAACTTCAAGTAGAGGAAAGGACAAATTTAAGTTTTCATGATGTCTCCTCTAAGGCATTTACTATGAGCCAGATTAAAATCTCTTGAAGAAATAATGAAAACATACTTTATTTCTTATTTTGTGATAATTTCCTGAGTACTGTATTAACATTGTTTTCTCCTCTCTCTGTTCCCTTTCATTTCTTTTGTGTCACCCCACTCTTTCTGAATGGAATGTTACAGTGTCAGACATTACAATTATTTCATTTACATTTTTGGTAGAAACAACTGTTAACTCTATATTCTCTGCATTCTTCATATAGGCAAAGATGAAGGTGTGATTCAGTATTGCTTAGTCATGTTGCATGGTTCTTCCTGGAATGCAATGGTTTATGGCTGTGGTACCCAGACTACCCCAGAAACCTGGAACCAATTAAGATAATATCTCTCTCTTGGAGGTTATAATATATAAAAGAGTTGACATTACAATGTTAAGATTAGGTGTTGGTCTCAGTATAATGGTACAAGCCCTTAAAAATTGGAGTAATATCTCAAGGTGATAATGGAAGGAAACCTTAGATTGGGACATCAGAAACAAGTCTCAATGTAGACTGACTTTTTGTAGGATAGAAGAACAGATTGCAAACATTTGTGAATACCCTGAAGCAGCAGTCATCTGTGAACAGTAGGGAAAAGAGAAGTTAACCCTGTAAACCCTGAAAAATTGAGCACATTAGCTTGAACTTAGCAGCAGTTCTGTATATTAGAACCCTATCTTGATAACATTTTGATTTGGGCCGTAAAGATAGAGCCTAGTTAAGCATCCTTAAAATGTACCACAGAACTATGTGCTAATAAACAGGCATTGTTTTAAGTTGTTAATTTGCAATGATTTGCTATTTAGCAATGGATTACTGGAATATGGTTTGGAATATTTTGCTACCATGCATGATTCCAGTGCCTTATTTGATATCCCACACAGAGCCATGTGCCATGTAATCACAGAGCTATTGTCCAAGAATTCTGTTGTTGGCTGAGTTTATCAGTACATGAGCATCACAGAGCACACTTACGCAAGCCTACACTTCTGTGAGATGATCCTCTATATACTGTGAATATGTGTTGCTCTCATTGGTTGATAATTAAGCTTTTTTGGCCTTGGAAAGGCAGGATAAGTTTAGGTGGTACAAACAAACTGAGGACTGAGATGAAAAGGGCAGAGTTCAGTAGATAGGAGCCAGCTGCCCAAGGAAAAAGATGGCAAAGAACCAGTAAGCCACAGACCTTGTGACAATAAATAACTTAATAAATATTAGTTAATTTAAAAGCAAGAGCTACTTAGTAAAAAGTCTGAGCCATCAGTCAAACATTTATAATTAATATAAGCTTCTGTATGATAATTTGGAAAGAAACTTCTGGGTATTTGATATCAGGCCGATGGGACACTACAAGTATAGGTGAACACACTAAAACCACATTTGATATCATCAAGGGACAGCACACACAACAGGATAGAATTACTACAGGCCAAGGGAGAAACATGTTTCACAATAATTTCTTTATTAAGTAGACCATTTATACCAAAATAATGATATATATTATAATATGCTCAATACATATGTTGGTAACATAGTAATGTATTATAAATACTTACCACTGCATATTATTTTCATGCTGTAGTTTTATGTGACCAGGAATGTGATAGATTGTTTTCTATCATAATATTTTTTTAATTTTGTGGTTTGAGCCCCTTATTTAATAAAGAAAATAACGTTAACTTTGGATATTATACATCATCTATAGAGACTATATTGAAAATACATTATAAACTTGTATCTGCCTATATGTAAGTTATTTTATATGCACCTCAAAGGAAGTGGGTTGGCTTTAATATATATATATATAAGCTACCAAGATAAAGAATAGAAAAAATTATAGGTCACCAGTATGATAACATGCAACTTTCTTTTTATTGTATTTTTTTAAAATTTTCTAATTTAATTTTACATATCAGCCACAGATTACTGTGTTCTCCCTCTTCCTGCCCCCCAGCTTCTCCCCAGTCCACCCCCAATCCCATCTCTTGCAGGGCAAGGACTCCCCTGGGGATTCAGCTCAACCTGGTAGATTTAGTCAAGGCAGGTCCAGTCCTCTCCTCCCAGGCTGAGCAAAGTGTCCCTGCATAAGCCCCAAACAGCTCAAGCTAATCAACTGTCTCACTTATCCAGAGGGGCTGATCCAGTTGGGGGCAACTCAGCTATTGGTTCATAGTTCATGTGTTTCCACTAGTTTGGCTATTTGTCCCTGTGCTTTTTCCAATCATGGTCAACAATACTCAATCATACAATCCCTCCTCCTTCTCGCCAACTGGACTCCTGGAGCTCCACCTGGCGCCTGGCTGAGGATCTCTACATCCACTTCCATCAGTTATTGGATGAGAGTTCTAGCAGGACTGTTAGGGTGTTTGGCCATCTGATCACCAGACTAGGTCAGATCAGGCTTTCTCTCGACCATTGCCAGCAGTCTATTGTGGAGGTATCTTTGTGGATTTCTGGGGTCCTCTCTAGCACTTCGCTTCTTCCTATTCCCATGGGGCCTTCATTTATCATGGTCTCTTTTCCCTTGTTCTCCCTTTCTGTTCTTGATCCAGCTGGGACCTCCCGCTCCCCTAAGCTCTCTTTCCCACAATCCTTGCCCATCATTACCACCCCCCCAAGTCCAGTTTGCTCATGTAGATCTCATCCATTTCTCTGTCATTGGGGGATCCCTATGTCTTTCTTAGGGTCCTGTTTTCTAGGTAGCCTCCCTGGAATTGTGAGTACCAGTCTAGTCATCCTTTGTTTTACATCTAGTATCCTCCTATGAGTGAGTACATAACATGTTTGTCTGAGTTACCTCACTCAGGGTGATTTTTTCTAGATCAATCCATTTGCCTGCAAACCACATGATGTCATTGTTTTTCTCTACTGAGTAGTACTCCATTGTGTATATGTACCACATTTTCTTTATCCATTCTTCAGCTGAAGGGCATCTAGATTGTTTCCAGGTTCTGGCTATTACAAACAATGATGCTCCGAACATAGTTGAGCATGTGCCCTTGTGGTATGATTGAGCATTCCTTGGGTATATGCCCAAAAGTGGTATAGCTGGGTCTTGGGGGAGATTGATTCCCAAATTTCTAAGAAGACACCATATTGGTTTCCAAAGTAGCTGTACAAGCTTGCATTCCCACCAACAGCAGAGGAGTTCCACTTGCTCCACATCCTCTCTAGCATAAGCTGTCTTCAGTGTTTTTGATCTTAGCCATTCTGACTGGTGTAAGGTGGTATCTCAGAGTCATTTTGATTTGCATTTCCCTGATGATTAGTGATGTTGAGCAATTCCTTAAATGTCTTTCAGACATTTAGCATCCTCTGTTGAGAATTCTCTGTTTAGCTCAATAGCCCATTTCTTAATTGGACTGTTGGGCATTTTGATGTCTAATTTCTTGAGATCTTTATATATTCTGGATATCAGCTCTCTGTCAAATGTGGGGTTGGTGAAGATGGTTCCCAATTCTGTAGGCTTTAGCTTTGTCTTGTTGACCATGTCCTTTGCTCTACAAAAGCTTCTCAGTTTCAAGAGGTCCCACTGATTGACTGTTTCTCTCAGTGTCTGTGCTACTGCTGTTATATTTAGGAAGTGATATCCTATGCAAATACATTCAGTACTACTTCCTACTTTCTCTCCTATCAGGTTCAGAGTAACTGGATTTATGTTGAGGTCTTTGATCCACTTGGACTTAATTTTTTTTGCATGGTGACAGGTATGGATCTATGTGCAGCCTTCTGCATGTTGACATCCAGTTATGCTAGTACCATTTTTCCATTGTACAGTTTTGGCTTCTTTGTCAAAAATTATATGTTGATAGGTGTGTGGATTAATGTCAAGGTCTTCAATTCAATTCCATTGGTCCACATGTTGTTTTTTATGCCAGTACCAAGCTGTTTTTATTACTGTAGCTCTGTAGTAGAGCTTGAGGTCAGGGATCATAATGCCTCCAGAGGTTGTTTTATTGTGTAGGATTCTTTTGGCTATCCTGTTTTTTGTTTGTTTGTTTGTTTGTTTTTTGTTTTTTGGTTTTTTTTTTCTGTTTTCCATATGAAGTTGAGTACTTTCCAGGTCTGTGAAGAATTGTGTTGGTATTTTGATGGGGATTGCATTGAATCTGTAGATTGCTTTGGGTAAGATTGCTATTTTTACTATGTTAATCCCTCCTTTCCTTGAACATGGGAGATCTTTCAATTTTTCTGACATCTTCAATTTCTTTTTTCAGGGACTTAAAGTTCTTGTCATATAGGTCCTTCACTAGCTTAGTTAGAGTTACCCCAAGGTATTTAATATCATTTGTGGCTATTGTAAAGGGTGATGATCTCTGATTTCCTTCTCAGTCTATTTTTCTATTGTATATAGGAGGGCTACTGATTTTTTTGAGATGATCTTGTATTCTGCTATGTTGCTGAAGGTATTTATAAGTTGTATAAGTTCCTTGGTCAAATTTTTGGGATCACTCATGTATACTATCACGTCACCTGCTAATAGTGAAAGCTTGACTTCTTCCTTTCCAGTTTGTATCCCCTTAATCTCCTTATGTTGTCTTATAGCTCTGGCTAGAACTTCAAGTACTATATTGAATAAGTATGGGGAGAGCGGACAGCCTTGCCTTGTTCCTGATGTTAGTGGAATCTCTTTGAGTTTCTCTCCATTTAATTTGATGTTGGCTGTTGGCTTGCTGTAAATTGCCTTTATTATTATTAGGTATGTTCCCTGTATTCCTGTTAGCTCCAAGACATTTATCATGATAGAGTATTACATTGATGGACTTTTGTATGTTGAACCACCCTTGCATCCCTGGGATGAAGCCTACTTGATCATGGTGGATAATTGTTTTGATGTGTTCTTGGAGTCTGTTTGCCAGTATTTTATTGAGTATTTTTGTATCAATATTCATGGGGGAGATTAGTCTGCAGTTCTCTTTCTTTGTTGCATCTTTGTATGGCTTAGGAATCAGGGTAATTGTAGCCTCAGAGAAAGAGTTTGGTAATGTTCCTTCTGTTTATATTGTGTGGAACATTTTAAAGAGTTTTGGTATTAACTCTTCTTTGAAGATCTAGTAGAATCCTGCACTGAAACCATCTAGTCCTGGGCTTTTTTTGGTTTGGATACTTTTAATGACCAATTCTATTTCCTTAGTGGTTATTGTACTATTTAAATGGTTTATCTGGTCTTGATTTAACTTAAGAATGTTGTACCTATCCAAAAAATTATCCATTTCTTTTAGATTTTCCAGTTTTGTGGAGTAGAGGTTTTTGAAGTATGACCTGATGATTCTCTGAATTTCCTCATTGTCTGTTGTTATGTCCCACTTCTCATTTCTGATTTTGTTAATTTGGATGCTCTCTCTGTTTTTTGATTAGTTTGAATAGGTGTTTGTTAATCGTGTTTATTTTTCCAAAGAACCAACTCTTTGTTTCATTAATTTTTGTATGGTCCTCTTTGTTTCTATTTTATTGATTTCAGCTCTCAATTTGATTATCTCCTGGCATCTATTCTTCCTGTGTTACTTTGTTTCTTCTTGTTCTAGAGCTTTCAGGTGTGCTGTTAAGTCACTAGTGTGAGATTTCTCCAACTTCTTTATGTGGGCATTTAGTTCTATGAATTTCCCTCTTAGCACTGCTTTCATAGTGTCCCATAAGATTGAGTATGTGGTATATTCATTTTCATTGATCTCAAGGAAGTCTTTAATTTCTTCCTTCATTTCTTCCTTAACCCAATGGTGATCCAGCTGAGTATTATTCAGTTTCCATGAGATAGTAAGCTTTCTGTAGTTTTTGAAATCTAACTTTAAACCATGGTGGTCTGCTAGAATGCAGGAGGTTATTCCAATTGTTTTGTATCTGTTGAGATTTGTTTGCGGCCAAGTATGTGGTCAATTTTAGAGAAGGTTCCATGTTCTTTTTTGTTAGGATGGAATGTTCTGTAGATATCGATTAAGTCCATTTGAGTCATGACATCAGTTAAGTCCATTATTTCTCTGTTAAGTTTCAATTTGGATGATCTGTCCAGAGGTGAAAGTGGAGTGTTGAAGTCTCCCACTATTAATGCGTGGGGTTTTATATGTGATTTAAGCTTTAGTAATGTTTCTTTTACATATGTGGGTGCCCTTGTGTTTGGGGCATAAATGTTCAGAATTGAGACTTCGTCTTGGTTAGATAGTCAACCAATTTTCTTAGAGCAATTTTTAAATTTTCTGTCTAATGAAAATATATTAAGTCCATTGATATTAAGGGATATTAATGACCAGTGATTGTTTGTTCATGTTGTTATTTTTATTTTTTGGTGGTAGTGTATGTGTACTTTTCTTCTTTGGGGTTTACTGCTGTGGTGTTATCTATTGCATGTTTTTGAGGGTGTATCTGGCTTTCTTAGGTTGGAGTTTTCCTTCTAGTGCTTTCTGTAGGGCTGGATTTGTGGATAAGTATTGTTTAAATCTGGCTTTGTCTTGAAATGTCTTGTTCACTCTGTCTATGTTGATTGAAAGTTTTGTTGGGTGTATTAGTCTAGGCTGGCATCTATGGTCTCTTAGTGTCTGCATTACATCTGCCTATGTCTTTCTGGCTTTCAAAGTCACCATTGAGAAATTGGGTGTTATTCTGATGGGTATGCCTTTATAAGTCACTTGGCCTTTTCCTTTGCTGCTCTTAATATTCTTTCTTTATGTGGCAAGGGGAAATTTTGTGGGGTCTAGTCTGTTTGGTGTTCTATAGGCTTCTTGTATCTTCATAGGCATTTCCTTCTTTAAGTTGGGAAAGTTTTCTTCTATGATCTTGTTGAATATATTTTCAGTGGCTTTGTGTTGATATTCTTCTTCTTCCTCTATCCCTGTTATTCGAGGTTTGGTCTTTTCATGGTGTCCCTGATTTCTTGGACATTTTGTGTTTAACTTTTTTGGGATTGGTATTTTCTTTGACTGCTGAGACCATTTCCTCTATTGTACCCTCTATACCAAATATCTTTTCTTCCATCTCTTGTATTCTGTTGGTTATGCTTGCATCTGTGTTTCTTGTTCATTTACTCAGATTTTCTATTTCCAGCATTCCCTCTGTTTGTGTCTTCTTCATTTTTTCTATTTCCCTTTTCAGGTCTTAGACTGTTTCCCTCATCTATTTCATTGCTTTTTCATGGTTTTCTTCAGGGATTTTTTGTTTTCTTCTGCTTTATTTGTCTTTTCCTCTAGTTTTTTATAGCGTTCTTCCCATTTTTTTGTTTGTCTTTTCCTCAATTTCATACTTTGTTTCTTCTTTAAAAGTCTCTAGTATCTTCATGATGTTATTCTTAAGGTGTCTTTCTTCTGCTTCTTCCTTTTGTGATGTTCAGGTCTTGCTGTTGGAGGAGAGCTAGGTTCTGTGATGCTGTATTGCACTTTATTTTGTTGTGTATACTTCTGCCTTGATGTCTTCCCATCTCCTTGTGGTTTTGTTCTTTGTCTTACCAGCACTCTTGGTCCAGACAGAGCTAACAGATTCAGGCGTTTCAGGAAGCCTCTCTTGGTTCAATGATAGGTGGGCAGATTCTGTTTCTCTTGTTTTGTTTGTTTGTTTGTTTTCTTTTCTTTTGTTTTGTTTTTCGAGACAGGGTTTCTCTATGTAGCTTTTTGCCTTTCCTGGATCTCGCTTGGTAGACCAGGCTGGCCTCTAACTCACAAAGATCTGCCTGGCTCTACCTCCTGAGTGCTGGGATTAAAGGCATGTGCCACCACCACCTGGTGACACTCTTGTTTTAATCAGGGCTGGCAGATTCTTTATCTCTTGAGTTAACTCTTGGTCCAATGATGCTTCTTTGTCCAATGAGAGCTCTCTCTTTCTCTGGGCCAGGTGGGAGCTCTCTGGGCCAGATGGCAGCTGTGGGCCAGATGGCAGCTGGGGGGTGGTCACTAAGTCTCTGGAAGTGGGGGAGTGGGGGTGTATGTCTCAGGTGGATGGGTGTGGGGGCAGGGCACATAGATTGCAGGGTCTGCCAGGGGTCTTGGAGAAGGGGAACCTTCCAGAGGGGGCCCTGCCTGATGGCCAGAAACTGGGGCCAAGATGGGCGGGTCTTTCCCAGGAATGGCTGGTGCCCAGGGATGGGACCTAGGGGCAGGCCTCCCAGGTTATGTCCCTAGGTACTCACCTCTGGTCCAGATGGGCACTCAGCTCAAGTTTCTTTTTTGTGCTCAAACATATAATCTTTCAGAAAAAAAAATATTAAAAATTACATACTTCAGCAAGGTAACAACTCAATAAAAAGTGACAATACTGAGAACAAGGACATCAGAGATATCCAAAACCTTCCTTTTTAAAGTTAATATGAAATTTTGACAAGTAAGTTTTCATGTTTGTTCTGAATGGATATCACAAATTTATCTTTTTTGTATATTGACTTTGTTCACTTTGATAAACAGCTAAAATGCCAAGATATGACACAATTATTTTAAACTAGATTAAACACTGCTATCTTATCCACCACTATCTCAAGACAATACCACAGGTATATTTATAACAGCAGCATCCATACATGAGATCAAGACCATGATGGTGGCTACTGCCCCTGAGTTACGAGAAAATTAGCAGCTTCTTTGTAATAATATACTATGGTTCATCACTGATGGAAATATTCTAAATAGTCCATAGTACTATGGATAAATACACTGATTAACTCATAGTGTTTCTATAAATGAAACTTGGAAATAAAAATAATGATTTTATTTAAACATACTGGATTTCCACACACGTGAATAGATCTACCAAATCTCATTTTTTTTCTATTTAATCCCTATGTGTTAAATCTATCAACTTTGAATATTTCTCTTCTTATCCTCCTTAAAGTTGTGGATACAACATTCTATTACCACTAATATATTTTCATTTAGACAGAAAATTTAAAAATTGCTCTAAGAAAATTGGTTGACTATCTAACCCTGTTATAAGGCTAGAGTGTGGTTTTCTTTATAAAATATTGTAGGGCTGGAGAGATGGCTCAGCCGTTAAAGGCTAGGCTCACAACCAGAAATATAAAATATTTTATAAATATTTACTATACATAATATGTGTTGTATATTAACTGTAGATTGATAGATAATAGACAGATGATATTCCTTAGATAACCAAAGTTTGCCTCTCTAAACTCAAGTTTCAACCCTTACTCTATTTTATTCATCATATTCATGCATCTACTAGTATATCTCTACCACCTCAGGAGGCAGAAGGCATGAAAAGAGGAGAAGGAGAAATGAGATATGTGAAAAGAAAATACAAAGAAAACATGTTTTCAACTGCAAAACATTAGTGAATGGTTATCTTAGTCTATCCTAGATTTAATTTTTTATTATCTTTGGATTTCTCAGATCAGCTAAAATTATGCTATACATGTACCCAATGAAGCATCTATTTGGGGAATGAATTAATATGTTGCTTATTTAATTTATAAATTTAGATTGTTATTGTTTAGGTTTTTATTGAACTAATTTGACATAGAATGTATTATTTGCAAACAAAAGAACAATAAAGAGAGATGTGACAAACTTGAAGCATGTAAAATATGAATTATCTTTGCCATCTTGTGTGTTCTTAGATAACATTAGCTTCTCCGTCAGAAGGTCTTCACTGGAAACATCTGTCCTGGGCCTTCTTGGTAACTCTGCACCTCCACAATTCTATGCAGTTTTCTCCTTCAGCACCAACAGCATACATCTGTGTGGGCAGCATTTAATTAACTGTTATTAATGATTGTAGCTATTGTTGCTGTTTTGAGTCTCACTAAGGCAATGCAGATGACAGCCTCAACTCTTCTGTGACCTTAAATACCTCGCTCGGGAGATTGCTTCATCATGAAGCTTTATATCATCCCCCGATGAAGTCCTGCCTTCCCATATCTGTCAAAATGTACAGCATCTCTGTGTTTGAGATTGGGAAAGAGTTCGCTTGAACTGTTGAATCAAAATTAAGCACACCTGTCCCCTGAGCCTGGGATGACCACCAACTTTGCCTCAAGTCACTCACTTTATCAGTTCTAGCTTTGTCACGCCTCTGTTTAGTTCTTATAGATTTCTCTTGAATATACTTCCTAATTTTATTTTCCAAAATCTGTATTCATGTTTAATATGCAGGTACAGTGATTTCTTGGTGAGTGAATCCAAATTATAATTATGAAAATTAAAGGGATGGGGTTAGAGTTGTATGTATACACACAGGGGATCTTCAGTGATCTCTGTCTCTTTGCTCACTTAATCAGTGATATACTTGTATGTATAACTTCCATTGCCATATTTTGAGGTAATTTTATAGGATACCTAGAAATGCCACTTTTTGATTCAATTATCTGTATTAAAATGCTACCACCAGCTTGAGTCAGATGTCTCTGCTTTTCTCCATAATAATCTTAACCTCACATGCTCCTGCCTGTGATCCCTCCTCCCTCTTTAACTGGAGTCTTAGAGCTCAACCAGTACTTGGTGGTCGATCATTGCATCTGTATGTTCTATGATGACAATTAAGGTAGTCACCAATCTGATTATAGGGAAGGTAAGTTCAGGCACCCTCTTCATTATTGCTAGGAGTCTTAGAGAGGAGTCATCCTTGTGGATTCTTTAGGATTTCCCTTGCATCAGCTTTCTCCTTAACCTCTTCATGGTTCCCTTTACTAATATATCTCTTTCATTGTTCTCCCTCTCTGTTCCTTCTTCCACTGGACCATCTCAGCACATCCTGCTTCCATTTCCCATCCTGCCGTTCTACCCCCACATCCCAGTTTAACTAGGAGATCTTAACTATCTTCCCTTCCTGGGTCCCTCCATGTGTGACCCTCTTAGGGACCTCCTTTTTTATCTAGCTTCTTTGGAGTTGTGAATTGTAGCCTGGTTATCTTTTGCTTTGCATCTAATATGCATTTAACAGTGAGTACATATCAAGTTTGTGTTTCTGGGTCTGGGTTCTTTCTAGTTCCAACTATTGCTTACAAATTTCATGATGTCATTTTTTTAAACCTCTGAGTAATACTCCATTGTGTAAATGTACCATATTTTCCTTATCCATTCTTTAGTTGAGGGGCATCTAGGTTGTTTCCAGGTTCTGGCTATTACAAACAATGCTGCTGTGATCATGGCTGAGCAAATGACTTTGTGGTATGATTGAGCATCTTTTGGGTTCATGCCCAATGGTGGTATTGCTGGCTCTTGTGGTAGGTTGATTCTCAGTTTTCTGATAAACTGTCATACTGATTTCTGGAATGGCTGTACAAGTTTGCACTCCCACCATGGGTGACTGTTGTGTGACTAGATCTGTTTGGCGAATCTCTGGCAGAACTCATCCTGGTGTATGAAATGGCTTTTTTGAGCATATTCCCCATGATGAGATATCTTGCTCAGCCTTGACACAGAGGGGTGGTGATTGGTCCTGCCTCAACTTAGTGTGCCAGACTTCATTGACTCCCCAGGGGAGGCCTTAACCTCTCTGAGGAGTGGATGGGGAGTGGGATTGGGAGACATGTGGGGGATGGGAGAAGGGGAGGGAGGGAGAACTGGGATTGGTATATAAAATGAAGAAAAAAAAAACTTTTAAAAACTAAATTAAAAATATATACTATAAAAAGGAATTTAAAAAGTACTACTTACCTTATAATTTATCTAATATATTAAAAAGTAAATACTTGCCATGATAATGTTCTCTTTTTAATTATGTAAACTGTTGTGTTGTTTATATTCATTGTCGTTGTTTTTAAAACAGATCTGGAAATGATTTCACTTCTACCTCCTATTCCCCTGCTCACTCAAATGTAAGTTTTCTTACAAAATGTTTAAATTTGCACAAGACAGCATTCTAAATCATTGCAACAATAAATTATCAGTTTGAACAACAGGGCATTAGGACATATATCATGTTCCCATTAAAGCAGAAATCTTAGTTCATCTAGCCACCCAAGAAGTTTTAATATAATTTGTTTCCTAAATTTATTATATGTGTCCCAAAGTTTTTATCAGGCATGTTTACATTATAAATAAGCCATTTTTCTTACCAAATAAAATAAATTTTTTAAATGATAGATCTCTAATAATTCATCTGAATTAAATCCTTTGCACATCTAAGATCCATTCTAGATCTATCCTGTGTTTATTGATCTCTCTTACAGAATACACACTGAATATAATATGCCAGGACTAGTGCCTAATAACAATATACCAGGAAGTGAGGTTGAGTTCCTGTGAAGGAATTCAATAAAGTATGGTTGACAAGGATTTTGTGTCAACTGGTTTTTATACCATGAGGGCAAACACTCCCTCCAAAACCTCCCATAAAGCGACTTTGACTCATGGGACAGCCTCTTAGCCTTTGCTCTCAGTTTCCTCTGTCTTCATCTGGGGAAGACACAAGAACACAAAAGCTACACTGATTATCAGGCTACAGGGAGAGACAAGAGCTTTCATTGTCCTCATAGAAGATGATTATCTGAAAGGGAATGCCTGTGTGAATCCTTGGTAGTCATATGAATTCAACCCTCACATACCACAAATCTCACAAGAAAATGATCTGGAGAGGCACGTTCAGCTTATGTATTGATCATGTATTTCCAGCTTGTTTTAGAGATAACAAATGAGGATCATTTACTCTGTTAATGCTTTCGTTGTCTGTCCTCTGCCATCCAGTTTCACAAGTAAAGCACTGTGAAATCGCAAATTGAACCTTTCTTTATTCCTTCCTTCCTTTCTTCCTTCCTTCCTTCCTTCCTTCCTTCCTTCCTTCCTCCTTCTTTCCTTCCTTCCTTCCTCCTTCCTTCCTTCCTTCCTTCCTTCCTTCCTCCCTCCCTCCCTCCCTCCCTCCCTCCCTCCCTCCTCTCTCTCTCTCTCTCTCTCTCTTTCTTTCTTTCTTTCTTTCTTTCTTTCTTTCTTTCTTTCTTGTTATTTGAGTCCTAAGACTCTGAGTGTATAGTCAGCAAATTGATGTTGAAATCTTAAAGCTAATGTTCAAGGTAGGAATAAATCATGTTACCTGTATCCAGCTACAAAGAACTAGCATTTAATCTCTCATTATTTACTGGACAAGTCTAAATTACAAGTTAATAAAGAATGCTATAACTAATATTATTTACTAGAAAAGTTAAAGGCAATAAATAATACTGTGACCTGTGTATTAGACAGTAGACCATACTGAAAATAGTTACTGGTGAACACTAAGTTAAACTAGATTTTGTTACAGAAATTTCTGAGATGGTAGAATTAGCCATGATAGAAGGGTATTGCTGACAAAAAAGTTAAAATTCATTAATTGACTAATAAAAGCACTCACAGTCATCCAATACTAATAGCTTATATGCAGAATGGGCATCTTTAGCTGCATGGTATTTATCCACTCTATTTGTCCTACTTCCATCCAGCTTCTCAATGATTTACGAGTATATTATCCAATACTGTTGTCCCATCTGCCTCAGTACCATTAACACAAATCAGCTGACTACACTACTCGATGGTTTTCTTAATAAGAGAGATTTTTATAAAACTACAAATAAATATATATGTATGGACACACAAACAACCCTACTGGACAACTTACGGGGATTATTATTTCCCTTCTTCACAACATGGAGCAGAAACTTATTGTGACTTCCTCCTTATATTACATATCGAATTTTATTACTTGTTCTTCAAGCCTACAGTTTTTAGAGATTTTTAGTAATCATTTCAAGGTTTCAGTTGTGAACTTCCTTACCAAACACAGTCATTTCCTTAGGTTTGCTTATCAAATTATCGTAAATTGCATTAAGAGAATCAGAGACTGATCTGGAGACAGAAATTCCAAGAATCATCAGGGTCATTCTGATCCCAGGAGCATGAGGAGGGGAAGCCATTCTGCACTCTTTCGGCTTCTAGTGGGAGAGAACCCATCACTCAATTCTCTCTTCATTGTTCCTCTGCTGTCTCCTCTTTTGTAGGTGTCTCTAACAGATTAACACACACTTGCATTTATCAAAATGTTTACCTTAATTACAACCAAAATGATCTTTTGTCCAAGTAAGTGAACTTGCACTGGTTCCTTGGTTTTGATGCAGTTGTCTTGGAGGGGGTGTTACATCACTGACCACATCAATAGGACACCATTGAACAATGTTTTACTTGCTCTATATCAAAGGAAAGATATTAAATTAAAACTAGTGTTACATTGGAAAAGGTCACATTAGTACTCCAGACCTTTCTCAGGGATATAATTAAAATATTTATGGAATAGACACTAAGGACTAGGATCAGGTCATGGGAAACTAGCCAACCACAAAGCCTTTTCCACTTATGAGAATCATGTGATCCACTGCAACTATCTTTGTGAAGTCTGAATTGGTTTCCTACTAGGTAGAACTGAATGTTTGTAGACACAGGATGCAAAGTTAAGGAGAATGAAAATGAAATATGAACATATATGAAAATTGTCTCCAATAAACAGATACTGTCAAGTGCACTGGGGAATTTTATAATAAAGGTTTAAGTAAACTGTAAATATGTAGACAAGCATTCATAGATTACTAACATCACATCTCTATTCTCTTTCCAGGTTTATATCTGATTTTATATGTAATATTTTTCAGTCCTAAATGCAACATGGATCAAGAATCTCTACTTAATTAAGTACCTATACTTTTGAGATAACTTTTAGCTTTGGATATTGTAATATTTTTTTCCCATTTGGTATTTTACAATTCTTAATTATACTAAGAAGCAATATTAGGATAAATGAGCCTTTGATTCTGACAAGCTGTTCCTTGGCAAATTTTTGAAGAAAAAATTACACTAACAGTAGTTTTAGACATTTCTTTTTTCTCCTTTCAGGGATGACATAAATTAAACACACATTATTTTGTTTCTTAACTTTTTCCCTCAGGGATTTCCATTTAACACTACTAATACAATTTTTTTGTGTTTATGTATAGGTATATACATATGATTTTACATATATGCAAATATGTGTATCATACAGTATTATTACTGTCAGAAATCATGTATTAGACAATTTAATTAAAATATTTTGTATCTTCTCTTCCTTTATTCATGTTATCACATTTACTTTAGATTAGCCTTTTTTCTAAATGTCCAAATTAGGAAAGATGACTGATTACACTTCTGGGCCAGAGAAACAACAAAACACATTGATCATAAGCAGTTATCAAATTGTACTTTTATAGGAGAAATGTTTTTCAGTGTACAGGTGGCACAAGAATAATCTGAGCTTGAAAACATACTAATGTGGTAAGTGATAATTTGATTAATCTTGGGAAACAGCTGGGGGTTCTGTATTCTCTACCATTTTCATGCAGCTCAGAAGCAAAACCTGATATTCAGACAGCTATTGCCTGTGTGAATAAATATTATTTCTGTCTTTGTTCAGTTCCTGCTATTACAGGGTTCTCAGAATATTGAGACTCTGCGTGAATGGCTTCGAAAAGTGTTATTTTGGCTTTTCATCCAACAGTTTCAACTAGATAATGTATGGCTGTGAGAATATCACATTAGCATTCAAATTATCCATCAAATCACTTTTTCATAGATCAAGATTTTTAACTGCCAGCAATCGTCTTGTATCTTTGGAGTGATGGACATGTTGATTTTAATGAGTAATTTAAGAAACAATCTTCTTGAGCTCATTGTGGGAGGTAATCTCATCAGCTTCCTAGCAGCTCTTATTTGATAGAGATTATTCTTGTTCCTCCAAAAATGACCAATTAAATCAATGAGATGGTGTTCAATTTCAAGTTTATTTTAAGGAGTAGCAATGAAATAAGAAGTGGTATTGAGTACTCAGTTTAAATATTAAATACTTATTATTTCATTGGTCTGCTAAATCCAAAGACTGTTGCTTTCCATGTTTCCTATCTTACAGATCCTGTATGGATAGGTTTTCTGGAAAAATGAAAAATTCTAGCCTTGTTTACATTAGGTAATCATTTCTTCTCCCAAAGTAGGATTAACACCATCTTGGTCACGTTTGCTTCAATACTCCCGTGTGAAGGGCTGAATAAACAGTACAAACATGAGCTACAGTGTCTTCTGTATCATTTAAAATAAAGCATGTGAGAATCTCTAAAGTGACTTTGAGAAGCAAGCAGGAAACACCTGCAAGTGTAGAAACCAAAGTGTCATGAAACAATATTCACGTGTAGATCCAGCTCCTTCACTGCCACCCACACCAATCATCTCCTAAGATGCAGCTCCAGTGAGGTTTCTCATTTGGATTCCAGACCCCTTGGTGTCTTGGAAGAGCTTTTTCATGTAGCCTTAATCTGTGTTTGCTTAGAACCACACATGCCTTTCCTACTAACACTGCAGAAATGACTAGGTTCTCCCCCTGCTGTTAAGTTTCCATACTTACTGAATTTTGAGATGAGCAAGCCTAATATACTTCCTAGGTTCTTTACTGTACTTATACAATATTGAGTAAATTTTAGTGAACCTAAATTTAGAGTCTGCAAGAGTGTGTCAAATTGGTTACTGAATGGAATATGAGTTAAAGCTGTTATTTAACTTTGTGTCTTAGTTTACCAACCTTTGGAGTGTGTTTAATAACATCAACTGTGTATCTTCACTATTTTGAGGCTTAGAGGTAATGAACTCTGGACCTTGAATTTATTGAAGCTGTTATTATTAGCATTACATATTATGAAGTGACAACCTGTTTTAATAGGGGAATAACTATTCATTTTTATTTTCTGTTCTATGATGTGCTTGAACTGTATAAATACTTCATTTTACCAACTGGGAAACTCTGAATATTAATCACTGCTATGCTCTTGAATTAATATGCTCTCACATTTGATTTTGAATATGAAAAAGAGAAGAAGTAGCATTTGAGGACAATAAGGTTTAGTGTCCTCTTTGGACACTGATATAGAATGGACTCTGGAGAAACAAGAAATTTTAGCCAGAAGAAAATGCAGGAATCATGAAAGCAAAATAGCATACAAGTAGTCATGGGAAGATGGGTTGTAACTCTGCTGGATTCCCTTCTGAAAAATTTAGTTCATTTAAAATTGTGTGTGTGCTTGTGTGTGTGTGTGTGTGTGTGTGTGTGTGTGTGTGTGTGTGTGTGCAGGTACCTATGGAGTTCAGAGTTCTCTGATCTCTATGAAGCACTAGCCATAAGCTAGTGTGGGTTACCTGAGTGGGTGCTGGGAATAGAACTTGAATCTTCTGTAGAGCAGTAGATACTCTTAAGCAATGAGCTGGATTACTTAACCTAGTTAGAATCAGTGGAATTATTCTAGGCTATCCCCAAGTCCTATCTAGCTACGGTCTCAAAGATCCTCCATATACCCAAATCCCCTCATTTCTTTCTTTGCTATGCCCAGCATTGACAATTGAATGTCTGAGTGGACAAGCTTCTGTCAGTTCTGATCCCAATTGCTGTACTAGTGACATGGACCTTGTAATATGCATTTCAGCATGCCTTCTCTGTCTCTGTGGGGAATTCTCCATATGTGTCCAGAAGGGACCAAGCCAGGTAGTAATGGAGGAAGACTATAATTATATGGGTACTTGGGAAGCAGCTTAACCATTCATGAACCCCTGAAAGGGGAGAGAAATAAGTGGTGACACTCTAAGGACTTTTATGTTATTAGTAATTCTGCATTTCCGCTTTGATTATGTATTCTCTGATTTATTTTTTTAAAGAATAGGTCTGTTGGTTTAATGGACCACTTTTGTTTCCAGGGGTACAAATTCAGTGACCTTCTTGGAATCTCTGTCCTTTAGACTGCTCTGCCCTGCTTATAGAGCAGAGAATTCCTGGCCTCATTGGTTCAACAGTTTTGGCATATTGATGTCTGAAATTGGTTGAAAGTGAAACAGCGGTAAGTCATAAGTTATAGAAAGCAGTTAGCATAGATCAGAGCGAGTCATAGGTAATCAATAAGACTGTGCATGTACCTTTGTGACCAATTCTGACCTCATCTTGATTTTATAATTTTGGACTCTTAATGATGTAATAATTCCCAATTAGCATACCAGGCTGAGTTCAAACTCAGGGTAAGAACATAAAATTCATAATGTTCCTTTCTTTTCTTTTTATTTTTTATTTTTTTTGAAGCTGTGATCATTAAGTGAAAGCATTTAATTTTTTTCATGCTCATGCTTTGTGAGTGACAGGAATGCCATATTTAATCACTTTTAACTCTGTAAAACACAAAGCACATCTAAGTTGGTCTTTTTTCACCATTTTTGGCATAGCAATAGGATGCTCACAATCTCTTCATACCTGTGTTGATTGTATTGAAGATACAGGAACTGAGAAGACCCTGGGAAACTCCTTTTGTTACTCTTGTGAGATGTGACAATGACAATTAACATTTTTAGTTCACCCTTTATAAGCTACTGATGCAATAGACTCAGCCTACAAGCTGCTTTTTGTTACTACAATCTGATTTTTTGTTTTTTACCTTACAAACAATTTGTCCTTCCACAGTGGGTGGAGGGGGGCAAAAACAAAACAAAATAAAACAAAACACAAAGCCTTAATTCAGAGAAAGGATATGTAAATTTGAGGCTTCAATGTCTGTATTTAGATATCGACCAAGTTTTTTATTTTGAAAGTAAATTTGATGTTGATGTCTCATTTTTCTTTTCTTTTCTATTGGTAATTGTCAAGGTATGCCCTGGTTTTGGAGATCTAACTTTGCTTGAAATTTATCAAGACAAAAATCCTATATTCACATAAAGAAAATGTATAAGTAGATACTCACATCTGCATTCAGTTTCATGGATAACAGAGTCTAGGTGACTGAGAAGACTAGCCCAAAGAAAGGCTGAATTGTCAAGTCTAAGTTAAGCAGAGCAGCCCTAAGTTTTGTTTTGTTTTGTTTTTTTTCATTGTTTGCTATTATGGGAGTTTTGATAAACATAGAAATATTTTTAAAATACTCATTAATTTTAAAATTGTATTTGACTTAAATTTTTGTTTTTCTTTTTTCAACCTTTCTGCAGATAGACCAAGAGCGATAGGATAATGAATGTTTTAAAAAGCAATAAAAAGGTCCATCAACTTCTCCAGTGTGTACTACTTACATTCCAGGCGGGCATAGGGAGACTGGGAACTTTCATATTTCTAGGAGCCATTTTTATATGATCCTGGTTCACTTTAATTGACCTTTTCTTTTATTTTTTAAACCTCAAAAGTTATTTTATTCATTTGACTTTAGTTAATGTTCAACATTTATACTGTTATTGCTATTACACATTTTTATAAGTTTTTTTTTATAATTTAATTTAATTTTACACATCAGCCATTTTCAACTTATTTAAATGAAGCTTCTGAATAGCACATAGACACTTGGTTTTATTATTGCAATTTAATTTCTACCTGCATTCCTTGGTAATTTTCTGTGATAAAATGTGATCCCATCTCTTCCATAGCTTAAAATCTTAGAGCAGAATAGAGATATCACAATAAAAAATTTCCATTGCTTGGTGAGATGAATCAGGGAGTAAAGCCACTCTAGCCATTGAGTTCAATCCCCAGAAAACACATATAGGAAAAGGAGAGTCAGCTTCTATAAGTTGTCCCATGACTTCCACAAGCATACCATGGCACACATACTCACACACACACACACACACACACACACACACACACACACACACACACACACACACACACACACACACACACACACACACACACTAAACAAATAGTTATTATAAAAATATAAAATGCTCCAGTGGTCCCTACACATAAGGAAAACATAAAAGAAAGAGGCAGGCTTCTTGTAAAGGAAGTCTGCAGTGGAGGAGGAGGAGGAGGATGAAAGAGGAATAGAGGGTAAAAACAGCTAAGCTCATTATGGAACTTGTTCTAGCTTGCTTCCCTAATGCTATAATGCAGTACTCTGCCCAAAACCCACATTGGGGAGGACAACGCTGTTGCAGCTTCCACTTTTGGGTCACTCTCCATCACCCAGGTAAGGCAGGGTAAGTACTCAAGCAATAGCAAAAGCCAAAACTATGGAGGAACAAAGCTGGCCAGCTCATTAACTGGTTCATGCTGAGATAACCTTCTCATTCATCCTAGATCCATCTGACAGAGGATGGCATTCTACACAGAGAAATGTGTCCTCTCAGTTTAATTATGAGTCAAGACAATCTCTCACAGACGTAATGAAAGGTCAGTCCCACTCGGGAAACTAGTCAATTAAGGTTCCTTCTTGCAAGGTGAGTTGGGGTGGTATCAGGTTGATGATAAATCTAGCCTGTACACTCATGTAGGAAAACACCCAGCAGTTGAAAAAAATATTCCTGAAATAGTGTACAGTTAAGTGACACTAATTATGCCAGATTTTGGAATCTGATAATTTTTTAGCAGTTTAATATGTAGAAGTAGTTTGATAATATACATTTTTAAAGTGTAGAGGAAGACAGAGATCATTTGAAAAGTTGTTGATGTAAATAAAGGACAGCTAAGCAAAATGAGTCAATAGCCAAATGAGTGATTTTATTCAAATGTACACAGTGGTAAAGAATGAACAGCCAATGAGAGAAGAACATGGATCAAATGGTTGCTTTCTCCTCATATTGCCTCATGACTATTACTCCAAACATCATTCTGACTTTTCAAACAATTTCATTCATTTCAAATAAATTAAATGCTATATGTATTGCAGTTGAGGAGACAACTCAGTTTGGCGTGTCATATGTGTCTAGGGGACACAGAGGTATTTGGACTCACAGAAATGCAGTAGGGGAACCTGGAGTGTTAAGGTCACCTTTGCAATGTGTCTGGCTAGAAACTTACCAGTACCAGATTCTCCTCCCAATCCTTCTTATAAACTTATTTTTCCATCATTCAATATATAAAACTCATCTTGTGGAAAGTGTCATGTCTTCTATATTTAGTTTGCTTTGTTCCTCAAAGATATTTAAGTACACTTTACTGTGCACAGGGGTTTGGGACAATCATCACAAAAACAGTATTCACCAAGTTGTGTTGTGTTTAAATAGGTCAAAATTAAAACACTGGGAGTCAGACTCCTGAAGTTTGAACTGACTCTGGCTGCTGAATCATGTGCTGAAGTGACTTCCTGTCTCCCACACTCATTGCTCTGCTCTTTGTGAAGGTGGCAAAGACCTGTACATATGTGCACATGTATACAGGAACACTTGTACACATGCAAACACATGTACACATATAAGTCGCCTTTATAATTACACATGTATGTACAGACATTTCTCCTTTTGCTCTGTAATTTTCAGTAAACCCATTATAAATTTAGAATATTTAACTTGAAAATACATTTTTTTTCAAGACAGGGTTTCTCTGTGTAGCTTTGCACCTTTCCTGGAACTCGTTTTGGAGACCAGGCTGGCCTTGAACTCACAAAGATCCGCCTGCCTCTGCCTCCCAAGTGCTGGGATTAAAGGCGGCGTGTGCCACCAACGCCCGGCTTGAAAATACGTTTTATAGACAATACATTAAATGTGCTACCTCACTTTAGGCTACTTCAAACATACTCAGAAAACTTACAATAGCCAACAATTGGACAAAACTATTTAAGACATATTTCAAGTTCTAATGATGTATTGAATATCTCCTGTAACATATGGAATACAGCTCTGAAAGTGGAAAGCAAAATGGTAATAACGGCACACTTTTGTAAACAGATGAATAATTGTCATTTAGGGACAGCTTGAATATGTATGTACTCAAGTACACACACACACACAGACACACACACACACACACACACACACACACACAGTTATGTAGTAGTAGGAATTGTGTTAAGCTCCTTGCTCCTCCCTCTCAACTACACTAGCATGTTGTCTTTAGAAATCACTATTTTAATTACTTTTTAAATGTTTACATATAAAGTTCCTACTAAACTGTTATCTTATTTCTCTTGTTTAAATTCATTTATACACTTCTTATTCTCCCTCATAGAATTTATAACTACATTCTTGTGAGTCAGAGGTTCTTACCCATGGGCAGTGATCTCCTTGGGGTTCAAATGATCCTTCCACAGGGGTTTCCTAAGACTATTGGAAAACACAGATATTTACATTATGATTCTTAACAAAAGCAAAATTACAGTTATGAAGTAGCAATGAAAATACATTTATGGTTTGTAATCACCACAACATGAGAAACTGTATTAAATGGTCACAGCATGAGGATGTACAGTTGAGAACCATTGTTGTTAGAAATTGCTAACACAAGTCAAGAACCTTTCTCTCACCTGTGAATTTCTTCGGGGTATATGTATTCTCTTAATGAAAGAAATGGAATACTAAACTTTCTTTCCATTCCCCCACTGTAGTATTTCCGTATGACTTTCTACACGGACCTGTTAGCCATTCCCCACTGGATCTCTCTCCTGAATTGTTTCATTTGACTCTTTATATTACAGACTCTGCTTTTGATCTTCTATTTCTTTGCACCTATCTGGGGTATAATATCTTCAGATATGAATCCCATGTATGTCTTCATGTCTTGTTAACTGACAGATGGCACAAACTAATAGAACAGTATAAGTAGGTTCCTGAGAAGGATGCTGGCTTTCTTGCCTCAGGTGAGCAATAGCTCTGGAGGGAGGAGGGCTGGGATAACAAAATTAAAGTCCACTAATGATACCTAGGATCAAAGGCTGCCATTTCCCTTTTCTGAGAAACTCGAGAGATGAAAGGTGAGTTTTTAGCAGTTTCTTGCAGGTTCATAGGTGAAAGCTGAAGAAATGGGAAGCAGGCAGCTCTCCTGTATGGCAAGAGCCTATGTGAAGAAAAAGAAAGCCACTGGGATCATTGTCTGAACTTAACATGGAGTTAGGAGTTGAGGCATGCAGGGCAGGGTGGTCTGGACAGTCCAGTTGGCTCATCCATGGGAATTCGAACGTTCCTTATTATCCAAGGCATGTGGAACGGAGTTTGGGTCACACTCTCATATATAGTTTTCAAGTAGCTGTGTCAAGTGGGAAGAAATATAACATGAAAACAGGTCAGGGGTCAGAGCCCTCAAATGTTTTTGTCTTTTGGCCTCTAATCAGGACAGAAGCAATGATAAAATCAAGGTTTCTACCCTTGAACTGACTGGCTAATGTATTCCTTCTGTTCTCATGATAAAACTCTCATGTGTTTTAGTGGCTTTATAAAGGAAAGATCATTTCACACCTACTTCATGAGTTGATCTTTCTGGGTTGTGGGGAATGGCTGCAGATTTCCAGATTCCTTCACAGAATTTTCTGCTCCTGCTAGGCAGCCATATA
Organism: Onychomys torridus; assembly: GCF_903995425.1. Taxonomy (NCBI): domain Eukaryota; kingdom Metazoa; phylum Chordata; class Mammalia; order Rodentia; family Cricetidae; genus Onychomys; species Onychomys torridus. The sequence goes on from NC_050454.1 coordinate 32,239,143, forward strand.
TGACAGACTATAGAAGACATTGGCTTCCTGTAAGCCAGATGTGTGAGTTCATACTGTCTGCTTTTATGGACTTGTGTCTTGTCTTTCTTGTTGCTGCTTCCTTTTCTGTTTATTCCCACATCCACTGAACTTCAGAACTTTGGAGTTTCTACTTCATTGCAATTCGGCAACAAGTATTGTTTTAATATCCTTGATGATTCTTGGATTCTTTATGTAAACATATTATTTTGTACTTTTTATCATGAATGTGAATTACTGTGCAACTTTAGCACTTGAGACTTGGTGTTAATTATGAATTATTAGGAGTTTTCCTGTGCAAATTGAGAAACGATGACCCTACTGGCTGATGGTCAGTCATAGGATATTCTGGGCTGTAACAGCCAGAGTGACTCCCAACGTTTCTTGTTTCTTAAGCCACAAAATCATCTCCCATTGAAAGCTACTGATGCAGAGACACCATATTTAGTAATTATCCTTGCTGCTGTACTTTGCAATGGTTTCCTATGTTGTAGATAGGTTGAGTGGGTTTTCTCTTGGTTTCTTTTTTAAATTGCTGTTGAAAGGAACACCATCATTAAATTATCCTGAGAAACATAAACATTTATGCTATTATTGTAAATTATAATCCAGCTCTTAAGATTTACTGTTTGAGGTTGGAGAGATGGGACAGTGGTTAAGAGTAATGTCTGCTCTTCCAGAGGACTGGCATTCACCCCTTAGCAACCACACAATAGCTTACAACGAACTTTAATGCCATATCCTGGAGATCTTATACCTTCTTCTGGCCTACACAGGTATTCCATTTATGTGTTCTCCAGGCAGACTTGCACGCAGAGCACTCTTATACAAAAATTAAAAATATTCCTTAAAATTGATATGTTCTACAGAGTTCTCAAAGAATTATTAAAAATATTGCATTGCATTTTTTTCATTTAAAGTTTTCAAGATATCTTTATTTATACCAAGAATCCCTTCATACATTTTTTTCTATTCCCATGGGCACTTACAGTTCTAGTGCAACATTTATAATTATTTTAATTTAAAAATAATTTCATTAAATTGCTCTTTTTGAAAAGAATGACCTTGGTTCTCATAATCAACATTCTTATGCTCTTTTGTATACTGTTTAAATACATTGATTTGCTAATGTTGTTTTAGTTCACCTATTATTAGACAAATGTGTTGCTTCATTCATATGGAAATATGCATATAAGCATACTCAGTTGAGTTTATTTGTATTTGGGTAGATTCTTGAAGACTATATGATCTGTAACACTATGAATTTGAAAAGATATAAAGATGTTTTAGTCTGTTTTATCTCAGAACATATATTGTACACATATTTAGTGACTGTGCTAGAATTTAACTGAATAGAAACTGTCACTAGGCATGTAATTTGTATTCATTTCCACTGTTTTCTTTATTTTAATGACTTTTTAAATTTTAATATGTACAAAACATGAACATATATAAAGCTTTACATTTTAAAACACTTTATATTTAAAATACTTTAAAAAATTTTTAACTTGCAAATTAGGATTATTCCAAGAATCTACTTTATACAATACTTCTGCTTTCTCTACTCCCTTTGCTATTCCATTTTATTACAGTTACTCCACTTTTCTACTTTTTAAAATAACATAAGTATGGATACATTTACATGTGCTCTCCTTCTAAGTGTCCTGTTATTTATATTCCCAATCCTTTTTATATCACACATGTCAGAAATTATTCATAGCAGTCTATGGAAGTCACTTCTTTGTTGTCTTAACACTAAACTGTGTGGAGCTCTTGGTGCACTGAACAAACTGAAAAATAGAATTTCCTTTCTAAAAATAATTTTAAGCAGAAATTAGACATTATAAACATCAACAAACTAATCATCAAAACATGTGAAAAAAGAATGTCTAAATCCAAGGACTTCATGAAGTCCTTCTAAGAAGGTAGAAATAGAAAGAATTGAGTAAGGATGATGGAAGCCAAATCATGCCATCATTGCTGTGTTAACAAGGGCAAAGTTTCTCCTCCAAGTAGAGGAAATAGGAAGAATGATGAATGTTTACTAATGTGCTCATCATATTTAAAGGAAAAAGAGTTGATCAGTTTGCTTAATTGCCAATATACCCCATTAATTAAGTTTAATTTGTGAATCAAATTGACTAATTAGAAGTTTAATTATAAGAATAGATAGTATCCTTCAATATTGTCTACTATAATTATGTCAATATTTATAGCATATGATAAATAAATTGAAGTTCTGATTTAGAAATCTGCAGATGTTAAAGAAAGCGGTCATTTACAGACATTTTAAATTGTGATTGCATCAAACTGATATGCAGATCATGCTATAAAACATTTTCTCAATAATATATATTGGTAGTATAAATTGGAGTATGGGTAGCAACAAAATAAAAATGCTACTGCTTTTCCTATCTCCTAATTTCATAACATGTTATATTTATAAGGTAGATTCATTGGTGTACTAGCTATCAGCTTGTGTGAAGCTGGCAAAGCTTAACATATACACATAAATTATCAGACATGGGTTTATTATTGGTTTGGAGACAGCCAGGATAGTGATCCAGTCCACTTTGACTTATCAAAGCTACTCAGATTGCTGAGACACATCTACTCACACTGCATCAGAGGAATGATAGGAAATAGTCCACACCAGGGGCCACAGGGCATTCATATTTCTAGTGAGGAAGAGAGCCCAAGATCTTGCAGTTTGTCCTTCCTGCTTTCAGTAAACAATATTGCATTTCTGGCAGCTCTGCAGTTAACTCATGAGAACAAGTGGAAAATGGAGGTCAGCTGATTCTTTCTGAGTCCACCTAGACAGGACCAAAACACTCTGCACTGTCCACAAGTTCCTTGCCCTGATGTTAGCACTCTTTTAAGTACCATCTTCCCTCTGCTCTTGAAATACTTTTCTGGACACTTTTGATTCTATGGTCTTGCCAGAAGCACTTCAATTTTAGTCTTAAATATTTAGCTTTAAGAATTGTTTTGTTATTCTTCTTTTTTTTTTTTTTTTTCCGATTTTCGAGACAGGGTTTCTCTGTGTAGCTTTGTGCCTTTCCTGGATCTTGCTCCATAGACCAGGCTGGCCTCGAACTCACAAAGATCTGCCTGGTTCTGCCTCCGGAGTGCTGGGATTAAAGGTGTGCACCACCACCGCCCAGCTGTTTTGTTATTCTTTTAAGCATCACATCAGCAGAACACTGGTGCTTAATTATATTTCATTATAGAAAGCAAGTCGATTATTTAAAAAGTTTTCTTTACTGAAAGAGCAAGTGAAAACTTTGAACCAATATTAAATCTACATATACATGTACATAGTATAATTTACCTATATTTAGCTGTTACAAATCCATAAGCTGTGTCCCACTAGAAAAACAATAAAGAATATAAAACTTCTTGGTTGGAAAAAGTCATTTGTTTCTCAAGTATATCGAAAGACATTCAACTTCATAAGTTACCAAGGAAATGAAAATGAAACATGATATCTTGATTCATATCAAAACATTAGTATGATTCAAATGATGAGAAGACCCTCAGAAAAGGTTGGAAATTTTTCCTACAGGGCTTGATGGGATTGTGTGTGAGCAAGATAATCTAAATTGATATTTGTAAGAACGTTCTAAAATCCTGAATTCTGTTAATTTTCAGCAAATACTTATCTTAGTCAAAAGACTCGAAGCAAAAAATAACTGACATCAGAAAAAAAATACATATAAAAGGAAATAGTTAAAATTGCTCCCTATGGTCCACTTCCTGCATTTCAAAACTCATATCACTTCCATTTATGTGTTTACTGGACATAATTATCTGATTCTAATAATAGAATAGTAATGGTTTTGGATTCTGAAATTAGATTTTGAAAAACTGTGACTTCCTCTCTTTTCACACTTTTTCTCTGGCTTTCATGCTGTGTGGCTCAGATGAAGCAAGATACCAGCATTCTGCTGCTCATAGGCAAGGAACTGAAGGTAACAGCCAGCAGACAGCCAACAACTCAAGCTCTCAGCTTAATAACTCATGAAAGATAATCCTGCTGAGAATGATTAAGGAAGCATGTATGAAATCTTCCTTTTAGTTAATCTTGTAGGTGACTGGAGCCAAGGTTTTGAGTGGCACCCCAATTTGAAGAGTCCCATTCCTAGATTCCTGAGCTATATAAGAATACAAAGGATTCATACTTAGTAACACATGTAGAGTACCTGAAGCTGCTAATTTTAATGTAGGAATAGATAATTAATAAACTTGGAAAACTGATGGGTGATGTTGCTCTATATGCTGTGAATGTGTTCCTCTGATTGGTTGATAAATAAAATGCTGATTGGCCAGTAGCCACGTAGGAAGTATAGGCAGGTTAAACAGACCAGGAAAATTCTTGGAAGTGGATGGCTGAGTTAGAAGATGCTAGCCCTGTCCAGAGAGCAGCATGTAATGGTACACAAGTAAAGCCACAGACCACGTGGCAACATGTAGATTAACAGAAATAGGCTGAGTTTAAATGTAAGAGCTAGTCAATGGTAGGCCTGAGCTAATGTCCAAGCAGTTTGAAATAAAACAAGCCTCTGTATGTTCATTTGGGTCTGAGTACCTGCAGTGTCTGTGGGGCTGGGTAGGACCGGAACAAACTTCAGCTACAAAAATGATCTTGCTGTAAAATCCACTGAGGAGAACATGCTTAAGTAACAACAAGAAAAAGCATTATTTGAATTTAAGTATAAACACACACCCCCCCACACACACACACAACACATGCTTTGCAAACAGCCACAAGAACAATACTGATTATTACTATTTGTACAATAATAAAACAGTTCATTTCAAATTACTTTTCAGGTACTTTGATCTCTTATAATTTTAATAATGGATTGATTTAAGTTGCTACAGTAAAGGAAGACAAGATAGAGAAAGCAAATCTTCTGCAGTCCAGCTCAGCAGTGAGCACACATTTGGAGCTTGGTAAATCGAGGGCAATATTTTGTTGTTGTTGTATGAATTTACACAAATTCCCAGGAGTTTCTTTAGACCAGTGCAGTGTTTGAGTGCAGCTATTTCATCTGTGTCAGAACATTGTTCTGTGTTTCACATTTTAACTTTAATTTTTTTCCAGATAGAGTAAGCCAAAAGAGCATTTATATCTCAATCTAGGCAACAGTAGCAGAAACGTTTACCCAAAGAATGTCTCTCTGTGATTTACATAAGAATGAAGCACATTATCCCAAGAGGGAAATGATCCCTGTAAGCTCTGAAGATGAAAGGATGTGAAGGAAGTTCCTTGGAGGAAAGGCAACACCAGAGAGGGGTTGCTCATGTATAGCAGAAAGGGCACTTTCCAGTGCTGATTAGTGTAATATGCCAAACCTATTTCACCTTTTAGTTACATTCAGCTTCCTTAAAGGTCTATATTATGAATCATTTGGTACACTCTAAGCACACTATCTTGAGACTGTGGAAGAGACAACTTACCTTGGAGGCAATGCTTAACTTAGACAATTCATCTCTTTAATATATCTAATAATGCAGTAGTCAGCCATAATGAATTACACAGCTTTATGTATTTGTAAAACTACAGACTAATTTGTGCATGGTATTCACTCCTGTGGATTCTGTTTTTTCCAGCCTCTCTGCTTGGTGAATTCGAATGTGGCATGCCCTGAAGACATGCTGTGAAAACATAAGATGCTGCCTTGTATACGTTATTAACATAGAACCTCAAGAATTGTTTCTTTTGATGATTTCAATGAAAAATTGATTAAATTAAGAATTGAAATAAAGGAAGACAATTTAGTTCAGTGGTTACAACTTTCTGCTTCCAAGTTAGGAGCCATGGATTATTTGAAGAGGATTTGGGTTGCATTTTTTTGTTTGTTTGTTTCTTTTGGTTTTGAAATCAGACAAGGGCAAGCTATGAAGTTCATACTAGCTCTACATTTCTACTCCTCTTGCATCAGCCTCCCAAGTGCTGACATTACACAAGTTCAATACTATACCTAGGCTCTTTACAGTGCATTTAAAGCTAACACAGTAAGCGGCAGAGTGCTTGATGGGCATCAATGTTAGATGCATCTATTTACCCAACTCTGTGTATATTACACACACTCATTGTTGTACTGATTTTGTTTAGCTTCTTTTTCTGATACTTATTGAAACACCCACCAACTGCCTACCACCAAGTCACAAGCTAAAATTATCTCTTCACAAATGACTGTACTTACTTTAATTATATAGCTTAATGTGACTCTAAACATTGCAAATTGTTTTTATTCTGATTTCAAAGATTCTGTTTACGTGATATGTGTCTGACTTGATTTGTTTGTAGGGATTTCTTGGCATTGGTTTTACATTCCAGCTATGTTCTTAGGACATCGGTAAGCTGAACTGCCAAAGTTTTTTTGCCTCTAGAATAACATAGAACATTTGAAAAATGTATCTCCTATACTATTTATGTGCCTCTGTTACCAAAGCACCCTTACTTGAAACAGTGCCAGCAGCAATTTTGCACTTTCTTTTAAGATCTTCTGATAAGCACTAAATAAATTATAGGAAAGTAATGAAGGTGCCTGCTATTCTCCTTTCTACTGCGAAATCCAGTGAATGCAGGGTGTCTGTATTTGGGAAAACTCCTGATGGTCCACCTGTCTTCTCGCTGTATTTATTCCAGGGCATAAGACAAGCACACTTTTTAAAAGTATCTACCCTTGAGTCGCTTTTCTGGTGTGCAGAAGACACAACTTTTATTTTCTTTTCTTTTTTTTTTTTTTAAGCAAAGTCTATCTTTTGCAAAGATGCTTCTTAAGTACCTTATTCCTTTGACCTAAATCATAAATGAACCAGAGATCTGAGTTTGAATAGAGATGCTGCACACCAACACAAACTTTTGTTGTTTCATAAAAATCCCATTCCAGATCACCTGTCTTGAGAGACATAGAAAGGAAAGACCACCCTGCCTGCCATTGCCCTAACGCTTAAAGAGCAGGTTGTGGGAGGGATGCCTAGAAGTCATAGACACTTTCATGTACAGAGACTGCCCAGGTGGTTTGGTAAGAACACTTGATTAGGGCAGCGCACCTGGCCTCCAGTCTGAACTCTGCCATTACCTGGTTCCATCAGTTCTGCTGTCTAGGCTCGTAAGCTTTGTTCTCACAATATAAGATAAAGAAGTAGGGTAAGAGTTTAGTTTCCTTACTCTACTCTCTCCCCCCCCCCATGTGTTTAAAGCCAATACTGTTTGTCTCAGTCTTTATTTAAGAAGAAGATGCTGAGCAGCTCACGATTTTATCCGTTCTTCCTGGAAGTCAGATAAGCTTTGCAGGCTGCCTCAAGGGCCCTACCTGTGGCAGAAACTCCCTTGTGGCAGTTTCAGGTTCTTTTCAGGTTTCTGTTGGCATCCCTACAGGTTTCCCCTCCTCTCTTGGCATTGCTCTGTATTTACAGAAACTCTCAGTAGGAGTTTTATTGCCTAACAGATCACCTTTACATACTCCTGTGAGCTTAGTGAAAGCTGATACACACTCAGTATACTGATGGTCCCTCTCCCAACACACCATGCTTACCGATTTGTAAGTGCATGTCAAAAGTCACTATACCCTTGTTGCTTGGATTGTATTAGCCCTACAACCTCACTGTTTAGACAGACATAATAATGACCATGTTGTGTGCCCTGTAGTGGTATTATGGGCACTTTATTGGAAAATACATACAATTTTAAGTAGAAGATAATTCAAAATTTTGGGAAAACCTCTAGGTCTTTTATCCCACATCATATTACCCCAATAGTAATCATAACTTTACATTTTGGAAAGGATCCTAACAAAATGACTATCAAGAGCTTCAAATACCCACTGAGGATCAAGGAAAATGTCTGGCTTTACTGGGGACGTCATCAGCTTGGGTGCACAGATCTCAGTGAACATGGCAGATGTAGTGACTTTGAACATTCTCAGGAAGGATATGCTAGCCGTTCTAGTAAAACCAAAGACACTTTTAGGGAGTTATCTGTAGTTTCTGGAAGCAGGGAGTAGAATGCACTAGCAACTTCAAAGAAAATTATGCCCTTTCAAATTAGGAATTGGATAATCAGTTTTCTGACATTGTAACGAAAAAGAACTTCATATACACTGAGATGGCATGAGTATGTTATAAAACATTAAATGTTTTACAAATATTCAGAGGTTTTAAAATGTAAAATGAGAAGAGCTTGTACCTTATTAGAGGTTCACAAAAATATCAAATGTAACAGAGAAAGATATATCAGAGTTGAAAATAGTAACCTCTTCTTTTCACATTGCATCACATTTTGCAAATTATGTAGCTTGTCTTGAGAAAAACAGTTTTACCAAAACTAACCACAAAGGGAAGGAAATTCTTAGAAGATACTGTCAATGATAGGAAAGTTAGTAATGAACTTGTAGCATAATTATGATATAAACACAGCACTCATGTGTGAAATTATCAAAAAACAACTAAATCAAAAATGTATGGGAGTGAATATATGTGTGTTTCTGTTATGTTTTTTTTGTTTTGTTTTGTTTTGTTTTTTGAGACAGAGTTTCTCTGTGTAGCTTTGAATCCTTTCCTGGAACTCACTCTGTAGCTCAGGCTGGCCTCAGTTTCACAGAGATCCACCTGCATCTGCCTCTGCCTCCCAAGTGCTGGGATAAAAAGTGTGTGCTTTTTTTTTTATTTAAGTGGAGACTATATGATCCTGCAAAATCTTTATACACAGTAATGTTTTATTTTTTGATCTATAATGCATTGCTTATAATGTAGATGCACTCAGCACTCAGCTTGGTAATACTAATCAAAGTCAAACTCTCATTGGCAACATATGAAAAGCAATATTAATTAAATACATTTTAATGTGTTAGTGCTTTGGATACATGTGTACATAATTATTAGCATGTATTCATGTGTTCACATGCTTGTGGGGGATGGATATTGACACTGTAATTCCTTTTTTTTTTTTTTCTTATACAGGGTTCCTCTATGTAGCTCTAGTGCCTATCCTGGAATTCGCTCTGTAGACCAGGCTGGCCTCGACCTCATAGAGATCCTTCTGCCTCTGCCTCCAAAGTGTTGGGATTAAAGGCATGTACCACCACTGCCCAGCTTGGAATTTCTTCTTGATCTTTGAATTTCTGTTCACTTTAGAGACTGAAGCAATGTCTCTTAGCTGCATCCAGAGCTCACCAATACAGAAAGTCTGGCAAACTAGCCTGTTGAATGGAATTTCATCTCTGTCTTTGCAAAACAAGAATTAAGTTAAGTTAAGCCATCATACCTATCAGGCTTCTATGTAGGCCAAGGAGATCAGAACGCTGCTTCTCATGTGCATACATTAAGAGCTTTAGCCATTGAAACATATTTCTAGTCATATTCAAGTTTTAAATTTTCTTTTAGAAAGCATACAGTTGAAATATTTTGTCCTTTGATGATTACTGTGTGGCATCGTAAGTTGGAAAATGAATAGGTGAATGAATTAATTAATGAATACGTAAATAAGATATCAAATATTACCCCTTATCTCTTGTATTTCTCAAACAGTAATTTTCCCATGACACTTGCCTTTGATTTTGGAAGATAAAGATGAGCCTTCAAATTAGTGATCATGATTAAAACAAAGTCCCACTACACTACACAACTGAGCTATATCTTAGTTCTGTTTTTCTAATTTCAATGCTTAAACAGATAATAGTTATATTTTTCTGCGTTACCGTCTGTGGGATTGAATGAAATGTAAATTACAGTCTTTCAACACTATAAAGAAGTCAAAGCTTAATTCATTCACAGTTTTAATCACTTCAGGTGCCAAGACATTAAAAAGGAATCAAACATCTTCAAAGTGAGACAAGAAAAAGTTCAAACTTTTCCCCCCAGGGCCTAACGATTCAAAACAAGTGGAGGATAGAGAAATACTTTCCCATCACAACAGTATAGCTTGAGTCATGCTCACAACCATTTCAGGATGAGCCTGGACACATTTCTCATTTCTTATTTTTTCTTGGTTCATATGTATCTTATTTCTTTAATTTATCAAATAGCTGAGCATAGAAACATATCTGTGCCCTGGTACTTTGTCTTACCTAATTTAAAAGGCATTAATTTCTACAGAGAAAATTTTAAGCAACAACCAAGCACACCATCTTAGAATATTGTGAACTTATAAATTACTACATGGTAGATCTATGTTTGATTTTTTTTTCTAGGTTGGGAAATGGTAAGGTAGCTGCCAGCTTTTATATATTACATTTTCCCAGGTTTCTTAGACATCCTTGGAGACTCCTGTCTTATTGACAACTTACTTATTTTTCATTTTAAGGCTAGAGTTTTTTTCTAACCTAAAGTGTTCAGTAGAATAAAATGTCATAATTTCTGTCACTTGAATTGGCTAGTTACATGTTTGAGACCACCAGAATGGATAATACTCTATTACATATATGGGTAGGCTCAGTTCAAAATAATTTTTAAAAATTTAAATAAGAAACATTTTGAGCAACTACTACATGCCAGATACCCCCAAACCTCTGGGCCACAAAATGCATGACAGCCAAGGACTTGACCCTTTAACAGTCTGTGATGATTGGGAGGCAGATGTATAAAGTCAACAGTTAAAACACTGGACCATGGTGCTATTGGAGTGCATTTCTAGCTTCTTATGGACAGAGAAGTGGTAATAACTCAGGAAGATCAAAGCTCTTTGAAAATGATTTGAAAAATGAAATGTTAGAGGGACAGAATGAAAGCAGATTTTATTGAGGACCTTCTCTGTCATAAATGTTATACATGTATTGCTTTTGTTCTTAACTTTATTCATGACAAAAATATGAAGATTGTTGTGGGATAATCCTTTTGTACACTGTGAAGATGTGTCTCTGCTAAGGCACCTTCTGATTGGTTTAATAAAGAGCTGAATGACCAATAGCTAGGCAGGAGAGGATAGGTGGGACTTCTGGAGAGAGTTAGGAACGGTAGGAGGAATGTGGGGCAGGAGATTTGCCAGTGAGACATGGAAGAAGTAGGACATGTAATGAGCCATTAAGCAATGAAGCAGAAAGTATATAACTTTTATATATGTATGTATATGTATATATATATATGATATACATATATATGATATCCATATGTGTGTGCATGTGTGTGTTAATTTAAGATGATTAATTTAAGATATAAGAGCCAGCTAGGAATAAGCCTAAACTAAGACCAAGCTTTCATAATTAATAAAAAGTCTCCATGTTATTATTTGGGAGCCAACAGTCCAAAGAATGTCTAACTACAAAGATTCATGAAAACACAAAGGTCAGAGAGTTAATTTCCTCTGAGTTCCTCCTGGATCCTCTTGGTTACTTTGTTGATAATGTTTTCACATTATTTACAGAATAGATATTTTTATTACTGTTTTATAAAAACTATAATACATTATTGTTTTATGTGTATGTGAAATATATATGTAAGTGCAGACTTGAAATATGACACAGTGCAAGTGTGGTGATCTGAAGACATGTTTTTGGATTTGGTTCTGTCCTTCCATTGAGAGATCCAGGAATCAAACATAGAAGGTCAGGCTTGTGAGACAAGGACTCTGGCCCATTAACCTATCCTGATGGTCTGAGAGAACTTATTTTTGCATACAGTTAAGGAAGTTCAGTCTGAAATAAAAATAACTACTGTGATGTTTTTGAGTTGTTTCACATAATATAGGATGAAAAGAACTATCTTACATTTTAATTACAATAACTAGCTGACAATTAGAAAGAAAAGTTAAAAACTGTATTAGAGCTCTAGAAATCCCAAGTGTCACATTGAAGTAAACACAAGTATTTTATTTTTAGTGTTTCATCATTTAACCAGGTCAGGAATGTTTTTATACTATTAAAAAGTTATTTTTAAATATTTTGTGTCTATATCTACTATCATCATATTTGTTCATGCATAAGTGTACAAACCAAGGAAACTATGCTGGCTCCACGTGTGTGTGTGTGTGTGTGTGTGTGTGTGTGTGTGTGTGTGTGGTCTGAAGGCTTCAGATGAAATATCAAATTCAAGTTTTTTAGCTGATACATTCACTGTGTGGATCTGACTGGCCTGGAACCGGGATATCAGCCTATCTCTGCCTATGGAGTGTTGGAATTAAAGGTAGATGCTGCCAATGCCCAGTTAGCTCCCAATATTTTTAGCAAGGACATCAATACCCTTTTAAGGCAATTTACAGCTCCTAAACCTGGCCTTTGGAGCCACAACAGTTTCTATGGTATCCATAGATCAAGGCTGGAGTAAAATTTATATTAGACTGTGAACAATCGTTGTAGGGAATAGCACATTTTGGAGCTTTAGACCTTTTCATTTACTTACATTCTTGCCATGGTGCTCATGCAGTCTTTCTGCCCTGACAGTGGCTTTTTCCAGTGAGTTAGTGACAGGAGTGGAGATGACTGGCATCCCAGAAGCTAGGTTTCACAGCTCCAGATTGAAGTGAATGTCTGAACATTTGGCCACAGCATACACTGGTCGACTCATGCTCACAAGGCACTCTTTGTGTCCTTCTCCTCCTTCTCTTTCACAAATGGCATTACCTCATTCCTAATTATAACCACAGCATTTTTAACTCTTATCATTCTGGGTATTGCTATCTGGGTACCATTTCCCACTATTAATTCTCAAAAGTTTATCAGCCAAAAGACATTAATTTGCGGTTGAGCTGAAGCCTTCAGAACACAAAGTTGAAATCATATTGCATAAGGTGATTAAAAGTAAATAAGGTAAGGTCTTTCAATGTTATGGTTGAACCTTGCACACTGCTGCAAGGAGAGCACATATGCATTGGGGTATGATAGTAAAAAGAAGACTTACTTTGTGCAATGGTCTCTTCTTGGATGAGAAGCAGTTTCTACTATCAATTTATTTAGCTGAAATTATTGTTGTCATTTATTATTTTCATGTTTAGGTACAATACCACGCTTTTGTAAAGGAGAAGGAAATGCTTGGAAGGTTCTAGAAGACAAATCAGCAACAGGATACATTCCCCTTAAATTCCCCACAATTGTGGGCTTCCTTTTTATGTTTCAAGTGGTAAACACCTTGGGAAATTACCTTTTTACCATAAAATAATTTTTTCTGTGGCTCAGAGACTTCTTGTGGGGCTAGATAAAAGATACGAATGCATTCTTTGAAGTCAAGGCCTGTAACCTGGTGAAATGTTAAAGAGTTCACTAAGTGTATGCTTTCCATTATCTTTTAACAAGGAATTTAGTTTGTTTTCTGTTTTGTTTTGTTTTGTTTTTATTTTTTTATTTTTATGATGCAAGCTTAACAGCAATTACACACTCACATCAACTTTGTTTCTTTTTTTTTTCCTTTCTGCTTTCACTGTTCAGATGTTTTCCCATAGGGCTATAATAGCTGAAAGCTGTTAGATATCATTTGAAGACAAAGGTAATTAAAGGTTTTGCCTTCCTGTAAGAAGCAACACTCCAGGTTCATTGCAAGGGAAATTCCTCAGATAAAACCCCCTGTCAACAAGCCACTAAACATTTCATGCTGTACTAATGAAATGCTTATTTTTTTTCTCTTTAAGAACAATGGCAGACAGATAGATAGATAAATAGGGTGATAGATAAATAGGTTGGTAGACAGACAGAATATGTAACCTTGTGAGTTTATTGAAGGAGATACAAGATGCATAACACATATTATTTTGATCATCTACTGTTAGATTCCTCTAGAAAAATTGAAATACATCTATGAAAATTAGGTGTGGCTCTAGGTTCTATCACATAAATAAGCCATGGTAGCATAGTAGAGCTTATACTCTAACAAGAAACTGAAAATGAAAAAGAAAAAAGAAAAAAAAAAGAATCCTTATTAAAATATGAAAAAGAAAAAGCTTGACGACGTCCAGGAAATATCATCACTAATATAAAATAATATTCATTTCTTCTGTCTCTTAGAAATAATAATTCTCCAATTCTCTCCTTGAGTGTAGCTCTTTACCATACTTCTCTACAGGGCAGAATATTTTCATAAACCGTCCTAAAAAATTCTGTCTGCCATTCCTGCAACCATATCTTCCCTGCTTTCCTTCACTTTCTGACAATTCCTTTCCAGTTTTTACCTTCTATATGTGTGAGACATTGCTCTCTTTGAATCGTAAGCAGCAATTTCTAGTTCTTTAGTCTTGGCATTCAGCCTACAAGGCATATTCCCCCCGAGGGTTAGTGCTTTGTTTAGTGGGGGAAGAAGACCATTTCTTCTACATGCCACTCTTTTCTCTGCATAGCTCTGCTGGGGCAACTCGCCCACTCCTTTGGTCTACAGTGCAATACCCTTGGGTGGTTGCCATTGAAGATTTCTCCCAAAGAGCCAATTTCCCAGGGGGAACTGTGCCTGGGAAAGAAGCAGCAACAGGGTTCCCTTTAGTTCAAAGTTGTGAGTTTTAATTTTTTCAAAGACACACTGCCAACCTGCACCTTTATCTTTCTTCTATTTTAAGGCTAAAACACTTGCAGATATAATGGAAGATCCCTTTCGTTGGCAATGAGAAACTCAGGCTTCCCTGGTTAAGCTGGTCATGAGGGATGTCAGTGTGATATTCTGCACTTTCGCTATGAACAAAGTTTGCCTCTCACAAATGCTGCCTAGAATAGGAAATAAGTGGGGATCAGGGACAGCCAGGTTTGCACAAACCAGAAATTCAACACACTGACTTACTAATTGTCTACATCTCCCCATTTTCTCTTTGTGACTTACTTGAAAGTTCTGTAAAATTTAAACTTCATAGGACACATACATAAAATTGGTCTATCTACCCACATTTAAATGGACAAGAAAATAAAGAAAATACATATTCAAAGATATACATGCATATCCCTGTATTCACACCATTTTTTTCCAGTTTTGCTTTGGTACATAATTTTATATTGGATTTTACCTTAATAATGTATATATACAAACAGAGGAAAAAATTTAAATTACATATATCACACTGTAAACATCAAGCTACTTGATTTTTTATAGTTTGCCATAAATATTAAAAAATACCTATATGAAACCTGTCATGGTGACATGCTTATTATTTCAAAATACAGAAGGTGAATGCAGGAAGGTCAATTTTTGAAACATAAAACATTTAAAGCCAAATGGTGTTATATGAACAACTCTGAAATTTAAAAAAAATAAGCAAGAAAGACATGTATGTTCCTTATTCTCTTACTCCATATATGGAAAGAACATAGAGAACCTATTATTCTCTTTGCTTTATTTGCATATTATCATTTCTCTTTCTTTTTTCTATTTATTGTTTATCCTTGTTGCTTTATCTACTGTAATTCTAGATAACTTGAAAATTCTTTAGTAGCTTGGATTATTTCTATAGGATGCACAAACTTTTCAGAAATTCCTCTTGATTATTTTTGCTGTTAACCATGGTTATAGACATCTCTATGTAATTTCCTTTCTTATTTTTTATTTTATTTATTTCTTTATTAAGAAATGTTTTATTCACTTTTACACACTAACCACAGATCCCGCCCCCCTTTCTTATTCCCATACCCCCAACTTTCCCCCCCACCCATCACCCATTCCCTCCTCCAACAAGGTAAGGCCTCCCATGGGAAGTCAGCAGTGCCTGGAACATTCATTTGAGGCAGGTTCAAGCCCCTCCCACTGCATCAAGGTTGTGTAAGGTGTCCTACCATAGGTAATTGGCTTTAAAAAGCCAGTTCATGCACCAGGGTGGATTCTGATCCTACTGCCAGGGGACCCTTAGCAGATGAAGCTACACAACTGTCTCACTTATGCAGAGGGTCTAAGTCCAGTCCCATGAAGGCTCCATAGCTGTTGGTCTAAAGTTCATGAGTTCCCACTAGTTTGGTTTGGTTGTCTCTGTAGGTTTCCCCATCATGATCTTGATGCCCCTTTCTCATAGACTCCTTCTTCTCTCTGTTCGACTGGACTCTTGGCTGTGGATCTCTGTATCTGCTCCCATCAGTTACTGAATGAAGGTTCTGTGATGACAAGTTATTCCCCAATCAGATGACCTGGGTAAGCCAGTTCAAGTACTCTCTCCACAAAGCTACTTCATCGGTTCAAAACAATAGAAAAAACAAACATAAAGGGTATTAACATAACAAAAGCACAAAAGTCAAACTGCTTTGTAATCACTTTCTCTCTCAGACTTAAAAGTGTGTGTTTATGTGTTTGTGTGTGTTTGTATGTGTGTGTGTGAGTGTGTGTGTGTATGTGTGTGTGTGAGTGTGTGTGTGTGTGTGTGTGTGTGTGTGTGTGTGTGTATGTGTGTGTGTGTGTGTGTGTGTGTGTGAGTGCGTGTGTGTGTGTGTGTGTGTGTGTGTGTGTGTGAGAGAGAGAGAGAGAGAGAGAGAGAGAGAGAGAGAGAGAGAGAGAGTTTGTTACTAAAATGCGAAACCTTTAGGGAATTTTGAATGCTTTAAAATGATAGTTGATGGACCTTTTGTAGTACAGAGACATTAAAAATGTCAGTGAATAATTAAAAATATATTTTTTAAATTAAACATTGTCTCACTACAACAAAATTTTTATTTCATATAAACATGGGTAGTTTGCACTTAATAAACATTTATTAAATTCCTACTACTTCAGGCATAGTGTTATAAGTAGCATATATAATGTCATCATAATACATTTTAAGTTTCACAGTTTAAAGGGAAGAAAAGTATATTTATTTTAAATGTTATGGATGTGAAAATATAAAAATATCCAAATAAATTCTAAATCCAGATGAGTAAGATTTGAGACAATGGGATGTCATAAGATTGCAGAGGATTTGGTAAGTTTTGTAGCTCTGTGCTTACTAAATGTACAATAACAAATTGTACAACATCAAGACTTGTAATCATGTGAACTTCAGACTTGTAGGGATATACTCTTGTCCCTGGATCAGGAGCCTTATAAGGTCAAACTCAGAGAATTGTAACTGGATCTGTTAGTAGCAAATGTTACTCCATTGAATGAATGAGATTATCATTAAATAAAAAAAGTTAGAAGGAAGAACATTTAAAAATAATTTAAAAATCCATATATGTAAGTGTTTTCATCTCTACAGTTGTCCATAGACATCAAACTCCTGATCTGCCAGCCTTCAAAATCAAGCTTGTACCAGTAACAGTGCAGGAAGTTTTGACACCTTTGGCCTTTGACTAGGACTGTATCACACCAACCTCTTTTTCTGAGAATTCAAATTCATCTTAACAGAACTGAGACTGTTTTACTCAGTTCTCCAACCTGCAAACTGACTGTGGGGCAGTCCGCCTTTGATCATGTGAGCCAATCTAATAATTATATATGGATTATCTATTTTATTTTTATCTGGAGAATCAAGCAATAATTATAATAAACCATATCTTCTGGATGCTTTTAAAGTTTATGATTATATTAAAACATTTTGCAGAAAAAACATATAAAATGACTAAATGGTAAGTGTTCAAAGATGTATACTTCTGTGTAATTCCCATCTAGACCAATAATTGTTATTTCTAATACCCATAATTTTCTTATAACCCAACACAAAGATGATACTCGTATCATTGGATGTGGTGGTAGTTTAATTTTTATCACTACACCAAATTTTTGTATGAATATACAATTCATTTGTTCTTACCACTGTGCACAAACTCTTGTTGCTTCTGTACTTGGGTTTACTCTATATAATTCAGTTATACATATTCTTTGGCTCACTTTTTTCAATTCTAGTTCTTTAGACCCATGTGGCTGGGTTTTCCTCATGTGTGTTGACTGAGCTGGATTATCAGCTGGAGATTCTGAGGGGGATGTTTTCTCTGAAACTTACTGCTGTTAATATCAGTCCCTTGTTGGCTGTCAGTTGAGAGCTGCTCTGAACCTACAGACTTCCTGTATTCTCTGCCATCTTGCTTCATCCATTTTTAAACTGCCTTGTCAACGTCTTCTATTTGAATCTGTGGCTTCTCAAGTCCCTCTAAAGCCAGGTTTAAAGGACTCTTGTTGTTTAGTGAGGCCCACAGACTCGAGTTCCATGCCTTAATCTCATTTTAATTTTGATATTAATTATAACTGCAAACTCATTTGTCACATAAATTAAAAAATAATTCCTGAGAATTGTATCTCACAATATATTCAAGTTCAGGCTACATTCCAGGGGAAGAAATTGTAGAGAGATGAGAATCAATTTAGAATTCTGAAACAATATTCTCAAATACTTCATATTTGTCTAGTGAGATGATCTCATTATATATTCCTCTTTTTGTGATTAATCCAATTGACATTCTTAAAATAGACAGCTTCCATTCAAAATCCATTACGCTTGTTGTAGCTTGATGAATTTAGGTTGCTATGTTATTTAGAATATTTTCATCTCATGAATATAGTCCAACAGTAGTTCCCTTGGACATTGGAAAGGTGTTCTGAGACCCCAAGTAGATGCCTGAACTGTGGCTAATGTCTAACCTAATATATACTATGTTTTTTCATATATATTAAAAGCCAGGAATCATAATATACAAGAAAAATAGCAATGAAATTTAAAAGTGATGACAAAAGCAATATGAGCAAAAAAAATGTATAAAAACACCATTGAGTTTGTTTTGTGTTGACCATTTATTATCAGGCATGAAACCTACCCTTAAGTGTGGTTTATATCCAGTGTGACTCAGATGGAGAAACTAATCTTTTGTAAGAGGTTGTCAATGCTGAGACCCCATCCAGCTTGAACTGGTACAGGTTTTCTGCATGCACATGCCACAGTCTCTGAGTGGAGATGTGCATCAGTTTTTGTACAAAAATTCTTACAGATATACTCATATCATTTGTAACTTTGGCACAGTAATATATTAATAAGAGTAAAAAACCTAGCAAGATGTGTGTTAATATTCTTTGAATATTATTAAATATTTACTTCTGGAATTTTCCATTCAGTATTTTTAAATTACTCTTGACTATGAGCAACTGGCACTATAGATTATAAGATTACAAACAGGGGAAGGCTGCCATATTCATTCCTTATAATAACTGGTCAAGCTTTGCTATCACAATCTACAGTTTTCCTTTCTTTGTGTGTGTAGTGTGCATGTGTGTATGATGACATACTGTTTGTTTCCATGTTTGTGTGAAAGTGTGCATGCAGAGGCCTGAAGTTGATGTTGGGTGTTCTCCTCAACTGCTCTCCACTTTATTTATTGAGGCAGGGTCTTTCACTGAACCTGCAGTTCTGTGTTATCTGCTTATCCAGCTTGCTTTGTCTTTACCCCTGCGTACAGGGATTATAAGATGATACCACTGTCTTCCTGGGGTTTATTTGGTGCTGGGGACCTAAGTCCTATCCAAACCATAAGCATATTTTCCTTGGAGCTGTCTCTGCAGCCTGTATACTGCTAAAGAAGAGGAATTGGGTTGGCTTTCTGATTTTGTTTCTCATGAAACATTTTGTACAGGATTTCTGATATGATTTTTTTAACCTTTATAAATAATTAAGTAAAACAATGCACTATATAGGAGAATTACTTGAAAGGAAGAAGGGGGCAAGTGAGAGGGAACTGGGGTAGAGGTGGGAAGGTTGAGTAAGAGCAATGTCAAACTAGAGATACACACCTATGTATGAAAACACCATAGGGACAGCTGTCATTCTGTATGCCAGCTGCCCAATATTGAATAATATGAGGACTTTGACTTAATCAAAAGCACCACAAACAATAGGAGAATGGATTTATATTTTTAAACAAATATAGTCCCTGTATATCTTTAAAGATAATAGGTTTGCCCTGTTCAGATGTGCTGTTTTTTTTTTTTTTGTTTGTTTATTGTTTTTTCAAGATAGGGTTTCTCTGTGTAGCCTTGACTGTCCTAAAACATACTCTATAGAACAAGCTGGCCTCAAACTCAGAGATCTGCCTGTCTCTACTTCCTGAGTGCTAGGATTAAAGGTGTGCATGTTTAACAATTAAAAAGGTGGCTTTTTATTTTATTGTTCCTAATATTGGCCGAAGTGTATTCTTTCAAAAAATTTTTATTATCATCTATTTTTTAAGATGTAAAGTTAGGTTGTTTATAGTGGTCTTATTCCCTATGTATGCCTATACAATCTGTTGAAATCTCTTATTTCCCAGTCCCAATTGCATTAATTTTTTCTTTCTATCTTGATTAGAAAAATCATTCTTTTATTTATTATGAATTTTTCTTCATTATTGTTTCAATTTTACTTATTTCCTTTATAGACAAGATGCCCTGATGTAGTTCTGGCTAACCTGGGTTTTGTGGTCTTTGTTCTTTAGCCTTGAAGTGCTGGAAAAAAACATAAACCTCAATATGACCAGCTTTGATTTATCAGTTTCACTTCTGGTTTTGCTGTTTTTCTGTCAACTTTTATTTTAGTTTCTCATAAGTTATTGAATATGTGCTGGATCATCATATTTTGCTAAGAACAGAAGTCTTCAAGATAAAAATTACAATCCTATTCACACTCCAGCAATAGTGACCTCCATCTGAAACTGAGTGTTTAATTGACAGCCCAGTTTTCATTACAAATTTCTATCTTTTATCTATTTGCCCTTGTATCATTTTCAGATTCTTCTTAAAAAGCAACTTCTATTACATTTGGTATTTGAAAATTTCATGCATGTATGTAATGTAGTCTGATTTTTCTTAACCCAAGTATTGACTCACCCTTTGTCTACTATTCCCTTTCCCCAAACCATGTTCTTTAGTTTGGTTTTGTGAACCACTGAGGTTTGGCTTGGTCATTAGTGTGACCATGGGTCTTGGTCTCCCTTTATCTACACTGACTCAGTCTTATTCTGTTCTTGTCCTTAGGCCAAACTCATGGGCCTATGAGAACCTGATATGAATTTTTTTGAGTAAAATTTTATTTCAGGTTCCTACTAGTTCATAATAGTGTTCTTATTTTTAAATATTTAGGTGTATGTGTGTTTGTGTGTGCATATATGTTTGTTCATGTCTTTATGCTTGCATATGTGCACATTTGTGTGTGTGATACAGTCACACACATGGCATGGCATGCATGTGGAGAGGGGAGAGGATAAGCTCTTTTGTTCGCTCTCACTTTGTGAGATAAGGTCTCCTATCTTTGACTTCCATCTCCCAGTAGGAGCACAGAAATTACAGATGTGTGGCCCTGTACCTGGCTTTGTATGGAGCCTGAGTATTTGAACTATAGCTACCAATGCTTGTACAACAAGTACTTCTGCTCACTGATCCATCTCTCCAGCTCCCGATCTCGACATTCCTCATGAAGTTATTTTCTAGACCTCATGGATTTTTTTCCTAAAATTAAATCTTATTCCAATTGTCATGACTACAGCGCTGGGCTCTGTAAAACATTCAGTAATAATCCTTCCTGATTCAACACGTTTTAGGCTGTCTTTAGACTATGTTATTAATTTCATCTCTCTCAAATACCAATTTTATGATACATTTTTGATTGAAACAACAAAATAAATCTATCCCATTCTTGTTGCCAGCTGCTTTGTATTCCCCTTACTAATATCATTTCTCTCCATTTCCCTAATGATGCATATTTCTTTATTTGAATAGTTTTTAACTACCCTGTTCCTGTGATCCAAGTTGATTGCTTTTCTTCATGAAAAAGACTCACATATTTAGTTTCCCCCAGAGTGAAGTGGAAAGCTAAGCATGCAGTTAGATCAAAACAATGTATATATTGATTGATTATTTAATAAAAAATCAGCATGTAATATTATTTGAACTGCCATGTAGAGATTCAGAACATGACATACAATATTAAAATAAAATGTCACAGATGGGGTTTGACTTCAGAAGAAATCTTTAGAGAAATTATAGGTTGTAAAGCTTCTGTAAGTTGTGGATTAAATTAGCTTTGCTCTAAATCAGTCACTGTAAGTTGTGGCATGTAAGTTGATGGTGTGGCATGAGAGTGGAGTAATAAGGGGTAAAAGGTTTAATTTTCATTCATTCTCCATCTTGTCCTTATAGTAGCAGAAGTCCTAAGGTGTGATCCAATAGTTATGGCAAATCATAAAAGTGACAAATATTTTTTTTATTCCAAGAGCTAAGACTAAGGGGAATCCAGGAAGTCTCTTCTGTCTGGATTAAGTTGAAAAAGAAAACTTGGCTTTGGCCGTACTTTATGCTAATTCTTTGCTCACTGAGAAAAGCATGAATGTACTCAGCTGTAATATTGTCTTCCCTTTTGATTCTAAAGTAGGAAAGTCTGACATATTATGTGGGAATAATATAAACTTCCAGGAATTAAGTTTGACCTTAAATGTCAGTGCTAAGCAGCATTCTTAACATGGCTGAGAAAAGGAAGATTCCAACAAGTAGATATAAAAAGAACCTCAAATTAAAAGGGAGATCATGTTTGGATTGGTCAGGAACATTAATTAGAGAAAAAAAAAAGAATTCCTGTGGATGGGTGACTGCTTCTAATCCTAGCAAATATTCACATATTCTCATTGGCAGATAGTTGGATGTTTTCCCAATTTGGGTGCAATTGCAGTATGACAATAGATGCATTGTATATAAAATAGATTTTTGAAGTGTGGGGAATAAATGATTATTAAATGCCTAAAGGTGAAGAGGCAGCCAAAAATATATTCCTGACACACCGGAGAAGAATGCATATGCAATGGGAAAAACACCAGTGTGAGCTGGCAGAGCTGGATTAAAGACACACTGATACATTACCTAATGAACAGTGATATTGAAGTCACATAAACTCAGCTTGGAAGAGAGCACCCAAAAATGTAAGGTACTATGAATTCACTGTGGCTTGTCTGTGTTCTTCAAAGCTTTGAGTACTGAAATCTATCTCCTAATGTGAAGTTTAAATAGTAGGGGATGAAAATTGACTAGGGTATTTATGGGGTTAGGCCTTTGAGAGCTGTTTAGGAATAGGTAATGTTATCAGAAGACAATACCCATATTGCCCCTGGTCACTTTATAAAAAAAGGAGGTGTTCAAAAGAAGCACAGACACAAACACTGTTACCATGTGGTGTTATGTTCTACCTCGGTATTTTGCTACCCAGAAAGGAACAAGAAGACAAGCCTGTCAATGTTACTTCTCCAGAAATGAGTAAAAGTTAACTATCTCCATTTGTAACTCAACTACTTTTTAGCAAGACATCATCAGCAATAAACGTGAACTGATACATATGCTCAGTTGATAAGGACTGTAGATAAACCTGTTAAATACTAGATCTCGGTTAAATCTTCTGGAAAATCATGATATTATGATCCAACTTTGGAGTCAGAATAACTATTTTTCCTCTTATGGAAAACAAACCTCCATGCATATTAATCATGTATCATACTATTGAGCCACACTCCTACTAGTATGCAACTATAGCATGGGTGTTACTGTTGATGATATTGTACATTTTTGTCACTTTCAAAACTCCATTGTTAAATTACTATGTCATTAATGGTTAGAAATATTGATATTAAAGAAAGCCATATAAAGTTAAGGAAACTTCCTTAGCTTAGATGTAATCAGATGAACAGACAGTTAACAATAAAATGGGTGACAACCAGATGCTCAGAGAGACAGACCAATTAAATTTAATTTAAAAAAAAATGAGCTAAAAAATAATAGAAAAGGTAGGAGAGTTAGGCTTGGATAAGGGTTAGAAAAATCTGACTTTGGGGATCCACATATGGTTGATGGAAAGCTGAGTGTATATAGGGACATGTAAAACTTAACAAAGAATAATCGTGTTCTCATTCTACTGTATTTAAATTTTAGCAGAGTGATTCAGGGTTTTAACTGGCCATTTGGAGTTACTGTTAACATCTCTTTCTCAGGTGTGTATTGATATATAAAGCATTTGTTTCATATCACTGTAGGCATTTTACTAGTCTTGTTTATTTACTGTCTAATTTTTTGAGTACCTACTGTGTGTTAAGCACTATATCCTTAAACAAAATATATAATAATTTCTATCCTCTAATGAGTGGATGGTGATATATTGTGTACCCCAATAAAGCTTGACTGGGGATCAGAGGAAGAAGCCAGGCACGATATTGAGCATAGAGGCCAAGCAAGCTGTAGCTCACTCCTTTAATCCAGGTATTTGGGAGGCAGAAATCCATTTGGATTGCTGTGAGTTCAAGGCTACACTGGGAACAGAGCTAGGTATTGTGACACATAACTTTAAACCCAGCACTAGAAAGGAAGTAAGATGGCAGGGCACCAAAAGGTATATAAGGCTTGAGTAAACAGGAAGTCTCTCTCTGGAGGCTGAGGGTGATGTAGAGGTAAGCTAGTGGCTGGCTATTCTCTTTTCTGATTTTTCAGATTTCACCCCAATATCTGGCTCTGGTTTTTTTTAATTATTATTATAAAACCTTTTAGGATTCATGGTACATGACTGTCAGACTATGGTCACAATAAAATTTTCAAGAATGAAATATGGATGTATTCCAGTCTGTACAGCTATAAACAGAGAGACAGATTGTTCTCTTTGATGTACACATGTTTAATGGGCAAAACGTTTACCAATGCTAAACAAGATCTCAAACAAATGTAGACGAAGCAGTTTCTTTTCATGTTTTTTTATTTATTGTAAAAATAAAGTTAGCAACATTTAAGAAATGAGTACAAAAGGCAATTAATATAAATACTGATTTTTCTACCAAAACCAGATATTCTTCTCAATCCCAATGCTCACTGATGGTTCAGATCAGTTCTTTTTGTCTGTTATGGGAAATATACAAAGGAGTTTTTTTATTTTTGTTTATTTTTCTACTAACTTAAATACCCCTCTCTATGTACATATGAGTTCACGTAACTCTAGAGACCAGAGAATCTTATTCTGGTGATTGTTCTCAGGTTCTCATCAAGAAAAGTACATGCTCTTAACTCTGGAGTCTTATCTCCATCCCTGGTTTTTGTTTAGAAGAAAGGAGACAGAATACCCTATCCCACTACACCTAAACATTAAGAAGCTAGATCTTCAATTCAAAAATTTGAAAAAAAGCTTAATCCCAAGAAAGAACTATGGGACACATCTCATCTCCAAAAGCATGAGGTTGCAGTTAATCACAGACTTTAGTTTCTGGCAATGTAGATCAGTGATAATGCTCACTATAACTACCTATAGCAGTTTTACTGTGTTAGTGTACTTTCTGTTAGTATGACAAAACATCAGAAAACATAACTTAAAAGATGAAAGGTACATGATTCTGACTGTCAACAATTAATTTGTGAACTGTTTCCACATTGTGTTTTATTTTATTTGGCATACTTGTCTGTGTTTTGGGCCTATTCACAGTAATGAAATTTGACAAAAATAATTGAAATTAAGTATAACTGAGATTCGGACAAAAGTGTCAGCTGTACAATGAGTGCATGTCGGTGCTTGCCTATGATCACCCTCAAAGGCAGCCTTCTGTGCCTTTACTTTTTACACCCACTTCCCAAACATCAAGTGTGAATTTCTTGATTTTCCCACCAACAATGATCAGCCTTGTGACTCAAAGACCACATCACAAGCCATACCAACTGTAGGTGGCCACAGGTGACCACTGGGCCAAAGATCTTAAAAGCATCCGTTTACAAGAAATCACATCTGCCATGTGAGAGGGACTTGCTGTTGGCACTGCTTCAGACGGGATTAGAGAGGAAGGTAAGTTCTAGCATCTATTATGCTGTTGAGAGCGTGTTGGCCTCTCTTGTGATGAAGCCACAGTCGGACCCTGATACCACATACATCGTCATGAAGCAACAGTTCATTTTGCTTTACTGTCTCAGGACCCAGTTAGCTGGCGCCAATTGTCCTTGGTCATGTGGCAAGGCAGAAACAATATGACAAAGCAGGGCAGTAAAGAAAAACATCTACCTCATTGCAGTTGAGAAGGAGTGAGAGGGACAGGCTGTGCTAAGGACAACAGACTCCCTTAAAAGGTAATCATCCACTGAGGCACTTTTGCCAAATAGCCGCCACCTTCTGATGGGCTATTAATGTATCAATTATCCATTTATCTATCCATTGATAAGTTTAGTGTTTTAAAGGTCTACCCATCACTCAGTTGTGCTACTAGCTGGGAGCAAAGTCTGTAACACACGGGGCTCTCTTTGGGGTGTGAGGAGACACTTCATATCTAAACTGTAACAGGACTCATGATGGGAACTGCTGACAATGCTTAGCGACTTTCCAGTGTTCAACATATATATTTAAACTGAGGAGCACACGTACTGATGGTGGTTACTTACACTTCCGCTGCGCTTTCATTCTTTGACCACTTACGAATCTCCTACTTCCCATCATTTTAGTTCTGGCATCTCCTCTCTAAACTGTTTTCCTCCTTACGTCTCTGCAGGGCAAGATCACCTCATTTGTCAACATTCCTTTTCCTTCCTGGTGTCTTGACCCATCCATCAATATCTCCTCTCTTCTCCCACATCCCTGGTGTTATGACTCCATTTAACTTGCTTATTATTCTCTAATAGTATAAACTCATATACACTGACACTGCCTGGTCCTGCTTTTGCAAGAGTGATTGTGAATGGAAGCTTATGTTGTGCACACCAGTGTCTCCTTTGATACTAAGAGGCTATCAGATTCCTTCCTAAGCTAGTTTGTAGTCAAAGCACCTGCAGACAGGAAAGGTGTTATACTGAAGGAGTGATGCAAAGTAACTAGGCAGAGGCAACATTTTGTTAAGTTTAGTAACATTTGTTCAGTTTGGGGCATAATTGTAATGGCTCTGTTAATTAGACATTAATTTGCAAATAAAATATTTAGCATGGAAATGCCCCCCTTCAACTCACAGAATCATGGAATTTTAATGTTGTAAGGGACCTTAGTAAGCAAACCCAGTGCAACTCAACTCACTACTGAGAAAAAAATGCGACAATGGTGAGTTCATTGTTCATGGTAGATAAAAATAAAGCTTGCAGAATGGTTGGGATAAGTGGTCCTCAACTACAGACTATGTTGCATACATTTGAATATACCAGAATACACACACACACACACACACACACACACACACACACACACACACACACGTATTATGTAGCAGGAATCTTAAATGGTCTTATTAATAAAATCAAATCTGAGGTCAGTTATTGGGGTGAATGCTGGAACATCAGAGACACAGAACAAGCCACAGCTACCTCACCTTGCTAGTTCCTCACGTGCTCCTGTTTCCTCAGGCTGGAAGCCTCGGGGAGTCCTCATCCAGAATGGGTCTCAGCTGAACTGCTGCTAGAAGCCTGAAAGCTTAACCAGCCAAATGCTTAACTAGCTCTGGTTCCTGGTTTTCATGCCTTATGTATCCTTCTGTTTTCTGTCATCACTTCCTGGGATTAAAGGCTCGCTTTCTGGGATTAAAGGTGTGAGTCACCATGCCTGGCTGTTTCCAATGTGACTTTGAACTCACAGAGATCCACCTGGCTCTGCCTCCTGAGTGCTGGGATTAAAGGCGTGTGCTACCATTGCCTATCCTCATGTTTAATATTGTGGCCGTCCTGTTCTCTGACCCCAGATAAGTTTATTTGGGGGAACATACAATATTTCGGGAGTACCACCACAATATTATATATCATACATGTTATGATATATTTATAAGACATTTTCAAGTATATGCACTTACTTGACTATATCTGTACTATTTGTCATTTATTCTGCACCTGGCCAAAATGAGCAAAGTGAAAGTATCTTTTTTGTAAGCATTAGTCAGGTTCTATTATTTTTCTTCTTGTATTAAAATTTAATTATGAATGTGTATGAATTATAAAAACAAGAGAGATTCTCCTCCAACCTGAAAAACCAAAAGGAAAAAGAAAGAGTGAGAGTTAGCTGTGACTAGCCTCTGAACAGCCACTTAACAAGACCTGATGTCTCACTGAAGCTTGTTAGATTATTTGCTGGCAGTATGAGTCCCTTTGTCCCTATATAGGCACAAGGAAATAGACCTATCTTATCTCTCTATAGGAATACTTGACATTTCAAAGCATATCACATTTCAATATAACACTTTTAATAATTTCCCAGAAAGGTGAACACACACACACACACACACACACACACACACACACACACACACACACAGAGAGAGAGAGAGAGAGAGAGAGAGAGAGAGAGAGAGAGAGAGAGAGACTTTATGCATGTGTGTTGTCTGAGGCATTGTTAGTGTAAGTAAAACCTTATAATTGAAATGAAGTGCTGGTCACTTACATAGCACTAAGAACAGATTGTTCCTTTTACCCAGTGAGTAAATGGAAGCTAAGTTGACCTAGCAAAACTTCTTTAGTTTCAGCAAATAAGGGATTTCTTTTTCTACTCTGTGCCTGCTTGAATTACAAACAACTCCTTGAAGCATCTGTTTTCACTAAATTTGACAGCCAGGAAGGATGGTCATAATTTCAGCAGCTGTTATTTGTTTTTTTTTTTTTTTTTTTTTTTTCCTTTACTGAGATGAGCAGCGAGACCACAGTGTCTAGAGATGTGTTTGATTACTCAGCAGGACAGTAGACTCTATAGCAGAATAATGATAGGAAGCCTAAGAAGAGGGAGGAAGGCATGCAACAAGCGAACATCAAAAAGGCACGGCTTGATAAGCAGGATCCAAAAATAATGTCTGTAGTAATGACAGGCTGACCAGTGAGATGTTTACTGATGTAAAACAGCTGAAGTCAAGAACAGATTTTTTGAGGGCACTAAGTGAGAGATTATAGCAGCTGAATCACAGACGTCATTATTTTCAAAGCAGATTTATGTATTATTGATTATGAAGCTAGTAAATGCCACCCTTTGTGTGACAAGTATTGATAAGTTGCAAAGTAAGACAGCATTTGAGCCAAATGTCTTCAAGAGAATGCATGGGTTGCCTAGTTCAACAAGTGATGAAGAAGACAGGTTTGAAAGCTGGGTGGGAAGATCCAATCCAGAGGTAGAGAAGAAGCAAAGGAGAGCAAAGTAGGAGTCCTAGGAAGGTGGGGGACAAAAGGAAGATGTCAAGTCATCATCACAAACACTGATGCAAATGAGTAAGAAGGGGAGGAAAAAGAAGAGAAAGAGGGGGAGAAACAATAAAAGTCGATCATCTTTACCATTGGCCAGAATATGGATAATGCTGAGCAAAATGCCAAGCTAATGACTTAGAAGTCCCAAGTACAAGATCATAAAATCTGCGTCTGTGCCATGGCTAATATCGAGACAGAGACAAACAGCATTCCTTTGTGTAGATTAGAAGAGTAACTTAAAATAAGGAAGGGTTTCCCACAATTAAAAGAGAAAGATTATCAGCAAAATGCACTCTCCTGGAGATGCGACAATGAATGCAAAGAGACCTTTTGCTGAGCAGTATCCTTACAACACATCTGTTGTATAAAGAATCCTATTTAGAAACACTTTTAAACAGAGCAACTGATAGACGTGGCAGCTAGTGTGAGCCAGGATTCAGAAAGAATGCATAAGACTGAGTCTCTTTTGCTGCTATCATGGAATTTCCAGAGGACTGAGTGAACTATTTAAAAAGAAACCCCAACAATTATTCTCCATAATTCTAAAGAATGGGATGTCCAGCAACAAGGTTACAGCAGATCACTCTCTGATGAGGGTTGGCTTCCTGCTCTTTCTTTTTGCTTTTTCCTCAAATTTCAGAAAAGGCTAGGGACTGCTCTGGGGTCTCTTACAATGGTATTAGTGGTCCCATTTATTACAGCTCAGCATTCATGTCCTGAGTACTTCCCAAGGGCCCTCTATTCAAATGTCACATTTGAATTTGGTTTATACCTACAAAATCTGTATGTTGAAAAGAGAATTAAATCATGACATCCTGGTCTAGCCCCTTATTGTCATGTTTTTCACATATGCAAAAGTATTAGTTTCTTCTCAAATCTTACCTTGTTAAGGCACCAGCTCTAAAGTTCGTAACTTTAATATCTAAGTCAAATGTAGTGAGACCCAATATCTGACTCATCCTGAAGCAAATTCTTTTCCAGCTACAAACCTGTGAAGCCAAACGTGCTCCGTGCTTTCCTGAACTTACAAGCATAGACAAGTCATCCAGTTCCAAATGGGAGAGATGGGAAAGATCAAAGGGGGACAGGTCCCCAAAACCCTAAAACAGAGTTTTATTTTTTATTATTAATGGATACAGAATAGCCCCACAAATTGTGGCTGTATGAATACATACTCAAATGGTTCTGGGTTATAAAGGAAAGAGAGCTAAGTGTGAGAGAACCAGAGTGTGAGCCAGCAAGAAGCATTCCTCCATGGTTTCATACTCTGGGTTTCTGCCTTGAATTCTTGGTCTGACTTCCCTCAGCAACAAATTATAACTCCCAAGTGGAAATCAAAGAACCTTTTCTCCTCTCCAGGTTGCTTTTTGGCCAGTGTTTTGTCATAGCAATAGAATGAAACTGAAACAATTACCTTTGAAAGACTAAATATTCTGCCTTTCTTGGGACTCCATGAGACGGACATGGATTTCCTAAAGCATTTGAACCAAAGGTGGCCTGATGTTAAACTATTCTGTAACCTGGACAGAGACACTGGGTCCCAAAATGAAATAAACAGCCCTGGTAAGTTTTGAATTACATTTGGGTCATTCTTCAATTGTCTTGAGTGATAGCCCCTGGATTCTTTCCCATGAGTGTCTAGTCTCTTTATCAAACACAATTTGGGACATATAATTTACAGTCTCTTTGAAAAGGTAGTTCACAATATTTTCAATAATGATTGACTGAAAACTGCCTACATCATTATTTCGTGTTTATTTTTGCTTACCAATTCCATCTTTAAGTTAATTTTGCTCTTGACTTTGGCAATAAGCAGTCAATAGCAGGCAGGTGAGCCCTGTAACATTTTACTTAGAGATCTCTTTGGCCAAATATGTGGCTTTGGCATCAGCAAGTGCTATCTTGCACAGAAAACTAGAACCACAACACTCTTTAGCTATTCCCAGACTGTTTTATGATAGGACAATCTTCCATTAACTGCTCAACAATGCAGCTTTTAAAGTTTATAAATGATACCTTTTCAGAGTGAGCTTTATTGTGTTATACACATGTGCTCAGAAAAGCAGAAAAGCATGGTGATCCTTTCTGCTGATATTTTTTTTTTTTGAATCCTCATCAGTATTGTCCTTTAGGAACACAAAAAGTGAAAGTCTTTCAGGACACAAGCCTGAAATCTCCTTCAGCCTCTGCACAATGCACAGATCTCAGGACACATCTATGAGTTCATATACTTCTTATAGGACTGTCTCCCCTTATTGGTACAAATGTATATGTTCCTCTATTATCACTGCTATAAAAGAACAACATGGATGGCATAGCTTAAAGAATAATATATTGGTCAAACTTTTTGTCGCTGTGACCAAATAGCCAACGGAACAATTTAAAAGAGGGAGGATTTATTTTAGCTTATGCGTTCAGACCTCTAGTTCAAAGTCTTTGTCTCCATTGGCTCTACCCAAGGTAAGTGAGGAGCATATGAAGGAGGGTGTTCTTAATGGTGGCTGGAAATCACAGAGTAAGGAGACTTAGAGCCAGTGATAACATCACTATATCACTTACAGACTTCTGCCTGCTGCTCTTTGGTTTGCTCGTTTCCACAACATTCCTAAATAGTGCCCTCAATTGGGAACCGAACTGAGCCTGTTGAAAGAATTTCATATACAAACCACAACACACAGACACCTATTTCTTACAGTTCCAGAGGTCAGCAATTCCAAGATGAATATATGTGCTGTTGAAGTTTCTGACAAGGGTCTGTCTTCTGCATCATTGAAAGCAAGCTTTCACTTCATATTTTTCTTTGTTTGCTTTTGGCACACAAGTCTACATTGCTAAAGGGCTCATAAAGATCTCTGAAGTACCATTTATAAGGATATAATTTCCTATATGTCACTATCCGCAGATTTCATCATGAAAATATCACATTGGATATTATGATGAAGGTATGGATTTTAGAAGGGGAAGTAAACTGAAGCCGGCCATGATGGCTTCAGTTTCTTACCCAGGAGCATTGTGAAGATCTTAAGACTAGCATTTCTACATGAATTTTTGAGTATAAAATTAAGTTTTGCTAACTAGATCTTTTTCTTCAGTAGTTGTCAATTTAAAATTTAAATGAAGTATTTTTTTTTCTTCAAAAGAGTTATTATTTCATTTTCAGTTTAGGTCATAGTGACCCCAATTATTTCTTCTTTTGAGAACAAAAGACTATTCAGTTCCATGTATAGAAACTTGTAGAAGTTCTCTCCTGTTCTGTATTTGAGAGATCTTGAATACAGAAGAATTCCCAAGACAAAGATGGGTTTTAAAACTATTTAAAATGTTACTGTACATATTCTGCAGGGAAAGATACAGCTTGCATTTTATCAGTTTTTGACACTTGCTTGACATAATTCAATTTATTGGTAAATTAGATTGATGAACTACATGAGCTAGTTTTATTCCCTATTCAAATTTTTATTATTTTGATTATAAAAATATTATTCAAAGGTCATCTTGGTTTTACAGGAAAGTAAACAAAATAGAACCAATGTTTTCATTAGTGAAAAAGTGATAAAACCCATATTGGTGAGGCAATGGAAAGATGGAAATTTAATAGGACTGATGTTGATGAAACAGGTATGCTTCAATTCAGATGGTTGTGTTCCAAGACAGAAAAATAAATTCAGGCTCAGCAATCAAGCATGTCAAATGTATTTAGGAGAACTTTGTACACATAAGATGTCGGAACTCAATTTTGGAAGAGATGCACTTTGAAATGTTGCAGATATGAAATAACATTTTTATGAGTTGTGCAAAATGTTCAAAGGATAGAGCATCTGGCAGGAAAAGGAAATTCAATGAGCTTACAATAATTTCAAAATAACTATTTAAAGTGCTATTTACAAATTTGTGTTTTGGTTTTCAATGAGCTAATAAGGCTATATTGCCACTTACATTTTTAAAAATTGCTATCTTATATTTTAGTAAAATAGAAATGTAGATTTCTGTCTTTAAGAAATAAAAAACCCAAGACCTTAGCATGAATAAGAGATGCCAGATGCATTTTTCAAAGTTCTGGTTACAATAAAAAATTTCTGAAGCGATATACATTTATGTATTTAAGAATTCAGCTTCTTTTCCTTTCTGTACCCCATCTGAGAAGATGGTAGTTCTATCACAAGACAGTATCCTGACATTTAAATGGAAGCTTCTTATGTGGTCATTTCTAATCATTTGTTTCCTACACATTGTTTAATTATTTCTTTATTATTGCAATTCAATTCTTGTAAACCCTGCTTCTGGTATATAGGTTTGCCACAAATTTCTCTGCCTTCAGGTTTAATTTAAAATTTATATATGGTAAGAACCAATCCCTCTTCCCCTCTTCCCTCTCTCTTTCCTTCTCTCCCGCTTCCCCCATCCCTAACTCTAAGAAGAATATCGCAAAGCAGTCTGACTGTTTATGTATTATTGTGAAATTAGAGGTGACCTTTATTATGTACTATTCTGCTCCTATTTTGTTTTATTATAATCTTAAATTTGCTTTGGGTTAAAATAAAAATCTGTAAGATATTTTCAGTTTTCTCATCATTGTGCTTTGTCTAGTTCTGAAGGTTTGGACTTACATTTTTCAAATTAATGTTGTTTACCATGAAATAATAAATGATTTTAAAAGACTAGACTTTTTCTGCATAAAACAGCTAGTTTTGCTCATAAAAAACTGTTTTCCACATACACACACTCAGTCATCTTAATGATGAATAAATACACACATTCACATATATGCACACACACATACAGAGTATCACATGCTTAAAGCTTACAGCTTTTAATTATACACCTATTAAGCACTGATTAGCAAAATATTCAGCATGGTTTTAGATTATTCCCAAATAAATAAACTGTTCTGTTATATATTAACTCAGATAATCAGGGAGAGTTGTGTGATGGCTCTGAAAATATACTTCATAGAACTGCAAAATATCGTTGTTGATTTTTCATTGTGAAAAATTAGTTACTAGGTTCCTTGGTATGTGATACTCTAATAACATACAAGTCGGCTGCTTAGCTTAAAAAATAAACGGCCTCACATTTGTGGAGTCTGACAAGGTTAAGATCAAGGCAAGACCATATTTAAGTTCAAATGAACAACTGTTTATCCCCAGAGGAACATCTTTCCACTGTATCTTTGCATGGCCTAGAGAGGAAGTAGGCCTCTCATAAACTCCTATAAAGAAAACGATTCCATTGATTCATTCTTTTGATCTCACCTAATCCCGATCACTTCTCAAAGATCCTATCACTTAACCCTGCCAAATTAGGAAAAAGGCATTTGAACTCAAGGATCTCAGAGTAGGCTTAGGTAACAAGCACGAACATTTAATAAAGCAAATATCAGCTTCCTAGAAGGAAAGTGAACCACTTTTCAGTGGTATTTTAGTTTTCATGATAAAAGAATGTATAGGTAATAATAATAGAATCTAATAGGCAGTGGCAATGAAGTTCAGAGACTTAACGAGTAAAACTATATTTAAATTAATATAATTGGGTGAGTTATGGATTAGTATAAAATAGGACTAATCAATAAAGGTACAAGTTGTAGGTATTGTTCATTAATTAAAAGAAAATTGATGCTATTGGGGAATTAGAAACAAAAATCAATGACTGAAATATATGTACATCAAACACGGTTTAGTAGAGGGAACTAATACTTCACATTCGCATGCACACATGCACACACACACACACACACACACACACACACACTTTCTGTATTTCTTCTGAATTCGAACATGCTTATTTCTTTTAAAAGGATGCCACTGGCAGGAAAAGGAAATTCAATGAGGAATCTACTTACCGGTGAGAGATCGGGGTGTGTGTGTGTGTGTGTGTGTGTGTGTGAGAGAGAGAGAGAGAGAGAGAGAGAGAGAGAGAGATGAAACTAGGAGCTTTTTCAGTTTATCATAATAGTTCCCTGTGGGAGCCATAGACTGTCTTATGATATAGGCTGCACATCATGTATCCTGGCAGACCTCACTAAACACTTTTCTGTGGAGAAGTGATTGCTAAATTTATATTACATTTGTTTCTCTGTGATTACATGACTAGCTTTTTAACCAAAACCTGTGAAAGAGTGAATTTTGTAAAGTATAAGTAAATTATTGCAAACTGGGAGGAGTGAAAAAAAATGTTCTTACTTTTAAATGAGATCTTGCTGCAATTTCTATTTACCTTCATACTATAAACACTCATTAAAATGCTGCAATGAAATGTATTTTATAATCCAACTTTTATTGCATGCTGAATTTTCTGGTAGATTATTAATGACAAAGCAGATTTACTAAATTGGCTTACACAATACAGGCTGAGTAATCCAACCATGGATACCTGTACATTAGAGGATCTAAGAACCTAGGAGATACTCAGTCAATGAGGCTGGATGCCTCAGAAGACCCATCCCGGCTCCAAAGGTTCAGATTATTCCTGGAGAGCCCCTAGTCCTTTGTCTCCATTTGACAAGCCATAGAATGTGGTCCAATGGTGGGTGATAGCAGGAGGAACAGCTCCTAACTAGACGTACTCACTAGCAAAACATGAGAGCACCACTTCAACTGGTACCAAAAGCAAGAGTACCAATGCTTTTCTCTCTGACATCTTCATATCTGGACCTCTACAAGATGTTTTTCCTCTATGGGGGATGGTTCTGTCTTCTGTTAATCCTTTCTTGGAGTACCCTCCCACACCTGGCATTAAGAGGCATGTCTCTTAATTGATCCAAGATTAGATTAAGTTGAAAAACAAGATTCATCATCATATATGTTTAGTAGAAATAGTAGTGAAAAAGATTATAGGAGAATATCCCATAATGAGAGCAAGGACAAATACTGGCTACGAGTATAGCATAGTGCTACTTACTGTGTTTAGCAAGTCTAAAATATACATCCTCTCACACAAATGTACCAGTAATGGAAAATGCCAACACCCAAAACAAGTCTTCATCCAGAAAGGAATTCTGGGAACCATATCAGTAGCCAAATACTAAAGTATTTTATCTAATGTGATCATTTCATATATAAACACTTTATATATGCCTTCCTGGTACAATGAGATTATAAGGAAAATATATTAAATCACTCCTATTGAAACTCAATACACAGTGTACAAGACTTGCATCCTTTCTCAGTTAGGGTTTCTATGAGACACCATGACTATTACAACTTTTTTAAAGGAAAACATGTAATTGGGATGGTTCACTTACAGTTTCAGAGGTTTCCTCCATTATTATCATGGTGAGACATGGTGGCTTGCAGGCAGACATGGTGCTAGAGAAGGAGCAGAGAATTCTACATCTTGATTTTCATGCAACAAAAGGAGACTGCATGCCATAAATGGCATAGCTTGAGCATATAAGACATCAAAGCCAGCCCCACATTGATACACTTCTTCCAAAAAGGCCATACTCCTAATGGCGCCACTGCCTATGAGCCAAGCATTCAAACACATGAGTCTATGAGGGTCATTTCTATTCAAACCACCGCAGATCATTTGCAATTTAAGACTTAATTAAGAAATAAAGTCATAACAGCAGTACCACACATCATAAGAACTGCATAAGACAACTCATGTTGCACTTCCTCTTTCATTCTTCTGTTAGACCCATAATGTAACTATACGTGATCTGTCATCTCCATATGCTGATCTAAAGGTGCCATCATTGAAGCTAAAACAATTACTGAACATGTTGGCGACACCACCTTAGACTTTCCAGCTCCCAAGGCAATGAGAAATAGATTTCTATATTTCATGCTACCCAATTTTCATGGTTTTAATAACAACAAAAATGGAATAAAACACTGGACATTTGTTCTGAAAAGGGGAAATTATACTGTTGTCTGTGTGGGAGGCAAAAGGATCCTTCAGAAATGAAGGGAGGCAAAAGGGCTAAGAGTAGTGGTATCTAAGGATCTTCCCTTGTGGCTGAGCATTTCTAAAGAATCATCTGTTAATTTTTATTGTCTATTGTTAATCAATAGTTTTCTTTTTTTATTAAGAAATTCTTTATTCATTTTACATACTAATCACAGATTCCACTCTATTCCCTCCTCTTGCTACCCTCAGCCTTCCTCCCCCTCCCACTCACCCACCTTTCCCTCCTCCAAAAAAGTAAAGCCTCCCATGGGGAATCAGCAAAGTCAGCCCCTTCCCCCTGAATCAAGGTTTTGCATTCATGTCCTACCATAGGTAATGGGCTCCAAAAAGGCAGCTTATGTATCAGGGATGGATCTTGATCCTACTGCCAGGGGTCCCTAAAACAGATTAAGCTACATAAGTGCCTCGCCTAGGTAGAGAGCCTAGTCCAGTTCCATGGAGGCTCCACAGCTGATGGTCTAAAGTTCATGAGTTCCCATTAGTTTGGGTCAGTTGTCTCTGTAGGTTTCCCCATCATGATCTTGATGCACCTTGGTCATAGAATCCCTCTTCCGTCTCTTCAGCTGGACTTCTGGAGCTCAGCCTAGTACTTGGCTGTGGATCTTTGCATATTCTTATGTCAGTTACTAGATGAAGGCTCTATGGTGACAGTTAGGGTATTCACCAATCTGATTACTGGAGTAAGCCA
Source organism: Onychomys torridus (assembly GCF_903995425.1). Classification (NCBI taxonomy): domain Eukaryota; kingdom Metazoa; phylum Chordata; class Mammalia; order Rodentia; family Cricetidae; genus Onychomys; species Onychomys torridus. The sequence goes on from NC_050454.1 coordinate 32,276,731, forward strand.
GCTCAGACACTCTCTCCATTATTGCTAATAGTCTAAGCAGGGATCATTATTGTGGATTCCTAGGAAAATCACTTGCCCCTAGTTAATCCCTCTCCCCATGATGTCTCCCCTATCATGGTATCTCTTTCATTGCTCTCCCACTCTGTCCCTATTCCAGCTCAACCATCCCATTCCCTTATGTTCTCATCCTCTGTCCCCTACCCTCTTCTATTATCCCCCTCACCCCCTGTTTACTCATGGAGATCTCATCAATTTCTTCTTTCCAGGGCGATCCATGTGTCACTCTTAGAGTCCTCTTTGTTAGCTAGCTTCTATGGAGCTGTGGATTGTAGTCTATTTATCCTTTGCTTTACATCTAGTTTCCAATTATGAATGAGTACATACCATGTTTCTCTTTCTGAGTCTGAGTTACCTCACTCAGGATGATACTTTCTAGTTCCATCCATTTGCCTGCAAATTTCATGCTATCATTTTTATTTTAATGCTGAGTAATAATCCACTGTGTATATGTACCACATTTTTCTTATCCATTATTCAGTTAAAGGGCATCTAGTTTGTTTCCAGGTTCTGGCTATTATGAATAATGGTGCTATGAATATAATTGAACAGGTGTCCTTGTGGTATGATTGAGCATTACTTGGGTATATGCCTAAGTCATGAGGTCGATTGATTCCTAATTTTCTGAGAAACCACCATATTGATTTCCAAAGTGGCTGTACAAGTTTGCATTCCCACCAGCAGTGAAGGAGTGTTTCCCTTGATCTCCATCCTCTCCAACATAAGCTATTATCATTGTTTTGTTTTGTTTTTTGTTTGTTTGTTTGTTTTGTATATTTTTATCTTAGCCATTCTGACAGGTGTAAGATGGTATCTCAGAGTCCTTTTGATTTGCATTTCCTTGATGACTAAGGATGCTTAACAATTCCTTTAATGTCTTTCTGCCATTTGAGTTCTTAAGTTGAGAATTCTCTGATTAGCTCTGTAGCCCATTTTCTAATTGGATTATTTGGTATTTTGGTGGCTAGTTTCTTGAATTTTTAAAATATTTTGGAGATCAGCCTTCTATCAGATGTGGGATTGGTGAAGAACTTTTCCCATTCTGTAGGCTATTGTTTTGTCTTATATTCCTTGTCCTTTTCCTTACAAACATTTCTCATTTTCAGGATATCTCATTTATTTATTGTTGCTCTCAGTGTCTGTGCTACTGGTGTTATATTTATAAAGTGGTCTCCTGTGACAATGTGTTCATAGCTACTTCCTACTTTCTCTTCTTTCAGGTTCAGTGTAACTGGATTTATGTTGAAGTCTTTGGTTCACTTGGGCGTGATTTTTGTGCATGACAATAGATACAGATCTATTTGCAGTCTTCTACATGTTGACATCCAGTTATACCAGCACCATTTGTTGAAGATGCTTTCTTTTTTCTATTGTACAATTTTGGATTCTTTGTCAAATATCAGATGTTCATAGGTATGTGGATTAATGTCAGGGTCTTCAATTTGATTCCATTGGTCCACATGTTGGCTTTTATGTCAATATCAAGCTCCTTTTATTACTATAGCTCTATAGTAGAGCTTGAGGCCAGGGGTAGTGATTCTTCCATAAGTTGCTTTATTGTACTGGATTATTTTAGCTAACCTGGGTTTGTTTGTTTGTTTGTTTTTTTCCATATGAACTTGAATATTGTTCTTTCCAAATTTGTGAGGAATTGTGTTGGGATTTTGATGAAGATTGCATTGAATCTATAGATTGGTTTTGGTAAGATTGACATATTTACTATGTTACTCCTACCTATCTGTGAACATGGGAGATCTTTCCATTTTCTGATATCTTAAATTATTTTCTTCAGAGACTTAAAGTTCTTGTCATACAAGTCATTCACTTGCTTAATTAGAGTTGCCACAAGATAGGTTATATTATTTGTGGCTGTTGTAAAGGGTGATATTTCTCTGATTTTTTTTTCTAGTCTTGTTTATCATTTGTAAATAGGAGAGCTACTATTTTTTTTTAAGTTTATCTTGTATCCTGCTACATAACTGAAGGGGTTTATCAGTGGTAGGAGTACTCTGGTAGAACTTTGGGGATCACTATGTATACTGTCATATCATCTGCAGGTAGCAAAAGTTTGACTTCCTTTCCCATTTATAACTCCTTGATCTCCTTTTGTTGTCTTATTGCTCTACCTAGAACCTCAAGTACTGTATTGAATACGTATGGGGAAAATGTACAGTATTGTCTTGCTCCTGATTTCAGTGGAATCATTTTGAATTTCTTTCCAATTTATTTGATGCTGGCTTTCAGCTTGCTGTAAATTGTTTTATTATGTTTAGATATGTTCCTTGTAGTACTAATATCTCCAAGACCTTTATCATGAAGGGGTGTTGGATTTTGTCAAAGGCTTTTTCAGCATCTAGTAAGATGATCATTTTTTTCTTACAATTTGTTTATACAGTGTATTAAATTGACAGATTTTTGTATGTTGAACCATCTCTATATCTCTGGGATAAAGCCTACTTGATCATGGTGGATAAGTTTTTTAATATTTTCTTGGATTCTGTTTGCCAGTATTTCATTGAGTATTTTTGCATCAATGTTCATGAGGGAGATTGGCCTGTAATTCTCCTTCTTTGTTGTATCTTTGTGTGGTTTGGGTATCAGGGCAACTGTAGCCTCAAAAAGAGTTTGACAATGTTCTTTCGAACAATTTGCAAAGTATTGATAATAGCTCTTCTTTGAAATTCTGGTAGATTTCTGCAATAAAACCGTCTGGCTCTGGGCTTTTTTTTTTCCTGGTTGGGAGACTTATAATGGTTGTTTCTATGTCTTAGGTATTATAGGTCAATTTAGATTGTTTATCTGGTCTTGATTTAACTTTGGTAACCATCCAGAAAATTCTCTTAGGTTTTCTAATTTTGTAGAGTACAGGTTTTTGAAGTGTGACCTGATGATTCTCCTAATTTCCTCATTGTTTGTTCTCATCTCTCCCTTTTCATTTCTGACTTTGTTGATTTGGATATTCTCTCTCTGCCTTTCAGTTTGTTTGGATAGGGGTTTCTCTATCTTGTTGAATTTATCAAAGAATAAATTCTTCATTTCATTGATTCTTTGTGCTGTGTTCTTTGTTTCTATTTGATTGATTTCTGCCCTCAATGCAATTATTTTCTGGCATCTACTCCTCCTGAGCTTGCTTCATAGGTATTTCCTTCTTTAAGACTTTAAAGTCTTCATCTATGATTTTGTTGAATATATTTTCTGTACCTTTGAGTTGGTAGTCTTCTCTTTGTTCTATCCATATTATTCTTGGGTTTGGCCTTTCCATGGTGTTGCAGATTCCCTGGACATTTTGTGTTATGACTTCTTTGGTTTTAGTGTTTCCTTTGTTCTCATATTCTGCTCACTTATTCCTCAAGTACATCCTACTCAGCTGTAGTGGGTAGCCATCCCAGCTTTGCCCTAAAGTTCCAACCACCATTGAGGCTTCTGTAATGGTCACGCCCACAATGTGGGGCTGAGGAGGAAAACTTAAGATCCAGGATTGAGAGAAGAGGCTTCTCTTGGTTCTTGGACCCTGGACGCTGGAGGTAGACTGAGCACCAACGGACTGTGCCATACCTTTCCCAGACCCTGCAACCTATCCCTTCATTTGTAAGTTACCCCACAAAATAAACCTCCCTTTTAACTACGTGGAGTGGCCTTAATAATTTCACCAATACTCAGCTGTCCTTCCCCTAGCTTTGAAACTTAGATGAAAGCTTGAAAATATTCTAGGAGTTGAATTTGGTCATTCAGTCTTAGTCCTTAGCTATACAGAAAATAAAAGTGAGCATATCCATCATCCCTCAATTCTGTTACCTACTCCAGCTCTAATGTATGGAAAACACACTCAGATCACAGGGCAGAAAGATAGAAATTGAATGTGAACATGTTTTAGTAGGTGTTATTTCCAGCTTGGGAAAGTTTACTTGTACTTTCTACATTTTGCTTTCTCCATCATCAGTGCTAATTTTCTCCTCTCCCAACATGCCACCCTGAGTGCCATTGGTGTGTATTTTTCTGTAACACCATGTTTTAACTTTGTAAGTTTTATTTCATTCTGACTTGCTTTCCTCAGTGTGATTATTATAATTTTTTGTTATTTGACTTATTCTCATTCTTAGATAAAAAGTAACATTTTAAGCAACTTTTTGCACCCTAAAATAAAGATGACACGTATATATGTATCTATATAGAGATATATTCATACACATACATACATTAACCTTATCTTCATTTTCTTTGTCTTTTTTTAATTTGTTTTGATTTTGAGGTTAAGCTCATATTAGGATATTTTACATTTCTATTGTGCTGGAATTTTTTTCAAATTTGAAAATACTTTTCAAATTTAAATGTAATTTTTATATTGAAATCTCAGACTCAAATATGGCAACACAAAACTGGAGATGAAGTAAAAAATACATTAAATGCTTCAAGACAGTAAGCTATTTTATGATTTTATTTTGGCTTATGAAGATTGGTTGGATTCATGTGACAGTCATATCTTCTGTGAATTGGCCATGTTCATTCCTTCCACTTTCCCCCTTCTCATTATCTCTCAATGTTCTTAAACCACAGTTTAGAAGAACTTTTAAGCATTCCTTTGTGCTAGAGCTTTATCAGAATTCCCCTTTGTTTGATAGAAGTTCAGCTAACAGTGACCTTATTTAATTATTGGTTTATGACTCCCCACCTTGTCTTTCTACATCCATTACTACAGCATAGTTACCAGTTGGAGAATTGTATCCCTCCCCCAAGTGTTCTTGTTCTCTTATTCAATATCAACGCTCTTTGACAGTGTCCAGCCTTTATTGCTTGTCATCTGTCATGTGGCATTCTCTAAAAGAAGCAATCTGTCTGCATTATTTTGGGGGCAAATTTCTTCTTTCTAATAAGCCACCTAAATAATTAAATAACTGCCTTATTTTAGTTGTTTTCAAAGTTTTCTTTGAAATGATCTATTCTTATGCCAGTATTTCCTTATACTTTGTCACATCACTAGACAACAATTTCTCAAGAACTTCCCTTTGCAGCTACTGCATATATTGCTTAGGAGAACAGCACCCTGGAAAGAGAGTTTTGTTATCCATAGTATTATAAGATAAAAGAGAAATTATTTCTCTGGACATTTTGAGTGCCTTATAAATATAAACTATTCAATTGTTTAATAATAATACACAACTTATGGTATTAAGTCATCAACCGATTTATAATTTATATTTCAAAGCTCTTTGTCCTTTATTTTAGCATTTGCAACATTTTACATAAAAAGTATTCATTGAAGATATATTTGTGCCTAAACATATTTGTCTAAGTATATTAAGAAAAAAATAGATGAAACTAAACTCTCTCTTTCTCTGTCTCTGTCTCTGTCTCTTTCTCTGTCTCTCTCTGTCTCTGTCTCTCTCTGTCTCTGTCTCTCTCTGTCTCTGTCTCTCTCTGTCTCTCTGTCTCTCTGTCTCTCTCTCTCTCTCACTCTCCCTCATGTCTGATATGTGTGTTTCCTGCCTACCTTCTATCAAAACTATTTTGAGGACCCTAATATACTAATTACTACTCTTATTCCAAAGTTATGAGTCTCAAACCTTCTAAGTTTAATCAACTTATATTAAAATAGTGATTTCATTGTACCAAACATCCTTTCCAGAACTGTTGGAGCCATGCCTTTTTATGGAAGGCAAGCTTTGAGCTTCTCAAGGTCTGAGCATATGCATTATAAATTAATGTATTATGCACAGAATGGGTAGAAATGGACTATTTTAGTGAACAAATGGCCCTGAAATTTTTACTAATATAAACAACAGTATTTGCATTCTTTATATTCTAACTAAAATATTTCAAACCTCTAAGCTTGTAAACATGGAGATATTTGTTCTGAAGGGATCATAAACTTGCTTATTGTAAAATGGAGAGAAAGGCCTAGGCAATTTTTGCAGATAGACAGTAGATTGTACATTTTCAGGACAATATTTTTGCAAAAGAAAAGTGAAATTCCTGTTGCATATTAGATCATATAAAATGCAAAAGCCAGGAGAAGCAAACAAAAGCTGTCTGCACAGTTGGTGAAGTAGCTCTGAGCAACAACACTTTATGATTTCTATGCTGACTTAGTTGTATCCCAGGGCAAAGAGTGATTATTAATACTACTGTTTGAATTTCTGCAGATGTCTGCATGTGAAATATGACTAACAACAATGATCACCCCCACCTTTGTATATATACTTCACAAATAACTTGCTAGTACTAACTTGCTCTCTTTTCTAAGTGAAGATTATTCCAAATGCAATCTTGTATTTGGCAAAGGTCTACAAATGGGTGGTGGTATTCAATGTTTAAAATTGACATGTGTGTGTCAATAACAATTTCAATTAGACATTACATGCTCTCACTTTGATGTACTTTGACATTTTTCTTCTACTGGAAAGGTAAATGACAATGCTATGTTACAGTTTAGATAATAAATGTTCCCCAAAGGCTAATCTCTTAGGTGATGACACTTTGGAGATGTGGTGGAAAGTTTGGAGGTGGAGTATCACATAAACAAAAAGGGAGACTCTGGGTGGTATCCCCTTCAGGAAAATATTGGACTCCACATTCACCTCTCTCTATACTTCCCAGTGGATGTGAGATGAGCACCCTCTGCCATGATGCCCTGCCTAAACAAGGGTCCAAAGTAAAAGGGCCAAGCAGCAATTGTCTGAGACCTCTGAAACACCCATCCAAAGTAAATATCCTACCATTCAGTTGACTGGTTTTCATCTATATCATCACAGTTTTGGAACACCAACCACTACAGGTTTCAAGGGAAACAAAAAACAAAGACAATGGTGATGGTTGAAAGCTTGGGATTCTTACTATTTCATCCTCAGTGTATACAACAGAACATGTGCCCCCATTTTTTAAGCACTGGGCAGAATTTTCCATATGTGACTGAGAAGGTAAAAATGTAACAGAGTATGTGGAGGATTTTATTATGAATAAAAATGCACAAGGAGAAAAACATTCCCCATTAGGTAATAAAGATGCTTGTAGCTGTGCACAATAAAGAATGGCTTGCAATTCTTCACGCAAATTAAAGCACATTTTTCAGGAACAGAAAGAGGGGAAACTGCATGGTAATTGCTCTAAGGAAGATAGACTACCAACTTTGTTCACGCACATGGTGTAAAATCACTACATTCCTGAATGCTCCTGATGAGAAGACAGTGAATGTCTCGTCTACAAATAGCTCTACTGTGGCTTTCTTATTATACTTTAGGAGTTTAATTCTCTGATGCAACTAAATAAATGGCAAAAAGCTACAGGGAAAACTGAGGAAGGACATGTTCACTTTCTTAATAGTTTGAGGCATTAGTATGGTCCTCTCTCTAATCAAGCTCTGAAACTCTGAAGTGTTTTATAAAGTAACCAGAAAGGAATGACTTTGGTTTTCATTTTATGAACAATCTGTCATTTTTCATGTCAAGTTCTTACTTTCTACAACTGGAAATTCCACAATTAACTCAGCATGCCTTATAGAATCCTATTTCTCTAATACTGGAACTTAGTGGTTGTATGTGAGTCTACATTTATCAATGTCCATGAAATCAAGACACACTTCTCTGTTGCTTTTAGTACAAATTAACCACAATATTTTCCAGTCTTATAGTGTTTAGGAAACGTTTCCATATGTTAATAAGGATTAAACATTAGATAACTTACCTTAAACATGGTTAGCCCGGGACTACATCTCTGCATCTAAAGTGAATTAATGTAGATTCAACATTCAAAAAAGCAAACTTAGGACAAAAGTTTATTCATTTAGTTTTAGTTTTGTTTTGCTAAACATTTAATGGCTTGGACTTCCTGTTACTTAATTGCAGGCAAAACTTGCTTTTGGTAGGTTATGAAAATACAGCAGGATGACAGAAATTCAAATGTTATGCTGAAATTTATTAAAATGTTATTACTTATAAGAGCACAGAGGAAATTACTTTAAAATTAACAATCAAGGATTGTTTCAAAAGCATGATTGCTGACTAATCAGACTGAGAACAAAGCAGATTAATATACAGCTCAGTGGAAGAAGGATGGGCTCTGGGTTTTGTTACCCAATATCTTAAGGAACCAAAATGAAAACAGATTATGATTCATAAGTCTGCATAGTTCATATCCATTGCATCTTGGCTATTTTCTTTGTTGTAATAAAATACACAACATGAGCAAATTAAGGGAGAATGGGTTTATTTTGCCTCACCATCCTGGGGTGCAGTCCTTTATGACAGGGAGTCATGGCAGAAGGGCCTGAAGAGTCCTGCTTATGTTGTGTCCCCAATCAGTTAATAGGTCATACTGAATGTTGCAGTCAGCTAGCATTCTACTTTTGATGCAGTCCAGGGAAGGCCCAAGCTCAGAGAATGATGACAGGTATTCTCAGAACGGGAGAGTCCTCTGCAGGTATGCCCAGTGGCCCATCTCCCAGGTGATTGTAGATCTTATTGATTTGACAGTGAATTTATATATCACACATAGTGAAACCCAAGAACATTTAATGTGTATTTGTTACCTGTCATTGATGTATCTGTTATCTTTATCTATCCATTGACTAATTGATTCCACATACTTGGCTATCAGTCACCTCTCTATCACTCACCTATCATCCAAACTGATGTTTGATGAAAATGGGAAGCAGAATAAGAGTAAAGTTAATACTTCATTTATTGCATTTTCTCTGTGATAAATTAAAGAACTTTGTTGAGAAGGATGGTTTTAGTCTTGGACTATGAATTGAAAAAGGCATAAGGAAAGCATATAGTATATATTGAAGGAGCTGGTTTTGAGGATGGAGATGAGTATGTTTAGGGTAATGCAGTAAATATAGCCAAATTATTAATAGCTTGCAATGTTATGTAAGAATATGTTTCATCAAAAAAGGCATTCTTTTGCTAATTAACAGTAAAAGGTGAAAGGCAACCATGAGATTGGAGAAATTTCTGGTTCTAGGGTACAACCAGTTTCTGGAATGCTATTTTTAAATGTTTAAGGAAGAGAAAGTATTACATCTCATAATTAATGCCAGAGAGAAAGGCAATGAAAACAATACCAGAATATTAGAAATTTTGGATATGCTAATGGTACTAACATTTTTACAGTAAAAACAAAATAAAAATGCAACTCACTGACCTTCTTTTCCCCCAAACAGTAATAGGCTAGATTATCACTGGAAGATTGATGCGTGTAGGCTTCTTGAAGCTAAAATAAAACCTTCACTCAAACTAATGCAATAATTTCACTAAAATCTGAAATTAATACAACTTTTTAAGAGGTAAATTTTAAATAAGTATAAAACAATTATTAGTTATTTTCTCACATCAGGAGGGATTCACTGATAAGCTGAATAAAATTATGAGCATTCAGCTGAGGGAGAATTTGCTAGTATGAAGCAATTGTGGATGATTTGCTATACTAAGAGAATGAAAAAAAAGAAAAGAAAAGAAAAAGAGCATTATAGAATTATTGGTTGTCTTTCTCATTTCAATTAATTATCTAGATGCACCATCAACTTAGCAGGCTTCCTTTAGAATCCTCTTTTTGATGGTGCGTGCCACAAAGCAGACCATTTAACTGGATGGTTTCATTAAGAAGCAATTAACATTTGGACCCCAAAAAAAGCATGGAACTAATTTTTCATTTAGAATGAGTAAGGATTGCTACATAAGTCTTCCACAGCAAGAGTCTGATTGAGGAGCATTGGTAGGCAGTATACTTGGGTTGCAAGAAATCATACTGCAAAGAAATAATGAAAATCCTCATGTGTGCAGGAAAATAAATTTGATAGTACAAAACCTATAACCTATGCATTTCAAAGACAAAGTTAAGAAGTTATGGTACCTTTCCCCACCATTTCAGGAAACACAGGAGAGGAGACTCTCCTTTAAGTTCTGACTGAAGTCTTGCTCCACATGGGTTTACAAAACTGAAACTCCTTGTAGAGCTACATGACATATGATTTCTGAAAGCACTTGTAATTTTTTTACTTAGAGTTTGAGTTTATAGTTCTGAACAATTTTGATTAGAAATGTTTTATAAATTCAGAAGTGAGTTGGGGAGAATTATAGGATGGAAATGTTGCTAATTCCCTATGAATTTTGTTAAAAATGTCTTCTGTAGCAGAACATTTGTCTATTTGTGAAAGGCATATCATCACACATAATTTTTATGGAGTAAGTATAAGGATTATGAGTCAATTTAATGGGTATCATGCATAAACATTGTGGGAGTATAATATTTGGCTGGGTAAACAATTCATTATCTATTGATTTATATGAAAATTATAAGGTTATTAGTCATGCTTCCTATGCTGGGCCTTGAATTATAGAATCCCCTTGAAAATTTCCTGTTGAAACTGTCTTCAATTGCCATGGTAATGAGATCCATGGCCTTTTGGAAAAATGATTAAGCTACCTGTGTGAATTGACTAATGTCCTTAACAGAAACTTCATGATGCTCCATCTTCTTTCCTTTTCCATCAAAGGACAAAGGATATGGCATCGATCCTTCCAAGGGCAAAAAAATAAGTTATTGTGGAAGCAAGGACCATCTTCCGACCTTGCAAAACTGTGACCTTGTTCTTCCCAAACATCAGAAAAGAAAAGTGTGTGTGTGTGTGTGTGTGTGTGTGTGCGTGTGTGTGTGCGTGTGCGTGTGCGTGTGTGTGTGTGTGTTACATGATAAGTATATAATCAGACGTGGGGATGATGACTAACAGAGGATATAACAGTTTTGAAGTGATTATTGGAAAGATCCTCCCTTTCTGTGAGCAGACAATTGATCATTTGCAAACTGGGATCAGAAGAAAAAAGAGGGCTGTGAACAAAAAGGCTCAGTACTAGAGATCTTTTGATTTCTTTAAACTGAGTTTATAGAGAAATTTAGGTTAAAGACAACTCCTAGGCAATCAGAAAAGAAACATGGTTTTCCTTTTTTTAAAATTTATTATATTTGTGTTTTAATTTTACACATCAGCCATGAGTTCCCCTGTCCTCCCCCCTCCTGCCCCCGCACCCACCTTCCCCCCCCTCCTTTCCCCTCCATTCCCATCTCCTCCAGGGCCAAGACTCCCCTGGGGATTCATTTCAACCTGGTGGATTTAGTACAGGCAGGTCCAGTCCCCTCCTTCCAGGTTGAGCAAAAAGCTCCAGGAGTCCAATTGTCAAGAAAGAGGAGGGACTGTAAGAGTGTGAATTGTTGAGACCAAGCTTGGAGAGGCACAGGGACAAATAGCCAAACGAATGGAAGCACATGAATTATGAACCAAAGGCTGTGGAGCCCCCAGCTGGATCAAGTCCTCTGGATAAGTGAGACAATTGAATAGCTTGAACTGTTTGGGAGGCATCCAGGCAGTGGGATCCGGATCTGTCCTTAGTGCATGAGCTGGCTGTTTGGAACCTTAGACAGAAAAGAAAGATTTTTTTGGTGGGGGGAAATAGGAGAATTCCTAGTTAGCTGTGAGATATTATAGCATGCTGACTATGTTATGGCTAGGACATGTCTTTACTCCTTCTATTTCAACACAATTTTCCTTCACCTCTTCAGCTGTGTTCAAAAACTGGCCATGTACAGCTGATTCCACTATCCCAGCAGGCACAAGCAGCTAGCTTTTTCAGCATGCATGCAACGTTGTGAGTCAAGGTGCTCTCCACCTATATTTCAAAGGAGGCCTCAGAGGGTTTTGAGGACTAGAGAGAGTTCTACCTTGGAGATGTGACCACAGCTGCCCACTCACAATCCTTACTAATCAGATTCCAGGGAAGTCTCAGGATTGAGGCAGCCCAAGAAGATCCTTGTTGGTGCATAGGTAAATGGATTCTTAGTATCTGGACTTCTTCCAAAGCACTGAGAATTATGGAGCCACATACTTGTAAAACTTTCCTCCGAGTTTCAGACACTCACTTCTAACTCTAGTGAGATATAGAGCCGTACCCACAAACAAAACATGAAGGCATAGTTACTTACAGACTTGGTAATCAAGTCCCCAGGGTGAGGTGTTTGTAACCAGACAAAGCAAAGATTATTTATAAATGATTACACTCTCAATCTAGGTGTATTGAAATACATGCCATTTCAGCACTGGAGAGATCAAGGCAGAAGGATTAGAAGTTCAAGTTTATTCTTAGTGAGTTTGATGCCAGGCTGGGGTATTTGGCACCTTGTTACAAAATATTTTGTAAATGAATGACATTACAATAAAACAATAATTTTATCATACCTGTTTTACTCTCTCTCTCTTTTTTTTGGAGCTGAGAATCGAACCCAGGGCCTTGGGCTTGTTAGGCAAATGTTCTACCACTGAGCTAAATCCCCAACAAATAACAAAAAGTCATGTGGCCTGAGATATAGAAGCCACAAGTAAGTGTATGACAGTGGAATATAATAAGGTATATGAAACTAAGGACTCTGTGGCAGAAGTAGCATGAGTATCAGGTTGAGCATGCCTATTAAGTTAAACTTTTAAAAGCCTAATGAAAATTCTACATGCATGTCTCTGGCTGGTAGTCAAAGGAATTCTGGGAAAGCTATGGGCTAATATCACTGATAGTTTCTTGGTGGATGTATTGGTTGCAGAAGTCCTTAGCAGAATGGTCTTATTACGCATTGCAAGACTGCAAGAGAAATATTTTCTATTTTGGAAATAAAAGTAACTTTTGGCTGTAAAAATGGCTCAATCCCATTCCTTTGAGGCAAGATAATAAATCCATATGAATTTGTCCCTGAGGAAAAATTTTCATTTTCAGAGCTCTTTGCCATTTTTATAATGGGAGATAGAGCAATAAAATGCTTGTGGAAATACAGCAATTCAGAACTGCACTTTGACTTCTTTTGAACCAAAGTTGATGGTGTTAGTAGAAATTGGTCCTCTCATTTGGACCTTACAGAATGCATAATATTTCCATTTTTCTATTAAATGGCATAAAGATGTTTCAGCTTTGGGAAAAAGAAACATATACAATTGTAATATAACTGTGACTTCAGCTGTCATTTGATTGACATCAGGAAAAATATCATGTTTACTAAGAAAATCTGATGTCTATTGGATCATTCTTTAGAATGATAAGGTATAAATCTTTTATCACAAGGAAACTTGATAATATAAATAAACATCATTCCGAATTATACCTTCCACTCCCCTGTTAGATATACATGGATCAGTGAATGAGTCATTTAAATGTTGACTACATAGTATTTGGAAAACGTAAGCACAGTTTTCTATGCTGTTGCTAGCATTTTATCCAGAGGAACATTACTTTGCTCATCACAGATGGTGGCTTTACACTTGGAGAAAGGTGAATTCTTAAATGCTGGTTAATTATGAAAAAGATTTCACTGTCTCTGTACATTCACAGATGTAGGTCTGACCTTACAGTTCTTTCCTAAATCTGTGCCTACTTGAATTTAAGTCACATGCTTTCTGATGTCCCCATAAACAAGAAAGACTCCTTATAATCATGTATACTTCTGAACCTAATCCAGCCTCAGCCAAAGGCTTTTCTTTAGTATTGAGAAGGTGAACAGATGAATAATATTCCTGTCTTTTTCTTTTTCATTGTCTCATAAAACAAATGATCTGAAGGTTTATCAATTCTGATCCTATTTCTAAAAGATTTCAGAATGCATAAGCATAATATTATTCAAGAGTAGCTTTCTTTCTACCTCAGACTAACAAGAATATTTTCCTAGCTTTGTGCTGGTGTACTTAGTTTGCATTCATTTAGAGGAAAAAAAGGTATTTTATTAATAAATGAATTGAAAGTGATATAGTATTTCTCACTGGGTCCAGCATAATTCTGTTTGATAATTATGAAAGGTTTAAATATTATCCTTGAAATTCTGCCCTCAATTACAGTCAATAGAAATGGCTATAGAATGTAAGAAAATTCACTATGTGTACATGGAAATTGCCTTTAATAGATGATTTGAAACATTTGCCTTAAAGTCAGGTAACATTCACAAATGCATGAAGATTTTCAGCATCAATGTTAGGCAAATGATATTCTCATATCTTTAAGTTGTTACATATAGAGACTTTTATAAACTGTGTTTATTAACCCCAAATGGACATTTTGTTTGCAATACACAATATGTTCTCTAGCTGTAGTTGAGTTCAATGATCTAACACAACAATTTTATGACATATCACACAATAATTTCTAAGGTAAGTAGTATGACTCATAGTTGTAATCACAGTGCTCAGGAAGGAGAACTTGTAAGTTCAAAGCAGGCCAGTACAATCTTTATATAAGGCAATACATAAATTGGTGCTGGACTGTACACTAAGAACTTGTCTCAGAACCCCAGGACAATATTGATATATGTATATTTATATTGTAACATTTTACAGCAACATTCATATACAAATATTTAGTGCTTTTATCAATGATACCTAAACATCTTTGATTAATAATTTAATTCTTGAAAATCAAGAAATATTCAATTTATTACTATTATCTGTATATATCCATTAGTAATGAGAAATCACAGCATATGCATTGAGAAGAATACATGTGTGAGAGATAATGTTCCCACTCTCTCACTACCTATGTATCAGTTTTTGCTTTGATCTTTTTGTTTTAATGAAAAAAGAAGCTCCCACATTGATAAAATATAATGACTGCAAGATGGAAAGGCTGTCCATAGTTTTGAAGATGGTGTGGTGCTCAATAAAAGTACATTGACCTTATTTCTATTAATACAGATGCTATCATTTTTATTAACATTCAACATCAAAGGAAAAGAAAGAACAAGTACTAGCAAGACTTAGAGCTGAAAGAGAACATAAAATGTTTCTAATGTTCTTTTGAAAAACATATTAATGTTTCAAGTCATTAAAATCATTAAACTAGCAATTTGAAAAAGATAAAATTATATATATATATACACATGTACTGTCATTATGTTTTACTAATGAACTTTTAGAAAGACATGTAGTATATATACATCAATAAAAGCCAGGAAAACACGTCTGCACTAGAGCTGACTAATCCTACTGCAGTAGGCCCTAAACCATGCAATAGAGTTGACGCACAAGACAAGCTTTTAAAACAGATAATGTGAATATGGTCATGGACAACAAAGAGGATATGAATAAATTTATGAAAACACAAAAAAAAATGGAATCACCTCAGAAAACTCAAACTGAGGGAAATTGCAATGAAATCAATTTTAGTACAAATGGAAATGAAAAACTTAGGAACTTGAACACCTCAGTCAAACCTTACCATCAGATACAAGAGTTGGAGGAGAGAATCTTAGGCATTGAAGACAATAGAATAATTAGATACATCAGTCAAAGAAAATGTTAAATTAAAAAAAAAAACAGGCACAAATCATCCAGGAAATCTGGTAAACTATGAAAAGACCAGATCTATAAATAATATGAACAGAGTAAGAAGAAACAGATCAAAGACACAGAAAATATTTTCAACAGAATCATAGAAAAAAAATAAATTCCATAACCCTGTAAAGGAGCCTGTCAAGACTCAAGGTAAAAGAAACATACAGAACTCCAAACAGACTAGACAAGAAGAGAAATTCCCCATGACACATAATTATCAAAACACTAAACATACAGAACAAAAAAAAGAATATTAAAAGTTGTAAGGGAAAAAGACCAAATAACATAGAAAAGCAAACACTATTATAACACCTGTCTTTTCAATAGAGACTCTAAAAGCTAGAGGGACCTTGATGGGCATTCTATAAACTCTAAGACACCAGAGGTGCCAACTCAGACTACTATACCCAGAAATCTTTCAGTCACAATAGATGGAGAAAGAAAGACATTCCACAATAAAACTGGTTTTAAATAAAGTCTATCTACAATTCGAGCTGTACAGAAGGCACTGGAAGAAAATATCCAACCTAAAGAGGTTAACCCCACCCAAGAAAAATCCAGGAATAAATAGCATTCAGACCAGAAAATCAAAAGAATGGGTGTGCAAGGGAATCAACAAACATTGTTCACTGATAACTCTTGATATCTGTGGTCTCAATTCCCCAATAAAAACACAGACTAACATATTGTATTTGAAAATAGAATCCATCTTTCTACTGTACCCAAGAAACACAAATTCACATCAAGGATAAATATCACTTCATGATAAAAAGAATGGAAAAAAGATATTCCAAGCAGGCTGACCTACAAAGCAAGCTGGTGTAGCCATTTTAATATCTGACAAAATAGACTTCAAACCAAAACTGATGAGAAGAGATAGTGAAGGAGACTACATATTCATTAAAAGAAACATCCACCAAGTGCACATTGAAATTCTATGCACCAAACATGTGGGTACCCAAGTTCTAGATGTCGGTCAACAGATAAAGAAAATGTGATATATTTACACAATGGAATGCTACTCAGCCATTTAAAAAATAAAATCATGAAATTCTCGGATAAATAGATGTAACTGGAAAAAAATCCTCCTGAGTGAATTAACCCAGACTGAGAAAGACAGATATGGTATGCATTCTCTTGTATGCAGATGCTAGTTGCGAAGTCTTCAATAAACAAAGTACAATCCATATAACCTCAATGGCTAGGTACAGAGCACAGGATTAGGAATAAAAATTGTATCTCCATTGGAAGGGGAAATAGAAGAGATAGCTATGGATGGATACATCTACAACAGGAACAAGAAGATCAAACATGGATTGGGAGGAAAAAGAAGTCAAGGAAGGGACTACTAAAATTAAGGGCTATTTGAAGAGTCACAAGGAAACCTAATACAGAAGAAGTCTCCTAAAGTACATATCCATAATGTATTTAGGATCTCGAAATAAAATTGCCAAATCACAGGGGAGACTGAGCCAAAACTGGACATCTCTCATCTCCAAAGGAAGGTTCTAGTAACAGGAATGGATTAAGGTCAATGGAGTTGTTTGCCAAAGGGGCACCACTGGAATCCCCAGAAACTCAGGGTGTTGCCAAGGCCATTGGTTGTGTTCACACCTTGATGGTAATGTCCTATAGCTAGAAACAGCTTCACAACTCATTGAACACTGAGAAGTCAAGCTGGTGCCTATTTATAACCTTCTTCCCTGTGGATTATTGTTCATGGTACTGGAAGGAGGCTCTCTGAACGCTACCAAAGGAGAAACAAAAACCTACCCAGATACAAACCCACTGATCTACAATGGTGACCCATCTGTGAGATACACTAGTGTAATAATGGCACAAAATTTGTCAGACTAACCAACCAATCTGTTTGGATTTAATGCACACTCCATGAGGTGGAACCTCTCCCCAACTCTGACTGGGTAGCCAGGAAGCCTAGAACAGACAGGCCAGGGACCTAGGACCAAAGGGACATAGGCATAAAATAAAGTGACTCCTAACAGTATTCATCTCTACTCATAGGTCAGTGCTTTGCCTGGCCTTCATCACAGAAGTTTCCTCCTGCAGTAGGTGAAGACAAATACGAAGACCCACCCCTGGACAAGATGATGTGCAGAGTGAGACATCACCAGTCACTCAGCCTTCAGTGGGGTGTCACCATCAAATCCCTGCCCTCAGGTCTCAGAGAACTCTGCAAAAGAGGAGGCAGAAAGCTTTCAAGGGCCAGAAAGGGTGGAGCCAAGGAAACAAGGACTTCTAAACAGCAGGACCAACATATATATATGGACACACAGAGATCATGGCACCATGCACAAGCCTTCATTGGTCTGCTATAAATGAGAGTCCCTGTACTGAGGGGAGAAGTGGGCACACACTCCCATCCCTAACCCATAAGCAGTGTCCAATTGATAACTACTCTCAAATGGAAAATTAGCTCTCCCCAATGAATGTCAAACCACTTATAAGGGCAGGCCTCATGCTAGAAGATGATGATCAACACAAAATAAACTGAATGGCATCTATTTTAAGTTCTTCATCTCATAATGTTCTGTCATGGCATGCTTTAATAGACTTTATAATCCTTTGCATGTATTTTATGGTTCATAGTTGTATGCTTTTATGGGATTCCTGAGTGCACAAATGTATGTGTCTCTGAGTTTTGTGTGTGTTTCATGTGCTTTTTCTTTGGCTCTTTCCCTTATGTTTTTTTGTTTTGCCACGTTACACTTTGCCTTTATTTTGATTTATTTTATTTTTATTCTTTAGATGCCTGTTTTTTTTTTTTCTTTTTTTTCTTTTCTTAATGAGAGACCGAAAGTGTGTGAGTTTGGATGGAAAGGAAGTGAGGAGGATCTCAGAGCAGTTCTGGAAAAGCAACCTATAATTAAATGTATTATATGGAAAAACTATTTCAATAAAAGACAAACAGAAAAAAAAAAAAACAAAGACTTGGATGGTAGAATTAATAAAGTGTTTGAATGATGAGATGCAATAAATCCTTATGTTCTATAACTACATGAGGCAATAGTTCGTATAAGAGAAAGTTACCAAAGAACTCAAGAAATTAGACATCAAAGTGCCCAACAGTCCAATTAAGAAATGGGCTATAGAACTAAACAGAGAATTCTCCACAGAGGAAGTTCAAATGGCTGAAAGACATTTAAGGAATTGTTCAACATCCCTAATTATCCAGGAAATGCAAATCAAAACGACTCTGAGATACCACCTTACACCTGTCGGAGTGGCTAAGATCAAAAACACAGAAGACAGCTTATGCTGGAGAGGATGTGGAGCAAGGGGAACTCTCCTGCACTGTTGGTGGGAATGCAAGCTTGTATAGCCACTTTGGAAATCAATATGGTGCTTCCTTA
Organism: Onychomys torridus; assembly: GCF_903995425.1. Classification (NCBI taxonomy): domain Eukaryota; kingdom Metazoa; phylum Chordata; class Mammalia; order Rodentia; family Cricetidae; genus Onychomys; species Onychomys torridus. The sequence goes on from NC_050454.1 coordinate 32,295,505, forward strand.
GAAAATTGGGAATCCATCTCCCCCAAGACCCAGCTGTAGCACTCTTGGGCATATACCCAAGGAATGCTCAATCATACCACAAGGGCATTTGCTCAGCTATGTTCATATCAGCATTGTTTGTAATAGCCAGAACCTGGAAACAACCTAGATGCCCTTCAACTGAAGAATGCATAAAGAAAATATGGTACATAAACACAATGGAGTACTACTCAGCAGAGAAAAACAGTGGCATCATGAGGTTTGCAGGCAAATGGATGGATCTAGAAAAAATCATCCTGAGGTAACCCAGACTCAGAAGGACAAATATGGTATGTACTCACTCATAGGAGGATACGAGATGCAAAACAAAGATGACTATTAGACTGCTACACAACTCCAGGGAGGCTACCTAGAAAACGGGACCCTAGGAAAGACCCAGGGATTACCCAATGACAGAGAAATGGATGAGATCTACATGAACAACCTGGATGACAGTGGGAGTAATGAAAGGCAAGATTTGAGGGAAAGAAAGCTTAGGGGAGCAGGAGATCCCAGTTTAGTAGGAATTTTAAAGGTACTTGTTAATAAAACTCAAACCCAAGGCCAGTTATTGGGGTGAATGCTGGAAGATCAGAGACACAGAATAAGCCACAGTTTCCTCACCTCGCCAGTCCCTCAGCTGGTTTTGTTTCCTCAGACTGGAAGCTTCTGAGTCCTCATCCCAATGGTTCTCAGCTGAACTGTGTTGCTCCAAAACCTGAATGCTTCTCCAGCCAAATGCTTAACTAAATACATGCTTTTCTCTTTAGTTCCTGGTCCTCACGCCTTATATACCTTTTTCTTTCTGCCCCCACTCCCTGGGATTAAAGGCGTGGGTCACCATGCTTAGCTGTTTCTAAAGTGGCCTTGAACTCAGAGATCTGGCTAGCTCTGCCTCCCAAGTGCTGGGATTGAAGGTGTGTACCACCACTGCCCAACTTCTGTTATGGCTTACTCTTCCCATTTTCTAGCCACCATTTCTGGCTCTGTTCTAGTGGCTGTCTGTTCTCTGACCCCAGATTTGTTTATTTTGGGGAACACACAATATTTCAGGGAACACAATACCCACCACATCCCAGCTGGATCAAGAACAGAAAGGGAGAATGAGGAATAACAGACCATGATAAATGAAGACCACATGAGAACAGGAATAGGCAGAGTGCTCGAGAGGTCCCCAGAAATCCACAATGATATATCCTTTGTAGACTGCTGCTTTCGAGAGAAAGCCTGATCTGACCTAGTCTGGTGATCAGATGACTAAACACGCTAACAGTCGTCTTGGAACTCTCATCCAATAACTGATGGAAGTGGATGCAGAGATCCTCAGCCAGGCCCCAGGTGGAGCTCCAGGTGACCAACTGAGTGTGAATTGTTGAATCCAAGACTGCACAGGGACAAATAGCCAATGGAATGGAAGCACATGAATTATGAACCAATGGCTGAGGAGCCCCCAGCTAGATCAGGCCCTCTGGATAAGTGAGACAATTGAATAGCTTCAACTGTTTGGGAGGCATCCAGGCTGTGGAACCAGGACCTATCCTTAGTGCATGAGCTGGCTGTTTGGAACCTTGGGCTTACACAGGGACACATGCTCAGCCTGGAAGGAGGGGACAGGACCTGCCTGTACTGAATCCACTAGGTTTAAATGAATCCCCAGAGGTGTCTTGGTCCTGAAGGACATGGGAATGGAGGGGAGGAGCTGGGGGGAAGGTAGGGTTGGGAGCGGGAGGGGGGAGGACAGGGGAAGCCATGGCTGATGTATAAAATTAAAACACATAATAATAATAATAATAATAATAATAATAATAATAATAAATAAATAAATAAATAAAAGAGAGAGAGTTACCACATACAGTGAAAGATTAGCACTTCGAGTACCTATGTGGACACTTCTCTAAATCAAGCTCTAGTTTTGAATAAATTAATAAAAACTTTATTATAAGCACTACTCATTAAAGAAAACCTTCATAAAGTAAGTGTTTATAGATAAAAAGAATAAGAAAAATTAAAAAGCCTTTATTTTGTCTTAATTTGCATTATTTAAGACTATAAATATGAGTTAAAAATTTAAATCATATTTGGAATTAAGTATGTCTGAATGGTATACAAAATTTAACATAACTTCAAATAGTTTATCTTTGAAAATAATCAAAGGACAAAATTGAGGCCAATATAGTTAGAATACTAACATTGTTGGATTGACAGCTGTCTACATGTGCTTTTTCCTTCACACTTTAAATATATCAAGACAAGTTTAAAATTTTGAAGTTTAATTGACTGTTTTAAAGAATAATTTTAAAAGATGATCTATTGGATTCTTCTTTATTTAGGTGGTTAATGTAGCCCTTCATGAACATGGAAAGTTTTCCCCAAGACTGAAATAAACCGTAGCACAAAGGAATGCACCTTATCACTGACAAAGTGAAGGAGCATTTCACGCTTGCCAAGAACTAAAACTGTGGTTCCAGGAAGTCTAAGAATTTGAGTGCTGATATGCCCTCCACTAAGGTTCATTTAGAGACATTTCCAATCTGTATGTTCTTAATACATTCTACCAACAGAGTTATAAAATCATTTCATGTGGGAAATTAATTTTTTAGGATTACAATTATCTTCACCCTGAACACAAGTGTTAAATTTGTAACAATGAAGCTAAGTGCATGAGAATAAATGTAGCAAAGTCTCAAAATGCTCAGCGTTGGCAGTCAGGCTTTGAGGTTCTGTTAGAGCAGAATAAAAGGAAGAAAAAACAACCAACACACAAACACAAAACCACGGGATGACTGCTTCACACACCCAGTGTTTCTCATGAAACTTCTGTTTGCAGGCTGTCAGGGTTCTGGGATGAAGGCATCTTCATCAGTGGGAGGGCAACACAGGATGAGAACAGTATGGGTCACTTCTGCTCATTCCTCTCTGTCGCCATCCCGCTGACCCAGCAGGTCTCCTCCAGAAGCTGAAGCACTGTCAGAGACATCACCTTCTAGTCACAATATCACATTAGGCCAGGCCCCTTCACCTTGATTCCGCTGTCTGAGAAAAAGAGATGATCAAATTGAAACAGCTCCAGCATTCCAAGAAGACGTGTGCTATTTTTGGTAAAAGGATAAAGTGAGAAATGAGTATCAGCCCTGCATTTTTGTGTGTGTATTCAAATTCCATATTCCCATGTGCACACATGCATTTCGTGACAGAAATCTGACATATACTTAGAACATCTATATCTAAAAGTTACACTTCCACAATCAAATGTAACTATGAGTATGCTGTTGGTTAATTTTTTTTTTTTTAATTTTTGACGTTAGGATATAATTCCACAATCTCCTGTTAGGTGTATACAGCCACACTTGAAATGTTAAAAAATTAAAATTGGCTCATATTTTCCATTCTTCTTTTAAAATTGATTTATTTCCTTTGCCTTAACAATATTGAATGTCAATATTTCTAAGATACTGCATATTTTCCAGTTTCTAACCATTTAGTAGCTATCATTTTTATTGTAAGGAGCAGGGAACGCACAACATTCTTGTACAAATACCCTTGCATGTGGGATGAGTGTAAGACTGGGGACTCCTACCAAAGAAGCCCAGGAAGAAACACAGCACTGTTCTTCTTACCATCAGTATCGACCAAAAGTTCAGACCCTGATCTCAGAAAATATTGCTTCACACTATTCTGGGATAAAATAACCCCATTGAAAATGTAAAGTCCTAAAATAGGATGGTGACATTTTGCTTCTGTGTTCTCACAGGTGCACGCCTGTATTTGAATGTGAGTGATCGAGGCTTTACTTATAATGAGACGGCAGTGATAACCAGCTGCATTACAGTCACGCTAAGGCTAACAGTGAAATGCCACACCCCACCTGCATACACTCTAGATTTAATGAATATTACATTTGAAATAACATTGACTTTGAGTGGCTTCCAACCAATGCCTCATTCATAATTCTATTGGAGGTTACGGGTAAGAATAAAAGACTGTATGTTAATTTGTTACAGAAATGATAATTTTCTAAAAATAAGTAATTAGATAATAATTATTAAATAAATAAGTAAAAAGGAGTAATTTTGTCTTTCACTGCTATTTTTTATTAATTAAATTTGCTCTTTTATATTTTAAGTATGTAAAATGCATTCTAATAACTCTTGTTCCCCTTTAGCTCCTTGCCCACATTCATGTCTTTTTCTTCTGATGTGTGACCCACTGAGTTTAAAGTGACAGTTTGTGCAACAGGGATTCGGACCAACTCATTGGATCAGGAGACAAATCAGTTCTGCATCAGAAGTGTGCCATTATTATTTGTTCAGTCTCAGAAAATAACTGTTAAAAGGAGAAATTATAGCATTAGTATTTTATAGGAATATCAACTATATAGTAATTATTTTTTGTCAACCCTTGCTAAAATTGATATGTATCAATGTATTGACGTGTCTTAGATGATCTGTAACTTGCTAAAAGTTCTTGTTGTTTAAAATATAATCTCCCAAACTGGCGGTGGTGGCGCATGCCTTTAATCCCAACACTCAGGAGGCAGAGCCAGGCAGATCTTGTGAGTTCAAGGCCAGCCTGGGCTGCAAGTGAGTTCCGAGAAAGGAGCAAAGCTACGCAGAGAAACCCTGTCTCGAAAAACAAAACAAACAAACAAAAACAACAAAAAATATAATCTCCCTTATTTGTATGTATGAGTGCTCTACTTGCATGTACATGTGCATGCCACAAGAGGGCATCGCATGGGTGGGTTGGGGGGAGTATGAGGAGGGATGAGAGGGGGAACTGTGGTTGATATGTAAAATGAATAAAATTTTTTCTTAATAAAAAATGGATAGAACTGGAAAAAATCATCTTGAGTGAGGTAACCCAGACCCAGAAAGTAAGACCTGTTATGTACTTAATCGTAAGTGGATATTAGATGTAAAGCAGAGGATAGTGGATAAAAAAGTGAAGGAAATAGACATAGGAAGACCACACCTTTAGTACTTAGGAGTGAATGGTGCCTTCAATGCCCATTGTTTTTATTCTTTTATGTTATGGTTAATCTCGAATAATTTACTTATGTTTATTTCTGTTTATCTTCATCTTTATTTTATTCTTGATTATGTTTCTAATATCTCACGTAATTTCTGATACTTAGTAGGTGCCAAACAAATATTAGTGACATGAAAGACACCTTGAAAGGCTTTTAAATTCCACACTTCTTTGATTTTTAAGCACTTCTCATTTTGGAGTAGTAAAACCTTTAGGCAGCACTGACTGATTTTGTATTCTCTGATTTTCAATTTTTGTAAGACTTCTTCTCATGTGAGTGGGAAAGGAATTTGTGTTGGTGCTGATTTATTTCTACAGGATTAATGCCTCTTTTCTTACTTATTTTAGTTTCATAGAATATAGTATTCATAAATACTGGCTGAGGCTCCATAAGCCTATTCCCTATAGTGCATGTTTTATTTCCAAGAGCCTGGGGTGCATGCTTTGAAATTAATTATGACATTGCCCTTCTAGTTATAGCATCTGTTGTAGTTGAAAAGTTAGTACATAGAGAATGATGTTGAACAGAACACTGTTGACTTGGGCACTGGTTCCTATGGGAAAGGCATGGACCCCTTTCAAATTTAAGTACAACATCCCTGATCACATTCTTTTGGCTTTGACAAAGGAAAAGAATAATATACAATATCAGGTCATGTGTTCATCTGAAAGAAAAGACACAGAAATCTTGCACTCTTGCTATTCTTTGCTTCAGAAAACACTTCTGTGAAAACTCAGCTTTTATAAAAATCTAATAATGCCAGGGAGATTACATTTTATTTACTTACTTATTTATTTATTTTAATTTTTTTCATTTTATATACCAACCACAGTTCTCCCTCTCTCCTCATCTCCCATGATAAATGAAGGCTCCATGGGAATAGGAAGAAGCAAAGTGCTAGAGAGGTCCCCAGAAATCCACAAAGATACCTCCACAACAGACTACTGGCAATGGTCAAGAGAAAGCCCGAACTGACCTACTCTGGTGATCAGATGGCCAAACACCCTGACTGTTGTGCTAGAACTCTCATCCAATAACTGATGGAAGTGGATGCAGAGATCCTAGGCCAGGCACAAGGTGGAGCTCCAGGAGTCCAATTGGCGAGAAAGAGGAGGAATTGTATGATTGAGCATTGTTGGCCATGATTGGAAAAAGCACAGGGACAAATAGCCAAGCTAGTGGAAACACACGAACTATGAACCAATAGCTGAGTTGCCCCCAGCTGGATCAGGCCCTCTGGATAAGTGAGACAGTCGATTAGCTTGAGCTGTTTGGGAGGTACCCAGGCAGTGGGACCTGGATCTGTCCTTAATGCATGAGATGGATGTTTGGAACCTGGGGCCTATGCAGGGACACTTCCCTCAGCCTGGGAGGCAGGGACTGGACCTGCCTGGACTGAATCTTCCAGGTTAAGCTGAATTCCCAGGGGAGTCTTTGCCCTGGAGGAGATGGGAATGATGGGTGAGTTGTAGGGAAGGCAGGCACAGGGGCAGGAGGCAGGAGGACAGGGGAATCCATGGCTGATATGTAAATTTAAAGTAAATTATAAAATAAAATAAAAAAGATAATTCTGCAAAGGAACTAAAAAAGATAGGATTGAAATATAGGTTTGGATAGACTATTGTTTATATTTTGATGTTCAAGAAGATCTGTGCATTAATTTTCAAGTAAGTAATTGTTTAAAACAATGTAGTATTAAAGAAAATAATAGCCTCAATAGACTAGATACAACCTACACTATATTGATTAACTAGGTACCAACAATACACTATATACAAAAGCCATTTTATTTCTCTATTTGGGAATTTTTATATTCAGTCTGTGACAAATTTATCGTTTTATCCCTAAATTTCCTAAAGTTTATTAGTGAAAACAGTAAAATACCTTTTTTTCTGCTCAACAGTATTGTTATGATAAATGTAGTGAAATAAGTCATTTATTTATGCCTAGTCCGTGCTAGCCTAACATATTAGGAATCATCTAAATATTATAATGGAAATCATATCATGTGCTCGTATCAACCTTTTATTATGGATGTCCCTAGATATGCTGACCACTTAAAGATTCTAAAGTCAGGTAGCATTTTTTAGTGAGGGAGAAAGATGCTCGAATATGAGCAACTGCTCTCTTGAAGTAACTGCATTGATTTGTCTCTGAGTCTTAGGGTGGACTTCCACCATTATTCTTGATACAAAAGCAAGTGTGATTTATCATTAGAGTGATTTAAAGTGTACTACCTCCTCTACCATGCAGTGATTCTATGCAAACTTAATGCATGCTGAATTATATATGTATATTCATCTCATCTTCCTGTTTTATCTGACAAGGGAATGGTTCAATCATAACACATTAGCTTGGAACAAAGTGACCATATGTTGCAGAGCCTACCTTGTGATAAACAACTCTAACCACCTTCTTACTTTTTATCTTTACATATATCCTCCATCTTAATTCCATCTGTTAGATGAACAAAGTTCAAGGAGTATGCAGCATTGAATTGAATGTGTCAAAGTCAGTTTATTCATATAACATGTGGGCTAATTGAAAACTTGTCAATCAAAATACTGGAAATAAGAGAAACTTGGTCCCACAGTCTCACAAAACAGACACACTGATAAGATTTCTGTGTTTTTGTTCACAAGATTATTGAATATTCTATCAATAGCTTTCTGTTTCTTTTCTTCAAAGATGAGGTACAGGGTATAGTAATGAAAATGGAAGACTTGATGATGGCCATCACAATTTATAGATCTGAAAGTATTTGATTCAGTATCTTCTCGGTTTATGTATTCCAGGATGTCAAGTATTTAGTAACCAGAGTTTGTGAGTTTTATGTATTATTTATATTCATTGTCATGAACGAAATATAAGAACCTTAGTGCCTCACATTTTATGATTTATATATTTTTCTAGGTGAGAGAAAGTAAAATTATATTCAGAAAGACAAAGTATTAAAACCTTGCCCTTCAGAATTTCATCATTTGGTTTGTTTTGTGCATAAACATCTTCAAGTCCTTTTGAACTCTTACACCTTACCACATACAAACATTCAAGTTTATGTCTTGATCATGTTCATAGCGATTATATAATCAAGAGACAAGATAGAAATTTTAGCGTTTTTAATACTTTTCTTGTTTAGTTCAATGGTGATCTTATATAAACATCAAATATTCCCCATGTGTTTGTGTTGTGGCCGTATCATTTTGTAAACACTTTATCTTGTCAATCAATCATGGTATCATAATTCCCTAATATTCATATAAGCATGTCTGTGTCTACTTAGTTACTTTTATAGACTCTACGATGAACCACCTCTTATTTTTCATTATATTATATCAGTTGTACTGAAGTATGACAGACACAAAAGTTTTCTAAATTCAAGAAATACACTGAGACTCATTAGTGAATCTTTCCTCTGTGAGAAGGTCACAACAGTTTATTTTTAAAGACATGTCTATCTCTAGGACCAATTTGTCTGAGTGTGGAAAGAATATAGTGTAGAATCACTATAAGGCAGAGTGAGAGAGGAATAGAATACTCTAAATCGCCCTAATGTTAAATTAAACTGGCTTTGCAGAAAGTAAGATACCTCAGAACACTGAGCCCTACATGGGATGTCTCCATCAAACTCTCCCCTCAGGGTCCAGGGAACCCTGTGGAAGAGAAGGCAGAAAGAATGTAAGAGCCAGAGGGGATGGAGGACACCAGGAAAACAATGTCCTTTAAAGCAAAATGAACAAAGCTCTCATGTGAACTCACAAAGACTGAGGCAACACGCACAGGGCTTTCACAGGTCTCTGCAGGTCCTCTCCACATATATTACGGCTTCCAGTTTAGTGTTTTCATGAGAATTCTGAGTGTGCAAAGCAGTGGGTCCCTGATTCTTGAGCCTTCTCTTGGACTCCCTTTGTTTTCTTTGTCATGTTCAACTTCTGTATGACAGTTTTGCTCCATCTTATTATATTTTATTATATTTCACGATTATCCCTTAGAAGCCTGTTTATGTCTATTAAGAGACAGACAGGGAGTAGATCCAGACAGGAGGGGATGCAGGGATGAATTGAAAGGAGTAGAGGAAGGGGAAATGATTATCAGAATATTTTATCTGAGAAAAATATATTTTCAATAAACATAAATAAGAATATTGAAAAACCTACTGTATTAGTACATCACAGGAGAGCAAGACACTGGTATTAACTATCACACTCATGAGAAAGTCAGGCTTACACAATGTTTTCACTGAATACTATGAGTACATATGTTTACACCAACGTCAAGCCAATCTTTGTCACTTCCTCTGCCACACGGCAGCCGTCCTTCTGCTATTTGAATCAACAGGACTGTATTCTATAGCTCTGTTTTCCTTTTAACTGTGGGTTAACATTAAAAATCTATATCCTCAGGACCAAGACATTTTCAGGAAAACATAAAACGATAAAAGAGTTTGAGAGTGAATAACATGACACATATAATTTATAGAGAATACCCTCATTAATATTATAGTTTTATCCTTCTGGTAGCTTTCTAGTAATATAAATAATACATGCAACATATAACAAATATAATTTTCACAGGCCACAAGCTGAAAAAGAATAAATGAAACTCCTTGTCTAAATTTATCTGTGTCAGGATGCATGTTTTCCTTGAGCTTTGTGGTACTTTGAAGCTATAAAAATTCAGGAACTGGTCTCTCCCATTCTGAGACCTTAATAAACATGTGGTTTTGGCACTAATTGTTCAGAAAATTGACACTTCTACCTGTTCCTTCTTATTAGAACAGTTTTCAAAGCAAAACTTGATAATGTTCCAAAATTATGCAAATGTGCTTATTGAAATAAAGTGTACTATTACAACATCAGAAAATTAATAGCCTTGAAGATATGTGTGTTAGGTAACATCAAATAGATGAAAATAACATTGATATGATTCCTTCAGGAAGTGTAGTTCAGTGGTAGGACACTGGTCTAGCACACACAAGGTCCTGGGTTCAATTCCCAGCATAGATAAAATAGAAATATATATGTTAATTGGTGTACCATTTAAATTTTCCTATTTATGTACTGGTAAAGTCCATATGATGTGGGTGGATTTAAATAACATTAAATGCTCTGAGTTCTCAAAGCTTAAAGCACATTTACAAAATATGTAGGAATGGACAAGTTGTTCTTCAGGCAATATGCTCTTCTTTGTTTTCTTATTTTCAGATATGAAATATTTGTTAGATTAAGTTGTTTTATCAATCGAAAATCTGATAGTATATATTTGAAACAATTCTACTTGAATTAAATGTAAGTATTAATTTTGATAGTGGTAATTTTTTCCATTTCATGAAAAATTACAAGTTTTTAAAAGAGAAAGATATTGTGTCGATTAAAACTTGTGTGGGGCTTTCTTGAAACCTTCATTAAAGTTCCATCTGCAATTTACAAAAGAAAAGAAGTGAACACCCCTATATGGATGTGTACTCTACAAAGCCCCCCACCCCCATACTTTATTTCCACTTTTGGGCACATGTGCCCTCATAACATTCAGGACACAGACTTTAAAGATAGTATTATTTACTGGAAAAAAGACAATTTTCTTGGAGCATTAGAAATCCCTTCTAACAGTACATCTTTAACTCACATGTGCTTTTTTGTGGGAGAAGCACTTTTTCTTAATGGATATTTGCTCACAAAGCTGTAGTGTAGCTCTCATGGCCACAGAGAAAGGAGGTCAATAGAAAAATAGTGATGAATCTTGAGAATCAAGTCAATGAATTTCCATTTCAGTGATGTCTTCCCCTGTCTGAAAAAAGACCACAGTCTCAAAAAGTCAACATGCAAATTCATTAATACACATTCTGTAAGAAGGTAACATCTTTGTTTATCAAGTGTTCTGACATGTATAGATCAAGTCAGTTTTGGAACAATTATTGCTTTAATAATTAAAGAGTTTAGAGGTATATAACAAATTCAGTTTATTTGAGGAGGAAGTAGCTGATTTCAGAAGTTCATTAGGCTGATAAGTATCACTATTTTCAAAATGGATTATCTATAGATAGGCATTTATTAAGAGAAGTACAGACTAATTTATTTCATTTTGTTATAGCAATATAATGATAATTTATAAACCCAATTAGAGAACAACATCTGAATCCACCTCTCCAGCTGTGTATATGCAACATTATAAGAGAAAATTGGCCTCTAAAAATGACAGGTTAGCTGAGGCCCTATCTAAGTCAGTGTGCTGGCTTGTCTTATGTCATATTGATACACAAACTAGAGGAACTTCTAAAAGGAAGGAACCTCAATTGAGAAAAGGCCTCCATCGGATATGACTGTAAAACATTTTATTAATTAGTGATTGATAGGGAAGGGCCTAGCCCCATTGTGGATAGATCCATCCCTGGGCCGTTGATTGTAAGGTCCAGCTTCGGGTTCCTGCCCTGCTTAAGTTCCTATTCTGACATCCTTCTATGATAAACAACAATATGGAAGTGTAAGAAAATAAACCCTTTCCTGCTGAACTTGCTTCCTGGTCATGGTGTTCATTGAAATAATAGAAACCCTTACTAAGATGATCATTTTATCTATACTAAGAAATGATACCCAATAATTGATGATATTATTTATAAAGTTTCTCACTTTACACATGTCACATGTGCTCGTGTTCTCTCTCTCTCTCTCTCCCTCTCTCTCTCTCTCTCTCTCTCTCTCTCTCTGTGTGTGAGTGTGTGTGTGTGTGTGTGTGTGTGTGTGTGTGTGTAATAGAGAGAGAAAGAGAGAGAGAGAGAGAGAGAGAGAGAGAGAGAGAGAGAGAGAGATAATAATTACATTTCAGGTTTGCATCTGAACTTTTGTTAATGTGAGAAGAAAGAGTTACTACATTTTAGCATTGCAGAATAGTCAATTACCCTGAAGAAAATTACACTGAACCAAGATTTACCTTGGCCATTTGTGAGCATTTGTGGCTAGCTTATATATGCACATCCTGGCATGGAGCAGAGTTTCCCATGGCCACAGAGACAGGAAGTCAAAGAACATGAGAATGGTGGATTTTAATATGAAGTCAATGAACAAACCATTTCATCCCTCATGGACTCTGTTATGGGGTGGGTTACAATCCTAGAATGTCGATGCATTTGTCAATCTATAGACATTTACTAAAGAGGAAAATCAATTCTTATCTACATAATCAACTCATTCTCTTCATGTTCCTTGGACACAAACTTAAAGTCTCTTAGATGCTAGTTGGCCTTTTCTTAAGGGTTCTGAAAATTAAAGTATTCACAGAGACATAGGATAATTATTCACTTCTCTACTTTCCTCTTCCAGTAAAAACTGTAAGAAAGATGGTCAATATGCAAAGTCTAATGTATTCATACCAATATTTCTGATGTAGTTGTATAAATAGGATTCTAGATAAAAGAAATAATAGTGTTCATGTGTAGCTTACAATGGTACTCTCATCATTGGAGAAAAGAAAAATTAGCAACAATTGTCATGGGGATTTAGTTAAATTAAGAAACACCTGGTTTGCTATATATTATTTATTATTTTGATTTGTTTTATATCTTCTCTTCATTTTAAAGAATGAAAATTTTTTGAAGTCCTTAAAAACTGAAAAAATGACTTGAAACATTAGAGATTTTAGAAACACCAAGACAATCAAAATAGTACAACTGGAACTATGCAACAGTAACTGAAAGGATCACACATCCAATTTTGTTTCTATTATGAGTATATAAAAAGCAGATTGACTTAATAGCTGTCTCTTGATTTTCAGGTTAGCCTGTTCCATATTCTGCATTCTGCTTCCAGTCTTCTGTGTGAAGCAGCATGAAGAGCTCCCTAAAACTCCATGTCTGTTTGAAACCAGTAAAAGCAAAAGCAAGATATGACCATGTAATCAAAACCTAATGTGCACCTACAACCACAGTTTAGACTGTGTTAGCACACAGAGGTCTTTTTCCACTGTGCATTTCTAGATGTTAATCTAGAAAACAAGAAGTACATATTGGTATTTTACTTGATATATGAATATGTGTTTGTGCATGTCTCAGAAAGTCTACAAGTGTGTACATGTTCATGTCTGTGGTACGTGAGTCTAATACTTGTTATTGCTTCAGAGGTGCTTTGTTTTATAGATGATCTTTTGATTTGTGACAGAATTATTAAGTCACTCCAAATTTAATGGCTTATTAAATTTATTTAATGACTTACTATCTCATTGTATTTTTGAATGAGCTTTTGAAATAATTATAATTAAGCTATGATTATCAATATAAAAACACTAGTACTCATGGGGATTATTCTCTTACATTTTTTAATCTTGAAATGATTTCTTGGTTTTTGTCCACATGAGAATGAGCATGATATTCCATTGAGGTTCATCTCAGATACCCCTTCATGTTCTACCCCTATTTTCTCATAAAAACACAACTTTATTTTAACTCCTAAATCAACTTTCAGTCGTAAGCATAGTTTCATTGTGTTTCTATTCTGTAGAAATAGATTCATTTTTTCTAGTCATTTCCTTGGCACCTTAGTATACACTGTGTGATTTAGAATAGGCATTCATTTTTTTTTTTGGTAAATCTTCTTTGGCAGAATTCTAGCACTTAACTACACAGTAGAAAGATGCTTCTAGCATCAAGGCAAGAGTGTTCTCTATGACAGTCTATGGACTTTGCGTACCTTTAAAGTTAATTAGGATAAACATATGGCTACATATTATAGTAATTAAATGATTAAGATTTTGTCTTTACTATAGTTAGGACAGTGTTGTGAGATATAGGAGAGATGAGAGCAGCAGTGAGAAATATCTAGGGGAAGGGTGAGAATGAACCAGATGTGGGAGGGATGCATGGGGTAGAGCAGCAGTAGCAGACAGAAAGAGAACAGGGTGCAATAGTACATATGTGAAAATGCCACAGCAAAACCCACTACATTATATCTTAAATATATTTATTAAATATATTAATAAAATATATAATAATATATAATAAATATCTAAAAACTAAAGAACTGGTTTTAAAAATGGAGGGGAAAGTAACACAAGGAAAACATTTGTCTGCATTTAGCATATTCAATATTTCATTGGTTATCTAAGTCAGAAATTGTGGTATCCAATAGGATTTACTTTAAAGTACTGGATAATGGAAATAAGTTTAAGTGAAGAATATTTCTAATTCTTAAAAATTGTGTGTATTTATTTATTTTGTGTCTGTACATTGTGTGTGTGCATACACGTCCCATGGAACACTTGAAGATGCTATTCTCTACTTCCATATTGTGGGTTCTAAGAATATGACTCAGTCATCACACCTGGCAGTAAGTACTAAGAACTACTGTGCGTTCTTTCTAACCCTCCAACAACTTTTTAAAGATGAACATTTTGTTTAAAAGTACGTTTTCCAAAAACATGATATGGAAATATAAAAAAATAAAAAAAATATTCTGTTGAATTACAGAGAAATCTAAGTGTAATGGGTGACTTAGGGAAAAGAATCATCTCACATTTCCTACAGAATTTGACAACAAATAATGAGAAATAACAAGAAAGAAACTAAAGCAAAGTGTCTGAAGATGATATGCTCTGGCTCCACATCTGCACTTTACTCTTTCGGCTGTCCTTATGTGGAGAAGTCCTTGATACTGCTGTATGAAGACACAGTACAAGACCACAGACGGCTCTGCATTATAGCCCTACTACAGATTTATGACTTGGTCTCTGTATTTCAGCTTCTCTGGGTTTTAAATGGAGAAAACAATGACAAAGGAAATGTCATTTGCACAATGTAGCACATTTCAGCACATACAAATCTCAATAAAAACCATAATGAGTTCATAACCACCATGAAGAAATTTATTTTTAAGATTATATTTTATTAATTATTTATGTGAATATGTATGTGGTTCTATGTATGTTATATGTGTATGGATGCCTATGGAGGTTGGAAAAGGGCATCATATGCCCTGATGCTAGAGTTATAGGAGGTTGTGAGCCACCTGATGTGAGTGTTTGGGAGCAAACTCAAGTACTTTGATAAAACTAAAAGGGCTCTTAACAGATGAACCATCTCCTTAGCTACAGAAAATTATTTTTAAAAGAATAAAATGAGACTGAAGATAAATCCCAGTGGTGGAAGGTTTGCTTCACCCAAAACCCTGGTTTAATCCACAGCTAAACAGACCAAAAAAAAAAAAAAAATACAGCAGGAAAAGGATAAAATCAGTAAAACTACAAGATACTCATGTTCAGAATCACAAATGGCCAGTTACTTGTCTCTGATGTAAGTAAGCCATGTAAACCCTGGTTAGGTCATTAGTATGTAAGAAATTGAACAGCAGGTCTGTTTCTCCCTACCAATTACAAATGCAGATTGAAGCATCTAATTAAAATCATGACCATTTCCCAATTTTTGAGTCAAAATCAGATTAAAGGTAAGATACTACTGTCTCTTCTTTAAGTTCTTTTCTTTTGGCCTGGGGTTCACCTTGTGTATATGGATAATCCTTACTTGAGGGGGAAAATTTCCTATAATAATGAGCTTTGAGTAGACATCTTTTTAGGAATTTTCTTCACTCTACTATGTTAATGATGTGATAATTAAATCATGAAGCAATAGTGTTGCTGAGGAATTGGGGTGAATGTAGTTAGAGCAGTGTTCTTGTTGCTTGTTCAAAAGTAGCTTAATTAGCAGATCATCCTCAAGACTCAGAAACCAAAGCTAGATAATTGGTCTGAAAGTGGAGGGAATTGGCTTCCTTGAAAAATGTGCATATCTAGAGAGCTACCTTAATTCCTCTGTTCATTATGAGTACCTTGTAAGGCCAATGAACAGTGGTAGCCCATAGAGATGGGTATAATTGCCTTCATATGTTTTAGTATTTCTGCTTTGAATCTCAGGCCTTTGTTTTTTATATTTTCATGCTAAAAGTACAGGATAGTCTATGCCTTAATCCTCTAACATAAATTTAAGATATCTACGTGCATTGATTGGTTATAAAACAATAGTCTGTTCCATTTTAGGTCAATGTGAGATTCATAGAGTTGCAGATACCTTTGTGGTCTTGGAAAGAAGGTAGTGACATGTAATAAGCAATATTTTACTAAGCTTTTTTCTTATTAATATCTTTAATAAGTAAAGGAAAAGTGTATTTGATTCTCCTATTATGACTGGTTACTGGAAAGCCAGATTTTATGTCTCTTCTGCTTGTGTTTTACCTTTATTAATATTTCATTCATCAAGAGAGAGATGATGAAGTAAGAGGAGAGAGGAAGAGAGAGGGAGAGAGAGAGAGAACATATAACGATGTATATTATCAAATATCAGCAATATTTTAAATACATTATCATAATGAGAAATCTTAATTCTCAGAAGTAGGAAAGAATCCTTTGCCTTTAAATGAGAATTAGTTGATGTTACATTGTATGTATGTGAATACATATATGTAATGTATAATAGTACTTACATTTCTATTGAAACTATAATGTTGTTGGAATACTTATTAATGTCAGAATATTTTAAAAATCAAATGTCTAGTACAGTTACACAGAATCTCATGGTTTATGATATGAAGGCCAAGCCAAGAGATTGTAATAGAGCATGAACACTCCCAACTTCTGCATGAAACAAGTGTTATGAAAACTGAAGAAGAAACAATATTATTTGTGACTGATGTTTATACTTAAAAGAAGACGAAACTCTAACCTCCACATATATTTGTTGCAACAAGGTATTTGTTTTGGATAATTGAGATAGTATCGAATTTAAGTTAAAAACTCAGATTATTGCATCTTGTTTAATCTTTCCTACTTCCCATTAACACTGCATTTAAAAAGAAAATTCATTAATATTTTTAAAATATATTCTTGATAATTTTGAAAGAAAGAGATGAATAGATTAATGTATTTTTGGAAATGTAGACTGCTTTATAGAAATTTGGAATATATGAAGAAGAGACCTTGCATTGTGCAGTTTGTCTTTCCTTATGTGTGTTTTTATCAATAGCTTCTCTAAGTCTCTCACTGTGCTAATTGGGTCAAAGCTGGGCCTGTGGGCAGTTTTTACCCTGTTTCAAAGGTACAAATAGATTTCTCATTTCTGCTTCCCTTCTTGCAAATATCAGAATCTGATGACACAGAAGGATATTTCAAATAAGCAATGCAAATCCATTGACCATATTTACACCTGGCTTTGGATGAATTATGTTGAAAAACTTGTTTATAGGCAAAGCTGGATAAAAAGACTGTCTTGGAAATGTTGAATATAAAGTTTGTTTGTGTTACTGGGCTGTCTGTGAAAAGGTCTACCAGGAAAAAAAAAATCCTGTGGTTTCATTTGCATATTATCTTGATCTATCTTCTGAATTCTTATTACTTTGATTCATAGTGTAGATTATTGTTTCATATTTCCTCTAGGAAGTCAGCATCCTTAATACCAATCACATAAAAAACAACAAGAAGAAGGGAGGGGCAGATAACCTGGAAGAGGTGTTGGATCTCATAAAACTAAAGTCAGAGTTATGAGCTGTCACGTGACTAGGAACCAAACCTAGGCCCTCTGAAAAGAAACAAGTGCTCTTCACCATTCACAGCCTCATGTTTGCCCTTTGTAGCATAGATTCTTGTCCTCTACTTTGGAATTAATAGCATCTTATATACACAACCTTATAAACCCTCTGAAATTGTAATAATTATCTCTAAATTATAAATAAGGAAATTAAGTTTCTGTAAAACATTAGCCCAAGGGAAAAATGCCCATGAAAGTATGTAGCAGAGGCCATTATTAATATATTCAAATTTCCCCCAAAATACAATAAAAAGTTACCATCTTTACCTGACATTTCTGCAAACTCAGTATCCACTTTTACTATCAGTGATTATAAATTTTTTCTATAAACTTTGGCACTAGAGGGAATGGACTCCACTGGTTTTTCTCTGTTCTGTCTGTCATCTTCTTTTTCCTTCCTTTTTATGATCAAAGATATTTTAGATATTTGGTTATAGGACAGATAATTAATATGAAACCTGGGGTATTTTCAAAATTAGAAACTTTACATACATTTTCAGGTTAGCAACTTTTCTTAAAGAATGACACAGTCTTGCAATTCTGGACCCATGCTATGACCCTAATGTAGTCTACATCATAAAAAAAAAGAATGAGGGTTTGAAAATTAGTACAGGTCCCTTTTTGCCTGTACATGGCTTTCTCATGGCCAGAGACCTCAGTAATAGTAATCTGTAATATCTGATTTATATAGAATTGCATAATACTACATAGAGCAAGGAATTAACAGCCTGTGCCAAAAACATACTAAGGCATAAAGTCAATTCTTGTCATAGCTTTTGGGTGCCAAGGGGATACAAATTCCCCTTTTTATATGGAAGACTTAGCTCTCATTGTAAAAAATGCTTTGTTTAGCACTCTGACTTTTGTGACCTCTGGAAGACTTTGTGGGGCTATTTTTTTTTTAATGACCTGTCAAGATTTTTACCTTGGTAAATAAATTGTATCCTCTGGAATTTACCAAATTAGAACTCTGCCCAGCCACTTATCTTTTCAATAATATTTAATATCTGACTATAGACTGGAGCAAAGAAAAGTAACTTAGAGATGAGAAATCACATCAGCTAAAACCAAGAACTTCCCCAGTGAAGCTGTTGATTGATTTGTTACTACTGTATATCCTGTGCCTTTAATAGCGGCTCAAACAATTACCATTGCTTCCCAGATGGGGAGGAAAAAAGTAAGTGTCCATAAACTTAATCAATGGATTAAATCTAGTAGAGATTTTGTTCTAGGATCTTATTACACATGATAATTAAGATAATTTGCCCTCATCTAATGGATTACTCTTTTAGGAATGATATATCACAGATATCTTTAATAAGAATAAGAACAATGAAGTGGACACCTATCACTTAACTTTCATCTCACCCAAGAACACTCTGTAAAAAAAAAAAAAAAAAAAAAAAAAAAAAAAAAAAAAAAAAAATTCTTGAAATACTACCAATGAGAAGCTCATTTAGAAAATATTATGTACATGTGACTGTTTTTGAAATAAAATGAATAAATGAAAATAGAAAAAATATGGTTTCTTACTATTACAAATAAGATGTTCTTAAAAAAGTTACATTGGATTCATGGATTTAGAAGAAGTATGCAATAACTCCATAAAATATCATTTCACTGTGGAAAATACTGGTGCATTAATATTTTGCTCCCACATTGGCTGCAGAAGGCAATGGGGACAAATATTTCTCAGAAGTGAATGGATCTGGATGCTATGGCTCTCTCTGCCCCAGAACACACTGTGACTTTGATCTTGTCGCCATTGTTTAGGCTGTCTTGAGTCTTTTCTCTTCTCCCATTCCATTTATAGTCCAGGTAAATACTTTTATCTTGGAGGATTTTAGCCAACAGTGTTTAAGACTGTATACCCAAAATTATGAGTTTATTGTCTAAAATGCTTAAGAAACTGATCATAAATTCTGTTTATGCCTACATCCTTTAAAATATAAAAAGCATTGTTTTGGATTGAAATAAGCCAAATGATTACTGAAAACATAAATTACCACATTAAAAAAAAAAAAGGTTGCACTATTCAATTTGTATAATTCTTTAGGACAAAGGTACCATAACAATTCTGGGCTATTGCAAGCAAACACAGACAACTACTTTTTCTTGCAGTAACAAAGGCTGGTTGGGGAGAAATAGGTAAACCGAATAAGATTCAGGATGACTTGTAGGTTTAAGTATTTCAGTCCACAAACCAATGCCTTTTAAATACCGATACTCAAACTAGATCAAAATCGAAGTGAAAAACCCCGAGGGTCTGGATGGCAGGTTACCCAGTGAGGGATAGTGCCTGATGAGACCACCTCTAGCAGCTGTGAACTCTCTGCCTTGGGGCAACCTGCCTAAACCTTTCTCAAAGGGAGTCCAAAAAAAAAAATTGAGCTCATAGATTCAGAGAGCCAGAGAGCTGAGGGACTTCAAGGGCTGAGGGGAAAGAAAGAGAGAAACTGAGCCAAATGGACCACAGAAAGCAGAGCTAAGAATTTAAAAATAGAGAAATCATATTCAAAGACATGACAAGGCTTCTATTCCCAGAAATACATTAGACAAGGTATGCTGAAAAAGAATTCTAACCAGAAAATACCCCAAAATGCTTACTAATAGCTTTTAAAAGCCCCCCCCCCCCGCTTTAGTTGTAATAGGGCAGAACACCAAACCTTCATCAATTATGGAAATATGTGCAGGAATTAAAAATAAATATTAAGATGAATTGCAGTCCAGAGGTGGTCTTCTAGCTATGATACGCTAGCCTGTCTGCTTCAAAGCATCAGGGGGCAGTGAAGACAGACCTCAAGCAAAATAAGGAGTCAGGTAGTTTTTGATGATTCCTTGTTTGGATTTGTTCCTTTGTTTGTTTGAGGCAGTCTCTCATTCTGTTACACAACTAGCTAGGAATTCACTATGGAACCTAATGTGGCCTCACATTCAGGGCAATTCTTTGGCCTCAGTTTACCAAATCCTAGGAGTAGCCGTGCTTCATAGTGAATGGCTTGGGAATATTCCTGAGTATAGGAACGTTAACCCTCTGCTTAGGAATCTCCATCATCAATTTTCCTCACCTCAGATAGTTATTCCAAATTCTCTTTTTGAGGCTCAATGAAATATGTTTCCAGCCCCTCCCTTCAGAAACCAACCTCTTGGTGAGGATATTGTCCATGAGTATGATATAATACAACAGAAACTAGCTCGACAGAGGCTATGGATTTCAGAGTCTCATTACCTAAGATTAGTCTCATTTACTTTACTAAAAGACCAGGAAGTTCCACAAATAGAATTCTTTTTCTTGTGTGTCTAAAACTACAGTCACATGTGAGTTGGAGTCTGTCCAACATATGTACAAGTGATGGAAGATCACTTTGAAATTCCTGCTACTGAAACAGGAGGACTCCCATAGGTTCAAGGCCAGCCTGGGTCCCAGCCTCAACAGTAAGACACAACAATAAAATAATACATGGCTAATACATAAACAATATATGTCTACATATGAGTTGTCAGATAACATCAAGCTAATGAAACAGAAACAAAACCAAAGGAAGCCAGACAAGAAAGCAAGACAAGTATAGTAGAAAGAAACCATTGAAAACAAAGTCAGTCAGAAAACTCCACTAGCTGCCAGAGAGAACAACAGTGTTCCTCAAACCTCTCTGGAGATCCAGCTTACTATTCAAACTCTGTGGGACAGTTTCCACTTAACCTCAACACTCACCTTCTGTGCTGTCTGTACTGATGACATGCTCTTTCAGCCTTCATTCAGAAATGCCACTTACATCACTGTCAATACTGCAGCGCCTTTTCACTGGATATTAGATCCTAAGTTGCCTGTCAATCTGCCCCTGGAGTACTTTCACAATATCAACCCATTGTCTACTGCCCTCCATTATTTCTGACTATGAATTGTGATTATGACACTTGAAGTACACTGATAATACAATCTAAAAATAAAAATCCTAGCCATCCTGATTTTAAAATAGAAACCTACAGTATTTGATGAAAAGAGAAACCTTAAAAGTCACAATCTTCTGGACAATATGCTAATGAATATGTGTGTGTGTGAGCATGTGTGTATGTGCACTGCTGTGAATGTGTGTGTGTGTGTGTGTGTGTGTGTGTGTGTACACTCTTGTGAATGTGTTGTGTGTAGGTGTGAAGGTGTAAGTGTGTTTGTATTCATAAACTCCAAACAATATCTTATACAAAGCATCTTTTCAACTAGTTATTGTAAATAATTCCAATTCCATAGTAAAAATTATGATGTACTTGACTAGGGCAAAATCTTCATAAATACAAAGTATAAATCATTAATGAATAAAATGATAACATTTGCTTGTCTGAATTGAATATTCTTTGTTAAAGAAAGATATGCATTATGTACTATTACATACCCATAGTGCAACTACTCTAAATAAGTATACTACATGTTTCCAGCCTAGGAGCTCCTATTTTTCTCTTGTGACAAAATAATTCCACTCATTTCCTGATGGAGAAAAGGTTTATTTTGGTCCATGTTTCATGTCTTTCAGCTCATATCTGACTGGATCCATATGTTGGGCTTGAGTCAGTGCTTGGTATTTTATGAGTGGGGACACGTGGAGGAGGAGGCTATTCCCCAAATGTAAAGCAGATGGGGGTGGGGGGAGTGTAACCATCAAAGGGACATTCCCTTGAAATATAGGCCCCTCCTAGAATTCAACTACTGAGCTTCCTACCACATCCCCAACAGTACCACTTGCTAGACACCAAAAATAAATCAGACATTTCACCCTCTAATCATAACACAAATAAATGAAAACATTGAATAGGCAAAAGGTATATCCAAATAATTAATAACCTCAACACCATAGTTCCTTAAAGAAAGGTAAGTTAAAAATCACAAACATCACCATTTTCATATGCTAGAACAATATTATCAAAGCTATTGCTACAATGCATGGGTGGGGTTAGGAACAAAAGATTGTTTAGTGAATGTCTTTATTTATATTAAAATAGAAAATGGAAAATTCAGCTGGGCAGTGGTGGCACACTCCTTTAATCCCAGCACTGGGGAGGCATAGGCAGGCGGACCTTTGTGAGTTCAAGGCCAGCCTGGTCTACAGAGCAAGATCCAGGAAAGGCACAAAGCTACACAGAGAAACCCTGTCTTGAAGCCCCCCCCCAAAAAAAATTCAAATACCAAATCAGTGAATAATAAATTTCCATTCAATTATAATCTCATACCTCTGAAGGAGCAGTGACAGTATGTCATACTTTACCTATTGTGGCATTAGAATGTTATATATTTGCACTAAGCTGCTGTCATATTTCCAGAGAAGCTGAGGCTAAAGGATTTCAAGCTCCATATTATCCTGAAGTATGTAAAGTCTTGACTCTAAAAACAAGCAAACAATCAATAAACAAAATCTATTTATTACACATTTTGTAAATACATGAGTGATAGAATATCACGTTAAAAATGTATCACATGAGGGCAAGGACACTACCTAGGAAGAGGTCCAGTGGAAAGAGGCAGGAAAGACAGCATAATTGAGGATGAACATGATCAATGCACATGACACACATAAATGAAAATATAATGAAATTGGTCATTTCATACAATGAGTATGTATTATGTTCCTATTTCAAAATCAGCTCACAACCTGCTTTTCTCTATTTCATTTAAATTACTTTAAAATATTTATAAATATTTAAATAAATATTTGATAGAAAATGAAAGCAAATTTATAAATATTAGAGGCTAAAGAGATGTTTCAGGGGTTAAGACACTCAATGTTCTTTCAGAGGACCTGGATTCAGTTCCCAGAACTACATGGCAGCCTATAACTATCTGTAACTCCAATTCCAGGGTATCCGATGGCCAATTCTGGCCTCCAAAGTCAACAGTCACAATTATTGTACAAATACATAAATGTAGTAAAAGCATTCATACACATAAAAGTAATAATACATTTAAATTTTTAAAAAAGAATTATACAAATTAGGAATAATTCATCCAAAATGTTGAGGACTGGACTAGTGAGATGGTTTGGGAGAGAAAATTTGCTTATCACAGAGCTTGATAACCTGAATTAAAGCCCTGGAATCCACATGAAGGAAGAAGAGAAGCAACTCTCTCAGATTATGCTCTGATATCCATTTATTTGCCATGGCATGTGCATAGTCACACACATGTATATGAAATAAGAATAAAAAATACAAATATTCAGCTCTTACCATAAATTTTGTCCCTAGTTATTATCAGAGATATTATAAGCAGTGTGATCTAGGTCATACACCCAGTTATGCTGAAATGACAGAGAGAATCATTAATAATTATCATTTAGCCTCAAGGACCTGAACTGACCCCATAGGAAGAATTCTAATAGAAATCAAAATGTGGATTTTGGTAAGATGTGAGGCACAAGGCTCATTTAGAGTCACTTGAGGCCCATACCTCAAGCTAAAAGGCCATTTTCTCTGCATTGATAAAAAGGTGTTTATATAATATAAGGTATCAAGACAGTTGTAAATGAAAGTTTTCTTTGCTCAATGGGAGGGGATTAAAATTATGCTAAATGTACCACTAAATTAAGCTTCTAAATATAAATGTAGACTTGCTATAAGGCTAAGTCACCCTCAGTCCATTGAGAAAGCAAGACACCCAAGAGTGAAGCTGCATTTTGGAAGATAAAGGCAGAGGCTGCATGCTGGCTTTGAGCACCAAAGACACACACACACACACACACCTTTTGACTCATGAAAAGTTAAAAGGGGAATTTGCAGAAAACGAAAACTCTGTCATAATCAGGCAGGAGCAATACTTAGAAGGTCAACTTCAGACTGATTTAGGACTGCAAGATGAGGTGGAATTGGGCATCTGGGGCACAATAGAAGAAGTAAAGGAAAATCTCTGCAACGAATGAACCTGAGTTCCACGTTTTGGATGTGGGGTTTCAAAAGATGGCATCTGCATTAAGGGACTAAAATTCTTAATATGCTCCCTAGTTACTCATTGCTTAAATTTATTTTGTGCTTCTTTTAAAATATTAGTTTGTTTATTCTTTGTAAATTTCATACATGCATATATTTCAGCCATAATCACTGACAACTCTTCTCTAATTATCTCCTCAAATTATCATCCTAAATTCATGCTTTTCCTTTCCTTTCCTTTCCTTTCCTTTCCTTTCCTTTCCTTTCCTTTCCTTTCCTTTCCTTTCCTTTCCTTTCCTTTCCTTCCCTTCCCTTCCCTCCCCCCCCTTTTTTTTTAAAGAATATACTTTGTCCCATTAGAGGTGTCTTCATATTCATGGTTATGGGGCTATCCACTAAAGCATGGTCTAGCTCCTAGAGGCTATCAAAAACTAACTGCCCTTCCCCTATCAGACATGGATTGTTAAATTTTCTTTACCTTTAGTTGGGGGCTCTTGTGCCTCTCTCGTATTTGTGCTGAAATGTTGACCAGTTTAATCTTGTGCAGGCAACTATAGCTTCTGTGAATTCATGAATACAACCATCAGTTATGTTATGGACAAAAGACACTTTTTTTCTACTCCCATCAGAATTTTTGCTTTTGCAGCTGTGTACTGATCTAATGTGACATTTGCTGAGTGCTAGCAGGGAGGGGAGGGGATACAGATGTGCCCTTGTGGCTGAGCAACCCCATAGACAGATTTTCTCTGCAGTTTGACTAGTGTCTGGGTTAACCGTTGTCCACTCTACAAAACCGCTTCACTAATGGGGGCAGAGAGACACACTAATCTATGGCTATAGACACATGCATTTGGAAGGCAGTTTGGTACATCCTCCATTTTGAAAAATAAAAGGGATAGTTTCACTCCTATGAACCTATGAACTCTTGACCAGATTGAAAGCCCAAAACATAAGTTTCTTTATCTGGTTCCCTTTATCTAATCCTTAACATGAGTTTTCTTTCTCTGTTTTTCTTTATCTAATCCAATCACAAAGCAGTTATCCTCATCACACCCATAATTAGGCTTTAATGAGAATTGGATGTCTAAAACTCTGTTTCATTTTATTTTAATTTGTTCCCTAACTTTTTTTTTTCAGCGATGTAGAGGAAAAAGTAAACTGAGGTAAGTACTCTTTTCTTCCAAACATGGTTTAATATTAGTATTACTATTACTAATATTAGGCTTCCTCAATTCGTACTCATCTAAGGGTCAGTTGTTTTATGTTGAATGAGAAATTGGCATTTTCTAATCTTGTGGGATGGTGTGCTAACTAATCACTCAATATATCTCCTGTGCTTTGTGGGTAGCACCAACCAATAACACTTAAAATACTATCATACCTGTAGAGTTGTCCTCTTCCATATGACAGCTGTAAGTCACATGTAGTTGTCAAAATTTAGATGGCCCATTAGTGTAAAACTAATCTAAATTTGAGATTGTCACATAAAAATAAAATAAAATGTAAAACATGACATGAATGACTGTCAACTTAATATTTATTGAAATGATAGTATTTCAGGTAAATTTTGTTTAATAAAATGCTATTCAAATTAATCACAAAATTAATTTCTCTTGGCTCATTTTACTATTTAATTATGTCTTCTAAAACAGCTACAAAATGTTCATTTGTTTGGCTTTATGTTTCTAATATACAGGATTATCATGTGGAACTCAAAAATCAATAAAAAAAGAAAATAATTCTAGGTTAAAAAGGTGTGAATATCTCCAGTCCTTCAGATGGTCTAAAAGCTGGTGTGAAGATGTATAAGATACCATGAATATTTCTGCATATACTACAATAAGATCTTTTCTAAGGTCTTGATGTTTTCTCACCACTATTCTTATTTTATTTTATTTTATTAGTGTCTTGGTTTTGTTTCTGTTGCTGTGAGTTTGTTTGGCTTACACATCACTGTCTCACCATTTAGGGAAGCCAAGGCAGAAATGCAATCATTTCAGGAAACTGTAGGCCGGAACTGAAGTAAAATCACAGAGATGTCCTCTTACTCTTTTGTTCTCCACGAGTTTGTGCAGCGCTTCCAGGACCACTTGCCCAGAGGAAGCACTGCCCACAGGAGGCTGGATCTTCCCACACCACTCATTAGCTAAGAAAATGCCTCTCTTCAAGGCAATCTGATGGAAGCATTTTCTCATTTGAGGCTTCTTTTCCACATATGACTCAGGCTTGTGTCAAAGTGGAAACAACAGCAACTAATCATCACAATTATAAAATAATAATTATATATATTTATGGTTGCAAAGTGGCATTTCCATATGTACATACAATGTAGACTGATCAAACCCCAGTAATTAGCATATCCATCAACACTAACACCTGCCATTTCTTTGTGAAAATAACATTCAAAATTATCTCTTTTCACTCTTTTGAAAGACAGGATACATTACTGTTAACTACACACAACACATTTGTTTGTTATAACTTATATAAGCAAACTTTTCACTGTACTCAGAAAAGGTTACACAAATGTAGCTCTGTATCTTAACAACAGATTGTCCTAATTTTGGTCTTACCTATGCAGAATCAGAACCTGGAGGAATTTCATTATGATTGTTTAGAAAGCTGTGAATTGATTCTGAAGTGGATTTTGCACATTAGTGTGTTAGTAGTAGTATCATTAAATCTGAAGCCTAAGGTCATCCATTTCTTCCGTCTTTGTTTGATAATTTATTTGGCATTAGAAGTGAACATATTTGCAGTATTAACATGCCCATGTTCTGTATACATGGCTGTGTTCTGCTGTGTAAGTATTGGCTAGGGAAGATGCTGATTATTCAGCAGCAATACTGGCAGAGAGCTCATGTTTATGCTGTAAAAGATGCAAGCATCTAGAAACCTGCATGTCCAGATGTTTGATCTGTAGGGAATGATCTCTTTCAGATTAAGTTCTAACAGATTGGATGTTCAGAATGTGCACAATCTACTAATCTACTAGGGACCACTGGCCCTTCCCTCGCATGCTGTCACATTATGAATAAAAAGTACGGTACAGATGGACCGATACGCCCAGATGTAACTGTCAAGCCAGAAAGTATGGACATCTTGGCTCTTACTAGTTGTCAATTATTTTAGAAGGAGGTAAAATGCCACCTCCGTTTAGAATGGTGGGGGAGTGGTTGTGGTAAGTGAAACAATTTCACTTGTAATATGAATCTCAAAATAAGGCCCCAACCTGTTTCTCCAGGTTGGTATTTCCTTCTGTTAGATAAGATGCTCCAGAAGGAGAAGTATATTGCCTTTTTTCTTCCAGTTTGGTCTTATTAACATACTATATAATAAAGTGTGACATAAAACAAGTCTGTAAATACTTGCTAAATCAAACATTGCTACCATTGTCTAGTCATTGGCTTCCATTTATTGTAGACATCTACTTATATACAAGATTTTTAAAGTTACTGCCTTAAGGAAATCAAGGTGGCTTCTTCCTTCCTTCCTTCTTTCCTTTGTGCCTTCTTTCCTTCTTCCTCTCTTTCTTATTGATTTAATACATCATTTTATGTCTTACCATGCACTGTCCTGTGTGCATTTTCATGTGTGTGTGTGTGTGTGTGTGTGTGTGTGTGTGTGTGTGTGTGTGTATGTGTCAGTGTCACAGAGAAGGGGGTGGAGTATGATGTTCCTATGAGGGTACACATGCCAAAGTGAACATGTAGATGTCTGAGGACTGCTTTGTGGAGTTGGTTCCCTTCTTCCACCTTTCTCTGTGTTGTGGAGATTGTTATCAGGGTTGCCTGGCAATGCCTACCCATTGAACCACCTCTCCCGCCCAGTGTCCCCCTTCTTATCTAATCATTAAAGAACGATAGACTATGAGCATGGTCTTGTGTTTGTAGGGGATATTTTAACTCTTTTTCTGTTATGTTACTTATCTGAACAAATAAAATAACATAAAGGCCTGTTCCCTGATTACTCTTACTCTGTTTTTCATTATACAATTACTAACACTTCTATGGGTAGGAAGAAATGTTAAGTAGTGGCCATATGTTTTATATTCAGCCACATGGCCATAGAGAATTGATTAAAGTAAGTGACAATGCTTGCATTTAATAAAAATTGATTTTTTTGTCTCTTTTAAGGGTTGTGATCTAAATATGTGTTGTGCGTGTTCTAGTTTGTGTTGGAAGGAGAAGTAATATCGGAAGACCAGGGAGTATTACAGAACATGAGAAATATGAACTCTGCTGGTTACAGCTATGTTATTGTGAACACTGCATGAGCATTGCAGAGGGAGACTAACTTATTGCTTTGAGGAAGATGCTCATCAACTGGGTAATTCTGCAGTTTAGAGTATGCAGAGGGTGGTTTCAGGGAAGCACAGAACAAACCTTGCTTGTCTTCCAAGTGACAAGAAGATGGAATTTTAGGCAGGTGGATTTTGTACACTAAAGACTAAGTGTCTCTTGAACACTAAAGACTAAGACTTTTAAAATTACTTGCAAATGTCC
The DNA here is from genome assembly GCF_903995425.1 of Onychomys torridus. Lineage (NCBI taxonomy): Eukaryota > Metazoa > Chordata > Mammalia > Rodentia > Cricetidae > Onychomys > Onychomys torridus. The sequence continues at coordinate 32,324,528 of NC_050454.1, forward strand.
CATAGGAATTCTCAGTTTATTGGAGTCAATTTAGCAAGGCATTTCTAGTGCAATCATATGACATACTTGTCCAAAAATTAGCATGTCATGATTCCCATCTTGAAATGAAAATGATGCTTGATTTATGATAGGTTATTTAATGACTCTTCAACATTAAAGCAAGGCACTGTAAGTAAAGAAGGCAATTTGATTTTGAATTTTGGGGTTTACTTGGGTTAGCTATGAGCAATATGATTAATGTGTTCTATTAATCAGTTATAATACACTATTTCAGAGCTAAAATAGACTGGGATCATGTATGTTAAGGAATTTCCAATTTGTGGTAAGTTTACTGGGATTTAACCCCATCATAAGTCGAGGATCATTTGTATCTCATTCCCATTAAAGGACAGGAAATGACATAGAATTAGAGAGACAAGGAGAAAGAAAAGAGAGACAGTAATACAGAGTGATACAGAAAGAGAGGCAGGAGGGAGAGGTGGGGAAAGAGGGAAGGAGGGAGAGAGAGAGAGAGAGAGAGAGAGAGAGAGAGAGAGAGAGAGAGAGAGAGAGAGAATGAGAGCTAATCTCTTGTTAGAACAGAAGGCATTGGGACTCCAGAAAGGCAAAAGCCATGCATTGAGCTCTATAGATGGATGTGGCCACCATGAAATTAAGCATTGGGAATTTATGTCATATAAAGAAGACATTGTCTCACTAGGTGACCTAGAGTTTAGGATGGAACAAACTGGATCCAGTCTCAAGTCTTCATGCTTGTACAGCAAGAATTTTACTAATGGAGTCATTTTCCCCAGTTATTATTCAGGTATTTCCATTGACTTGTGGAAGAATTTCTATAAATGACAAATCCATATATACTTACAATAAGATATTTATATGATATAAGAGTGTGTGACTATTATCTTGCAAGCAAAGGGGGCTAATCAGATAATTTCAATAAAAGACCTATATGTAAAGTAGTTTGAAAATTACAATTCAATGGCTAAAGATGAGTGTTGAGAATATCAGCATTGTTTTGTCAGGATTTAACCACTATTGAGGAATACAAAAACAAATACTTTAGCATTTAAAATTAAAACAACAAAAATCCTGGAATGTTTGGTAGAATTACATGAATTTAGAGTGTCACTATGGGATGTTGTAAAAATGACAATTTGAAATGATAAGTATAAACCACTGGGCAGGTTGTTGTGACTCTATGGGAATAGCTTCTTATAATCTACTTGTGACAAAAACTTCTGAAAATAGTAGTATTAAATTTAAAGAGAGCAAGAAAGGTTATGTGATGGGGTTGAGAGGAGAAAAGGGAAGTGGGTAATGATGTAATTACATAATAATCTCAAAAGGAATCAAAATAATAAAAGTGTTGAATATCACCTACAGCTTGGCAAGTAATCTTCATTTCTTAGATCAAACATTGCAATTTTGAGGTAAATTCTCACTCCACAGTGTGATGCATATTCTTGGTTGTAAGCTTCACTCTATCTGTAGTGGACCACAATCCAGAAATGTAGAGCACATCTGTGATCAGAATCTTGAGGCATGAAGACACAAGCTTTGGATCCAGATCATGAGGCTGAAAACACATGTTTTAATCTGGGCCACATCTTCTGCTAGAAACCTATATAAGGACAATGGAAGAAGGAAGGTTTCCTTCTTTTTTGTCTACTTGCCCATGCCTTGCGAGAACATTCCTTCTGTCACTACCTTTTGAGCTTGCCTCATTGGGATTCCAGTATATAAAGAAGACCAGCTGAGACACCAAATCATGTGGGACTGCACTACTCTTAGATACTTGGACTTTTCAGTCACAGATAACCATTCTTGAATTAGTTGGACTGCAGTCTGTAAATCATTCCAAGAAATTCTCTTTAGAGAGAAAGATTCATTCCATACGTTCTGTGACCCTAGAGAACCCTGATTGATACACACACACATCTTCCACACCCTTTCTCCATCTTGCTGCCTTCTCATAACACAGTAGAGGGCATCCATCTCTACAAGAAAACACAGCAAATTAGAAAATGTTTTATTTGATCTTATTAGGAGTGCGAATCTGAGGCATCATTAGTGTATTCTCAGGAAGATTCTAAGCAGGTGACTCTGGTCTGGTTTCTTCTTAAGTTGGTTGTGTGTTTGAAGCATGATGTTCATATTGGTTGTCTTGTTGTCCTATGAGTCATTTACTTAATGGACTATCAAGTGCTTGGATAAATCCATTAGTAAAGCAAACAAGTTTCCTGTATTTTCCTGAAATGCTTTCAAATCTCATGCCTGATGAAGTTTGTCTTGCATATCATAATAGATCAAGATTTTTGGAAAAATGTCATTTCTTTGATGGGTTCGTGTGACCTATTTTGAGGTAGTCTTTTGGAAGAGTACATAATTAGTATCTATTTTATATGTTCACATAAAGTTTTAAAATACATACAAATTGAATAATGAGTTTAATTCTGAGAAAAATTAAACATTATTTTTCACAAAATTAATCTGTCATTTTTGAGAATATTTATACAGTTATAGGAGAAACAAATAAAGTAGCAGAGTGTAGAAGAGTCATATCTTGTATAAGAAATAGTGCTGAAGAAATGATTCATCAGTTCCAAGTCCTTGTTGCTATTGCATTGTCTTGGTTCAGCTTCCAACACTCACATGATCTCCTCACAGCTGTATAGAACTGATATCAGGGAACTGTCACCTTTTTCTGGCCCACATAGTCCCCTAGAAACATGTAGTATGCATGCATACATTCAGGCACACATGCATATACATAAAATAAAGGCTAAATAAACCTTTTAATATATTTTAAAAGATATTCTTGATCTTCCTTTTTATTATTATATGATATATATATATATATATATATATATATATATATATATATATGTTTTCAAATCAAAACATTTGTACATTTTAGAGATTCCTTAGCTGTTCACATACATAAAGATATCTATAAAAATTATTTATTAATCTTATTGAACACTACTTAAACAAACTGTACTATTTGTTTTGTGGTGAATGTTTCTAATTAAACTAGGATGTGTTCAGGGGTAGGTAATTTAGAGAATATCAAAAATGTGTAATGCACTTACAAAGGATTGTTACAAAGTTATAAAATATTTTAATATGAGATATAATGACTTTAAAATTTGGATATGATGAATAACCTGCATTCTTTTATTAAATTATGTAGTGAGGAATTAAATGAAGCATGGAATGCAGTAATTGGCAAATTACTATGTTTCCTAACTGTGTCTGTGGGGGGCTTTCTGCCCTAACAGTGGGGGAGGGCACACACTGGTAGACTTCTTGGATTTATGAGTACTATGTCAGCTTTTGCAGTTTGCACTATTAAACCCATGGTATTATCCACACAAAAAAAACATTTTTCACTATAAGAAAGTTGTATGGAATCATTTGGCATTCTCCTCATTATTTTTTCAGAACATATGAGATTAAACTACATTTCTTTTATTTGAACAAGGGTAACTATTGTATTAGTAATTGTTAGAGCTAAAAGGGATACATTTCTAAAAGTTTTTGGCTAGCATATTTTCAAACAGAAATACACAGAACATTGCCTTCTTAAAATTTCCAGTTAAAAGAAAATCTAGGATCCAGTGAGACTTAATTTCTATAGTCTCACTGCAAATTTAAAATTATGGTCTAAAGCTCATGTTGGGAAGAAGAGAAGGGCAGGCCTGGGAATTAGTTTAAAATAGCAAATAAATAATAATAAATAACTTCAATTCACACAGCTGTGTTTACCTACATAAGATCTGATTAACATCTAGTCAGTCACAATTTCAACATGAGTATATTAGAAGTCCATGAGGCTCAACATGGCAGGAAGAGCTATGGGCAAAAAAAAAAAAATGGCTGCTGAGAGAAGGATGGCCATTCTCTGTTGGGGACATGGCCTTTGGCAGCTTGTCCATACCCAAGTGGACATCTGCAAACCAATGCACCTATGCTCATGAAGAATTAAGATTATAATGGAATCCTACAAGATGTTGTCAGACAACTGCCAAAGCTGGGCAATAGGTGACAGGGTTAGAAGCTCTGAAAGTATCCCAACAGGTGCCACTGCATAAAACTTCAATGAAACCCAAGTTGATTGCATTATGTCAGAGACTCTAGCCCAATGGGACATCTCCTAAGAAATGCTGCACACAAGAAATGGAGCCAGCCAAAGAGAAAGACTAGATGTGCTAGATGTGGCAGAGCTTCAGGAAAGTAGCTGCTTGACCATTTGGAGGCCAGATGGTTCCATCACAATTCCCAGAACTGGACATTGGAATTTTGATTAATGTGGAATTGTTAAAGACTATGGGACCGTATATCTTAATTTCATTTCTGTTGCTATGATAAAAATACCCTGAAAAATGAACTTGGTGGAAGAAGGATTTATTTATTTGTTTGTTTGTTTTATTTTTTCATTTTTGGTTTTTTAAGACAGGGTTTCTCTGTGTAGCTTTGTGCCTTTCCTGGAACTCGCTTTGGAGACCAGCCTGGCCTCGAACTCACAGAGATCCGCCTCCCGAGTGCTGGGATTAAAGGTGTGTGCCACCACTGCCCGGCAGTTTTATTTATTTGTTTGTTTATTCTTCTCTTATACAATACATCTTGATTGCAGCCTTTCCTCCCTCTACTCCTCCCAGTCCCTCCTGCCACCCAGATCCATGCTCTTGTTTCCCTTCCGAAAAGAGCAGGCCTTCCTGCAATATCAACTGATCATGGCATTTTATGACATGACAAAGATATAATATGAATAGGCAAAAACCCTTTTATGAGATTGGACTAGGAAACCCAGTAGCAGAAAAGGACCTCAAGAGCAGGGAAAAGAGACAGAGATGCCTCCATTTTCACTATTAAGGGTCCCACAAAATCACATGCTAAGTAACCACAATGTGTATGCAGAGGACCTAGTACAGACCCATGTAAGCGCAATGATTGTTGCCTCAGTCTCTGTGAGCCTCTATAAGCCCTGCTTAGTTGATTCTGTGGACTCTGTTCTTTTGGTGCTCTCTAACACCCTGGCTCCTGCGATCTTTCCTCCTCCTCTTCTGTAAGGTTCCTCAAGCTGTGCCTAATGTGTGGCTGTGGGTCTTTCCATCTAGTCAGATGAGCTGCCAGAGGACAGACACCTCTCCAATGATGATTGGGCTATGAGTCTAGCAGAATATCATTAGGAATTATAGGACTTATTTCACTGCTTTTTTTTTAACCAGTCATATTTGGTTCTATCTTAAATCTCTGGCCATCTAGCTTATTGTACCTCATTGTGCAGACATGGCCACTAGAAGTCTTCCCTGGTTACAGAAGATGTCCAGGATAGGCTGAATATCCTCCATTACTAAAAGTACTTGTTAGGGTCATCCACACAGAAAGAACACTGCCAAACTCATTCTATGAGGCCACAGTACCCCTGATACCTACACCACACAACAATTCAACAAAGAAAGAAAATTACAGGCCAACTTCCCTTATGAACACAGATGCAAAAATACTCAACAAAATACTCAAAAATCAAATCCAATAACACATAATAAAGACCATCCACCATGATCAGGTAGGATTCATCCCAGAAATATAGGGGTAGTTAAAAATTGAAAAATCAGTCAATATAATCCATCATTCGAACAAGCTGAAAGAAAATAAAACACACGATTATCTCACTAGATTCCCAAAAAAAAGCCTTTGACAAAAATATAACACCCCTTCATGATAAATGTCTTGGGGAGATTAGGGATACAAGGGACATACCTAAACTTAATAAATGAAATTTATGATAAGTTGATAGCCAAAAATCACATTATATGGAGAGAAACTCAAGTAACTACAATCAAATCGGGAATAAGACAATATTGTCCACTCTTGCCATATCTATTCAATATAGTACTTGAAGTACTAGCTAGAGCAATAAGACAACTGAGGGAAATTAAGAGATACAAATTGGAAAGAAAGATGTAAAAATATCACTATTGGCCGCTGATAAGATAGTTTACATAAGTGACCCCAAAAATTCTATCAGGGAAGTCCAATGACTGATAAATATCTTCTGCAAAGTGCTTAGATACAAGATTAACTAGAAAAGAAAAAGAAAAAAGAAGAGTACCCTCTGCTGCTGAGATGAAGCCAACCACAAGCTGAGAAGAATAGGCAGCTGAATTTCAAAAACAACAGCAATTTCAAAATTTAAAATCCTGAATCATGAAAAGACACTAGCAGAATTCAGGTTTAACTGATACATGGAATACTGGCACCAAATGTGAGGTCAAGTTGTAGGTCTTGTGTAAATCGTACTTCACAAATGAGTCTGTCAGATGATCTAAGCCTATAGGTTTTTGAAGGACTTTTTCACAGGGTTTGCCTAAGACCATTGGAAAACACCGATATTTACATTGCAATTCACAATCATAGAAAAATTAGTTATGAAGTATCAAAAATAAGTAATTTTATAGGTGGGAGGTTACCACAACTTGAGGAACTATGTTAAAGGATATCAGAATTAGGAAAGTTGAGAACCACTTGTCTAAGCCATTGTGAATAAGTTAAAATCTTTCCACCAATTTTGGTTAGCAAAGTTTCTTGACATCTCATTATAATCTGTTTTATTTGTATGAAAAGTTTAAGTTCTATATTCATTTTAATAATGCTATTGATTCTTAACAATTTCTCATATTTTCATACCTCTAAAAGTACATCTCTAAAGTAATGCTAATGAACGTTTCATAAGCATATAATCTGTTCTCAATTTCTCTCAGAATCTCTCATTGCTGGCTTCTGCTCTTCCCTTTATTTTGAAATCATTTACCTGCAGTTATCTTTTTGTCATATGTTTCCTTCAGTATGATTATGTTAGGATTACGGACAGGTATTCTGAAATCAAACCCCTGAATTTATTCAACAATGTAGGATAAATTCCCTGTGCTTAGTGTCCTAATCCCATTTGAATAATTGCACAAATCCTTATGCATTCCTTATCTGACTTTTATCTATGCAACATTTACTCTTTTCTTATTAGAGTACTGGTAAAAGTAGAAACAATTTTGTGTATAGTTTTCAGATTTTATTTTTTAGGATTTAACACTACATGCTTTTCATCAAACAGTAAATCTCACCCCCCACTCTGTCTGAATGTGGTGTGCAGCACCTTCATGTCCAATTGCATTGCTTCATATTATCCAATTTTTACACAACTATAAGAAACATCATCAAAAATAAGATTAATAAAAATGCTTTCAACTTACAGGAAAACGAAAAATAATTCAACCCATATTAGAAAAAGAAATCCCATTGGTTGTAATTAAGTCATTAGAACTTAATAAATGAGTCATTCCATTGCAGTTAAAGTGAGCAGAGGAATACTAAATCTAATAACTTGAAGCCCTTGTGTGATTCTGCATTACTCTTTATGTTTGAGTTTGTTCAGGCTTTCACATGTGGTTTGTATAGAGAATCGCATGACAAAGCACTATTTGAGTTTTAAAGCCTCTAACTCCCACATCATTTTTTTTAAAATTTATTCCTCTCTCATACAATAAGTCTCCACCACAGTTTTCTGTCTCTTCACTACACTTTGTCCCCTCCCATCATCCCCTCTCCCAAGATCCACAGCTCCCCCATTTCCCTTCAGAAAAAAGCAGGTCCTTCATGAATAGCAACTTTAGTTTACATGGCATAACAGGATGCAATAAGACTAGGAACAAACACTCATATGAAAACTGGATGATGCAACTCCAATGGGATGAAAAGGGTCCCAGGAGTAGTCAAAAGAGTCAGAAACACCCCCACTCCCACTGCTAGGAAGCTCACAAAAAATTCAAGTTAAACAACCATAACATATATGCAGAGGACCTAGGGCAGACACATGCAGGCACTGTGATTTTCATGTTTAGTCTCTGTGAGCCCCTATGAGCTCTGCTTAGTTGATTCTATGGGCCATAACTCCCACATACTCCCCCCAACTCCACATTTTTAAGAGAAATGCCAAATTGTCTTATTTTAAGGAAGGTATTTTCCTAATTCTGGTAACACGTATGATAAATAATTTTAGCTCCTTGTAATACTTGGAGTTTAAATGTTAATTTATAAGTATCAATTGAATCATCACAACACAATTATAATAACATAGTAATGCAAAAGTAACAGTTAAATAAGACAAGTTAATAAACACATTGCAGTGTAAAAAGTTTTGTTAGTTACTATTCTACTGTTAGAAAAAGACATCATGTTAATCATACAAACTTTTAGGTATCTGATTGCAGTGACATTAAAATATTAAGCTCTGTCAGAAAGCAAATTTCTTTTCTATGAAGAAGCATAATATATCATGCATAAATAAAATTGACAGGGATGCTTTTAATAATTGTCATGATGAATATTTTAATGTTAGCATGTTCATCCACCAAGAGTTAATGTTTAAATCTACAGAAATTTTTCATCATGGTTATACACAAAACACTATGTCTTTATGCTTGTCACAGAGAGCAAGAGTATGACCAACAACAGGAAACAAACACTAAAAAACTTAGAGTATTTATTTACAGTGAGTTAAGGAAGGAAGTAATAAATTAGTATACATACTATTACCCAAATTAGTTTTAAATAAATAGGTTTATTTTTTTTACTAAATAGAAATAACATTATTTGTCACATAGTTCAAATGTAATCATATTTTAACACATTAAAAATGCTATGGCATAAAACAAATTTTAATAAATTATGCCTGTGCATGCTAAGCAGATTGCAAATGACTCTTTTTGAGAAATTACTCTGAAATTCACATATACAAACAATATATTTGAAAGACACAGTGTGTGGCAATCTGTGATGAAATGTTTCTGAGTTCTGATAATATTCCATGGTCTATCTTATAGCAAGACACAGCACTGCCTCACTGTGTTCTGAAGACTCACGCTGGGCTTTGTAGCCATCCACTCTTTACTCTGTGTGTCTGTACTAGGACTGATCAACTATGGAGGACACCACACTTAGGAGGCACTCACTGCTTAATTATTCCATGAGTACAATAGCTTTTTGCTTCTGCAATGAACATTGCATGTGTGTGAGCCTTCCATTTCCTGCTTTTCAGACAAAGAAAATGATTCAGGCAGACAGTATGTCTCATTTTTACAGATTGCTGATTGGAGATAACAATTGGCATTGCATACGTGGTCAACAAAAATAAATGTGAAATACAAATAAACTTAATTTGAGTGTTCATATACCAAATTTAAATATTTAATTTCCTGGTATGTGTTAAAGTGTGAGAGTAAATACAGATTTCTTGTGTTTTATCATATTTATCACATCTTATTAAACACATTTCTTAACTACATGTTTCATGATATATGAAACAACTTGGTGAAACAAAATGACTATACAAATGCATCCATAGTTTTTTGTGGGGAGGAGAGAAAAATATTGGAGTTGTTCCTCAGGAGGTATCCACCTTGTTTATGGAGTTATGATCTGTTCTCTTTTGACCTGAGTTGATGTAGACAAGACTGGCTAGCCAGAGAGCCCCAAAGATCCATCTAGTTCTCCCAACCTAGCACTAAAATTACAATCATACTTTGGTAACTATGCAGATTTCCAGCCTTTATATTTTTTATTTGGCTTCTAGGAATCAAACTCATGGCCTTTTGCTGGCACAGAAGACACTTCAATGAATGAGCCATTTTCCTAACCACTCAACTAATTGAATAGCTGTCACAGAATTAAACTCCAGTTTAAAAACAATTGCTTCTTTTAGGATGATGATGGGGACATTTTCTCATCGCACACTTTTGTATTAACTTTTATAAATAATGAACTGTAAGTTAATAAACTCCGATCTATTTATATTTTAACTTTAAAAGTGGGCTTGCACTAGTGTCTACAGTCAAAATTTTAATGTACTGTCTCATTATCAAGTCACTGTTGTGTGGTGATAATTTATCTGTGTCCCCCAATAAAATTTATCTGGCGATCAGAGGATAAAGGTCAGCCACTATTAGTAAGAACAGGAGTCATGCAATGTGAGCACACAGTCTCCATCCATCTGGATCTCTGTGTGTTCAAGGCCATACGAGGGAACAGAGCTAAGAATGGTGACACACACCTTTAATCCCAGTACCAACTCAGAGGTCTGTACAGACAGACTGAAAGTGACAGAGCTGTGTAGAAAGAGGAAGTGATGTACCTGGACAGAGAGCAAATCAGATGGCAGAAGAGCAAGGCTATGTGTGTGGGTAGTCAAGAAGTAACTGGCATTTGGAAGCTGCAGAGTTGGTGAGGTGAGGTTGGCTGGTGGCTTTCCCTATTTCCCTGATTTCTCTAAGGCTTTCACCGCTTTATACTGCTCCATTTTTGTTTTTTTGGTTTTTTTGTTGTTGTTGTTGTTTTGTTTTTTTTTGGTTTTTTTTTTTTTTTTTTGGTTTTTTTGAGACACGGTTTCTCTGTGTAGCTTTGCGCCTTTCCTGGAACTCACTCTGTAGCCCAGGCTAGCCTTGAACTCACAGAAATCCACCTGGCTCTGCCCCCCAAGTGCTGGGATTAAAGGTGTGCGCCACCACCGCCCGGCCTATGTTTTTTTTTTTTTATTTTATTTAATAAGACCATTTAGAAAATCATCTACATTCCTTCATGTTTGTTAAAGCACCAAGTACATGCTTGGTGACTGTGGACGTCATAATATAGAGTCAGACCCTCTGGAACTGGAGGTAACAAATGCTGTGATCTAATATATAGGTGTTAGGAATTGAATCCTGGTCCTCTACAAGAGTATGAAATGCTTTTAAGCACTGAGCTATCTCTCCAACCCTGATTACATAGTTTTAATTTTTGCAAATTTTTGGTGAATGTGTTTGAAGGTACAATTACGTAAATATGAAGTCTTTAGACTTTTTAAGCTGTGGATATACATAATCTTGAGGCTAACCTTCATAGTAAATAATCTTGCCTGTTTTAGTCTGCTAAAATGACAAAAAAAAAAAAAAAAAAAAAAAAAACCCAAAACCTAACTCATTATTTCAGACGCAGATTGCTTTTATATTAAACGTTTGAAAATAGCTTTCATTTGTTAATAACCCAGGCCAAAAATGTAGTATATAAACATTTCAAATATCCAGGCACTATTTACAGTTGGCAAAGATAACTCACTCATGAGAATATATTTAAACTGACATTACAAGGTCTCAGATTATTGAGGTTAGAATTAATAATGTTCCCCTGTATCTGGTAATTGGAAGAAGTCTGTTTACATCTGGTCTCTTACCCTATGTGTTAAATATTCTGTTGATGCCACCATGACTTCCAGGTGAACTTCAGAGGTTCACTGAAAAGTTTACTTATTTTGGCAGGTTAAAAAGAGCTGACTCCATGCATAGCTGAGCTTTAACCCAAATTCTGTTACTTAACAAAACTCTCAACATTTCTCCACAACTGGCTGTTTTCCAGTTTTGATATAATAAAAGTCAAACAAGAGCTAACAAAGTCACCAGAAATTTTTTTCAACTGTGGAAAAGTGGATAGAAAACAGAACGTTTGCCGGAGAAAAAGTTGCTCATCTTTCATAACTTTGTGTTTGAAAGAGAATTTAAATTACAGTTTTAAACTTCAAAAGCTGCTGTATTTTGTTTGCAAATATAAAATTCAATTTAATTCATCTGTTGATGAAGCATTTTTTTTTCTATTGGCATCTAAGGAAAAAAATGTGCTTCTGAATTTCGCAAGCATAATGCGTTTTATGCCAGTCTGTGATGCCTGACAGGGAACACACTGTGACTACTCTCTTGTCTGACCTGTATTTATCAGAAAAGTTCAGTGCAGCCCAAATCTGAAATTATAGCTCTAAATATTTTCTTTTGAAATTTTTTGAATACATTCGTTAAACTTGAACTTTTCTCCTGAAAAAAAAATTGAAATAATCTGGTTTAACATATCCTGTCTAATTGTCTCTTTGCCTGGATAGTCTCAGGAATCATTTGTCATCTTAGGAATGGAGGGAGAATTTGGGGATACAAAAAATATTTGGATAATTCAGTTGATAAATTCATAATGTTCACTATAAATCAAAGTAGGTTTCTTATGTTTGGATATTTTAAACCACAGGGAGCATATTACTGCCCTAAATCTCTGATTGCGATTTCTATGACCTAGTATAGAACTTGGAATTCTGGGATCATTGACTTGTGAAGCATTCTAAAAGGATATTGCTGTGAAAATTAACTGGAGGTGATCATTGTAATGCTTTTAAATGCTGTACCATTCTTAATTCACATCAATCAATCGCAATCATTAATCAAGTTGAAGGCAGTGGTTTGGATGAACACTTAATATTGATTCTAGCTTAAATTTCTCTGCAATTATAACTTAATGGTAAGCAGTATGTGTAATATTTAAATATAATCTAGTTTAAAATGTCAATTGAGATCCAGCAAGGAAAAAGGACGAGTCCTATGACCTGGACAGAAATGATAAGGAAATCGTTTCTGAAATGTAAAGAAGCCAAAGGGTCAACAGTTCAAGCTGAAGCAGATGTTGATTGACACATGCAAGGAGGACGATGCCACCAGTGCACCTCAAGTCAAAAATGGAAAATAAACCAGGCAGAACAAGAGCCATTTGGTGTTTGAAGATAGTACTGATTTCAAAATTTCAAAAGACTCCTTTCTCTGTTTTTAAAATATAGGATTTGTTCTCATAATTAGAAAGCCCAACTCTTTTTGTTGAAAAATTATATGTTTAAAAAGGAAAATCATGTCAGTTAATTTATGTACTGCTACAAATATATTTCCTAAGTTTTCTTAAATAGCAATTGACTTTGGACAAGCATCTTAATTCCACTGAGTGCAAATGGCCCCATCAGAAAATGAATGTTTCACTCAATACTTCATAGAGCGGTAAAAACTCCCTTCCAAGCAACTTGCTACTGACTTTGTCATTGTTCTATTGCTGTGAATAAACACTATGACCAAGACAACTCTTATAAAAAATAAAGCACTTAATTGAGACATGCTTAAAGTTTCACATGTTTAGTAGATGGTAGGGAGCATGGTCACAAATAGGCATAGTGCTGGAGATGAAGATGAGATTTCTACACGTAGATCCACAGGCAGCAGAAAAGAGAGACACTTGTTTGGGCTTTTGAAACCTCAAGCCCACCTCTGTGATGCACTTTGTCCAACAAGACCACTACTTCTAATCCTTTAGTGTCACTCCCTGATGACTAGGCAGTAAAAAAAAAAAGTGAGCCTATTGGGATCATTCTTAATCAACACACCACAACTACTCTCCAACATTGAATGCTTTAGCTAGATGACATCATGAAGTTCAAAGAGAGAAGGATCAGTCTTTCTAACCTGAATTTATAGATCCATAGGAACACCCTTGTCTTTGATCCCAACTTGAAGAATATATAAATGCCTAGATCTGATGAACAGCTATTCCCAGGGTGAGATTCTAAAAATGAGCTTCTCAAAACCTACAATCCTGACATCACCAGGGAAAATAGTTCTACTTCCACAGCACAGTGTGGCGACTATTATGCACAACATTATATTTTGTAAAAGAGGTAGAAGAAATGGACATTAGAGTATCAAACACAAACTGTTAATAAGACAGACACATTAACCACCTTAACAGGACCATTAAACATTTTACTCATATATTGTATGCCACATTTTACTCTGTAATCATTCATAATTATTATATATTAATAATAATTGAAAAGATAACTGAATTTTCAATACCCTAACATCTAGGCCAGCTCATACTTACTGAATTAAAAACTCTGGGTATGTGATTATAAGTCAGTTGGTTTCTAGGTTGTGTTTTATTTTTGAAGGGAAATAAATGCTACCTTGGAATTCTTTATGTAACTGACTAACTTCCTAACTTTTGATCCTCGAGCATAAGTCTCAGGAGTACTGTGGTTTGGGGGCAGATGCTACCATTCCCAGATATAATCTATGTGTTTAACAAGTCTCTCAGTTGATTTCAAAGGAGGTAAAATTTTGAAATATGATCCAAATAGACTTTGGAAAGTGATATATGGGATAAACAGCATCACAAACAAATAAGAAAATTCTTCCATGTGGGAAAACATGGCCAATTGGAAATCAATGAGCAGATGCATAGAGTTCTAAAGTCATTAAAATTATATATAGATGTGTGTGTGTGTGTGTGTGTGTGTGTGTGTGTGTGTGTATTCTCAAGTTCTAAGTGAAAGTCAACTAAGAATAAATAATAATGAATAAGCAAAACAAATATAAATCCACAGACCTTCCAAAATTCAAAAATTTTCAATTTTTCATGGAAAAAGTAAATATAATGTACAAAATTTGTAGAAGTTTATCATAATTTCAGACAAAGAAACAAATATCAGGATAAATATATTGTACTCTGAAGGAAAAGCATGAGTAAGAGAAGAATTTAATAATTTCCACACAAAATCATTAGGTTAGTAGTTTAAAAAAATCCATTCCTTTATAAGGAAACATAAAGAAGACATATTCTGTATGTTTGTCTGAACACACATGTATGGAGACCAGAGCTCACCATGAAGTGTCTTCCATTCTATCACCCATGCATTGTCCTAAGAAATAATCTCTCAGGCTGGGCGGAGGTGGTGTTAATCCCTTTAATCTTAGCACTTAGGAGGCAGAGGCAAGTGGATCTCTGTGAGTTAGAGGCCAGCCTAGTCTACAGAGCAAGTTCAAGGAAAGGCACATAGCTACACAGAGAAACCCTGTCTCAAAAAACAAAACAAAACAAAAAAAGAAAAAAGAAAAAAGAAAAAAAAAAGAAAGAAAGAATCTCTCTCTCATTTTACCTGGAGTTTTTGACTGCCTGACCAATGGCCCAAGTAATCCTCCTAACTCTAATTCCCTAGTACTTGAATTGCAGTCATTCACTGTTTTAATTGAGTTTTATACATTGAGTGCTAAGGATCCAAACTTATGTCTTTGTGCTCTAGTGGCAAGTGCTCCAGCAGCTGAGCCATCTTCCTCATTCAAGAAAGATATGGCTTTTGAGAATTAATAATTAACCAAAATAATTCAGGGGCTTTAATAAGATATATGAAGAATAAGGGTACATTCTTCAATATAACTAAAGAGAAGAGTAAAAAGAAATACCATGAGCACATTCACATAAAAATGCTTAATGTGAAGATGAAATGGTCAGTTTTCCAGGAAGCATATTTTTTAAGACAAATTGCTTAATGAAATCATCAGTTTTGCCTGAATATAAAATTTCTCCTTCCAACATCAATGATTGTTAGCTTTAAATCTATTATAGTGTGTTCAGTTTTTCAGGGTCTTTTGATGATGATCTTGATCTAATGCTTTCATTCTTTTACAAAGCCAAATGTTGCCGAAGGAGTAACCAACCTCATAGAGGACCACAATGAATTTAGTGAACTCAAGAACCATTTCCAATAGTAGACCATCCTGCCTCTTCTCACTGGCATGAAATGTCACTTGGGTATTTGAGAATGTCCACATATATGTAGGACTATTTCTGGGATCATTTTCTTCTTATTTGTGTATACATTGGATGTTATTTTCTTCTTTACATTTCCTAAAACAGTCTCTGCTTTCATTAGTTCTATGCCTTGTCATTGGATTCATAGTTGATAAAAAGCAGTTCATAGATAGAGAAGTTCAAGCAGAAACTCTAATAGCAAGACACATGGGTGTACTCTCAGTAGTCACTAGTTTCTGGAGGTTCTTCTCATACTTGGCAATGACTTTTACTTTCTTCTATTTTCCTTTCTGCTGTGAGATGTTCTGTATGCTTTGAATTTGTGTTCCTCTGATTAGTTGATAAATAAATGTATACAAGGCTGGACTTCACCTCAGAGAGTTCTGCTTGTCTTTGTCTCCTAAATACTGGGATTAAATTCACAGGCAACCACATCTACCTTTCCATCTTAAAACAATAAACAAACAACAGCCTCTTTATTTGTAAGTTAATTTGCTGGGAATTCACTATGTTTCCTAGGCTGGATTGGAATCCAGGAATGCTCTGTGTCAACCCTCCATATATTGGGAAAAAATGGCTGTACCAGGAAGCATGGCTCATCATCTTGTTGAGATTCTCCTTCAATCTTCCTATGGTTATTTTGTGACAGAAGTCCTCAGATGTCAGGCAAGTGGATGGCAGATCTTCCTGATGAGCACTGTCTCCTCCTCTAGGGAAGTGGATTTCCGAAAAGTTATCAGAGACGAAGCATTATACCAATGGAAACCATGATGGGTACTTAATGAGTCTCATCCTTTCCCAGATCATGGCAATTTCCATATCATCCAAGGTGTAAAGTCTCCTATATATTCAAGTAAGGCATGAGGTCATTGAAAGTTTCTACGTCATAAAGTGACACTTGTTCCATGATACACACAAATTGCAGAAATGGCTTCATTCTACACTCTACATAGTCATGTGATTTTCTTTGGAGACAGAAGTCCATAGAGAGGCAGGGTTAAGAAACCCTCCAAAGAAAATCAATCTGCCAGTTGGCAGTAAGCCCTGATGATTATTTTGATAAATCTCAAAAGACATGGCTAGTATGTTAACAAGAAGGAACTAGCCATCATAGTTGCTGTTAGATGGTACCTGAAATAGGAGATATTGGTCAGCAAGAACGCACGGGAGGCTGTGGCTGAAAGCAGAATGAGAGGTCATTGGAATGCTGAAAACGGAGAGACTCTGAATAGGTTCATTCCAAACGCTGTTGAAGCAAAATACAGTTTTGTGGGACTTCTGGGAATGCTACTCAACATTATTTTCAAAGTATACTTTAACTATGTTTTCTATATAGTAGGAGATATGATAATTAGTTATTTTTCATTTAAACAATTTTATGTGATAATTTTAATATTTTAAAAATTATTTGACATGACTATTGATCTGAAGCTTTTGAAACTTTTAAAACTGATTTTAATTATTTTTCTTATATAATAATCCTTCCCCCACTTCACAGTTTGAAGTCTTTACATGTTCTTGTTGCACCTAACAAATTAGAAGCAAAATAAAATGACATTGTTTGTAAAAGGTATGGAATAATGGGAAACATTGAATTGTGTTTTCTTTTTTTTTTTTTTTTTTCAGTGTTGTGGGTTAGTGCTTTTGTATAGTGGTTTAATAAAACACTGATTGACCAGTAGCCAGGCAGGAAGTATAGGTTGGATAAGCAGACAAGGAGAATTCTGGGAAGAGGAAGGCTGAGTGGGGAGATACCAGCCTACCATCCTGGGAACAGCATGTAATGGCATGCAGGTAAAGCCACAGAAAATGTGGCAACAAACAGATGAACAGAAATAGTGTAAGAGCTAGTCAGTGATAGACCTGAGATAATGGCTAAGCAGTTTTAATTAATATAAACCTCTGCGTGATTATTTGGGTCTGAGCAGTTACAGGACTAGGTAGGACAAAGAAATTTTAAAAGTGGCTGTGGGACCTTGGTGCCAGGCAAGGACAAGAAAACTTCAGCTACATTTAGTACATTTTTTGTTGGTATAAGTATGTTGAAAGAAAATAGGACTATTTGAAATTATCACATTTTACTTTCTATAATAACTATATAGTCTTCCTCCCATTTTTTCATGAAAAAATATTATTCTTTAGAGTGTCATGCATCTCAAAATTTTATGGACTTATGGACAATGGAATTATAGTTATTTCCAAAAAGTTAGGTATGAAAATATTTTGAGAATGTACAGAACCAAACTATAAGAAATGTGTTAATTTTGTAGCATGATTAAGACTTTTAGAAGCAATTATTCCATTTTGACTGTGTATCTGCCTATTCTGTGAAGACCAACTTAAACGAAGTCCAGAGAGTAGGGCTTCATGGTCCTGGGTGTATTTTCTCCACCTCTAGATGTGACCTGGGCATTAGACTATATCATGAGGTCATCAGATAGTGAGGAAGAAAATAAGAGAAATTTCATAGCACTAAGGACCTCTATGAACCCTCCACACAAAGGAGTGTTCAATTCAGAGGAGGTATCTATAAAGGTTCTTTAAGAATTGCTGAGGATTGGACATAGTTTTCTCTCACCAAAATTCATGTTGAAATTTTATTATCAATATGAGTCAATGGAAGTGGTGGCACTTATAAGAGATCACTAGGTCACTCCATGAAGAGATTAATGTTCTTCAGATACTGAGTCAGGATTTATAGTTGGCTGGATCTTGAAAGACTGGATTTTTAGCAAGATAGAGTCTAATAGAGTAAGCCAGCACCTGCCCTATTTATTTACCTTGGCTGCACTTTTCCACATAAACTGTTACCTGTAGATATGGAACTTTAAAACTGAGTTGAATAGTCTACCACCTCCCTTTTTTCCTTTACAAAGTTTCCAAAGCTAGGTTTTTTGATAAATCATCATCAACAACAATATAAAAAAAGAGTTAAGAGAAGTATATGCAGGTCCAATGTCAAATTCACTTAAGCTCTAGTGGAAAAAACTGTTACTAAGCCTATCCATTTATAGGCATGAGGCTGTTAGAGTCTAAAGAAATAGAATTGGAGGCAATAAATTACAATAAACTATTTCCATTTTAACAATACCTTTCCTGATAAAGTAGATCAGATTATATTATGCTAATAAAGAATACAGTGGTTCACTTGGAGTCCAATTAGCAGAGGCTGAATACAAAATTTGGGTGGATAAATTCAGTGGAGAATGTACTTGAGCCTTAATTCTCTGGGTTTTTATTCTTTGATATTTTTCCATTAGATTAATATTTTTCACATTCTTGCCTCTTTTGCTTAATGCATTTAGATGTGAAGTTGATCTGATTCTAGCATAAACATATTAAAAACATTGATTATTTTTTTTTCAAAATTTATCTTATCTGTGGTTAACTTGACTTACAACTTGTTTACTATGCTTATGGGCTTGGCTTAACACACCAAAATATCTTATTAGAAGTAGAAAAATCTCATTGACTTTAAATAAATCTGAATCAGGTAAGCCAGAAAAAAAAGACAATGCTCAAATACACAAAGTAACTGCTTCAACAAGAACAAAAAGATCAGACAAATTTAGCCTCGATGTTTGAATCTTCCCAATTCAATCACATCAGAACAATTATGTACAATCCAGGCTACATGAAAAGAGGTCTAGCTGTGAATATAATATTATGTTCTGGATTCTTTGCTAATCTAACTCATTTTTCTTATGTGACACAATAGCCCATGTTCACAAATTTGCTCTTGACTCAAGAAGAAAGAAAAACATAAATCCTGGAACAGCATGTGTTCTTTCACATCCTGATAGCCAGTTCTCAGATAAGGAATCATGGGGGGTGTGGCTCACTGGGGGTATTAAAGCTATGTGACAGCACTTTTTAATACAAAGGATCCCCAAAGCCTAGCAAATTAGGATTGGCAGTAATCAGCATCAGCTCACAGTGGGGTAGATCTGCTAAAATGCACTGGGTGGTCTTTATTCACTTCCTAAGAGGGAGTTTGTTTGACTAAGGGCAGAGAAACAGCCTGTTAAGGATTTTGAAATTATACAGAAGAAAACAAAATACAAGAGAACTTGGATGGAGCCAAGCACTGTAAATTAGGGTTGGAGGTAGGATAACAAGGCATTAATTTGAAGAGAACAAACATGATAAGTGAAGGATAACATCTGCATTTAAATTTGTCCTTTTTTTTTTTTCTTGTAAATATGGAATGTCCGTGCTCTCCTGTTTGTTGGAAGCATCATGTGACACCTGAGTCTACTACTCTCCTCTTAACCTGACTCTAGGCACAGTGGTGTTATAGTTGTGGAACCATAGAATGCTGATTCTCAAAATTACTTGTGCTCTATGTTAAAACCCAAGTGTAAACACTAAGTATCCCCAGAGATCACCTCAGATGGACTGTTAACTACCAACTGCCTCTTGTGCATATGGACCCATTAAATGGAGGTCAATAAATACAGGGCAGAATGAAGCTATTTCCCCAGCATTTATTTATTTATTTATTTATTTATTTATTTATTTATTTATCCATTTATTTATTGTGTTTAATCAAGGCCAAAGTGTGCCTTATGGTGTTGTTTTATCCAACTTTATGAACTTGTTTTTGGGGAAAAAGAATAAATAATTTAACCTGTGATTTTTTTTATATAAAACAAATGCATTTTATGAGGGTAGGAAGAAGTTATAATAACTTTGATCAAAGAACATAACTTGATTAAACATAGGAAAACATGATTTGAGTTTATTCTATGGGCAAAAAACATCCACAGATGCCTAAACATACAAGGAGTGAGGTAGAAACACAACATACAACCAAGAATTGACTGAAACTGAGAGCACTTGTTAATTCAGTACATTTTGTCCTTAACATAGCTTAGCATTTAAATTGTTACTAGTCAACATTGCATAAGACCTTGCTGATCCTGACATGGATTAAAATTCATTTCTGTTCTTACTTATCTAACAGTTGTGATCTTTTCTTGTTAATACTAGCAGCACTGAGTGTACTGCTTCATAACCGCAAGTAGAAAAAGAAAGCCTATATGAAGTGAATAGAGATAGCTGACAAGGCATTCCCAAGTGGGGCATAGTGCAGAGTCTCCATTTCCATGGGATGAAGCAACTTACTGATGTCATTAACTATGAGAAGGTTATCAGAAACCAGGTTCCTGTTCTGTAAAACAAGAATATTAATATTTGGACTGCTCCTCCCATAGAATCAAATGAAAGTCAATGGAGATGATGCATCTATAACATTTATGTATATATACATACATATATGTTATCATAAAGTACAAAATACTATACAACACAGCTGGAATGCAGAAGGAGGCCAAAGTGTGCCTTTTGGTGTTGTTTTATCCATGCTATATTGCTATATTTTATGAACTTAATTTGGGGGAAGGAGAATAATAACACTTACAATGCTTAGGCTATTAAGTTGAAGCATCCAGTATATAAATATCATTGTAAAAATTCATAGTTGACTAAGTTACCTATTTTGATCCAAAAAAGAGAACCATCTACTATATTTCTAAACTAAGACAAAGTTTCCTTCTGAACATGTGAAAATCTCTAGAAACAGCCACAACATAAGTAGTCATTACTAATGTCTACAACATTTCATAGTTACCAAGAATCACTGTAGTACTTTCTGTTTAGTGAGTATTTGTATTGAAAGGTTACTGTTTTTATGTAGGTGTCATTTTTATTTTCCTCCAGACTACCCCTAGTTTCCAACACAATATTTAATTATGGGCCATTTCAGATATTTATTGGGTAAGTGACTGAAGTATTTTTAAATGTTCTTAGCTAAGAGTGTTGACTATTACCTGTAATCCTAGCATTTGTGACACAGAGGTGGGAACGCCAGGGGTTCATGATCAACCTTGGCCTCACTGGAGACCACCCAGGGATCTGTGAAACTTTTATGAAACAAACTAAATAAAAAAGATCTTGACCTCTTTCTTAAAGTATGAAGAAAAACGTTCAGTGACCATGGCTTGACTGAATGTAAATATAAATAAGTGAGATGAATGAAAATATGAGGACATGACTGCTCCAGGGGTTGATTGAGGAGAGGATTATTGTAGATATGAGGGAGAGCATAGCCAGGGGCATTGGAGAGGTCCAGACTGAATTAATCCTGAAGACTAAATCAGCTGTGGAATGAGAAGGGAGGAGGGGGAGCAACAGAGGGAGAAAAGAAGGCGGCCAAGAGAGGAACGAATGGCCAACCGGGCAAGAGAGCAGGTGAGAATTGAGAGACCTGGGAGACAAAGAGAACATGAGGACACACAGCCAAAATGGCTGTGTTATATGGGAAACAGAGAAGGGAAGGGAAGCTCAGGGGCTGGAGAGGTTTAGGGTAGGAGTATGTCAGCCAGGAAGACTTTGCAACAGGTACTTGAGATGCTGATCCACTGGTGGGCAGTGTCTGCTTTGATTTGTTAATAGGCGCCCCCAATAAGCCATTTGTCCTGGGTTTCTTTGAGGCCTAACATAAGCAAAGGTTAAAACATGAATCATTTTGTGATTCTTTTTTTTTTTTTCAAGAAATTCTCCATTTATTGTAAAATGGATAGAGGATTGAGAAATCTCAATATACTACACATATATGAGAACTGAAAAATCCCCCTTGATATCTTTCCTTATTATAACATTCCCAAGACTCACGCTTTACTCTTTGGCATCTGCCAGTATCTACCTACATAGCCCATGTGACTTCTGTGTTTATGACAGTGACTATGGCATAGTTAAAGGTATTGCTCTCATCTTATTGCCTTGCTGTCTATGTATAACATACATAGCTTCTTGTCATTTTAGTCTCTTAGTAAAATTATTGATGATGGAGTGAAAAAAAATCACAGGATGCAGCTACTTCAAAATCTTAGAAGGTACTGCTTGTTATAGTTTCTGGACCATATCCTAAATTATTCAGTATTGATGCCATGCTAATCATAGTTATTAACACTGATTAAATGTCTGTTACATATTACATTCTTTTGACACTTTCAGCCTATTTTGTCATTTAGTGTGAGAAGAATCTGAATTTACAAACGTGAATTCTTTTACATTTGCAAAAGGATGACACATTATGATGTACACTCACTTCATAAATGACAAAGATACTTTAAAATTATCCCAAAACTTTGTTATCTTTTTTCCAAATTAAACTTTATGGGGAAATTGTTCCTTTATGATACCATGTGATGATCCGTTAGTTATGAGGTTATCAAGAATAGACGATAATTTCATGGTTCTTTACACCCATTTTTCTAGTTCCCTCCCATTCTTATGTTATGCAGAAAAGTTCAGAAAATGCACACCTGAAGAATTGATGAATACCTGTAGCCCCCTAGTGGCCAAAGAACAGTATCCATTTTACAATGAGCTACCAAGTCTGCCATGTCCCCTTAAGAGATATATGAGGAAAGGGAACAGAAAAGTCTTTATTTTAGACTGACTTGAGAGAGCATTTATTCATGAAATATTTCCACATGTGAGTAGTTAGTAGGCACTTCCTTTCTTTGCTAGAAAAAAGTCTGCTTTTAGGGAAAATGTAAGTTTGGGAAAATAATGTTTTTAACAACTATAAAAGTTGACAGAATCAGAATAATGAGAGACAAGAAGGTTCTGAATAAAATAATGCCCTAATCATTGTTTCAGATACACAGTTTATGTAAAGTTTACTATGTGATAAGGGCCTTGTCTGACACTATTGATCCAAAGACAAAAAGGCAGTACCTAAGATATTTAGACTCTCATGGGGAAAGGACACCTTAGTAAACTTATATGACTTTGTGCGAAGTGCCATAACGTATTCTGAAGGAGAAGGGAACCATAGGAATTAGCTTCTGTATTTAACCAAAATTGTTAAGTAAGATGATGTAGAGTATTTGAACTCTTATACAAAGTATGATTCCTGAAGAAAAGCTTGGCCAGAGGCACAGGAGATAAAGAGGGATCCAGACCAAAGGCTAAGGCATCAGATGAGTGGTGTTGGACAGTCACAGTTAAGTTAGTATTGCTGAGGGAGAAAGCAAAGAGGCGATGCGAATATAGAATAGCTCTACTTGATACCTGAGCATCATGTGGTTGTACATTATAAATATATTATATATATCAGGTAATATGTATAATATGTATCTATTTATTTATATAAATTTATTTATGTTTACATGAATATTTATACTTTTATATATTTATATGATATGACATAATATATTTATATAAATGTAAATGTGTATTTATATACAAATATTTTATTGAAATAAATGGGGGTTACCTGAAGATGCTGGACTTGAACTTTAGAAGTATATTCCATCAACAGTATATGTACTGCAATAGCACTTTAGAAAAGGCTGATTTTCTGCTATTGTAATAATAAATCATGATTCTTGTATGAAATGTTATAAATTAGGGACCATCTTTTCCATACAACCATACCAGCAGGGCTACTACCATACGTTCCCTTCACAAGTTATTAGTTGGCAGTATGCTATTCAGATATCACTGTTTATAATCGGAGCTATTAGCTTAGTGGGCTTTGCTCTCTCTGCTGTCATGCTAAGGACAGTTCTCAATTCAAGAGAGCCTGATATGGGTTTCAGAAGTGCTTCAAGCTCAAACCACTTTTTAAGGGCTATTTGTCCTTCAATACTGTCTAGGACTGGGTCCACATTTCTTTTACTTAACTTCTAATTCACTTACCTCTTGACCCATCTCCCAATGTCATGAAAGTTATTTCCTGAAAGAGAAAAAAAATAATCACTTGAAAAACAACTCTAGGTTTTGTTTCTTTGGAAAATGACCAAAGATATCAGTAGTGTCTCAGATTCTATCCTGTCCACCTTCCCTTCCCCTTTGCAAAGTTGAGAGGGCACAGGACAATATGATGGGTTATAGGATACAGCATCCATCTCTAAGGCAAAACCACCAGGACCTTTAGGAACCGTTTTCTTCAGCTCTGACCCTGTTCCTAGGTTGATTTTATTTGAACTTCTGGCTTTGATTTTGTGGATGAAGTAAGCATTAGCCTGTTCTCTTTGTGTGGCCTTTATGTACACCCCAGACTCTTGCTTACCATGTCCTTTACTAATAATAAATATTTCCACCAGATATTCTCTGATCTTTTTTTTATTGATTGTTTTGACATATTTTAATTAGCATACAAAGTAATGGATTTCATGATGACATCTGTATACATACTGTGGTGGTTGAAGTGAGAATGTCCTCCACAGACTA
Source organism: Onychomys torridus (assembly GCF_903995425.1). Lineage (NCBI taxonomy): Eukaryota > Metazoa > Chordata > Mammalia > Rodentia > Cricetidae > Onychomys > Onychomys torridus. Next base: position 32,349,248 of record NC_050454.1, read on the forward strand.
ATAAATGTATGTTTGGTTCTCTGTTGGTGGACTTTTAGGAAGGCAGAGGCATGTCACTGAGGGTGCACTTTCAGGATTCAAATGCCCATGTCAGGTCCAGTTTTTTTCTTTATCTCTCTGCTGAAGCTTGAAGATAAACACATATACTGTCATCTACCGCTCTAGCACCTTGCTTATCTGACGGTCACTGTGTTCCCCTCCATGAGGGCTATGGACTTATTCTCTGAAATTGTAAGCAAGTCCCCAATTAAATGCTTTCTTCTATAAATTATGTTTGCCATGATGTCTGTTCACAGCAATAGAACACTAACTAAGACACATAATACTTTTTTTGATTGATCCCTTTCTTTATCCCCTCACTAAACTCGACTTCTTAGACTCTTATGTGAACCCCCAAAAGTCTCCCTTCCATTTTTCATTAAATACGTCTTGCATTAACCTTCTCACATGCCTTCCTTAAAATTCTCCTTTTCCCTCTGACGGGCCCCTTTAGAGTTTTATGACTTACACCAAACTCACTTCCGTATAAATACACATATTTATAAATCAGGAGCTAGACCTGCAAAGGTAATGAAATTTCAGGGATTTTCTTTATAGTGTTCGTTTTTATTTGAGTCTGAGTTACTTCCCCTAACATAGTCATTTCTTAAACTAACCATTTTCCTGAAAATTTCATTATTTTAGTATTCTTTGTGACTAAAGAAAGTTCAGTTGGGTAGGTCTCATTTTCATTACCCATTCATATGTTGATTGCCATCTAGTCTGATTTCATTCATTTGCTATTTGAGCAGCAACAATCAGTGGGGAGCAGCTGTCTTCATGGTAGCATGTAGTGTTATTGAGTATATGCTGAAAGGTAGTTGGATTATATGTTATTTGTGTCTTAGTTTCTTGAGAAATCCCCACAGCAATTACTTTAGTGGCTACACCATTTTATTACCCAACATTCTTGCCAGCATTGGTTATCATATATTTTTTTTTCTTTTCCTTTTGTTTGTTTCCCTTTGCTTGTCTTTGAGACAGGGTTTCTCTGTGTTACAGCCACCCTGGCTGTTCTGCAACTCACTTTGTAAACCAGGCAGCTTTGTACTCAGTGATCCATCTGCCTTTGCCTCCTGAGTGCTGGGATTAAAGGTGTGTGCCACCATACAAGGTTATCATGTTTTCTTGAAGATAGCCATCCTCAACAGGATGATATGGAAAGCCAAAATAATTTTCATTTACACTCTAAGGATATTGATCTATTTTCAGAATGTTGGCTGAAAACTTCTTGTTCATTTCATTATCATGTTTATTGAAGAAAGTGTTTTGCTTCTTGTGCCTATTTTTTGAAGATTTTATATGGCTTAGATACCAGTACCTTGTCTAAGGAACTGAAGGAACTGATAGGAAATATTTTACTCCATTCTGTAGATTATATATTCCACTTTGCTGGCAGTTTGCTCTTCTATGCATGTGTGTTTACATTTACTAAAATCACCTTTGCCATTTGGAGGGCTTATTTCTTTTATTTTTAGTATCTGATTCAGAAATTTCTTCCCTAGGCTTACATTTTTAATTGCTTTTTGTTTGTTTGTTTGTTTGTTTGTTTGTTTGTTTTTTGAGACAGGGTTTCTCTGTGTAACTTTGTGCCTTTCCTGGATCTCACTCTGTAGACCAGGCTGGCCTCGAACTCACAGAGATCTGCCTGCCTCTGCCTCCCAAGTGCTGGGATTAAAGGTGTGTGCCATCACCGCCCAGCTCTAATTGCTTTCTTTATGCTTCCTTCCATCAGTTTCAACATTTCAAAATTTAAATAAAGGACTTAAATCTATTTTGAATAGATCTTTTTTAGTAGTATGATAGATATGGATCTCAATTCTTACGAAAAATGATATTCAGTTTCTTAACTGAGATATCTGTTGTTTGGTGGATCTTTTGACACTTTGTAAAAAAGAAAGTGTCCATAACTGTATAGGATTATTTCTGGGTCCCCTATTAGGTGTCACTGGTCTATGTTCCTGTTTTTGTGCCAGTCACATGCTGTCCCTCTCAGTATGGCTCTGAATTATAGTTTGAAGTATTTGGTAGTACATTCAGTGTTGTACTTTCTTTTTATCCTTTGTGCTGGCTGTTAATTGTCATATATATTTGTATGTGACATTTAGGACATTTTTCTAATATTGTGAAACTGCCCTTGCAGTTTTGATGGCGATTATAGGTATTATCAGAATATGCTGATTACTTTGAGAAATATAACTATTCCCACAATGTTAATTTGTGCCAACCCAGGGACATAGAAGGTCTTTCAAACGCCTTTTGACTTTTTCATTGTCTTTAATTTTTTTGCCTTGTATTAAAGTTTTCATGGAAGAAATCTTTAATCTTGTTGGTTTGGTTCATTCCTAGGCATGTTTTTTATTTTTTGTTTTTTAGCTATAGTGAGTTCATGATATTTCCTAATGAACTAATGGCTTGCATTAAGTTCTGTTACATCAACTGATTTTTCATCTCTTATCTCTATTCTGTTTAGTTTTGGTAGGAGGGTTGTCAATTTTATTGATCTTGTCAAAGTAGCAATGCTTTGATTTTAAATTTGGTTGTGATAGTGTCTGTTTCATTAATTTCTACAGGAATCTAAATTCTTTCTTCCCATCTACGGCATTTGAAAGGCATTGTGTATGAAATTGACTTTTTTTTTTTTTTTGGAACTGTAAGTTAAACTACATCTATCATCTTGGCTCCTCTGGTCTCTCTCTGTCTAATCAAATTCTAATAAAAAACATGTGCTCACATAAACTGTTTGTTTATAATTGATTCCTGGACTGGGCACCCCACAACTCTGGTCCAAACTGTTACAGCTGATACTGCTTTTCTTTGTGCTTTGCCACAGTGTGTTCATTTAGATCCATGAATGTAGTCCTTCCTCCTTCTAATCAGTGTGATGCTGGGTGATATGTAGATGATGCAGATGGAATAAATCCCTGCCCTTGTTACAAGTGTTTAATGAAACCTGACAAAATGACCAGGGAAACCCATGAAGGGAAATGTAGCAAGAATCCAACATCTGAGAGTTTTGTGAAAAATGTGTGCTTTGCTTTAGTCACTGATTTTGATTTGAGTATTGACACCAGGCCAGTAAGTGCAGTGGAGGGATATTAGCTAAGTAACTTCTTGTTGCCTCATGTTCTCATGACTCAAATAAGGATAGTAAAGCTTTCAAATATTTTAAAGAATGAAAAAGACATTTGGAATAGCATCTGGAATTAAGTAAATATTTAATAGCCAACCATTGAAAATGCCTAGTTTTTACCCATATCCTTGGACTATATAACATTTTACTACTAAAGAATTGTGCATGGGGACTGTCTTTTATGTTTAGGAAATTATCTTGTGAAAGAACTTACATTAAAGTGCAGAGAACAGAAATTCAACTCCATGTTTCTAATTCTAGTGTTGTCTTCAAAGGCAAGATGGGCCTATAAATATCTATTTATATTATATTCTAAAGTGTAGCATCTTTTTACTTATATATGGCTGGGATAAAGTGATCAGCTTTACCTGGAAAAGGCAGTGAATCACCAAAATGAAAGATTAGTCATTTCTCCTCTGATTGTTTGTAGGAGCACTGAGTAGAAGCTAGTGAGTTCAACTTTTGGAGTATGAAATAAAACTAGATGTAAAGGATAATGGACAACCTCTCATTTCTTCAGTATTGGAAAGTATAAGGAACTGAGTTGTTTGGCAAACCTTGTGTTTAGGTTAAAGGAGAAATATTTAGGATATTTTGGCAGAGTGATGGATGTAGCATTTGTTGATTTAGTAAAGAAGATGAGTCTAGATTTAGGGAAATAATTTACCTTCTATAGTTCAACTAAGAGATTAAAAGAAGTAGGGGAAAATTTAAGTATCCTTTTCATCAGAATGAATGTAGATGATCTTGTGGAAAGAGAATACTAAGGATTTTCTGACAAGATTGCTGGTGTCGATGATCTTTATTATATCACAATTAAAGTTTCTCATATTGAATGTAGAAATAGGATTTCATGCTTCAAACAACTATTAAAATTGAAGTAAGCAAACTGAGATTGTTATGAAAACATCATTATAGACATCCAACCACTGCAAGCAAAATTAAGTCTCTCATATGGAACTGTTATCTTACAAGCCAACAACTTGATGCCTAAATCTTAGTATATGATGATCTGCATAAGGTGATAAGCAGTCTTGCTAATAATGTAAATCAGTGATGCCGGTGTAAAACTTTGGCTTGTAGACTATCGAAAACTTTTCTTAAGACTTAAGAGTCTTTAAAAACCAGGTTACTTCTATTGAGTTTTTCTTTCTTTATTCTTCATGCAGACTCAAATTAATACTGAAGACTGGAGATTTCTTAATCTTCTGCGTTTTTCCACTCAATTTCTCAATGAAGATTTTTGGAACAACTTTCAACTGTTACTGTGGCTCTTTTCATCAATGGGAACGTTTCTGAAGCAACTCACTGCAATGGACTAGCAAATCAGTCTTTGTAGGGGACCTAGAGCCATTACATGCCCTCGGCTATCACCCATTTTCCATTCTAGATTTCTTCAGCTATCATCTCTATTGCTAGCTGAGACTTGTGACCCAAGCTGTCATTACAAGAAAGAGGGGACTTCTTAGTTGTCATTCATTCTTCTTTTGGGGTTGCTGCACATATCTAGTTATAATTGCAATGAAACAGAAAAGTAACAGAAAGTGTAGTAGTATATTATTGTAAGATGTGTTGCTTTTATTTATGTTGCATTTGTTTAACTCTGTAAAGCTGTGTTACTGTGCCTGTCTAAAACACCTGATGGTCCAATAAAGAAATGAATGGTCATTAGCAAGGCAGGAGAAAGGATAGGTAGGGCTGTCAGGGAGAGAGAATATATAGAAGGAGCAAAGAAGTAGCCAGAAAAGAAGGAGGATATCAGAGGGCAGCCACCCAGCTACAGAGCAAGCCACAGAGTAAGAGTAAGTTTTACAGAAGGAAGAGAACAGGAAAAACCCAGAGACAAAAAAGTATATGGGATAATTTAAGGAAAGCTGGCAAGAAACAAGGCAAACTAAGGCTGGGCATTCATAATTAAGAATGAGCCTCTGTGTGTGATTTATTTGGGAGCTGGGTGGCAGGGCCCCAAAAGAATAAAAACAAACAACAATAAGGAAATACCTGGGTGCGTAATGTGGGGTATCTAAATATTCTTTCTTCTTCTTTCTGTTGTATAAAAGCATCCCTATTTTATGTTGCTTGTCATACAATATCAATAATAATATAGGTAATGTATGATGTCCTCGGATACAAAGTGTATAGCTTCTACTTTATTGGTACTTTATTTCTTTTAGTAAAAGTTTGCTTCTTTGAAGGGATCTGAAGCCTTTATTTCTTGAGAAAAAGTAATGGAGTGAAGAGATGACTCACAGAAGTCCTGCATTCTATAGAACTGGGCAACATAATTCATAACTAAAATAAGAATCCCTAAACAAGCAAACAGTTGGAATATTGAAAATAAAAGTGACCATATATGGTGCTTTAGGGTTTCTATTGTTGTAAAGAGACACTACAATCACAGCAATTCTTATAAAGGAAAACATTTAGTGGGGTGGCTTATAGTTTCAGAAGTTTAGTTCGTTATCATCATAGTGGGACATGGCAGCACAAAGGCAGACATAGTGATGGAGTACTTCATCTTGATCTGCAGTCAACAGGAAGTGGTCTGAGACACTGGGCATGGCTTGAGCATATGGGAAACCTCAAAGCCTGCCTTCACAGTGACACTCTTCTTCCAGCAAGCCACACCTCCTAATAATGTCACTCCCTTTGGGTGCCCTTTTTTTTCACATCACCATAAATGACTAACTTATCAGCAAGTGGGTATCTCAGGTAGTCTGGATATAGTCTATATTATCTATTTGATTTACTTGTCATAGACCTCCAATGTGAGTTACCATTCAGAAGGAGCCAAAGAGAGCTGGACTTGGTGAGTTGGAATCCATAATAGAGAACTATCATATAATCTCAGTCTCTAAAACTTGATCCATCCTGTATATGTGCTCATTGCATAAGTTCTGACAAAACCCAGTACCAAAATAGCTCAGAGCATCTTGTCTAGTCCCATGTCTAGAGGTTTTTCAGTGGTGGATGACTATTTCAGTGTTAATACATTTGGAAAGCTATACACTTTATTTCCACTCTGATATGTCTATCAGCTTGTCTGTATCCTAAACATGGCAGCATGGCAGGATTCATTGTAAGACTGATATAGTTTCTTCTATTGACTCATTGCTGCCATGAGAAAGTTGTCATTGCCATTTAGATTGCATCAATAAGGAAGGAATTTTCAATATTATGTACTGTTCAAACATTAGAGACTCTGAAGGTTTTATGTTATGTGCATTTTACTGGAGAGATGAGAAAAAATTTCCATTCATCACAAATAAGGCACTGAGAGAAATCTAGGAAAAGATGCCTATCAAGTCAATCTGGGTAAATCAATGAATTTATTTTGGTAACTTGCAAATATGCATGAGGTGTTATTTATAAGAGCATAAGTAACCCAAAGATGGAGTATTTGCTAACATATGAGGTCCCTGTCTCAAGTAGGCATCTACAACTTGTCTTGTCTTCCAAACAAGCAAATGTCTATTACTTACGTGATCTCAGAAAGGTGCTTCATGAATCTTTTATATTCTGGTGACTTTCTGAGTTTAAGAATTCCTCATCCTCTATGGTTACAACTTTTCAATTTGAAGAAAATAGTTACACAATGGGCAGATATAGGGATGCAATCAAGTTTTAGCATGCACAGACAGTGTGAAAAGTGTCCTTTGTAAGACATAATAAAAACAATGAATGCTAAAGTATTTGTATAAAAATACAATTGTTTACTTCAAATGAGAAAAACAGTCTAAACTCACCAAGCCCTTAATGATTCAGATTATCCCTCCTCACTGGAGGAATTTAAAAGTAATTTGAAAAATATCTGTATAAGAAAAAAATGTTGAGGTCAGTGCTATATGAGAAATACCTACACTCAACACTCAATATTGCTGTGCACTTAAAACTTCTCTAAAAATAAATTCTATTAAAATATGTTTCCTGACTTTTGTGTGGATGTTCTTGCCAATAAGATGACTTTATAATTTCACATATTTCAGATTCACAGAACTCATGTGCATCCTTGGTCAAACCCACAGATTAAGTTTTAAATGCTTCATGGTATTTATATTTAAACTAGTGTGATCAACCTACTCAACAGCATTCAGCACTTTCTTCTGGAATGAGATGATAGCACACCCTCTAGTCTCTGGTGTTATTCCTGTAGTGATTTTTCTTCATCTTTGGGCATGCATTTTTATTTTCTTTATGTTCTCTACATTTAGTGTCCTCCTATCTGAAACCAGTTTTGGAGTACTTCATATTTTGGCCTAGTGATGTTCATTTCTTATTCCTTACTCTCTCATTGAACATTTATATTGATACTTCTATTTCTGTTACTTCTTAGGAACAGATGGTTCACACATTTTTATCTTCAAAACAGATGTCTTCTCTGAATGGCAGACCTAAATGCCCACTAGATTTCTTCATTAGAATGACTCAAAGCAATGCCTAAACTAACATATTTGAAACAGACTGATGATGTTTCACTCTTCAAGTCTAGCCATGTATAACACTATGAGTTTCAAATGGCATACTTTCATCTTTCAATAACCCTTCAAAATGTACTGAAATCATGTGACCACACTTCAGTTTCTCTTATTCTCACAATTGTTATCAAAACTATAATAAAATTTAGCAACATCCTTCTCACAAATTTCTTCAATATTTCAGGCCAACAAGATGTCTTAAATGATTAAGAATGCTTGTCTCTAATCTCTGAAATTCATTGATGGAAGTAGAGAAACAATTACCACAAGTTGTCCTTTGAACTCCATGGAATATGTGTGAGACATACATAAAATATTAAATAAATAAATATCATTTCAAAAATCTCTTCAGTATTTCCACTTCTCCCCAACCATCTCATTAATAGTTTAGTCTAGGCCACTGCCATGTAAATTCTAGGCTTCAACAGTAGTCTTCTAAGTGGCATGCCTTTCTTTATTCTTTTTCTGTTCTTATTAAATTTACATGTGAAGCTGGAATAATATATTAACAATGCAACTGTGAATGCTGAAGGGAAGGCTCAGAGGTTAAGAGCACTGGTTGCTCTTTAAGAGCCCTGTGTTGAATTCCCAGCATTCATATGATGCCTAACAACTGTGTGTAACTCCAATTAATGAATCTGATTCCTGCTGGCAGTGCATAGATGTGATACATAGACATACATGTGGACCAAACACCTATACCCACAAAATAAAATAAATCCTTTAAAATGAAAATTTGATAAAACCACATCAGTAACCTTGAGCAATGCTTTTCCTTTACTCATGAGACAAAAGTAAATTATTCACCAAAGTTTAAAAACCTGTAGTTGGTCTTAAGATGTATATTTCATCTCATCATATACTCTTCCTTGCTTAGCAGACACAATGTTTGTTTATTTGTCTTTATATTACCTCCTTGGTAAGTACAAGTACATTTTGTTCTATGTTCAGATTATCTTTTGTCATTCTTAGTATTCCTATTAATTGTCCTATCTGTGAAAAATTCCAGACTTCCCGTATTAGATGCCATTTGTGTCCCTTATAACAGTGACAATTTCACATATTTCTTTAGTGTTTTGCTTTACAGCAAGTTTTGTGACACTAAGGACAATTGTAACTTTTTTCAAATTCAAGACACCAGTGCTTGGAATTCAACACTCAGTACATAGTTATGAATAAGTATTTAATATTTTCATGATACTTATATTGGTACTTTCTCTGTATAAGAAATGAATTACAAAAAAAAGTGTAAGTTACTACATTAAAAGTTTTTTAATATTATTATTAGGAAATATTTTACCTAGAATGAAAAGAAAATGTTCTAGGCTCCAATGTGTGTTTGCCTTTAGAATTCAGGAGTGTGGTGTATTGGCTAAGTGTATTAGCTACTAAATTTATGAATGGAAGTATTTGACGTAAGTGTTGGTTGCCACTTTGGTCATTTAACATTGTTTCTAATCTCATGTTCATGTATCAGGTTGATTAGAGCTGATTTGCTCATCTATTTTACCTTGGGTAAATAGATGATTAGTATTCTAAAACTATGTATTGGAACTGATTTGTCAATCTGTTAAAACAATGCTACATTTTCTACCAACAGGTATCCAATTTAAAGTCACATCCTCAACCCACATGAATTTCAATAAAGAGCTCAGAGGATGCTGATGTTATATCAAGAGATTCTTATAGAATGCAGGAATTACAAACAGGTAAGTAGTAGGAAAAGGTCATCAAATCAAAGACATTCCAGATGCAGATGCCTAACATAATCCATGAGTATTGCTAATCATGTCTTTCAATAGCTGTAAAGGTGCCTCAAATTTCCACACAGATTGAGTACGGAAAAGCTGGGGTTAGCTGGGCCATGTTGTCTGATGGAGATGCAACAGCAGTGTGTTTATTTCATACACCTGATTGAGGAGGCAGATCTATTCTGTACAGGTGAATGAGAAGTTGTAGTTATTACATACAGCTGGAAAAAAAAAAGCAAACTAGTCAAACTCTATGTGTATGCTGTGTCTCTGTAGGGTATCACACTCAGGCTGTAAATTCTATGGAGGAGTAAACTGTGGTTGGCATTTTCTATATCTATTGTTAACATCTTCACACAGACCAACAAAGGACTTTGTCATTTTCCTGAGTCTGAACTGAGAATGTCTTTGCCATTCACATGGATCCAAAGTACTTGGGTTATTGTTTATTACTGTGCTCATGTCAACAACACATATTCACTCAGGACTTGATCACTACTTAAATCTTCTCTCAGAGCTTCCTCTGCTCCTCACATAGAGTACTATGTTTATGTTAATGTTACAAGTAAGAAAGCTGATGTTCATGAAGATCACTAATGTTTATGGGTTATTTCAGGACAGGATGAGAGAATTAAGAGAATACTGATGACAGCTGATTCCTATGCTGTATTTTTAGTGTTCAATTTTTCTAATTAAATTTTTATTTTGTTGCTAAATACGTATAGTAAGTTATATACTTTGAATATTCATTGTATCTACTTTTTCCCCATTTTACTATATTATAAATTATTTTATCATGCATCACACATCTCACCTTACCATTTCCTGCCAGGAGGAAAAACTTAGCCTAACAGTAGCTGAAAAGATGAGTTTATAGCCAAAATCATGTGACTTCAAAGAATTTGGCTGAATTAGCCATGTATTTGAACTTGAAACAGCAATATTTTTCTTGTTTACATTTTATAAATATAGTTTTATTGTTCTTCAGTTGTCTCCAGCCATCAAAACAATAGAAGGTTGTCTATTAAAATAAATGTATTGCTTACAGTTTCAATGAATATGAGACCATGGGGAGTCACCGGGACAGTCAAGAGACAGAAGAGGTGTGAGAAAACTGTGGTAAGAGGCTCTGAATGGATTTTGTGAGAAGGAAAAGCAGACTTAGAACTGACTGCTATAAAAACTTGAGATGGATTATGTCACAGCTCTTTACTAGTTGTCTGTCATCTGAACACAGGGTGATTATTCAATAAGACAGTGACTTTATGTGTGTTTGTCTTTAGTGTTCTGTTATAATGGTTTTGGGGAACTGGATATACATTGTCTGGCTCATATGCGTGGGCAGAAGCAATTTCTTTCACTAGGAATAGTACCTATGTGGGGCAGTCTACCAAGAATCGTTAAGAATCTAGACAACCGCCAGGCAGTGGTGGCACACACCTTTAATCCCAGTACTCAGGAGGCAGAGGCAGAGGCAGGCGGATCTCTGTGAGTTCGCGGCCAGCCTTGTCTATGGAGTGAGATCCAGGAAAGGCACCAAAACTACACAGAGAAACCTTGTCTTGAAAAACCAAAAAAAAAAAAAAAAAAAAAGAATCTAGACAACCAATAAAAGAAAAAAGTTGATGTTTACTGTACCATGTCAAAACATATGAATCAGTACTTATAATGTAAGTCCTGCACAAAGAAACATATGCATATATCCAAGGATATGCAGAAGTTTTAGACTCATATTCTCATTTACTGTATTTCAACACTTCAAATGTAGGTGCCTACTGCTATTATTGTTCTAAGACTTAGAATTCAAATGAACATAATAAAAAGGACTGCTGATTACCTAGTACTACACCCATAAATCAGTGCATTGTTCAAGTCTAATCATTATGTTTCTGCAGAAGATACTAATTTATACAGATTCCCATAACTGGACAATGTTCAAACAGACCACTGAACCCTTAATGGGATGCCTTTAACATATCACTCCAGTTAAGGCTCAAGGATCTGTCTGTGTGGAACAGGAGTTGGAGAGATTTTTAAGAGCCAGGGTTGGCAGACAACTCCAAGAAAATAGTATTTTTCAGATACAGCAGGGCTGAAGCACCTATAACTCACAGAGAATCTGACAGCATGAATAAGACTATACTCTTTAAAGCCAGACAAATCCTAGACTTCAAGAAAGGGAGGAGGCACAAAGACTCATCCTAGTACAGAGCCTTTTGTAATTCATAGGTTTGATGAGAGGGGAAATCAATTGAATTTAATGTAGTGATACTGGTCATATCAAACACAATCCACAGCAAGCCTCCAGCACAGGAGGAGTTGGGCAATACAAATTTGACTCCATGTTTTTCTGTGTGCTATTTCAATTATTATTTATTCACTTATTTACTTATTTTAAGAGCGAGAAAGTTTTGTTTGGAAGGAGGATGGGATAGAGGATTTGGCAAGAGTTGGATGAGAAGAAAGAATATAATCAAAATATATTGTATGAACTCAAAAAATACATTTAAGAAAGAAAAAAGAAAAAATATGTATGTAATCCTATGGAAAGCAATTTGTTACCTTTTTTTTAAAAATATGACTTTGTAATATATAATAAACACCCCAATGTCATGTTGACTCAATGTCATCGTATTTTGGAGAAGCTAAAAGTCTGATCAGCAAGAAAACATGTATACACATCTCATGATCCAGGGTATGGACAGACTTCTTGAAAAATTTAAACAAGGCTTTTTGCTTTACCAGGAAAAAGAATATTGTTTAATTTAGGTGAATTGTATGCATTTTTGCATGTGAACACATGAGTAATTTTGCCTGCACTGATGGATGAGGAAATCAGAAAATTGCCCTATTTGGACTTTTTTCATTGTTGCTAGACATCAGAGGGAAATGTGCTAAGTTATGTTGTTTGACCATTTTTGATATGTTGAAAAAAATGCACTCCAGGTAGGAACTTGCAGAGAAAAGGTTTAGGCTGACACAGTTGGAAATGTTTAAATACTCAGCACAATGTAGCCTACAATGGGAAAATCTGACAAACCTTTTACGCTAGTGGCAATGTGAGGCTCTGCTGAAATTAGCAGACAGGCAGCATGTGCCACACACACAAAAATGCACAGTTTCTGAAAACTGTGGAGAGAAAGCCAGTAGCTACTCGTGGAGAATTATTTTTGTAATTGTATATTTCTAACTCAAGGGAGAACCTGATGAAAACAGTTTGTTCTTTATTGTAGTTCACCCATTTAGTTTTCAAATAGCCATACCAGGTGAGTATTATGTTTAAGGCTTGAAGTGGGATAGATTTTACTGTAAAGAGAGAGACAGACAGACAGAGAGACAGAGAGACACACACACAGAGAGAGAATGTAACATACATAAAAGTCCCTTTCAGTAATTTAGGTTCTGTGTTTCTGAGTTAGATGGCAGATGATGAATGTTTGATTTGTGTTCACAGACAGTGGCCTAAAAATAAAATCAAAGAATAGCTTCCTAGGGAGAGAAAAAAAAAGCGGGAAAGAAAACAATGAGCCTTTTTGGTATTTTTGCTACACATTAGCAAGGATGTTTCCAAAAGGTAAGGAAGTAACAAAGATGTCATCCTAACCATCATAGACATCTTTACTTGAAAGTAAAAAAGGACAGAGCCAGCAACACTTCCTTGAAAGATATTATCATTATACAAAATCAGGAAATATCTACTCAGGATCTAATGGAACTTACACAATCTACTCATCCAATACACAATAAATGTCAATGGAAGATCACCAGGTAGCATGCCCTCCTTTGAAGTATGTTTTAAGAAGTAAATAAAGAACTCATGATCCATGTTAAAAGTATTTCTCTATATTCTTTAAGACTAACTTAATAATCAGCTTCAAAATGGAGCCACTTGATTACATTAGAAACAACAAAAAAAGACGGCATGAGTCAATCCATTAGTAGAGTGATGTAGGTATTTTCATTTGGTAGAAGCTGCATCTTCTTCTAACTAGAGCATAAAGGTTGTCCTATACTTTGGAGGGTGAAGAAGCAGAATTACTATAACTCACAGTATAGCTAAGAATACCTACTAAAGTCAAATGAAGCCCAGGCACAGAATGAGACATGACCCTACTTCAGGAAAAATGTTGTTTTATTAAGATTTGATATAAACTGAGCAGTGGTGGCCCATGCCTTTAATCCCAGCACTTGGGAGGCAGAGGCAGATGGATCTCTGTGAGTTTGAGGCTAGCCTGGTCTACAAAGTGAGTTCCAGGAAAAGCACAAAGCTACATGAGAAACCCTGTCTCAAAAAACAAAAACAAAAAAGACTTTACAGATTAAATAATGAAATAATATCTAGCTTATTAAAAATTGAATTATATTTTTCCTCATCAGATCTGACATTCTCTACTCTAAATTGCCATAAATCTGTGTCTTCTACCTTGAAGCAATTCTAAAACATAACTTTCCTTTTTAGCATAACTTTGTAATTTAGCTATCATTTGTTATTGGGTTCAAATCACATGGTTGCGGTGCATTGTAGCATAATGACTTATAAAAGCTTAAGTAAATATCATGTTTAGTCAAGGATGGAAAGTGCTTCTTTGAAACAATAGTTCTCAATGGATGATCCATGTAACCTGAACTTCACTGAGGAGCTCATCACAAATGCAGATTACCAGTCCTTGCCACACAACTAAAAGTTAAATACTGGAGATAAGGCATGTGCTCTGTGCTGTATCAAACCCAATACTTGACCTTTGAAGATATAATTATTTGGAAATCACTATGAGGAGTTGGAAATTTATTTTCCAAGTGATATTAGCCATAGGGTCCCTTTGAGGATACCACTCTCAACAAAGCTCCCACACCATCCCTTCACAATGCATGTGCTCACCAATGATGGGATGGATTATTCAGAAAGAAAAACATGCAAAAAAGGCCAAGTTTAGACAATACAGACAACTAACATTTTAACTTTTTGGTTTAGTCATTTTTTATATTCATGGGTGGGAACCAATTTGAGATAGAAATCAACTTTCTGGTTTTTCTGATTGTCTCCCATTAGCACATATGCTGGGGTTGGAATTTGAAGTGATTTCTGTTCCTTTAAAGTCAAAACTAAGCATCCAAGTGTTGGGACAGCAGAAAATGCACCTGCCTCAAAGCCAGATTTTATGTTTGGCTTCAGGAGAGCTTCCAATGTTTGCCAGATATGCTGACCACCTGTGAAATATTTGATCAATCTGCTGATCCAGCTGTAATCTCTTGGTGTTGTGAATTCCAGATCTCCTGTAGGGTAACAGAGGGTGCTTGGCTGCATGTCAGGCTGAGGTGAGCCAAGTCACAAAAGAAGTTGACTCAGGTTTAGTCCACACCAATGACTTGTTTGTCCCTAATGTCTCTTTAAAGCTCATGTTTCAGTCCTATCTAAAAACAGCAGTGGAATAATGCTGTGTTCATGTAACACCAGGTCAAATTACTGAGATCGTTGACATTCACTGAATGATTATTTCCCGTTAGACTTTCTTATTTCTGCCTACTCTTGGGGTACACACATGCACAATTAGATCAGAATAGGTCATACAACTTCTCATTTGTCTATGGATTATGAGATTATATGTAAAATAAGAGCAAATTCACAGAAAGGTTCAGATACCAACTGTATTTGGTGACTTGTTTAAAATGTTTGTTTTTTAGAGTAGACTCAAAGCTGGGAAAGGAGTGGAGGATCTTGGAGGACTTGGTGATCAAAGTAAGTCACGTAAAATTCTCTAAGGAATGATTAAAAAATGAAAATGAATAAAAAAGTCATTTAATTTTAACATGGTTTAGTAAGTCAAAGTTACATATTTTGTGTGCATTTAAAAGTTCCTATGTTTTGAGTTTACCTCTATATCATTTTTTAACATTTTTTCTTTTATTTTTTGATTCTACAAAATAATTTTACTATTTCTTCCTTCTTTTCACTCCCTCCAAATTGTTCCACACACCCTTCCCTGCTAATTTTCAAATTTATGGTCGCTTTTATTTTTCATTAGATGTCTTTAAATGTATATATAAATATGCAAATATATTTGTAAATTTTATCCCCAGCTGTATAATGCTGTCTATGCTATAGTATATGTACATACGTATGTAAAACATGCTTCTTGTATATGCATGTTTTCAGTGCTGACCACTTGTTTTCGGATATCCAGTGTTGTGCTCTTTCTTCCCTAAGTGTGGGAGCCTGTCTTCAGGTTCCTCATGGCTTTACCCAGCAGGTCTGCATAGAGAGGATGATTAGACTCCGGGCCTGAGTGCAGGTGTCTGAGATGGTCTGCACTTGGCTGTGCTCGGGGGAGGTCTTTTGCTCAACCCCTTGGCGTTTCTATAAATACCCTGGGGCAGAGACAGTCAGGGCCCCATGCAATGGGTTCCAGGCCCTCTCGAGGCTATCCTGTATTTTCTATCTGTTTATCTCCACACTAATTCCTTCTATCTAATATTTCCTGCTGCTCTCACTTAAGAAATCTCTGGAGAACTGTGGGGTGGGTAGGTAAACCCCCACACCTGAGGAAGACTGTCTCTCACTCTTGGCATTCCTTATTTACCCATAGTTCTTAGTTTCTGGTTGAGGTCCTGTGTACTTTGCATACTACTGTTGTAAGGAAAAATTGAAATAAAGATGATTAAAGTATCTTGCAAAGAAAACTCTTCTAAGATATAAAAAAATCATCAGCATTAAACTGTCTTTGCTAAACTAAAAAAATAAATGTCTCATTATTTATTAAGAATACTAAGAAGTGCTAGGATTCTTTTATTTAAGGACATGTACAAAGCAAATGTAAAATAAAATAAATTTGGGGAACAAGCAATCTAATAAGAAGTGGTCATTAACTATCATGTAATTATACATAAATTAAATATATGTATATATTATACTTGTATTTTATACCAGGTATGCCAACCAGTTTTGACATTTATAGTCTATTAATAAAGGAATAATGAAAAACTGGAAGTAAAAATATCTGGAGATTTGAAGCTTTTAGAAGAAGATATTTCTAGTTGCTTAGAATGGCAGATGAGGTAATTTACAACTTGGGCACATGTCTTAGATCACAGGAAAGAGCCATGTTCAAGTTTACTGTTCTGTTATTTCTATTTGGAAGTCATCCCTTCAAGGTTTGTGTAAGTACTGATCACAAAGCAGGGAAGAAAATGCCTCTTTATTTATAAGAAGATGTGAACTCAGTTTTATGTTCTAGAAAAGAAATGCTATCTTGTTCAGGTCTGACCCCTCATAGACTATGATCTCACTATTAGTAACTCTAATGTTGGTTAATATTATTTGCTCATATGCCTTTTAAACCATAAACTCAAAGGCAGGATTTTCATGTAATCAATCTCTTCACTAAATGTCCTGTTATCAAAACACATAGTAGGTCCTGAATGTACATCGGAGAACACAAGGGCAAGGAAATTAAGCCTCAGCAAGGAAGTGGACTTTACTTAAACCCAAAATACCATTTTGTAACTAATATTATAGATTTTACAACAGTGATCTAGATGTCCAAGGGTTGAGGCTAGGAGAATTACAGATGTGTAGTGATAGACTATTCCTAGATAACCTAAGAAGCAAAGTACAGTCCAAGTGAAATAATGGGTTTGAAGTCATCATGATAAGCTTTTTGGGCAAGAATATGTTAAAGAATATGAGAATTGCAAGAGGTATTGCTGGTCTCCAGGTGTGTTTATGCCCATTATGATTATTGCTTTGACAGTCCCCAAGAGAGATAGCTGAACCAGGGGCAAGTTCCAAATCTGGTGTTAGCAATACCTTAGGGAAAACTGTGGGCACTGATCCTGGGGAACGATGGATGTCAAATGCTAGTAGATTCTTCAATATGACTGATTCAGAACAATGGAGAGCTTGTTGGGAACCAGTATCCCTGGAGGCTATTCTTCCACCGGAGGGTTTGTTTATACAGAAGTGCTTGAGTTCCTGAGATACTTGTGGGTTTTTCCTGGCATAATTATTTTGCTAGCTACCAAGATTGAAAACAAATTCTCTTTTGAGACCCTACAGTACATTTTCCCACTTGTAATACTGATTTAATTGTAATCTTCTATGGAAATTCATCCATAGGTCTTTTTCTTAATGACCACCTACTGCAGCCCAAGTTTCTTATTCCTAGACATAAAGGAAACCATAGCATTGTGAATTTATGCCGTTTTAATTTTTAAACAAACATTTATTGAGAATTAATTTTATCTTACACCACGATTTTCTATCTTAATTGTGTGTCATACTAGGCATGGCTCACATTTTACTGAAATGTCTATGCTAGTGGGATAGATAGATGATACATGGGTAATTATTATATCATAGAATATCTTGACATGTGACCTACTGTGTTACATTTTGATAACATAGACCAAGCAGAATAACTGGAGAAGAAAAATGTGAAAAAGGACCTTGAACTTGAGACTCCAATCATGTGAGCTCTGAAATAGGAAGAGACATAACAGAATGTGTGTTAAGTAGAGAGAATTTCAACCATGCAGTTCCTGACTCTACAACAATTTCTTCCTGTTTTGAGGACATGAAAGCAATCAAGGATCCTAAAGTGAGCTACTGTTGAATAGGGCACATAGTAGCTTTCTGGGTTACAAGTGACAATTGGAATTTATTCTTTGCCAGTGGGAGCTTATCAAGGCTTTCAGGCAAGTAATTGTATCAAATAATATTTGCTAATGAATTTGACTACATTGAAAACCAAAAAAAGAAAATGAAAAGTAAATGTCATTAAGAGGTAACAATGAAGTTTTTCTGAGGAATGATTTTTGGATTACAAATCAAATTAAGTGTAAGGGATCAGCAGTTAAATTAAAAGGTGAAAGATGCTTTTGACTTTCAAGAAATGTGAAAACAAAACCAGGAAACGTGGTTGCCACAATGTCTGGTATGAGTGGGAGGTACATCCCAGAAGTGCCTGAAAAAACCTTGGGTTTAGGTAATAATAAAACTACTCAAAAATATTGAGTGCTTGTGTTGTACCAAGCTCTGGGCTTGACCACTTATTTTGATTGATTACAAACCCACTGGTTTCCTGAGTACATTTGTTTTCTCATTCCCTGTATGTTTTATAACTCCTCGAGAGTACATCTTTAACACATCCTTCCCCTTCTCATAACTGCTTCTTATATTAGTGAGAAATGGAAGCTACCAGAAGTTGAATTCCACTTATTTCCGCCACCAGCTCTGCTGGGAGCTAGGCTCATCGAGTTATCCTCTCCACATTCTAACCCAATGTTAACTTTTCTACTTTGTGCTTTCTACTTTGCTTCAACTCAGAATCTGCTACCGTTTCCATCTTCCTTCATTATAAACCAAGAGAAAATGTCTACAAGTAAACAAAGAAGCAAACAGAACACAAAACTGTTTTGAGCATTATCTCCTTAGAGAATATACATACGCCCTTTATCCCAGGAAAAAAAATTAAGGAAAATTACTCCGATCTCCAGAATATTATTTATTGTTCAAATTATACCCACGAACCTTTTCTCAGCACTTCTTGGAAATTACAGATCACATTAATGACCTTTTGGTGGTGTAAACTATTACCATGATCAGTATTTTATTCACCTTTCTCTAACATTTAATAGCCAGTACCAATTTTTGCTTTGAAGTCTTTTGTTCATTTACCTTACAGGACATCTCTACATGATTTCTCTTCAAGCATTATTAGTTTCTGCTCTCCAATTTTAAGTTGAAGTCTCATCATTTTCCCACATCTTGGCCTGCTCTAAGGCTTTGTATCATGATCCCTGTTTTCTCAATATGTGTATATTCCCTATTAACTTTAATCTATACTTCAAATGTGCATTTATTCTAATGCACCCTAAATGTGAGCATCAAGCCCCTATTGTATCTTAAAATCCATGTGCTGTCAAACATTTCAGTGTCATAATCACTCCTTTTTGTTATTATTATATAGGTGCCACAGAGGATTCCTACCTTTAAATTGACTTCTGACCTATCCCACCAGGATTACATGCATCAGACAATTTTCCATACATGGGTTGACACTTCTTTTCTCCTTCCTAACATATCAGCAGAGCTTTTGTTTTCATAGTTTTGTGCAGCAAAACTTTCCAGAAGATTTGTGACAAACATAACCAGGTTGTTTTATGGTTGTTATAATTTGCTCCTGGATGTTGCTATTTTTTACATGTCTGACCTCACAGGGAAGATAAAAAAAGAGTTTAGCATTTTCTCAAAGGTTAGTTGTAGAGTTGCCACTAGACAAAAGCAAGTCCAGATCCAGTTTATATTCATGAGAAATGAAAACAGAAATAAAGCAAAGCTATGTACCCATGTTCACAGCCATGTTAACCTCTGTGGAGAAAAATAAGTGGTCACCCTCATGTCTACCAATTTATGAATAAAGAAAATTGTATGTCCACACAATAGACTACTATTTATTCCATAATAAAAGAAATACTGCCCGTGAAACAATGAAGAACATTGAAATCAATTACAAAAAGATAACATAAAATACTCACAAAACCCATATATCATATTGCATGGATCAACATATACAAAATATTTAGATACCAATAACATGCAAATCTGTGGAGAAAATGGTGAATTAATGGTTCAGCTATTTCTGGATCAGAGAGGCATAAGCAATGATTGGTGTTGGAAACAGCTTGAATTTTCTAGTTATGCCAATGGAAGTTTAACACCCAATCCACAATATAAAATAAAATGTTTAAAATTCCAGAAGTTTTTGATTTAGCCTTATATGATGGGTTATATTCAAAATGTAGGTTTAAGAAATATTCTTTGAATAATTTATTCATTTGCATTGGTGCATCTGTGTAAGGGTGTTGGATCCCCTGGAACTGGAATTAAAGATAGTTATGAGCTTCCATGTGAGTGCTGGAAATTGAACCCAAGTCCTCTGAAAGAGCATACAGTGCTCTTAACCACTGATCTATCTCTCCAGCACCTCAAGAAATATTTTTTAAGGTAATCAACTTCATAAATTGTATGTAATGTGACTATATTACTAATGAATTTCTTATTTAGACTTACAGTCCATCTGTAAGGAATATCAAATATAGGTTCAAATATTCAATATCTGATAGAATTATTAGAGATTTGAAACAGATCTTGTCCTAAGAATTTCTGGATAGGATTATTCAAAATGTTCTAAATTTAGGTATAAGTATTACAGAATTCTGAATTTTAAAAATGGCCAAAGTAGATACCATAAAGGGATACATTTTACAGTTAAATTAAATTAAATGTTAACAATCATTTTAGAATAGTTTCAGTTTTAACTTTAACTTATGGTGACTATAATTCATATACATAAAAAGTCTTTGAAATTCTCAATAATTATCAAGTTGCAATTTTTAGAATTTAATAAATACTACTTCAATACTGACAAGCAATTCCTAATTTGTAATGTTCTTGTCTTAATAGTCTATATATACCATTAAACAGAAACCTTTAAAGTTATGTAAGATTCATCTTTCTTCTATTTAGAAACTTACCATGATCTTTGAGGTCCAAGCCTTATACCCCTGATTCTAACCCATGGAGTCTTTCATGAGGTCAACCTTGTTCTTTTCTGCGTACATCTAATGGTAGCTGTGTTCTCTCATATTTACATGTTACTGTGCCACATAAATGCCAAGTCTTATCTCTCACTAAGATCTCAGTCAGGATTTTCTGTTTTCCCTTTCTAGCTATTTCAGAGACATTTCTCTGCATACACTCCTTACTTTATTCAAGGAACCACTCAAACATCTCTTCTTTCTCTATCATTCTATTCAAAATTCACATACATTTCTGTAGCATGTCCATCTTTCTCTATCATCTTTCTCATTTTTCTGGTCATATAGAATGGATAGTTCTAAATAACCAGTCATGACTAGCCAGCTTTCTTCAGCAAATGATTGATGGGAATTTATACATGAAGTGCCCAATATATGAGTCTAATGTGGGCTTGTTTTTGTTCAAGCTAAACAACTATCTCACTTATCCAGGGGGCCTAGTCCAGTTCCATGGGGGTTCCTCAGTTATTGGTTAACAGTTCATATGTTTCCACTAGTTTGGCTAGTTGTCTCTGTACTTTTTCTAATCATGGTCTTGATATCTCTTGTTCATATGATCCCTCCTCTCTCTTGTTGATTGACTCTTAAGTAATCTTATCAATAAAAACCAGGAGTCAGATATGGGGGTAAAAACCTGAAAGATCAGAAACGCAGGGGAGAAGTCACAGTGGCTTCGTACCTCTTCCATTCCTCCAGTCCAAGAGAGATGAGACCCTGTCTCTGCTCTGCCTTATCACTTCCTATTTCCTCTCTGTACAGACCTCCAGACCTCTCTCTGCCCCATGATTTCAGGCAATCTTCATTTGTCAGAGCATAAACAGAATATTAAAAAAAAAAAAATTGGATTAAAATTTACCGCTCTCATTTCTACCAGACTTGATATTCTGTTATCTTATTTATGTTCTAGTTACCTAATTGTTTTCTCTTTCACACATAAAAATCTGAATGTTGGGAAGATAAGGATCTGTTTGGTTTTCTGTGTTGACAGGGAACAGAACAATGCTGTGAATAACATTGACATTCAATAAATATTCATTGAAAGTTACACGGAGATGTCTTCCTCATTGTAGTTATGCAAAACAGGTCCCATTGTTTTATTCCTGTATCACAAATGATGAAACCAAGATTTCAAAAGTTAACTGAATTGCCCAGGGACACACAGTGTGTGAGAAAACAAATTTCTATAAATTCTAAACTGTATGTCTCATATAAAAGTGTGAATTTACAAAATTCAAATCTCAGACATGAGATCTAAGATACAATGCCAAACAATAACAAACAGCAGGGACTCTCACAGTAAGAACCTCTATCTCTCTACTAAGCCAGGAGTTAAGAAGGTAAAGCTTTGAAGGTTATATAAGGTGAAAATCAAAACAAGCTGCTGTGGATTCTTTTTAATATCTGAGGTTCTCCTTTCTAAATTTTGTTTCTGGATTTTGCTTAATGGTTTCATACTCACATAGGCAACTGCTGTGGTAACTTGTGTCAGCAGTAAACTTTATACATCCTTTTATTTCTTAACTTTCCTAGCTAAGGGTCAGATTCACTCCTGCTGTTTAAAGCTAGCTACCTCCTTGCTCTAAGCCTTCTGTTTTAGACTTCGAAATAAATCCACAATTTCCTAGAACCTGACATCCCTTCCTTCAATTCTAAGCAAATGATCTGGGTGCTTGTACAGAGGAATAGGCAACATTCGTCTGAAAATGTAGTCAGCTAATGGACATTTCCAGGTATAGTAGTCTTTGATCTGTGTACTATTTAGTTACCAAATACTCACCTAATGCATTCTAAAACAATAGAATGTAGAGAAAAAAATTGAAAGTGATTTAAGTGTCTAACTCAATTGCTTGTTGTTTATTTCTCAATACCATGTTGTTTTTATTACTATAGCTCTGTAATAGAGCTTGAAGTTAGGGTTGGAAATTCCTAACTAACTCTGGAAGTTCCTTTATTGTACAAGATTGTTTTAGCTATCCTGTGTTTTTGTTTTTTCTTAGGGGTTGACATGGTTCTTTCAAGGTCTGTGAAGAATTGTGTTGGAATTTTGATGGGACTTACATTGAATCTGTAGATTACTTTTAGTAAAATTGCCATTTTTACTATGTTAAGCCTACTGACCTATGAGCATGGAAGAACTTTCAATTTTTTGATTGTTTCTCAGTTTCTTCATTTGCTTTCTTTACTTCTTCAACTCATAAAATCATTTAGTGGATGGAACAAAATTTAAGCCTTCCAATGTAAATCATTTTATCATTTGCAACTATATCTACAGATGAGGAAATACATAGTTGACTATAACTTTCTATGCTCCAAATAAAAAAAATGCTGATTCTTTTATTAAATTATTTTAATATAGGCCAAAATATATTTTTTCTATTATTGTTTGAAATGATGATTGGAGTGGGAGAGTTTTTAAAGCAAAAAGAGCTTGTATTTGTGATATAGAATAGGAGCAATTTAATGAAAGAAAAAACTAGATAAAGACATAGGAAATGGATCAGCTACATGATCCAAAGTTTATGCCACCAAATGGCTGCTATGAGGCTTAGAGATTCCAGACTTCCAAATTTCTCAACAGAAAACCATACTTAAATATCATTTTTAAGAAAGTAAATAGTGAAGTAATTTGGCATAAAACATTATGCTGTGGAATGTTCTGTATGCCACATGTGTTGCTCTGATTGGTTGATAAATAAAATACTGATAGAGCAGTAGCCAGGCAGGAAGTATAGATGGGACAAGGAGAGAGAATTCTGGGAAGTGAAAGGCTGAGGCAGAAAGATGCTGCCAGCTGCCGTGATGAAAAGCAACATGTTAAGATACCAGTAAGCCAAGAGCCATGTGGCAACTTATAGATTAATAGAAATGGGCTAATTTAAGATATAAAAACAGTTAACAAGAAGCCTGCCATGGCCATACAGTTTATAAGTAATATAAATCTCTGTGTGTTTACTTGGCTGGGTCTGAGTGGCTGTGGGACTGGCAGTTGAGAGAGATTTGTCCTGACTGTGGGCCAGGCAGGACCAGAAAAACTCTAGCTACAACATTACATAATTATGTTCTACTATACTATGAAAGCTAGAGAAAATACCTTCATTATTATAGATACAGTGTATATGTCCAGAAGGATATAAAAATATAATGCGTTGAGGTGACTAGGGTTTTTTTAAGGATAAAATCTTAAAGTTTATACATCATGGTATCTCTGGTAACAGAATAGTTATATACAGATAAACTCGAGCATAGACAACATATACTTGTGTGTGTGTGCACATGCATGGGAGTGCACGTGTGTGTATTATCTGTGTGTACTTGTATGTATTTATATGTGTGTATGCAATCCTATAGAGATACTTATGTATTAATCCTGAAATAGTTATATTTGAGTTTACTGAAATACCTTAAAAATTCAGTGAGATGTCTTAGTGTATTTTGATCAAATTTTCATATAAACATATAGCAAGAAGAAAAGACTTGAACTCCTTGCATTGTCTTCTCTACATTGTTCAGCATTCTTAGTTCTTGGAACAGCCATTCTAGGTAGCAAAATCTATTTCCAATATTCCTCTAATTGGAAAAAAACTAAAACAAAAAACAAAACCAGCGGTTTCATGAAAGAATGCAAGTATAGGACAAAGGAGGGATTTTTTTTCTCCTCTTTTCTTGCAAAGGTTATCTTCGTTTGAAAAGACTTGATTCGTGCTAAGAATGAAGAATGTCTTGGAGAGTACCCTGCTGGGTCAAAGAGATTTTTCACAAGCATCGTCTCTAGTCTATAATACATTTCCTTTGGAATAAAAAATGCTATCAGTTTTCAGTTTACAATAATTGGCCTTCTTGCTAGTAGTAACATCGCGTTGCATATTTGAGCAGAATTCCTCAGTTATGAACTCATTAGAACCTTTTGGAATAAGATAAATTAATCAACACTAGCAGATAAAATAAAGCAAAGGTACATATTTGTAGCTCATATACACACTTGGTAAAAAAATGTGTTTTTACTAACAATTTTAAAAAATGACATATCTGAAGGAGAACTAAAATTTGGTCATGGAGGATATGCCTTTCATTTTGATCACCCACCTATCTCCTTATAATAATATTCTGTTATATATTGTAGTATAGAAAAATTTACAAATGAACTGTCTAAAGTTAATGATCTTGATAGCTAGCACCCCATGGTAAGATGTTCAAGAGATTTTTAAACATGAATTATCACTAGGGATAATGGTGCTTCTCTAAACTTTGAATTATAGATTGTTATAAACACAAATAGTATCAATAATAACGCTATCACCATCAATCTAGTCTAACCAACATGTTCCTGGACTTACAGCTTCTTTCCTTTATCAAGAACAAAGCAAAAGCATGAGCAGAGATGTTCCTACTTTTCTTTCCTTTTCTGGATAAGAAGTTGTTGAGCTGGAATGTTTGTGGCTTGAGAAAAAGTCAAACTTTTTTTTTTCTTCCTTTTTTATCTTTTTTAAGTTTGAGGGCTTTGGCTTAAAAACTGTCATTACATGGAGCAACTAAGATTTTATTGAGTGGCTAGGGATGTTCAGGGCTCTCTGAGAACAAAGAATGTGTGCATCAAATATTAAGGTGCTGACCATTAAAATTTAGCTACCTTAGTGAGCATGCTCTGACAGGTTCCGAAAACAAAAATAAGCATTATATAAAGCAATTATAATTATAGACACAATCTATCATATTCAGAATTTCTTTTCATATGTCAAAATGGCCCCAGATATTTGATGACACTCTATGTTTAAAAAACAGAACAATAGTTTGGAAGTACTGTAGTATTTTCATTCTGTTGATATTATCATATTGACAGAATTTAAAATAATGTATGCATGTAGCAGGTAATCATGTACCTGAGCAGTGGAAAACTATGTGTGAATAACAAGTGACTGGATTTAAAATATTTTTAAATAAGTACAATGAAAGCACAGAAAAAAATGTTGAAATTTACAATTTTTATTTATATTTTTGTCTATATGTTTATGTGTGATAGTTTTGTGTATGAATTTGTGTATATGTAGATGAAAGTTCATATACTTGTAGGAGTATATGTGTAATCAAGAAGAAAGTCTGAGGTGTCAGTGAGTATTTATGAGCCACATCATTTTTTATTTTTAAAAACAGGTTCTTTCTCTAGTTCCTGGGACTGGACAAGATCTTTCTGTCTATCACCATAGCACTCAGATTATAAACACATACTTTTCTGCCCTGTATTTCACATGTTAGACTACCACTGAGTTTCATCCCCCATCTTAGTTTTACATTTAATTAATAATTAATTACAAATATTTTATATGTATGTTAATAGCACGTGTGTGTATGTGTGTGTGTGCGCGCCACGCGCTCAGAGACCAGAAGAGGATGTTGTGTCACCTGGAAGATGAAACTCAGGTCGTCAGTCTTGCAGAACACTTTACTTGTGACAGATCTCCCTAGCCTCCTGATTTTATCAGACAAGTGGAAACCAATCGGATAAATGACAAATTTCTTTCCTACTTATCACAGTTTTCTCTTCTCTATATAACTCAATCTGCCTTCCTCTTTGTTATTATTTATTAGCTGTTATAAAATTCAGTCAAGTTAACCTAGGTGTGGGTGGCACATACCTTTAATCTCAGCACTAAGGAGACAGAGGCAGGTGAATCTCTGTGAGTTCCAGGCCAGCCTTGTCTAAAGAGCAAGTTCAAGGAAAGCTAGAGCTGTTACACAGAGAAATGCTGTCTTGAAATACCAATAAAAATAATAATAATCATGTTAAATGTGTCACCTAAAATCATTAGATAGAGAAACACTCTTTATTTAAAGGGTAAATGTTCATTTCTAGAAGGTATTTCTTAGTAGATCCAACATGATTGTCTGTCTCCCAAGCTGGTCAATGAAAATGACCAGGTAGATGTTCTTTGATATTTTTTCAGATAGTCATCTTCCTTGTCAAATGCAATATGTGAGTTTTATCAATGTATGCATATTAAAAAGAAAAAACTAGAACTATATAAAATGACTTTCTAGACCTGAAATTCCAAAACAATGCATAGAGAAATTGTATGTGCCTGGAAATCAATGAAAACTTTGTCTCTAAAGCAAAAAAAAAAAAATGTTTTATCTAGATTTCCAAAATTATCAGGGTACTCTCATTTTCAGTGGGGGCTGATGAGGCAGACTAATTTCATAACAAAAAAACAAAAATTATAGTTTTCCCTGCATTTAGTGTGTGTGTGTGTGTGTGTGTGTGTGTGTGTGTGTGTGTGAGTGTGTGTCCTAATAACACCTGAAAAG
This sequence comes from Onychomys torridus, assembly GCF_903995425.1. NCBI lineage: Eukaryota > Metazoa > Chordata > Mammalia > Rodentia > Cricetidae > Onychomys > Onychomys torridus. The sequence continues at coordinate 32,376,541 of NC_050454.1, forward strand.
TTCTTGGGGCTTTTGCTATTTTGCTACTGTGGAGGAAAGGCATTGTCTCACTCTTTCAGAATGTTAGTTAATAATTTATCTGGCTGTCTTCAGGGGAGATGATTACACACCTTGTTGCCTGACACACTCACAAGAAGAAAAATTAGACGGAAATCAGCCTAAGTCACTCATCTTCTCAAATGAGAGTATGACTGAAGAGAAGAACTTAAGGCGAAAGTCGGAAAACTTGATACGGTGTCACCACTTTAGCATCATATTTTACTTAAGATAAGGCTCAAGACTATCGCTCAGCATCCATGACGGGTGAAAGTGCCTGAAGCGGCTATCCAGTTAAATTCTGAACACTGAACCAAGTGACCCAGCATAGGCCCCAGCCTCCAAAAAGCCAGCTCATGCACTAAGGACCGGTCCTGGTTGTCCTGGAGGAGGTGGGAAAGGAGGGTTCATCGGGGGGACTGTGGTTGTAGGGGTGCAGGAGGAGGGAGGATGGGAATCCGTGGCTGATATGTAAAATTAAACTAAGTATAACTTTTTAAAAAAGATAATAAAATTCACAAGGCTAAAAAGTAGAAGATAATTCTGTACACTGTCTAATCCAGGGAATTTTTATAAGATGGGGACACCAGAAGAAACAAATGTGTGAAAAAAAAGGTATTGATCAATTTTACCCAGAGGGTATAAGAATGAATCCCTCTACTATTGATCAATTTGGGATTGAAGAATGAGATACATACTTTTTTTGAGACATTTTCTCTGTGAAAGCATTGGCATCCTCTTTGAGATTATAATAATAAATACAAAACTAAGATGTTTTAATTATGGAAATGCATTTTTATTATGACTTATCCTTTATACCTCATACATCTCTTTTCCCATGTCTAACGTTGTTCATCTTCAGAGTTTTGTGAGAAAACTTCCCTCACAAAGAAAAGATGACAAGAAGAAAGAGCCTACTCACTAGAAGAAGGAATAGTTTCAGTCTGGGCTTTTGAGTAGTACTCTGTTCTGAGTCCATCTTTATCTATGGCTTTAAGGTATGCCCATTAGAGGAAAGAATTTTCTCACTGGCAGTTGTATGTGGAAAATAGATTCATTGTTTGTTGTTCTGCTCTGTTTGAACTACAGCAATGTACAAACTCAGTCCTTGCCAAATCTCCTTGAGAGAGTTGGGTGTATATTGAAAACAAGTTGAGCGTAGGTAGGTGTAGGGAGGGGGTGGAAGCTGATAGGTAAGCTTGTGTTTGTTCCAGACCAGGCAGCAGGTTTTGCAAGTTCCAACACCGGTAATGAGTTTGTTCTCTAAAAGAAATCTGGATCTCTGTGTGGATAAAACAAACATTTAACATTGAAACTCATAAAAGAATAAAAGAGTCAAAACATTCTTAGTCCCTCTCTAGGGGAGATGGCAGGCTTTGGTCTCTGATAGGTGCCATTTATGAGTTATCTGGACAGAAGCCAAAATTCTTGTAAGACTATGCTACAAAGACCACACCTGCTCACTTAAAAAAAAAAGCCACTGGTTTCTAACATAAGTGAAACTTTGCAGGATGCACCACCATTTTCCTATTTTCTACTCTAGCTTATTTTCTTTAAACACACAGGCAATATAAAGTTTATAGGCCAAAGTTTGAATATGGCCCTGACATTTTTGTTGCATATGTAATTTTCAATGAAACAGTACTGAGAGGCAAGGTCTTTAAGAAGTGCTTAGCTTTGTTCTCACAAATTTATGTCATCATAGCAGGGTGATTTGTTATAAAAGTAGTATTGATATTCTCCCTTGTCTCTCTCTACTCTCCCTCTCTTTCCCTTTTTTTCTTTCTTTCCTCCCCATCTTTCTCTCCCTCCTTCTTCCTTCCTCTCTCTTTCTCCACACATCATCTATGATGGTGTGCAAAATATCACAGAGACCTCATTAGATGTATGTTGTAGTTCTTGAACTTTTCATACTTCCAAATTATTAATCAAGTACATTGCTACCCAGTCTGTGCTACTACTCTATAATATCACTGTATAACTAGACAGCACAGTTTCAAATAGTCCTCCTAAAGCACACACAGAACCTACCAGAATTCATTTGAAACTATGTTCAATAAAAGTATATTACTTGAAAAGAAATGATTATCTTTTCATTGTCCTTCTAGTGTGGAAAAATGCCTTTGAATGTTCTTTAGTGGTCTTTGCAAGATATGCTTATGGTCTTCTTGTTTCTTAGACATGAATTAGTTCTCTGAGTGAACAACCTTCTATAGCTAAAACCATCATGAACTTATCCAAGGCAGAGGCATCTGGCACATCTGAGGAGTTGAAATAAGAATTCTGTGGGCATTTTTTTCAAATTTTCACTATTCAATAGAAAATATCAAGAAAAAGATGATCTTCTAGGGAATGGTTGACTGAAGGAAAAAGATGTGTTTTAGGAGGGAGCAGGAAGAGAACAGGGAATTTGGACCATGAGGTTTCAGAATAATCTGCTGTCAAGGACATGGCTAGTACTTGTTCAAATTCTATTTGAACTCTTGTAAACTACTATATGCCAGTGTATCTCTTATCACTTTTGAATTATTTCTGTTATTTGTTTGAATTTCATGAATGAAAAGTCCTTCTATATAAGGTGCCAATAAAAAAGAGCACCATCAAAACACCTGTCACATCTTTAATACTGGTATGTTACTTCTATATACATCTCCAACCATGCAAAAAACTCTGGGTCTTAAATCTTATTAAATGGCTTTTCTGTTTGAGACTGCAAGTTTAGGTGTGTCCTTTCCATTTTTCTTTCTCTCAGATACAATGAGGTATTATTAAGCAAATAGATATCATTGCTTCTCTCTATGTTTGCATTAATAAATGAACAGTGATAATAATAAATCTATAAATAATAATGATTATAAATGAATAAATGAAATAATAGTAATAAATCTCATCAATGTGGCAAAAAATTTGTTTTCTCAATATACAGATTAGAAATACTACAGTAAAGAATTATCTGCTTTAGTGTGATGATTCCTGGCCATATATCCTCCATAAAATCTATTTGCAAAAAGACATTTTGTGTGTAAGATTGTCTTCATTCTCATTGCCTCTCTGTCCCACATGATACCCAATGCCCCTACAGTTAAGGAGCAAGAGTTCGGGGGAAAAATGCATGTGACCTAATGTGTCTGATAGAAAGATGATATATTAATTCTCCCTCTGCCCCAGTGGAAAAAAATAAACCACATAAACCATTATTCTGTACAAAGCAATGTGAAAAAGAAGCCACAGACATAAAAACTAATAGTATCTGTCTTCTATAACTAAATGTTTTTATTTCATTTTTCCCTTGGACCTGCACCAAATTATTTGTTAGGTCCTAAGAGCATGTTATACATCATCCTGTATAGTAACTGCAGAAAAAAATATAGGTAATTAATTAGAAACTCATAACACATGGGATTTTGTTATTTGCTGCTTAAAAGAAATACCTGGGGAATGCAATTTATATATAGGAACTAAGTATAGAATTGGCCTATGACCTCTACCAGGTATCCATGGCATATTTCCTCTGGAATGCAAAGAGTTTCTACTTTTTTCAGTCTTTCCTGTTACCTTATTCCCACCATATACTCTCCCACCTCATCCTAGCACACAAAGCTTTCATACTAATAGTTAGACTGATAGGTCATATAAATTCTGGTATCTCTTTGGTTGCATTTGGAAGATATATGTCAATTAGTGACAAGAATGGATGCTAGGGCTGTGGAGATGGACCAGTTGGATAAGTGGTTAGTAGTCAAGCATCAGGAATAGATTTCAACTCTTCAACACTCACACAAAATTCAGGCTCTGTGGTACATCCCTGTAATTCCAGTACTATAAAAGCAGACACAGGAGGAGCCCTACTGCCTGGTGAATCAGTCAGTCCAGTTGAATTAGCCATCTGTCGATTCATCAAGAGACTCTGTATCATAAGAATAAGACAGAGTACAATGAAGCAAGATCTGACAATGATCTTTGGCCTCCATAATCACATGTGTGTTAGTATACACACACACACACACACACACACACACACACACACACACACAGCAGTGGGGCAGAGACAGAGGGAGAAAGACAGAGACAGAGACACACACACAAGTTGAATTTGCTTTTGTGTCTCAAGCTATTATAAATCCATTTATCGTCTTAGATGTGGGATATATGATTATAAATGGATTTATGATAGCTTGAGACACAAAAGCAAATTCAACTTGTGTGTGTCTCTATCCCTACATCTAAGTTGATATTTTTTAAGTAGGTACATATTATAGAATCAAAATTTAACAGAGTCAAGAAATCTTTCCATATATTTTCCTGGTTTTTACTCTGACAAAAGAGACAGAGTAAGAAAATCCTGTACTGCTAATAATGAAAATATCATAACTTTTTTAGTCGGCATCAAAGAAAAAAAATGTCTTCCTTCAACACTGTATGGGCTAGGCTGTTCTTGATGAGTGTCCTGTCAGTGACTAGATGGAGATTAGGTGACCTCACTCCACCTGCTGGATGACTTTAAGGCCTGAATGATCTGACTTAACACTTGAAGCTTTGTCCCTTTGCAACTTGCATGATAACATTTAAGGAACGATTAAGTATCTTAGGACTGAAGCTTCATAAAGTTGAAAGGAATAAATGAAGCTTGGACTACTGATCTTTTTTTACTCTGTGTTTTAAATTCCTTGCCATGGTAATTTGATTTAAACTGGGAAGTCTAAACCACAAGCTCTATTCACGTTTACTAGAACATACTTTGCTTTGATTAATTCCTGATGTGAATATTCTCAAACTGTCCCCAGTGTTCCTGTGTCTCATCTCAGTTCTGCTATGCCATGTTGCTTCAGGCAAAAACATAAACAGGTAAGAGGTGATAATATCCCTCACCCTCAGAGCAGTGCTGTTCGGTTAGCCTTAGCATCATCAAGTCCTACTTTGTGGAGAACAGTGACATTTGTGCCTCTACCTTAAGAAGGAATTATTCACATTTCTCTGAGTAAAGAAATTAATGAATGTCAGCTATATAAAAACAATTTTCTAACAGCTCCAAGTCATATTAAAATGAGTAGCTTCTGAAAGAGGAAAAATTCATAATTGAGTAAAGAAAACTCAGTCTATTGTTTTCTTATCATGGCATCACAAATCACAAAACAATTATAGCAGCATTGGCACTTGGAGAACATGTATAGGAAGAATATCATCTCACTTCAGCTCTGGCCCTGAGGCTTCCTCTGGTACTTTGCATCTGTGGCTAATGTTCTCAGTTCTGTAGGGGTTCTCTAGTGAACATTGAGTCCAGTGTTAGCTATAACTTCATGCCCAGACATTAAGAGTACTGATTGAGTTCCCTATCTCTTATCAGATGAAGACCTAAAGTACAGGGATATTGCATATTTAAAAAAAAAATCCAAAAGCCTAATCATGAAAGATAAGCAAAGAACTCTATCATACTGGTTAGTCTGGTTTGATAGGTGAGGAAACAAAAGTAGAAAAATAATAACTCACAGATCTCTTCCTCCATCCTGGCCCATAGTCTGGAAATGTTTGCCAGTATTATAAGCCCTCACACTATGTTTCTCATTCTACTAGTTTGTCTATTATTTTGCTCATAAAAATGTGCTATTTCTTGCTTTGTGTCTAATTTATTCAACTTCACTATAACATTTAATTTTTAATACTTTAATTTCATATAGACCACATTTTCCAGGGCAATAAAATATATGAAGAATTATTTTGAAAATACACATTCAATATTTGTTTTCACCCACTGATATGAAAAGTTACATTTTTCTTCCAGTTGCAGATGTAAGAAAAGCAATACTTGTTCTTCAAAACAGACAACCATTGGTATTTCTATCTCCTACTACTTCACACTCCAGCATTCACTGATAGCATTCACTTCTTTTAATTGGGGTAATGTTCTTCAGTTTTTGAAAGTGAAATAATTCTAATAAGAGATTCCAAAGACTGGAAAAAAACATTTCATATTTTAACAGGATGCATTTTGGTGAAATTTTAATATATTTCTTAAGTGTGTGAGGAACATTCTTTTGCTTTGCTTATGATTGCATTTGAAGATCTATATATTTGAATCACAGAGAATATGATCCTCATAAATTTTAGGATCACTCCTAAACTAATGTTAGTTAACTGGATGAAAGTTACATCCCAATATACACATATACATTTATGGCCTGATATATAGACCAGAAACTAGTATAAGAACATATTACAACTTTTTAATTTTAAAGTATCTTTTTAAATACTTAATGATAAAAGCTGTTAAACATGGAGCAATGTACAATGACAGTCAATGAAACCCCCCAAAATATTTCAGCAATTTGGGTGAGTATGATAATGTATTCAAAGCATACTCACATCTGGAATAGGGTTTCAACATTTGCATTAGTAAGACTGCTAATAGAGCCTGACAGTTTTCCTGGCTTTATTTCTAAGCATTTATTGAGACCCAGCTAAATAGAATCCATTTGCACCCTGCTCATATTTGCAACATTTTATAAATCATGATTTGTGGAAGTCACCGAGGACACACAATCTCATTGTTCACTTCAGAATGTTTTCCACTCTAGCTACAACACTGACTCCTTATTATCAATTCAAAATGTGCTAGTCCTTCATTTCTACTATAGGACTGATGCAGGCCAGTGGTTCTCAACCTTCCTAATGCTGTGATCCTTTAGTATAGTTCCTCGTATTGTGGTTACCTCCAACCATAAAATTATTTCATTACTACTTCATAACTGTAAATTTGCTACTCTTTTTTGAGTTGTAAATATCTGATATTCGGAATTTCTGATATGTGACCCCAAAAGGGTTATGACCTACAGATTGAGAACGAATTATCTAGGATATCCTGACTTGAATTTCAATTTATTTCTATTTATCTAAGTAACTAAAGCAATGATAGCTACATTAGCTAGACTCTTGGTTTTTCTGATGGATACCTGAAAGAGCTTCAAGGAAGAAAGATTTATTTTGGGTCATGGTCACCTGACTTCATGGTTTTGAGTGTGAGGCAGTACAGGATATCACAATGCTGAGGATGTGGCAGAGCAGAGATATTGACTACATTGCAGCCAGGAGGTGCACAAAAATAATAAGTAGCTAGGCCTAAAATGCAATGCTCATCAGTATGTCATTATGACTCTTTTCAACCAAGAGAACTGACCTTCACACTTCTATGACTGTCTAGTCATCTGTTAGCATTTTCGTCCAAATAACTAATTCACAGTTTCAGTCAGTTCTCTTATGAGCTAGTCATCTCTGGAACTACATCAGTGAATTTCACTGATCTCCCAGGCTGATCTAAATAAATTCACAGTCAATATTAAATTTTAAATAACAATGCTATTTTCTTAGTTTATAAATGAATATAGAAGTAACAGCTACCCTCTGTAGCCAGAATCCCACTCGACTATCAGCCGCTCAGACCCAAATAAACACACAGACACTGATATTAATTAAAACTGTTTGGCCTAATGGCTCAGGCTTCTTGCTAGCTAGATCTAACACTTAAATTAACCCATAATTCTTATTTATGTTTAGCCACATGGCTTGGTACTTTTTCCCAGTTCTGCCTTCACATCTTGCTTCTCATGGTGGCAGAGGTTGGCAGTGTCTCCCGACTCAGCCTTCCTGTTCCCAGAATTCTCCTCTCTGCTTGTCCTGCCTATACTATACTTCCTGCCTGGCTACTGTCAAATCAGCGTTTTATTTATCATTCAATCAATCAGAGCAACATATTCACAGCATCCAGAAAGACATCCTAGCAACCTTCTTTCCTTTTTGTTATATATTGATTATTTGAATGTTTGTTTATTTTTTATTTGTTGATTTATCACAGTAGTATTGATTAATTATTCATATAAGTTGTTTTTATGTAAGATGAAATAAAAAAAAGGGGGTTTGGCAAATTTATTGGAGATACTGAACAATCACTCCTAACTTTAATGATGCATACCTTTGCTATTTACATGTCTACATTATGATAACTGAGATTTTTTTTCCTTCTCATGAGATCTACAAGAAAGTCAGTATTTTCTTTTGTCTTTAAATTAATAAAATGTGCCAGGTGGTGGTGGCTCATGCCTTTAATCCCAGCACTCAGGAAGTAGAGCCAGGCAGATCTCTGTGAATTCAAGGCCAGCCTGGTCTACAGAGAGATATCCAGAACAGGCACCAAAACTACACAGAAAAACCCTGTAAAGAATAAAAAAATGATTAACAAAATGTAGTTATATAATGTTTTTTATTAAGAATTTTTATTCATTATACATACCAACCACAGATCTCCATGTCATCTCTCCTTCTTATACTTTTATAAGATTATTTTGGTTAAAATTGTACTATATCAAATTTTCCCTACTCTTTCCTCTCTCCAGCCTTTTCACTTAATGCCTCTTCAATCTCAAACTGATAACCTCCTTTTCTTTGTTACTGTCATAGAAACACACACACACACACACACACACACACACAGAGAGAGAGAGAGAGAGAGAGAGAGAGAGAGAGAGAGAGAGAGAGAGAGAGAGAGAGAGAGAGAGATTCAGAAATACAGCATGTACAGCATGTACTGCATGCAGGGCTGATAACTTTGTATTGGATGACCAAATGATGGGCGTTCATCCCAGGGAGAGGCTAATTACTACTCTCCATGAAGTTATTAGTTTCTTATGTTTCTTTGTCTAGGGGTGGGATCTGTGAAAATTTTCCCCATTCATCTTTATTATGTCTATTGATATTGCTATTTTTCTGGTGTTGTCTTATTAGCCATTTTTAAGACAGACTGTTTCACAGCAAGTACTTTGGTATTCTGACACTTACAGTCTTTATTTTTCTTCTTCAGGGATGTTTTTTGATGCATAGATGCAGGACCTGTAACTGTGTTCTCCATGGTCAGTTGATCTTTACATGTGTCCATTGGTAGTTTTCTATGATGATCTCCATTTGCTATAAAGATGAATATGGTTAATATTCTTATCTGTTGGTATAGTATGCAACTTAAAATATAGTTTGAGATTATACTATTCTAGCAAAGTGGCTGTAATAGATTCTTTCCTAAGATCCATGACCTCACTATCCCTTAAAAGCTAGTTAGGGCTGGACAGTGGTGGAACACATCTTTAATCCCAGCACTTGGGAGGCAGAAGCAGACATATCTCTATGAGTTTGAGGCCAGCCTGGGCTACAGAATGAGTTCCAGGAAAGGTGCAATGCTACACAGAGAAACCATGTGTCAGAAAAAAAGAAAGAAAGAAAGAGAGAGAGAGAGAGAGAGAGAGAGAGAGAGAGAGAGAGAGAGAAAAGGAAGGAAGGAAGGAAGAAAGAAAGAAAGAAAGAAAGAAAGAAAGAAAGAAAGAAAGAAAGAAAAGAAAAGAAAAAAAGCTAGTTAGGTTTTTATTACACATCAAGATTTCTCTATCTTGAGTATGCTTTGGGTCCAATTCGATAGCTTTTGGTTACCACAGAGTGCCACTTATTGCATCTTTACAGATGTCTTGCCACGTTGGTTATTTTTGTGGTTTATAGGTACAACTAAGCAAGATTATTAATTGCTTCCCTCTTCAGGCTGCTTGCACAGTGTTTTCTGCTACCATGAAAGCTATGCCACAGGAAGGATGCTTTCAAGTTAGATACAGCTCTCACCATGGATTCCAATGTCCTAAGTATGTCTTCAGTAATAGTAGTTTTCCTTCAACTTCTAACAGGCCACCAGAGCAGCAGAAATAGCCTATATTGTTTGGGGAGTTTCTATACTGTTACAATAAGGATGACAATGTGTTCTTTATAGTTAATGTAATTTTATGTGCTAAAGAGTTTCAAGTACTCATTTGTTAACTAGATTTTCCACTTGATATATAACAGAAGAAATAATTATAAATAGAAGATGACATTCATTTTACATGGAAGAGTCTGGAAAAAAAGGAAATAGCTTCTTTGTACATTTGCAAACTTTCTTGAACACTCATTTTTGCTTATTTATTTATGAATTTACATAGAAAAATTCCCATAACAGAAAGAGGCTAGTGCTCTTTGCCTTGTTCTAACCCCTGGTGAGTATATTACATTCATCAATGACACAAAACTTGCTTATGGAATTGCAGTCACTCCCTTTTTATCTCTCTTGCAAATCCCTGTTAAGGTTCAATGATGAAATTTGTCTTGAGTTTCAAGAGACACTGGTTATATTTGTATGCCTTAACTGGGTAACCAGTGATAATTCAGAAGATAGAGAGTTGGCTAAAGAGGATGCTAAATTAGTCCTTTAGAAGGGTGGAGCCAGGTCGGGGCAAGTGGGATAGAAATTAGTTCAGGTACTTTTATTTGTATAGCTGATAAGTACATTCATTGTCCCCAGTCTCCTCAAGTTCTCTCCAACCCAGTCCTCTGCCCTCTGACCATTCCTTTTCATGTTTATGTGGTTTCTCTTTGTTAATGAGACACATTATCTGTGCCTCTTGTTCTTGTAGATTCTGCTGTCAACTTTCTTTGAAGATTTTCTCTCCCTTATCAGATCAGGGCCATTTCTCTGTGTTAAAATTCTGTCCTCTAAGGGTGAATGGCTTTATTTTAATTCTGATTCAAATCTAAACCCAATGTCCTCTCGTGCTTTTCCATCCTCTGTGGTTATGGATCTGCTACAGCCACTCAATGTGAGCTAACTTACCTTTCATGCCCCTACTCTCCCACTTTTGATGAATTCCTGCCTGTAAATCTCATCTCACTCTTGGATGTCATTTTCTTTTATGTCACTCTTTAGTCTTTGCTAACCTTTGGTAATATTTTTCCCTCTTATACTTCTTTCATATTCAATACCACTCTTTTTAGCTGACTTTTATGGTCATGTCCATTAGACATATTTGATTGTGACTTGGTCTATTGATTTCTAAAATAATATGTCATCCTTTATGATTTTATGTATATACATATATACAAAATAATCTTCAAAGAAAGTATCATTTAAGCTAAAAGTATATGATTGTATCATCTATGTATTTATCAAAGTAGAACTATGTAAAACTAAGAAGCTGTGAAGCATCTGAAGGATGAGAAGTCTCTTATAGTATTTAATATGCAAAATGAATACTAAAGATACTCAATGCTGAGAGATAAATATCAACACAAAATGAAGTTCAAACACAGTTAAAAAATAATTCTAACATTACCCAGACAGGTCTCAGAGTTATTTTTTTATGTTGTTCAGTCTATTTAAACATCTAGCATCTGAAATTTTGATATCTTCCCAAAGAATTAATCATTTAGAGCATGATTAATTAAGAAGGGTAACAAAAACCTATTAGCCAATTTAGCTTTCACCATTTCCTTATACAGAGAGAAAAATCTATCATAATTCACATTTGCATTTTAGCCTTAGTTGTATTCACTGATATCATCACTTTTAGAAATAGACCTTATGTTTAAAAGTGATTTTAGCCTTACAACAAATTTCCGCACAACATATAGAGATGTCTCATGTGATTCCAGCTCAAATACTTACATAGTTATCTCCATAATCACTGTCTACTGCTTTATGATGTATTTATCATAATCAGTGAATCATATCGTTATCACAGCGTGTCACTTAAATCAGGGTTCACTATTGATGTTGTATATTTTTATGGAGTTTGTCAAATTCAAAATTATATATATTCTACATTGTAGTATCATATAGATTCACTGTTATACAAGTCATGTGTTTCACTTTTTTCCTCTTCCTGTCTCCCTTAAATGGTGACAATCACCAATCATTTTAGTAGGCTTTAGTTTGACCATTTTGTCAAAACATCATGTGATTAAGATAATACAGTATGTAGCTTTGTAAAATTGATTTATCTCATTTAATAAATGACATTTAATTTTCCTCCATGTCTTTACATCATTTATTTCTCTTTGTCACATGATACTAATCCATGTCTGGATGTATTAACATCCATTTCCACTGGACTACTGAAAGACTTTGGAGCTGTTATGCATATCAGTATATGCAGACTTCTGTACACAGATAAGGATCAAATTTCTTTAGAAAATTACCTTTGGACTTGCCACTGAATTTTAAAGTAATAATACATTTATTTATATGAAAAGTGACCAAACATTTGTTCCAGCGATCACACCATTTTGCATATCCATAAGCAGTGAATAAAACTTTCTCATTAATAGTTTTCAAATGTTTAACTTGCCTTGTATACCTAAACTAAATCCCAGTTGGTCACAATATACACTCATTTTGTTTCTTATTAAATTTAATCTCCTAATATGCTAAGGTCTTTTATATACATATATGTATTATGTATATATATATATGTGTATGTGTGTGTGTCAATCACTTTCCTTAAATTAGTGTTTTAGAGTATCTAAATTTTTAAAAATCTTTTATTTAATTTAAAATAACTTATCCTGAAATTTCTTCTTTAACCATATTACTAAAAAGTTCATTTAAAAATACTTATGTATTTTAGGATTTTTCAAACTATTCTTCTTTGTTACTGGTTTTGGCTTAATTTGATTTTAGTCTGAGAATAGACATATAATTTTTATTATTTAAAACTTGTTAAGACTTTATGTCTTCTGTCTTCCATCTGATTAGTACTCACACTGATGCCTTTTACCACATTTCTGTTTTTCCACAAGTATAATCATTTACATTTCAGGTGCTCTCATCCTTTTGTGAATGTTTAGCTTCTATATTAATATAGTTCATTGTCCTTTCTCTGAGTTTTTAAATATAAAGGATTTCAAAATCCCCATTTGTGGTTTCATCCACAGTGATTCTTACCATGTCAGTTTTCTCTGCCTTGTTGTGTATAGATATAGCCATGGTTTTCTGAGAGTTGTTGACACTTTTTGACTTGGAGCTGTCATGTGATATTTATCACATTTTCCCTAATTTTATATTTTTGATATCTACCTTTCTAGAAAATCTATGTGAGGAGCTTGTTTTCCTAACTTACTCACTTGTATATTTCATCACTTGGTGGAACCCACATCCCAGTTTGCTCTGTGTATTCTCTTGGCCCCTGGCCACAGATTCTGTAGTTTCTGTAGGCTCTTGGAGAGATACATGCATAGCTGTTGACTGGTCTGCTATAGGGTGGTAGATATCAGAGTCCCAAGCATCTATCTTGCTTTCCTTTTTGATATCTACAACTTTTCAACATCATGTCTGACAATTTTTTTATATATATTTAAGTAATAGATGTCCTCTGAGAATTCTGCATTGGTGCAGTTTGGTTATTCCCTTGCATTAATTTGGATTATTGATGTATTAATCATATTCCCTGTTCCTTTCTTTGATTTTTCTCCATCTGAAATTTTTAACATACATATCATAGACCTTCTGTTGTTAACTTACAAGTTTAAAATATTATGATTTTATTGTCAATATTTTTTCTGTTTATCTTTAGGTTTGAATGTTCTTCTGAGTATTTTTAAGTATAAATATATTCTTCTTATTATATGTGATGTGCATTGTAGTGTACAGGCATGCAAACGAAGAAGGTCATCTAAGGCGTCTTTCATTTTTCCTATGGTATCTTGTTTTTTTTTGAGGTCAGGCCACTTTTAGCTTCTTCAGATTTGTTTGTTTTGTTTATTTGATTGTTTGTCCTTGTATAATTGCTATTTTATCCAACCCATCCCTTAGCTTATTTATTTTAGTGGCCTTAAATCTCAACTCTCATAATTCTACTTTTCCATATTTGAACATAGTTTTGATACATGTTGTGTCTCTTCAATGCACTATTATTATGTTTTGTATATCAGTTGATTCTTTAAGATTTGAACATTATGTAGTAGGTAAAGCAGCACTGTGTTACTAAGCCTCCAGTGGCACAAAGACAGATGAGAAGATTACAAGAAGGGACATTCTTCCATCCAAAGCTTAGGTCTTGGTATGTGATTTAGCTTTTCAAGAATATCATATATAATTAAATATAGTGTCTCTTTTATACAATAAATCTCTTGAATATATGCCTATTAACTAAAATTTGTATCCTTATTGCAATAGTTCTTCTTGTCTCTCAGTCACAGTAGTTCCTGATAATAACCATTCTATGGAATGCTTATGTGAGGAAAGCTTTTTAAGATTCCACTTGTTTGAAATCTTCAGCTAATTATTTTTTTTGGACTAGGATTATTTCATTTAACAAAATACTGTCTAAATTCATCATCTACATTCTTACAAATTACAATGGCCCTCTATGACTTATTTTGTGTATATATTATATACACAATATTTTCTAAAATAATAGAAAGGAAAGTAAAAACATTATATATAACTCTCTCTCTCTCTCTCTCTCTCTCTATATATATATATATATATATATATATATATATATATATTTTATATATATAAAATCTTCTTTATCCACTCTGCCAATAATAGACACATGGACACTTAGGTTTATACTATATCTTGCCTGTTATGAATTATGCTGATAAACACTGAAGTGTGAATATCTCTTCACCACACTCTTGTACTTATATCATTTCCTTTGCTCAGTAATGGAATTGCTGAGTTATATAGCTGTAAAGAAAGGAAAGATGACCCAGAGTGTCAAAAGGTGTTCCAGGAAGTGGAAGAAATGATTGGCAAACTACAAATCAGTTAAGGAGGTAATATATGCATAACATATAAAGAGTTTAAACAACAAAAATAGAAGGAAAAGAAATAAATCTAGGGCTGGAGGGATAGCTCAGCCATTAAAGGCTAGGCTCACAATCAAAAATATAAGAAGAAATAAATCCAATTAAATTATCCAATGAAGCAACATTAATAACAAAGAGTTATATAAAATTCATATATAAAATAGGAAAATAAAAAGTTTACAAATAAGTATAAAGATATATTCAACATCACTGATTATCAGGAAAATGCAAAACAAAACTATAAAGCACTATTAGCATACCTACTTGGTAGGCTATTATGGGAAGATAAGATAACCAGCCCTGATGAGGATATAGAAAAAAGCATAGTCTTGCACACTGTTAATGAGAATGTAAATTAGTTAAGCCACTATGGAAAAGAGAATTGAGGTTCATGAAATCATTATAAGTAGAAGCACCAAATAATGTACTGACCTTAGCCCTTGGTTACTCTATTTTGCCTTATTAAATTTCGCCTATTTATGCTAATGTGCACAGAAATGGAATAAAGTGAAAGAATTATCAGGATAGTACATATACAAACAGGGAAAGGACTTCAGAAACCAATATATTTGTGTGGATTAGTATTTATTCTATTTATTCACAAAATAGAAACTATAGAGCTGAGATAAAATCCCACAGAAGATGGAGGACATTCCCTCATTAAATGATGTTTACTTTTCATTTGTTTTTGGATCTGGCATACCTGTCTTTCCATGGTTTCCATTTGTAAGTTTCAGAATATTATGGAGGAACCTGAAAACTTCCTGCAATATAGAAAATTATGCCTGTATATCAAGACAATAAAAGTAGATTCCTGCTCTTACATTATTGGAAGAATATGTATGTAAATTAGAAAAATACGTTTTTCTTTTAATGCAGTAAACTATGTTAAAAAGACAGAGCTAAGAAAAAGAAGTGAACATTACTGTTATTTAAATCTTCTCAAGGAACCACTTCTTGAGAGTCTTATAGCCGATATAAATTGAGATACTCAGTGAAACTTGACTAGCAATGACTGGAGGCTTTATCACTGGAACATGCATTCTAGGTTAAACATAGGCTCTCTTTACTTATTAAGGTATATAGGCACGTGTGGGTATATCAAGAAGAAATCTGTGGATAATTGTGTTATGGTTGGATTCACCTGAAGGTTCTAAGTATTTCTCTGACATGAATTCAGAGTAAGAAAAGACACTATGGAACATGACTTTGTCTCAGTGACTGGAAGAAAAACAGTTGCAAGATCATCCTGGTCATTCTTACTCTTTTCTACTGTGTGCTTGAATTAAGTGCCAATAAATATCTATTGCAAAATATACTGACTACTGAACATTTAGCCATCAAAAATGTAAGGTATGAGTAAAGTTGAAGAAAATTGCTTTTGTGGTGATAGTACATAATGATGATGATGATGTGTGAGTATCTCTGTGTGTATGTTTGTATGCATGCATATTGCAAAGCAAATCACCTATAATACTAATAACGTATTTCTACTTAAATAATTATCCTTCTGAAATTCAAAATTAAATGAGCAACATTCATTCGATTTTGCAAGTTTAGATATACAATCAACTTTTGCTTGTTACTGGGAATCAGATGCTTAAGCTCAGACATATTTGTCCATGACAACCTGGAATGGGAGTTGGGGAGTAGGGGCTCCAACTGGGAGCATCCACTAGAGATTCATGTTTTCCTTAAGGATGTTGTATGTGGATAGGTCTTGGATTTTCTTCAGAGTTCTCCTTTGTGTTAGTATGTACTATTTCCTTCCCTTTAGAAACAAGGTTGCAGAACCATATAAGGCTCAGTTGGAGGTGCCAATGCCTCCTAGTGTAATGTCCTATATTAGGATATTGGGACCCACAGGCTGGAACCATAGAACTGACTCCCTCATATGGTTTTCTAACCCTTTCCTTATACATGGGTATACCTGCACAAATGAAATATATATATAAATGAATGTAATAGCCAAGATCACAAGCCAAACAAAACCAGAGAAATAAAATTGGAGATCCTTGCATCTAATAATATAATTTTCAAATAAAAAAGAAAATAAATGGAATGATAAACTATTGAAAATGAATTACAGATAATTAGATATAATAATGAAACAAATACTTAAATCCATCACTGAATATACAAACAAGATTCACATCTCAGCACTTTTATTAGACAGCACTATTATTTTGAACTTCTTATTTGTTAGATGTAGCTGGATGTTTTCCTGTGTCTTGGCCTGCAGGAGTAAACACACAGAGGCTTATATTAATTATAACTGCACACCAATGGCTCAAGCCTTTTGCTAGCTAGCTCTTATATCTTAAATTAGCCCATAACTATTAATCTTTATATTACCACATGTTCCGTGGCTTTACCTGTGTCCCATTACATGTTGCCCCTTGAGCGGCTTGCTGGCGTCTCCTTGTCTGCTTATTCCACCTATACTTCCTACCTGGCCACTGGCCAATCAGCATTTTATTAAACCAGTGTACAAAAGCATTATCCCACAGCAGTTAGATTCTTTCTTCTTCTTCTTCTTTTTTTTTTTTTTTGAGCTGAGGACCGAACCCAGGGCCTTGAGCTCACTAGGCAAGTGCTCTACCACTGAGCTAAATCCCCAACCCAGATTCTTTCATCTTAAAGAAAATTTACATATGCGGCCATCACTAAATGATACTTGGTTTTCTTCTGTAAACCACTAGGATTATAGATGCTATTATATTTAAATATCTTCTATACATGTCATAGCTTGAGCTTTTAATTCATGCATTTTAACTGAAAATGGATAAATACACTAAAATTACTTCATCTTTTGTGATCATGAATATTATAATTTTTAATTTTAATTATTATTACTATGAGTAATTTTGTCCCTGGAATTCCCTTCCATGTGTCTTTCAAATGGACATTTACAAATTTTGTCTTTAAACTTGGCAATGTTCTTGGAAATGTTCATTAATATGATGAACATAGTTCATATTACCAAATAATAAAATATTCTTTTATGAAATAATTACAACCAATCAAAATTCTATCACCTATGTATAATGTCCCCCTCTTTTCAATGTCACCAATAATAATTACATGTTTATATTCTTTTCAAATATGTATATTAATGGCATTTCATTGTGCTACATTTTATGTTTCCATGAATGCTAATGATAAACATGAACAGCTTTTCATTGCTAAATGTGCATCCATATGTTTTCTATGGTGTATGTTCCTCTGTTTTCTGTTAGACATTGATAAATCACCTAAATTAGGACATATCCTCTCATAAACTAAGACAAATAATTATTTTATTTATATTTGTAGCCAAAATCTTCCAACTACATAAAATGATTGGAAAATAATAAGAAAGCTTTTTTCTCTTCATTTGTTTCCTTTAACTGATGTTTAGAATATTTTACTTTGTAATCTTCTAAACCAAATAAGTAAAATATTTACTCAATTCATGTTTAATTTTCTTTTTTATGTTTTATATGATTGCCACCTTTAGTATTTATTCACCTTAATCTTTATGGATATGTATATTTTAATTGGATTAATATAATCTTAATTTACACAAATATTTCCTTTTCCATTCAATCTAATTTCCATATGATAATCTGATTACATTCGTATCACATTTTTTTCAATATATCACACATGCACAAACATGTAATGGATAGTGGATAACCTTATATTAAGTTTTGGATAACTTTTTGAGTTCCAATGCACAATTCACTAATAGTAGAGAAAAACGTTTTTAATCTTCCATTTCATGTGTTCAAGATGCTTTCCTTCTGACTTTTTAAAACTGTAGTAGCTCTCTTCTCTTAAATCCATAAGGAAGGCTGCTGAGCACTATCAACATGTTTTGTTTCTCTGTACAGAGTTGGTTTCAATCAAGTTCCTTTCCCCTTGTGCTCTTCTATGTCACCTCTGAACTGGGGCTAAAACACACTGGGATTTAATTACCAATCAGTGACCATCCTGTGAAACTCAACATGAGTGCTTTGGGAATGTGCCAAG
The DNA here is from genome assembly GCF_903995425.1 of Onychomys torridus. Taxonomy (NCBI): domain Eukaryota; kingdom Metazoa; phylum Chordata; class Mammalia; order Rodentia; family Cricetidae; genus Onychomys; species Onychomys torridus. Next base: position 32,395,240 of record NC_050454.1, read on the forward strand.
GAGGGATTTCTTTTCAAATGTCATTAGCTGTACTTCTGTGTTTATTTGAGTATCACAGAAATACTGATACCCGTGAGGACTCCTCAGAACAGCCTTTGTCTCTATTTGCAAATGGCAACACTTACATGGGGTACAATTGTTCAGTCATTTAGTCTGGTTTTGCTCTATGATTTTCTAGATACCCACTGCAATTGTTTTGATTGATGTTTAGACATGAGTTGTAATCTAAGATAAGTGAATGTATGAGAAAATGACCCTTAATTGGACATTTTTATGTGTGAGAAATTGGTTAAGAATACTGTGATACATCCAGAAGTTTCTATGAAATTTCTCTCTCCCCTTTGATAGAACATGATTTTTTAGCATATATAGAAATAAGAAGTGGCAAGATATTTATATAATATAAACTTCCTCATTTTATACACGAAATAATAAATTACTATCCTGTCACCCTATAGATTCCATACATTGTGTGCTTGGAAAAATCTCAGGCCATCTGGATTAATATGAAGCAGCATTTCCCAACACTAAGTATGATGTACATCTTTTATGAAATTACTATACATATTCATGAGATCATTAATATAATTCTGAATTTTTGATGATTTTTTTCTTTTTATTTATTCCATGTATTTTTATATCATGTATCTTGATCCCATTCATTTCCCTGTCCCTTGGCCCAAGCACACCCCCTTCCTCCCCCCAAAAAAAACAAAAACAAAATTTAGGAGAAAAAAGGAAGAACCAACAACAAAATAAATGGAAAAAATTAAGAGTCCCTTCATGGCAGTTGCAGTGTGACACAGTGAGTTAGGCAGTAAACCCCTTTGTCCATATATCTGTACTTGCAAGGGTTCATTGCAGAGAGTCATTGGTCTTCTTTGAGAACTCTGGTTTCTATTACACTGTGAATGCTGGGCCCTCATTGGAACTCTTGTTGGATGTCCTGTTGTTGCTCTGTGTTGTGGAGATCCTGCAGCTTTGGGTCTGTGGGTAAGGTTCCTTCATATGCTCCAGTAGATCTTATTTGTGGGTGGATGATGGGGCAGGCCAAGTCATAGCCTTGGTTCTGGGCCTGGGCAGCTTTCGAGTTGTTCTTCCCTGATCTCACCACCAGGGTGAGCTCTTCAGTATTGCCCCAGCTAATTCACTTCTTTCAGCAATGGGCAAGGGGTGGGGCCAGTTCTCTTGTTTTCACACCCTCAGGATAGTCTCCACCACACTTACACCATCAGGTTCAGCTCTACTGTGCTGCTCTGGCAAGATACAGAAGCCACTCTTCAGGGTTCAGCAACTGGTAAGAGATAGAGACAGCACTCCTGCTCTTATGACCCCAAGGCCAGCTCTCCCTCCTGTCTCAAGCATTGATGTGTGAGGAAAGGAGAGGAAGGCATCTCTCCTCTGCCCATGGGGCCCCATGTCAGATGAGCAATAAGGAGAGCTCTCCTTTGCTCACCATGTTAGGGCTGGATCACCCTCATCTCCAACCACTGAAGCAGCTATGCTCTGCTGTCCAGGTGAGCAGCAGGGCATGCTTTCCTGAGTGCTGCTGATAAGAGGGGAGGGTCAGCTCTCTTGTCTGTTGCAGGGAGTAAGTGGCAAGGGGTAAGATGCCCATCTCTCCTGTACCTACACAGTGGCATGACAGATGAGTAGAGCGGCCCAGTCTCCCATGCTTACAACTCCAGGGCTCCCTCATCCACACCCGTCAACAGGGTTGGCTCTATTGTGTTACCCAGGTGAGATGAAGGGTCTGCTTGTGAGTGTTGCAGCTGGTGGGAGGTAGCAACAGCCCTCTAGCTCTTATGACTGTAGGACCAGCTCTCCCACCTGTTTCAGGCTATGATGGGAAGGGGTACCAACTCTTCCGTGCCTGTGCTACCATAAGACAGATGAGTAATGGGGATAATTCTCCCATGCTCAGAAGATCAGGGATGGCTCACCCATACTTCCACTATCAGGGTTGGCTCTATTGTACTGCCCTGGTAGGCACAGAGCCTGCTTTCCTGAGCTTTGCAGGTGGTGGGGGTCAGGGTCAGCTCTCCCTCTCTCATGCTCTAAGGGCCAGCTCTCCCACTTGCCTCAGGCATTGATGGGTAGTAAGAAGGGCATCTGTCCCCAGTCCCTGCTACCATATGGCAGATGAGAGGTGGGGCTCATTTGGGGCTAGCTCACCCACATCTCCACTAACTGGCACTTGATGAGTAAGGGGAAGAATAACTCTCCCCTGTCTATGCCACCACAAGACAGATGAGTAATGGGGACAGTTCTGCCATGTTCACCACTTCAGGGAGGCCTCACCACGTTCAGTATGTTTACTTGGACAAGCATCACATACACTATTGTAAAGTGCTCAGTCTCCTATTTCTAAAGACACACACTTTTTATTTAAGCAAACTTTAACTCTTTTTGCAAAGACAGAAATCATCTTCTTTTTTTTTATGATTTCACATTCTTATAGATCAAAAGTGTGTTTTGTAGGTTCAAGTAAATAAGCACTCTCAATACTGGCTTCCATGTAGTGTGAAGAGTAAGAGGAAATTCTTACAGAATGAAAGAATTCGTAAAGGAAATTAGAGATAACGTTCCTGGACCACATATCTCCTACCCATCTTCACATTACAAAGCCATCAGTATTGTGAGAATGACACCATTGGCAATAAATACAGAGTAATTTCATATCGATAATTAAAAATTTGACATCTATTATAAATGTATGCTTTCATATGCTTTAAAAAAATCAAATGAATCGTTAGAGAATCTCAACTTTAGTGAAAACATATACCATCAGTTCTGTGTTTAGACTGCATTGAAGGGATTCTCCAGGCACTTTTACAGTGCTCACCACTTGGGAATCCTGTGGACATAGTCAGAGCAGTGGAACTACAGTGGGTCTTACTGGTGACCTCCTCCATTCCCTTCATTTTCCCCAGACTAGAAACACAAGGCTTAGGAATATTAAGAAAAGTTGTAGTTAAATTAGAATCTAAGATATTGTTTTCTGATAGTTATTTCTCCCTAAGCCTGCATTGGAACATTAGCTCTCCATTTTCTCTTTTAAATGAAGAAATGAAAAGCTCGTCACTTAAATGCCCATCATCTATTTTACTAATGAAACAAAAACGATAGCCCAGTTATATAGTGGGAGTAAGGGAACTACCTTGTAAAGCATGCCCAGAATTCTAGTCACTTATACTATGGTAAGAAGGAGTCAAAAGGGACACACAAAGAATGATGTGTAAGTAGCAAGTACCCTTAGAGGTAGAGAAGTGCAACAATGTGAGTTTTCATATGTAACAGGGAAAGGAACAATGCAATTGTCAATAACAGAGTATCTATGGTGTCTCCTTGAGTTCTTTCTTCTAGTCACAGATTTCCTGGAAGATTTGTCAAATAGTCATTTTGCTAAGTTTTAAATAAATATAAAACTATATCAGAAATATCACTCTTAATATTTTCCTCAAATGCTTTTCATAAATATGTCAATCATACTGTCTTTGAATAGTCTAGGTCTCTTGTTTCCTATTGATGTTGTTATTATTATTGGAAAAGTTTTATTGGACTATGCGCAAAAATAGATTTTAAGTTTTCCAACAATATCTGTGATAAAGTTTCCAGTACATATCAATTGTTATCATTAAATCACATAGAAAATACCATAATGTTCCTAATTTGTTTTCTAGGAATTTCAGTTAGAGGTAAACAACAGGATATGTGTGAAGTCAAGAGAAGCAAAACTCTCAGAAATTTCCACAACTGATTTGCTGATATATTTTCCCATTTTTTAGAATCTCATCAATATGTGGTTTTATCTTAAAATTTTGCAAAACAATAAGGCTTAAATCTCAAGTAACTTTTTTACCTACAAAATTAACCTGAGAAGTTCTTGTGAAGTATTAGATATTTCATTACAATTGGAGTTGAGAGCTCTCATTCTTATGCACACAAATGTCTAAAATTTTTTGTCAATTCAGAAATAAAAGAAAATATTTCTAAATATTAGTGCTCTACAAGTCAACATTCTATATTTGACTTCCTTTATTTGCAGGAAGCTCTGTAGATATTCAAATGCATTTTATAAGGCAAACTTTAATAAGTTTGGTAAGACATGTTATTGTTTAGACTATCAATTAGATTTTGAGAGGAAAGGAGGTCAAACATGGGGACAACAGAAGAAAGCAATCACAATGGTCTGTCAAGAAACTGTTACATGATGAATATAAGTTCTCCTGATTATATTTCAATTTTTATATTTCAGTTTCTTTAAGCAAAATAATATTTTTCAAATATGTAAAATGTTTTTATTTCCATAAAACATTGAACATAAGTCTATACACCATTATTATTAGACTTTATTTGTCTTTGATGTTAATATAGTAATGCCATGATGAACCATTGGGGTATATAGGTATATACTATTCACTTGTATATTATATTAAATAGCCCGAGAACAACACAAGCATATTAAATTGTGTACGCTTCTGTTTTGTGTATCGCGTGTGGAATGTGTGGACATGTATCCTGTTGACTCCTGTTTCTTTTCTAGTTGGTTGCTAGCAATCGCCATGAATCTAACAATGTCTCCTTCCATGATTTCTTCTTAGTTCTATTTGGCATATGTATTTGCATAAAGTTAAGAAATTAAATATATCACTCAACATAAAGTTTGAATGTGCACATGTGCATTGTATTTTTACAGCAGTCATTTGTTTGCTGTTTTTCACATGTACTGTGCCTACTCTCCAATAGTTTTACTATCTATCTTGGTATCTTAGCTCTGTTCCCAATACAACTTGTTGATAGATTAGTTATTTCTTTATAGGTGAGTAATTATTCTCAATATATTTTAAAATCAAATATAAGCTTATATTGGCCTATGATTTAAAGTTTAGCATTTTCTGATTGAACTATAAAAAGTCAGTTTGATTTATTTGATGCAACCGATAACATATATTAAATTATTTTATTTGGAAAGTGCATATACTTTTCAGAATTTTTCTTTCTTCATTCAGGTATTTTTCCATCCCATTAAAAAGAAAAATAGTTCCAGATATAACACTCTATTTTTAGGATGATCATTAAATTAAAACAAGTGACAGATTTTCTTTGGTCTTTGACCAAGAAGTAAATTCCATTTGTTTTAAGATTCTTTTTTTTTTCTTTCTTTCACATGGCTGTGTCTCCTCAAATGTCTTTATGAGTCATATTGCCACCTACTGGCAGCCTCCAATATAGCAGCCCCATGCTTTGACCATACTACAAAGATTGAAAGACATTTAATGCTTGCTACTTTTGAAAATGTACTCCAGTTCTTTTCCATATATATGTATAAGGGTACAAATCACATATACATGATTCCATTTTTCTACATTAAAAAGTGTAGCTTGAAAGCCTGTTATTTTATTTGATTTTGTGGAAATATCTCTTATTTTTCATGTTTCGGCCTAGCTATTCCTTCTCTGATGTCAAAGCTAAAAACAATCTTGTTGGTTGATAAATAAGATGTTTTTGTTCTTTCTTTCTATTTAGAAAAAATGAAAATTATAAGAAATGATGACTTTGCGGAAGTAGATGTTTCAGAAATAAAAACAAGGGTGCTTTTTCAGACAGAAGTCAAAGATTCACCTCCAAATTGATGAATCTTGTATATGATCTTTGGAGCCATAAAATGAGCATGTAGACTGATTTTTAAGTGGTAGCTGTTTTGCTTAGGCCTTTCTGTAAGTGCTTAAATTCACTGAGGTTGCAAGAGGAGTTTGAATAAATTTTCAACTTTCATTTGGAACGCAAATGCGTTTACTGGCAACCTTTAATGGTTATGGGCTTTGAAATATTGTACCTGTCCAATATACCTCATTAAATTTAATTAATAGACCTAAAATTCCTCCCTTTTTCTCAAAAATATCAACTTGAACTTCATGAAATTTAGTTACAAAATTTCACATAAGAAAATAAGTACATTGAGGTAAATCCTCAGAGAGGTGATTTTATATTTGTATTTTCAGAGATATATTTATAATAAAAAATGCCTGAACATAATAGTTGTATCACTTAATCATGTTTTACTGCATATGTTTTTGTAATAAAATGGAAAATGTATATTTTCTCATTCATATTGGATATGCCAATGCCAAATCATCTTTGTTCCAGCAGATTATTAGTTCATTTCTCCTGAAGGGAAATGATTCCTTTATGTAAAATTAAATGACACCCACTAAAAAGATTTTAGATTTCAACCAACTCAGTTTTTAAATAGAATATGATCCAATTAGCTACTCATTCCTGTTTCTTGACATTTTTTTTTGTTCCTGATCACTCCACTCTTATACTGATACATGTAGACCTTCACTTCTCCATCTTAACCTTTGCAACAATGTTTTCCCCTCACTTTATAGATTTGGATTTCCTTGGAATTTTGTGGTCACACTTTACTCTTTCCTGTTATCCATTCTCTAAGCTACTGTGCTAGTTTCCAAGAATGTGCCCACTTCCTACAAACTAGTAACTTCTCAGAGTTTATCTACAACTCCGAACTTCCCTGTACTTTTGTCTACTCAAGGAGGTTTCACTTAGTGATCTCATAGGGTTCTAAAACTCTGACATGACTAACATGGAACTCAACCCCTGACCCCTAAATGTACCTGTTTCCAATGAATCCCGTTTACAGAGGAACATCAACTGATAATTGTTTGCTTAGACCAGATATGGTAAAACATACCATACCTCCTGTGGTCATCTTATAACTAAATAGATGAGTGATTTAGTAAGTATAGGTCCATCTTAAACCTATCCCAAGCTCAATTATTACTAGTACCACATTCAAACTCAACTTTTCCCTTTTCCAGCATATTCTCTAATCAAAACTCAAGTTAGTTTATTACCACTCTGCTTATCAATGTAATGATTCCATTTTAAAATGAAAAGTAGAAAATGCAGGTCCTTGCTGTGTCCTCCAGGGTCCTCCTTGTAATATTTCCCTAATGATGTCTCTAACTTCACCACTACTATTTTTATTCCACATCCTCAACAGACATTCCGCCTGCTATTTGTTTTACACAGATCAATGATATGCATATCTCTGGGCTCTTGTGTGTGCTTGTCATTTTGTCTTTGAAGATTTTTTTTTTCTTTTTCTCAAAGTATGTATGAGACTTGTTTTTCTCATTTTTTTTTTCAAATTACTGTTTAGTATTACCACCATGGAATCTTTACTGGCTTATTTCTAACACTGTGGAGCATGTGTTATTTGCTTATTTCCATCTTTCTAAATGTGTATGTGTCTTGGCAGTTATCTGTATCAGTAAGCAACTCTGAACTTGTGTCTCTACATAGTAGACACTTAATAGGCATTAATTGAATGAATTGAGTAAATAATTCCTGTGTATAGACATTTTTCCCTGAAGGAGCATAGCAAAGCATATAGTGCTCTGAACACACAAATAAACAATGTAACATATAAGAGGATTATTGTATTTCTCTGTAGATTAAGCCTAATGAAATTGGCTCTATCTACTCACAATGTGAAGTTATGTAAGAAAGCAAATGGTATGTGAATTTGCTGCCGTCTAAGCCAAGGCATTATTGTATTCCATAACTGTACCATCATCCTGCTTCCCCTGTTTTGACAGTAAGAAATTCAAAATCATGATCATGATAGGAAGACTAGTTCAGATTATTTTGCTAATTTTCAGGAGTGATTCTGCTTTATTTTTTAATGTTATTCTGTCTGTATATAAGTTCTTAGGGCTCCATTTAGACAGACCTGAATGACTTACATTACAGAAGCATGTTTCCTACAGTTGTAGAAGCTGACAGACCAAGATAAAGATGTTATAATTTAGCTTCTTCTGAGGGTGTCCGTTATGTGCTAAATAGCTCCTTCATCTGGTCTTTCTTCTGTGTGCACATCCCTCTGGTGTCTCTTGGTGTATAGACTGACAATTAGCAGAATACCAGACAACACTAGGGTCCACACTACTGTCCTCTTAATTTATTTCCTTCGTGTTCCTGCTCACAAAAAAAGAGTCACATTCTAGGTACTAAGGAGGAGGTCATCAATAAATGATTCTGAAGGAATAAAAGTCATTCCAGCACAAGCCCAGCCTGCTACCACAAGGCTGGGCTGAAGACAGACAAAGACAAGTATGTGTTGGAAAGATGGGAGAGAAGGAGCTGTGGAGTGTTTCATGTGCTGTGGAGAGAGGTAGAACTTGATATGTGCCCAAAGTGAGGAACAGACTGATGTAAGCATCCTGTGCTGCCACCAAGGACCATGTGGATGCCTGTGGTCTGGGCCACCACCTGAAACCATGTTGATATCCTAGGGCCATAATGATCTAGGTGGCCTGTTCTGCTACCTGGGACCATTGTGATGTCTGGCCTGTGCTACAACAAAGAGCCATGTTAGGGTCCATGGTCCTACCACAACTGGGATCTGTTTTGATATCCATGGCCTGTGTCACCACTAAAAGTCATGTGGATGTCTGTGGTCCGGGCTACTACCTTATAGGAATTTGCTCAGGGGCATGAGAAGATTTCTCCCAGAGTCCTGGGGAAGATGCTAAGTCCCTTATGGGGTTATCTGAGGGAAAAGTATTTATGCACACTAGTTTCTTACATCTGTTTAGTTTATTTCTGTATAACAAACTTCTATCTACACAGCTACAGTTCCGTCCTGACACTCAGTTCCTCCCTGTCCCTTCTTTTTCTGTCCTCTCATAGTTTTAACATGCTCCTATGCTTTCAATCTCATCGTTGTCTTCACTTTCTCCATCCATAGTCATTTCTTTTCTTCCTACTCTCTTGACCTGAATCAATCCTTATTCTCCACAAACGATCTGTGTTGTTCCTTTCTCTGCATCTCTGCTCTACCATCTACAGAAATTCTGCCTTGTTCTCTTCTTCTCCTGCCACTGGAGTCTGCTCAGACCAGGAATGTTGCTCCAGTCTTTACTGCACCTCATTATGCAAAAAGCCCTATTGTCCTGAGTCAATAGCTCTGCCAGTGCCACTAGGCTCTAAAGGAAAGTAATGGTCTGAGCTTCATCTGCATAAGAAACAAAGCTATGCAACTACAGTCCACGCGTTTCCTAGGCTCTGTAGGGATGCTACATAGCAGATCAGTAGTAGGTCTGAGAAGCTTAACTGTTTGCCATATGACCTAGTAGTATATAAGCACACAAGAATTTCATAGCAGAAGACTGCTGACCTATATTAAAAGCTGAATAATGACAAATATTTTTTTTTCTGGAGCTGAGGATCAAACCCAGGGCCTTGAGCTTGCTAGGCAAGCGCTCTACCACTGAGCTAAATCCCCAACCCCCGACAAATATTTCTTGATAAATGTCTACCCTCTAGAAAAACTCCTTGATCTTTCTAGGTATAGCTTCATTATATTCAGCAGACTCTCTATAATATATTCTTGCAGCCTTCAGCAATACCTGAAGCCATGTTGATGTCCAAGGGCTATGCTGACCTGTCTCTGCTCCCTCATCAGCCATGGAAAAGCTGGACCTGCCCCTCACCAGCCACCACACTGCACCTCTGCCAGTTTTATGGGCACCAGAGAGCAGGAGGAACCATAGCCAAGATCTCCATGACTGGGCAATAGAATGATAGCCAAGAAGAGTCTCAGTGAGGCTCTGGTATTGATGGTATAGCAGAAGCCATGGGCCTTGAACCAGAGTAATACTTCATTGCAAAGAATATTTGTAAGCAAAGGTATTTGGGCAGTAGTGTATACTGCATGACACACCTCAGCTCCAGATGCCAAAATGAGGAAGGAATATGTGATAGAGAGTTGGAAAAGAAGGAGAAGCAAAGTGGTCCATACACAGTGGAACTAGAGATGTGGCAGCTGTGGCAGGTGTGAGAGGAGGCTGAGTTAATAGAGGGATGGGTCATTGCTCAGGAGGGTCTGAGAAACGTTTTTTTGTTCCTTTTTCAATTTTTTTTTCTGATTTTATCTTGAGGAGGATGCTACAAGGATTGAGAGCACACATGGAAAGACTGAGAAATGAGTGGGATTGGGGTACATGATATGAAATTCCCAAAGAACCAAAAAATGTTATAAATAAAAAAACAAACGGAAATATCATTCTAAAATTAAACATATCCAAATTCTGTAAGCACTGTGAATAATTTTGTATTTTCATATCAAGTAATATTTTTGCAAGAATAAAAATAACATCAAATAATATTGTAAATTAATCAATCTAGTATGATAATTTCACTGTTCACAGAATCAGTACTATCAGACTACAGTAAGAATTTGAAATGGAAGTTTGTCTTGGTGGATTTGGGAAGGAGGATCAATATGACAGATATGGAACTCTAAAACCACTTCTTTAAAGTTATTATATTTATCATGTGTTATTTTTGTTTAGTTTAGAGACAGTTCCTTGAAGGCTAAACTTTTTCCCAAATCTGGTATTTGATTCTTAAAGAAACTCTACTGTAGTCCTTTAGTCATGTTATATTTTGTTATTTTTCTCAACCACTTTGCTAGTCTTCAATATGTAACATTTGAGAGATATTTTAATATATACAAATACATAGTAAATATATATAAATGATAGTGTAGACACAACTGTCTTTTATTGAATTACATTTTTGCAGTTAATTTAGGAAAACTCAATTAAGTATAAATTCATGGGCAATACATTACGGAGATCAGATTGTAATCTAATCTCTTCCCATACTTAAAGTCTGAATTATCTAAATTATCTCTTCACTTCTTCAGCTTACATTTTTATATTGGAAAACTTTAATAGACATAATTATGTTCTTCTGAACTTTGGTCCCTGGTGTCATATTGTATGTCATATTACTTTGTAACAGTGAAGCTGTGGAAAGAATTGATGTTAATAACTCTACTTTAAGATTCATAGAGTAGCCTATATCAAGGATTGGAGACACTGTATTCATTAGTGCTCTAAAACAAAGCATTTCTCCTTGGTGAGACTAGAATAGGAAACCAAAGAAACATGGGAAGAGCACAACACATTGTTCCTACATTGAAAATAGGTGTGGTCCTGTGAGAAGGGCTGGGAGTTGATTGATAATTTGGATACCTGCCAGTGAGAAGGAAGCCCTTATTCCTACTGCTATGGAAATTGTGTGTTATCCATCATCTGATTGTATTTGAAGTATATATTTTACAGAGTTCTTCAAAAATAATCCTGTTCATATGACCCATTAGTTTCTGGCTTGGAAGAACCCCAACAGAGAACAAAACTAAGTCATAACAGAAATATAATAGGTGTAACAGTAAGCCTACAACTTTGTACTATATTAATTTGCTTTCCTGTTACACAAGTAATAAAAACTGATAACCTGAATTCCATACCTTGTTATTGTTTTTTGGGATTATTTTTTAATTCTTTTGGGTGGCCTACCATCCAGCTCCCAGGTCACAAACAGAAGCTTATTCTTAGTTATAAATGCCTGGCCTTAGCTTGGCTTAGTTTCTAGCCAGCTTTTCTTAAGTTATCCCATCTACCTTTTGCCTCTGGGCTATTCCTGTTCTCTTATTTCTGTAAATCTTACTCTTACTGCATGGCTTGTTGTGCAGCTGGGTGGCTGGTCCCTGGAGTCCTTCTCCTTCTTCTCTAGCTGCTTCTCATTCTCCTTCCAGATTTCTTCTTCTGTATATACTCTCTGTCTGCTAGCCTCGCCTATTCTTTCTCCTACCTTGTTATTGGTTGTTCAGTTCTTTATTAGAACATCAGGTGTTTTACACAGGCACAGTAACATAGCTTAGAATTAAACAAATGCAAAATAAACAAAAGTAACATACCTTAAAATAATATTTTACAACAGTACCCAGTATAATTACTCAGTAACATTGAAATAAAACTATGTATTATCCATTTGCATGGAATAATCATCTATTATTTATTGCTGCCATTAACATGTTAAAATGTTAAGGGTTAGTAGTATGCACAGGTCCCTTTCTTGGGACTCTTTTCCTTCAGTTGGATTGGCATATCTAAGTTTAACATGATAGTTTTGCTTCATCTTATTATATTTTAATTTGCCATATTTGATTGATATCTCTTGGAAGACGAAGGCTATTCTTTTCTAATGAGAGATAGAAAGAGAGTGGATCTGGAAGGTAGGAGAGGAGGGAAAGAACTTGGAGGAGAACCTGCTATAAGGATATATTTTATGTGAAAAGAATCTATTTTCAATAAAAGTAAACAAAAAAGAAAAAATAGAAAAAAGGAACAATTGAAAAATGCATTATTGGGTTGTAGAGATGGCACAACAGCCAAAAGCACTGACTGCTCTTCCAGAGGACCCTGGTTCAATTCCCAGAACCCACATAGTGGCTCACAACCATCTAAAAATTTATTTCCCAGAGAGACACCATCTTCTGACCATTATGAGCATGAGGCATACATGTGATACACATACATACAGACAGACAAGCACTCATACACATAAAATAAAAATTACTAATTAATTTTTTTTCTATAATTTAAAAGGAGAAATGTAGTATCCCTGTCCAGTAACATTGATGTTCCAATGGTGATTAAATTACATGATGTTGTAGATATTCATAATGTTGTAGATGTTCATAATGTTTTAAAATGGCCATAATATTTTCTTATGTCCATGACCAAAGCAATATGATGCTTCCTATCTTTCCAGATAGTGCAAAATCTGCCTTATTATTCATTTGACTCTGATATTACCTCATAAGTTGCTTTGCCTCATATAAGATATCCTGACATTTATGAGAGTGTGGTGCAGAGGACACCCTCATTTTCTCAGAAGTATGATAAGGGGCATCCTCACACACACTGAGATATGGTCTACGGGGAACTCTCACCATTATGTCATATTGTTTTGGGTGTTATCCTCACCGATACAGGAGTTTGTGGTAATGGAGGCTTCCTCACATTCACAGAAGTGAGTTGTTTGTGTGTGTGTGTGTGTGTGTGTGTGTGTGTGTGTGTGTGTGTGTGTGTGTGTGTGTGTGTTGGGGGTTGTGGATCTGGGGAGAAGAGGCTAGCTGATGAAGTTCCTGGCCAACCCAGAGAATGAGAACAATGCTACTTTGTACATCATTGTTCTTCTTTGGTTGCTTGTAGCCTCTGAAACAGAGATGAGTCAATAGTGGTGTATATTATTATAATATTAGAAAATTAAAGTAAGGTTATTTATTGAAAGTGAAGAGCACAAAGACTGTGTTCATGATGATCTAAGAAGATTTGCAATTCACTGTGAAGAGTAGTGTTCCCAAGTGTGAAGGAAGCATATGCAAGTGGGATCTACCTTAAGTATGCTATTCATAGTGGAAAGATGTCTTGATCTGGAGGTGAGGTGAAACAAATTTTGAGAAAGAGAAATCAAAGAGGATTCTTCATCTGGGAATCATGGGATTGAAATAAAGTCATTGAGTATTTATTCCAAAATCACTATGTTGTAATAAAATCTTTTGTAGTAGTATAAGCTCAAGGCATGGTTATTTTCCCCACTGACATTTGCTATCATCTCACAATGGGAAAGAAAGATGGATAAGTTTTGGCATAATTTAATACAAACCTGGCTGAAGTAAGTTCGTTACCACAACTTCTAAGGAATTTAAGAACTTCAAAGTCAGAGTCAAGTTCTCACACTCTAACTAACCTTTAACCTTTTCACTGAAGAGCCAGCTAAGGGGTCATTATTATAATATAGTAAATGTAGTCTGAGGTTCAGAAAAATGATGAGAATTTTTCACAGATCATACACTGTGCTTGTTTTGTTTTCACTAACTAAAAATGTTGTTACCCAGACAGAAACTTTTTAGAATTCCATAATGCCATTTTTTTTTTCTGGAGCTGAGGACTGAACCCAGGGCCTTGTGCTTACTAGGCAAGCACTCTACCACTGAGCTAAATCCCCAACCCCAGGCTGGAGAGATGGCTCAGCTATTGAAGGCTAGGCTCACAACCAAAAATATAAGAATTCCAATATTTTAATCATGTGAATTTTTTTATATCTGAGTGATTACTTAGTGCAAACCTTTCCATTTGTAGATGAGGACACATATTTTTGAAGAGTTTCCATACTCGACACAAATGCCATTCAGAGTAGAATCTGGGGCACTTCTAGTTCTGTGCTTTTATCATGACCTGTTTTTTTTGAGTAAGCTGGTGGTCCAAAACTCGAGGATGCTTCTTCAGGGATCTCTTAGCAGTCTCTAGGGTGGCTTTGCCTCATTAAGCTTGCATCTGAAGCTGTTAAGACAAAAGTCACTATGATATCCAGCTTTTGTCCCACTGGTGATAGTTAATAGAATAGCTAACAATGAGCTTTATTTTATGTGTTCATGCTCTTCTTTCTTCTACGTCTCCTTGCCACACTGAAATAGTGTGGATTTGCAGATCTTACAAATTTCAGACTATAACCCCAACTACTTAACCCTTCTTTGCCAACGGCCATTATAATAAGACACCTCACATATCCTTTAAATATGACAGAGCAAACTATAATTCACAGAAAGAAAGAAAAGAGAATATACTCATTTTTAAGATTTAACTTTTGTGTAGTGTTCCAGGTAATATTTTCTATTTTGTTTCTGGACAGTAGCTGCTGAAAAAAGGAATCCTGAACATTAACTAAGGATATTTTTGACATTTTACTGGCCTGTGTTTTAATGACAGACCTGGTCAGGGAAGCGTTAATAGCATCACATACCAATTACAACAACAACAACAAATAGAATACCTAGCATGGGATGCACAAAAATGGGTATTTATTGTTCTTTTACAATTCTCGAATTCTTGAATTTTAGAGTTTTCTTTCCTAGAAGGAATTATTTAAAAGAGAAAACATTTTTTTTTTGTCTATTGTAGACAAAGCTGTTAATTCTTTTCTTAAGATTCTGTTCATGCAAAGCCTAGTTCACAAAAGGATAAGGGATTCATGATAATGGAAAATGTCAGCAGAAAACTGATCTTTTTTCTATACATACTTATACTCACTCATTGCCCATACAGAATTGCACTATACCTCTCTCTTTTATGTATCTTGTTATGCCTAAAGTTCCAATGCAACAGAAATGGGATGAAGGATGTCCTAGCTCGAGGTCCTTTACAATTACAAAATCCCAGGACTCTTTCCTTTCAGATAGATATACATAGACAATACTCTACTTTCAGTGAAATTGGTGCTTCCAGCCCTGAATGCAAGGATGTGCATGGAGCTATAAAGAGAGAACTTTAGTGTTTCACGTTTGATGCATTTGTGGTGCTTTATGCCTTGTGTAAGTTCTGAATTCATTACCAAATATAGCCTTTGAAAATCAACCCAAAGAGCTGCCAAGGGATAATTTAGGGAGGGGAGGGGATTGAAGAGGAAAACACAGTTGTTTAGATTTAAAACAATACTTCATTTTCAAATAAAATGTCAGTTGGAAATTACAGTTGGAAGAGGAAAATGATTATATCTTGTGATTGGGCGTCTACAGACACAGTGCTTTTGTGATGAAATGGACATCTATAGGAAACCTAAATGAAAGCAAGAACGGGAGGTGAATGTGATTTCTACTTAGGTATGATTTGTGCACGACTGCAGGAGTGTGTGTAGATACCTCTGTGTGTTTATTGAACAGAGCATCCCTCTAATTGCTTCTATAGCATTTCTTATCAGCTTGTCTGGACCCCATTTTACTGACAGTTTGCTCACCTTTCAACTTCTTTAATGTTTCTCCCTGGTTTGAAACAACATAAATTTGGCTTCCTCATCAAGAAGCTCATTTAGCTGTAGCTTGATTGCAAGTAATTTGCCCTAAGTAGCTCCATCTTTTAATTGTTTGTGCCTTTTTCAATCTATAAACTGTAACTTCAGGCAGGCCATTTTGCCTTACTATTTCCCACTAGAAAAGCATATCTAATAATCTCCATTTTCTGTAGCCCCTGGTGTCTTTCACCACATGGACAGAAAGGACAAGGTTTGCATGTAGCTCTAAATGGTTTAAAAAAAAAAAAAAACCTACACACTTTTGGTGTCTGGAAAGAGGTAAATCAAATATGATCCAAAGATGTCAATGCTGTGACTTTTGTTATTTTAAGAGACAGTGATAAGGAAAAGGGACATCAATACTTATACAGCTACTGTTGCTGATAGCAAGTCTCATCAATAGCAGAGATTACACAAAGAAAGGTAATTTTTGTTTCAATACTTACTTAGACACTCTTAACTTCTTATTTTATTTTTGGGCTAAACGCTGTTACCCATCTGTCTCTGAACTAAAATCATGTTCTTTACTGAAAGCAGAAGCAATAAGGGCCCAAACATTTTTAGAACTGAATTTGTTGATTATCTGTATAATAATCTGTTCAAATTAATTATTTTTGAAATTGATCCCTTCTACTGTATTGTGATGTGTGCTTTTAACTATGCCAGCTAGATTAACAGTATGTTCATTAATACATCCCACATGGATAAACTGTTTCCTTTTGCTATATATTTTTAATTATTCAAATTAGCTGAGAAAATACACAATATGACCCCACTTAAATTATAAAGAATGAACGCATTCTTTCCTTATTAGACTTGGAAAGTAACATGTAATTTTGTTACTTGTTTGGTTTTTTGTTTGTTTGTTTGTTTGTTTGTTCCTTGAAAAGGAATTTTTCATTAATTCTTCCTCTAGAGGATATAAATAGGAATTTTAAGTGTTTTCTTTGGCAGGATTTTGAGAAGAGACAATAAAAAGTAAACAAACTTGATTCTAGAGCATTCAATGTGTGATGGTTAATATTTTCACATAATAATATATATCTAAATATACCTAATGAAAAATGACTAATCACTTTGTAGTATATTATTTATAACAATAAAAATCAAAATAGTAAAATGCATCCTCAGGATAAAAAATACTATTTATGTATTTATAAAGTTCAGTTTATCACATCAGAATAATTTTAAAAATCCATATTTTGATATAAAATATTGTGATCACATCCATGCCTTACTTCCTCCTTCCAGATACTGGTCCAATCTCCTTTCTCCCAACTTCATTACATTTTATTTTATAATAATCTTTTAGTCCAGTTGGTGCTACCCTTACATATGTGTGTGTGTGTGGTGTGTGTGTGTGTGTGTGTGTGTGTGTGTGTTTGTGTTTGTGTGTATCTAGTCACTGAGGCATGGGCAATTTACCAACACAGTCCTCACTCAAATCTCAAAGAAGAATAAGTGTACCTTTTTCAGCAGGTATTAACTGATATTTTGGACTGGGATTGAGGAATCCCCACCACCACACACACACACACACCATGTAGGGCAAATTTCCTAGCTTTATCTTGTGTAGATCCCATGTTGCAGAGAATTTATGTGTGACACAACCATGTTGTGTCCAGAGAACAGCTTTTTCTGGCATGATAAATTCTTTCTGTTCTGCCTTCTGTGATTCTCCTGGAGCCTTGGCTGAGGGAGTAGATTGATGAAGATGTTTTATTTATAACTGAGCACTGGCATCCACTTATTCCTGGCACTTTAAACAATTATGAGTCTCTGTATTAACCATTATTCTCTGTAATAAGAATTTTCTCTGACCAAGGTTGAGACTGACACTGATTTATGGATATAAACATAAATATTTAGGAGGGATTTTCAATACATGACCTGTTAAAAGTAAAATCAGCTGGAATCCTTAACAGGAAACCATTAAAATTCAAAAGTAAAGGGGAAATAAGACTTAACTACTTTAGGCAATGCTAGACAGTAGACACAGTGTGGTTCAATGTTGCATTGATATTTCTAGATTCCTAGAAGCCATTGTACAGTAGCATCACTGTTGGTTGTCTTTATAACTTATATGTTCCCATTCTTTTTTATTTAGAATTAATTTCCCATTATTTACCTTTCCTCACCCCCTAATTTTCTTAAGATTTCCACATAAAATAAAATGAGAGTGGATATAGAAAATGACTATATTTGTTGATTAATGTCTCTAACTCAGTGTAAAATTAAAATAATGTTCTCTTTGATGCCTGTTGCTCATAGATGGAAAAATGGTAGCTTGATGGGGTAAAGACCAAACTTACTCTTGCCTTTGTTCCATCATACTCTTACAACGACTCACAGATATTACAAAACGAAACCCAAAAGCACTCGTTTTCAGTGAATAAATATATAAAAGACCAACAACAAAACAGATTAAATAGAAACTTCAATCAAGAAATCATGGAGCCAGGTGATCCATTACAAACACTTTTACATATAAGAATATTGTTACTTAAAAATACAATTTAAAAATGTCCTATCTAGAACAGATATTAGCCTCTGAGATCATGGTTTATCTTTTGCCCATCGAGATCACCTTTCAAATCCACTGAGCAGATTAAAAAGCCTGTGAAATCAGTCCTGGGGAGAGCTGAAGCATTTTCCCCTTTAGCCTCACAACACAGTTATCTTTGGACAGGTGTCAAGTGTTTGAGGCTATTGTCTGTCTGTTCAAACAGCCTAGACGACAGGTGGTGGGCAAGGCAGATCTTGTTTCTTATCAATTCTGCCCCAAATCATAATATCAAGGATGCAATAATATTTTTTTCTCCAAGTCATGTGTTTTCCTATTAGAGTCCTTTTAGTTTTCTTTTGCTTTTACTTCTGTAGCTCAAGGTATGCAACAACCAAAAAAAAAAAAAAAATTAAATCTGTACATGATTATTACTTTCACTCTGCACAACAAGGATTCCGTTTTCTTGGAAATATTAGAGCAGGTCTCATGGTGAGCGATAAAGTTATTAATGTTGCTGGAGATTTGCTGTGACAGCTGCTCTGTACCCTCTTCAATCATCTTCCCCACAGCCTCAGTTTCCTTATTCTCTATTTCACTCTTGCCTCCTTGGTTTAGATAGGGTGAGGCCTGACAAATACCCTTACCCTGACACTCCCCTGGATTTTGTTTTTTTTTCTGTTTTACAGATTTAGCTTCACTTCTTCATTTATAAATTTATTCAGTAGGCAACAAAAACCTATTATGTGCAAGCCCTTGATTTAAAGAATGGGATATTAGAGATCATCTCATTGTGTGTGTGTGTGTGTGTGTGTGTGTGTGTGTGTGTGTGTTTCTATATACTATAACCATGCAGATAGCTTAAAATAAATTAACCAACAGGGCTTATGACAATATAGGTTTGTTGTGAGGGTCTACCACAGAAGCTAAGCATTGGATTTTAGAGTCAAGGGATGAATTTGGCAGCTGGAGTGAAACTGTACTCACAACTTAATTCAATGGCATCTATACTCACTGTCCTAAATGACTTTTTATTCATAAAGTAGGAAAAAGATATAGCATTTTTTCAGTATTAACTGTAAAGACTGGGTCATAATGAAGGTTTCATAACTGATAGAGATGAATATGATGATAGTGTAAGTTATAATAATTACTATGAGAAAAATATTAAATAGTAGGAGGAAGCTACTATTACCTAATTGACATTCAGCATAATTGGAGAGAAGCAGCTTAGTGTGTTTATGGAAACTGTTTCTTCAAACATTTGACAGCAGTGTTCTGCTCTAAATAATTTGCAAAGAGATATACCAGTATGGTTGTTCAAGCACATATATAAGGAGTTTTAACTTTGCCCAGGAAAATGTTCATGGCTGTTTTGAGATAACCTCATGGTAGGAAAATTATACAAGATATTCTGGTATATAGCCTATTGCACAGACCAAGAAGAAGCTAAATTACATCCAATGATTAATCTCAAGCAGAAGCTCTAGACCAACAAAATAATGCATTGCCTATCTTCATCCCCACATTTAACATATTAGATAAGTAGCCCCCACAACCTACCATCATTCCACTGAAGAGACAGTTGAGACCGAAAGATTAGGTCACTTATTCAGTTTCCCAAGTGGGAGTGAGAAGAACAGGAAGGCAAAAACAGTTCAGCTTCCACCTGTCGGAGCTTTCAAGAAAGCAATGCTTCATCTAGCTCATACCTCAGTATGCACCATCACATTTCCTAGGTCATGGATTGAAGTTCTCTATGCTCTAACTTGTCTGACAATCTGTGTTGATTCCTCATTTCTTTCAAAATTTGAAACTGATAGTCAAGTTAAAGACTGAATTTTGTTAAAGAGTCAAAGTTGACGCATAGATCTGGGAACCTAATTGCTGTTCAGAGAACAATTGAGAAGAAAGAAACTAGTTGAGGAAAGCAATATTGAAGGTTTCTCAATATATGTTAAAACATAAGGAAACAGAGTTTCAAATAAGTGTGATAATAAGCAAGACAAATAGAGTTGACTAGGTAGAAGTTAACGATGATGCATTTACTCTTCATGGAGAGTAGCCATATGATTACAATAATATGCACTGTTTCAAAACTGGAACAACTGGGAATGTTGTTCAGTGGTTGCGATAATGCTTCCTAGCTATGGCCACCTGGGTTCAAATATTCATGCTGTACAAAAATACTGATGAAAACCATGAAAAGAAAATGGACACACTGCAGGCATGAAGAAAGAAAGAGTTATTGTGGGCTCAAAAGGAAAGAACTAGTAATTTTAACCAGTTGACTTTTGAAAAGCCAGGAAACAGCATGTGCATTACAGGCTCACTGAAGCTCAGAAATAGATTAAAGTTGAAAATGAAAATTTGAGTACTTCTAATACATCACTGACATCTGTAAGACACAACAGTGGACACTTCTAGGGAAACTTTATTATTATTATTATTATTATTATTATTATTATTATAAAATTGATTACTTATTTCATTGGAATATGTCACATTTCAAAAGAAGTATAAAGAGGTATAATGTCTTGGCTGCACCTGATTTTTGTTGGGGGGCTGTAAAAACAAGATATAAAGTTCAAATATCCATGTGAATTGCAAAAAACTGTTTCATTTACTCATAAATACCCCAAATAAGTTTTAATTTTTTGTTTAAACAAATAAAGGGTCCTGAAAGCAATGCTTTATATCAGTTCATCCATGAACTTTTTAATTCCCCTTCCCTGATGGGGATATAGTTCTTCCTCAGCTTCTGTGCTGACACATAAGCAAGCATAGGACTATGGAATGCATTCTGACTTTGTGATTATGGAAAAGAAATTAGTCCTCAAACATCATACCCCACAGTTCAAGAATTCACCTATTTACCTATTACTTGGATTTTCTCTTTCTGTAAGAGATGTGAAGCTTTGAAGGAACATGATTTCTGGCCAGCCTCAGACTTTGTTGTTACATAAAGGTTGCTAGTAGAGGGAATACATTTCTCAGCTGAAAACAGCATTTTGCCTCTTAGGGAACAGATGTGTTGCTGTGTACACAGCGTCCAGGGGTTCTGCCAGCCTGTGGGCCTTATCATGGAAAATAACATGGGAAGCTCTTTAAAACTCTGCTTCCTGGGGGTCAGGCTTAGAGTCAGAACACCACTTGTAACACGATTTTTCTGTGTGGAGGTGTATTTTAGGAACCATAATTATCCTAGGAAAGTAATAGAATCTGTTAAAGGGAGCTGTGTTCAAACAGAATTAAGGGGGCGCTTTAGATCTAATTGAGATTTTGAGAGATAATTTTCAGGTATTGAAATGAATAATTACAAGCCAAATATATCACTGCACTCTTCATTATCGTGGTGGTAGATGCATAAAGAAAAATTTATGGTATTATGTGCTTCAGAAACAGTTACAGGAAAACATTATTATTTCTTCATAGAAAACTAACATGCAAGGATAACGTTTTGAGTATCGTAAACCTTCACTCCTGTGTTTTCATTGCTACTGGGCACTTATTTAAGAATTATGATGGTTTTAATGCTTTTACTCTTACCTAAAGTTAAACACATTCAGGGACACACACACACACACACACACACACACACACACACACAACACAACACAACACAACACACACGTACAAACACTGACTATTTAGTGAGAAATCCATATGGACTCCTTGTAAGACACAACCAATTAATATTTAGAGGAAGCAAAGATCATCAGGGTAGAATCTCTAGCATAATGTGTGTCAGGGTACACAAGTTGGCTGTTGCACTATGTGGAGGAGCTGAAATAGCCCTGGGCTCTGTACATTGTTCAGATCCCTTCATTTTCTTTCAGAAATGTCTCATCCTTTGTGTGAAATAATACAAAGCATGCCCCCAGTGGCTCATTTGTTTTTCAGCTTCTTGGAAAATGATGCTCTTCCTATCCATTAGGGACACACATTTAAGAACTGTTCAGTGATTAATAGCAGCACAGCTATGGAGAGTATAGAAGGCCAGAGAAGCTCTGTTTGTCATTGTTTTCTCTTTTCAATACATTCACCAAATTAACAAAGTTTTATACTCTGGATTTATTCCCTGATAAAAATGCATGTGATGCACTTTATGCATTCCTAATCAATATGCAATTTGTTAGTACTACTAGTAAAAAAAACAAAACAAAACAAACAAACAAAAAACCACTTTCAGTGTGGGCCCAGAATATAAAACCTGCTATTACATTCTCCCTGGTAGTCACTTGGAGCAAGACAGTATGTCTCTATATAATTAGAGCCCTGTTTTTCTTTTAGGTGCCCTTTCCTTCACTATGGTCCCTGGAATGGCTCAACTGGAGACTGAGCCACTTGTATTTCTGGTTCAGTCACCTTTCTGCTTGCCATCATGACATCGAATACGAACAAAATCATATCCTACAAATTTTCAACAGAGATAGAGAGGACAAATTCTGGTCATAATTTGACCAATAAACATCAGCAGGGAGAGGCAATAAGTGACAAGAATATAAACTTCTTGACATAATTATTGAAGGAGTGTTCCGATGTACAGAGGGAAAGAATAGTTCCCTTTCTGCATTATTATTGTGATTAATAGTCAAAGGAGCAGCCCATTGTTTTGCCTCAAGATGTCAGAGCTTTGAGTCTATTGTGGGAGAGAAGGTATAGAGTTGCAGCAGCTGACATAAAGTGAACAGGAAGCAGAGAGAGAATGTGTGTGTATTAGTCTTGAATGTGCTCTAAAGAAATATTGATTCTTCTCCATCACTGCATTTTGATGTCTGTAGCAAGAACAGTTTACACGAGACACTGTACATAAAGAAGTGGATGAGAAATGCCCTTGTAGGACATAAGCTTTTCCCATAATTTCATGTAGGATGATTAAACAGCCTCTCAGTTAAATAGTTGTTATTAAACACAAGGGTTAGGAATGAAATACTAAATATGTTCTGTGTCAGTAGATCCTAAGATACATGATGTATCCTGTAAATGTCTGTCTGCAGACTCTTGTATCTAAACTGGAATTATAACTGTGCTAAACCTATATTCTTTTCTACCAGCAAAGGACAACTTACAAAATGCTCAGTAATTTGTTCATGTATTGTTGTCCTTATTAGCACCCACATCCAAAACAGATTTTGTATAACATGTTTCACTGGCTTCAAGTTAAGATTGTATATCTCCAAAGGTTACTTTAATTCATGCAATTATGTCTCCATACTTCACTCAAAAACTTAATAGGAACTCTAAAAATGCAATAATGTTCTTGCATATTTTTAAACATTGTAAAATTATTAACAAATACAAATGTGTATTCTTAGCCCTTTAATGGATTAAATAATAGCCTGATGATAAAGTCTAGTTGATGCTTGTTGTTTCATTGTGTACAATTCTTAAAAAGTATTACAATTTCTATCCAACTAATAAACATGGATATTTTATATTATTTAAGATGCCCAAATACATAAAAAAATACAGTTACCATTTTAATTAATGTTCTTAAACACTAGATTGAGTCAGTTTGAATTCAACAAACATTTAATGAACATTTACCCTGCATGTGCAAGGCACAGAACTTTTATAAATGATGAACATACATAGTCTTCCCTGCATTTCAACAAAAAAGACAGATTAAAATCTTTGGGATGAAGATTTTAATTAATGAAAAAAAGTAAGGGAACAAAATTTGACCGACCTCTCTATCCGTTTACTCTTACATAATCTATGGAAGATTTTGGGAGAGAGCAAGGTGTGGGGTGTTCCTGGGAGAGATTAGAGAGAGGAAAAGAAAGGGGGAAATAATGAAATTATAATTTAAATTAAAAAATAAAAAAGAACACAAAGTACACTTTTCTGAGTGCTGCAACTGGTAAAGGGATGGTTAGCTTCCTCCCCTACCACAGATGGCAGGATCAAGTTGGGAAGGGAGGCATCATTCCTTTTTCCTCACCATCACATGGCAGATGAGGGCAGTGTGGCCCACTCTCCCACTCTCCCACCCTCAGAGCCACATCATCAGCACCTTTGGCAACAGGGTCAGCTCTACTGTATTGCCTAGATGAAGGCAAGGCCTGCTTTCCTGAGTGCTGCAGCTGGTAAGGGAGAGGGTCAGCTCCCTAGTTTGTTGTAGGTAGTGAGAAGCAAGGGGTAAGGGGAGCATCTCTCCCTCTGCCCACATTGCCATATGACAGATCAGTAATGGGGACTGCTCTTTCATGCTCACAGCTTTGGGGGTGGCTCACCCACACCTCTGTGAACAGGTTGACTATTGTATTTCCCAGGAGAGGTGCAGGGCCTGCTCTCCCAAGTGCTGCAGCTGGTAGGGGAACCAGCTCTCCCATTCTACCTTGCCTAGGCAGCACAGTAGAGCTGACCCCACTGACAGGTGTGAGGATGAACCATCCCAAGAACAAGAGCATAGGAAATCTGGCCACACCCTTCATCTGCCATATGATGGGGGGAGATGTCCTCCCTCTTCCCTCCACTCCTGTGGTAGGTGTTAAGAGCTAGCCCTGAGGTCATAAGGGCAGAAGAGTTGTCCCTGCCCCTGATCAACTGTAGCACTTGGGAGAGTGGCCCCTATATCTCATCTGTACAACAAAGAAGAGCTAGCCCTGAAGGTATAGGTTTGGGAGAGCCAACCCTGAGGATTTGAAAGCAGAATAGGTCTTGCCCCTTCCTCATAGCTGCCAGGGGTGAACTAGCAAAGACAATACTGGAGAGCTCACCCTGGTGATGAAGTCAGGGGAGAGCTGGCAGGCTTACCAACCCTGCAATTATCCAAGCCCAGAACCACAGTTATGAGATGGTCCACTCCAATATCTATCCCACGTAGGATCTGCTGGAGCAATTAAAGGTGCTGGTCTTGCAGACTCAAAGCTGCATGATTTCCAAGACACAGAGCAAAAACAGAATAACCTAGAGGAGTTCCAGTGAGGGCTCAGTATCCACAGTGTAGTAGAAACCAGAGGCCTCAAACCTGAACAATGACTCTTTTCAATGAACACTTGCAAGTAATGATATAAAAGGATTTAGTGTGTGACTCACTATGTGGAACTACAAATTCCATGATGAGATTTTTTTATTTTTTCTCTTTATTTTATTTTATTTTATTTTGGGAAGGGTGAGATTACAAGGGAGAAGTGATTGGAAATGAATGTGATCAAGATGCATGATGTGAAAGATACAAAGAATAAATAAAAAGGAAGTTAAAAAAATTAAAAAGAATAAAAAAAAGTTAACAAGGAATTTTGGTAAAATTTGCTGATTTTCCAAAGAGTTAGGGTTATTGTTGGTATGGTATAACACCATGACCCAAAACAAACTGGGGAGAAATAGATTTATTAGGCTTACACTTTCACATATTGTTCATCCTTGAAGAAAGTCAGGATTGGGACTCAAACAAGGCAGGAACCTGGAAGCAAGAGTTTATGCAGAGGCTGTGGTGGAATGCTGCTAAGCAGTTTGTTCCTCATGGCTTACTCAGCCTGATTTCTTACAGAACCCTGGATGACCAGCTCAGATGCACAGCTACCCACAATGAGTACAGTCCTCCCCCATAACTAAGTAATAATGAAAATGTCCTATAGCCAGATCTTATGGAGGCATTTTCTCAATTGAAATTCCTGCCTTTCAGATGACTCTAGGTCATGTCATGTTAATATAAAACTACCTAGCTCAGGCTGCAAAAGCCCACTCATTTGTTTCCAGAGCATATTCCACTTTCAGTGAGGGCTACACTTGGTAATTATTTGACAATTCATAGCATGCTTTCTTTGCCTGCTGTAATAATTATGAAAATGATCAGATGTCTCATGAGTTCTCTGGCAATGAATTACTAATGTATATTAACTAAAAAGTCATCACCTAAAAATAAAAACATTAAGCTTCTATTTTACATCTTATAGGAATTTGCTGACTAACCAGCATGTCTATTTTTACTTATCTTTCTGTCGTTTGTTAGAGCATAGCGTGCTATACTGTATAGAGTGAATAAAACTGGAGCAAAGAAGCAGATTTGACATATAATGCATGTAGATTGTTTGTTGTCCAAACAGTAGAGATAGTGATGAATAGAGTATCTATTTTTAAATACGATTTTGAGTTTTCTTTAATTGTAAAACTATATGTGATTATGTGATAATATAGCACAATCATTTGATTTCTTCATGATGGTGAAATGTAGTTCTTTGTAGCTGACTGCAACAAAGACTTTTGTATTGCTGTTAGGGAAAGATTAATTGCTTACCTGGTTACCTGATTGCATTTTTGTCTGTTAACATATGCATATTTAGGGAAATGCCAGATGCCTACATTCAGGTGGGTGGTAACTGAAAAGTGATGCCTTGTTGATTTTATGACCTGGGGTGACTATGGAATTCACAGAAAGGGAAACAAATGACTGGGCTGCATTTGGCTCTCAGCACTGATCATATGTGTCATTAAAGTGAGAAAGTCCCCAGGCTGCAGTAAGTGCAAAGAGCTGACTTCTTGTAACTATTCACTTTCTTATCTTAAAATTAGTAACAAAAATCCTGGTGTTGGGGTTTTTTTTGTTTGTTTGTTTTTTTTTTTTTGTTTTTTTTTTTTTTAATCTACACTATTGATAGTATAGAGATTGGCTAAGGACACTTTATTTATAAGGTTTATAAGGTTTAGTGTATGTAAGTTTCAGGACATGTGCCTGTATCAGCACCATATAAACATAATAAAATAATGATTTTTTTTATTTTACCTGATTTAATTCTGAAAGTAGATAATGCTTATTCTCTGTGGTTAGAATTGTAATGTAGACATTGGTAAAACAGAAATACATAATATAGATCAATCATTCCATATTGGATACGTTTAGAGTTGCTACATAGCAGAAATTCTATCCCAATATATAATTCATAATCAGAAATTAAATGTGCATAAGATTTTCATGATTCATAATTATTATGTGAAATCTGTCAAGGTACACACACACACACACACACACTCCACAGAGTTAGATCTAGTGCACTGTAAATAGTACTATAATCAAAAGGGGTAAACTTTCTGAAAGGGTAAAGTTTCCTGATACCTTATCTCTTGCTTACTTACTGAGGGTGGTGGGCTGCTACTTCACCTTCATGTTGGTGGTAAACATTTTCTTAAGATCATGACCCTTGACATTCCTCTGTTCTTGGTTGTTTTTACTCTTTTGGAGGGCTACTACTCAGCTCCCAAATAAATCACACATGGAGCCTTATTCTTAATTATAAATGCCTGGACTTAGCTTGGCTTCTTTCTTGGTAGCTTTTCTTAACTTTGAATTATCCCACCTACTTTTTGCCTGTGTGCTTTTATTTTTCTCTAGTCCTTTTTACCTTTCTTTATTTCTTACTCTTGTTATGTAGCTGGTTGGCTAGCTCCTGGACTTCTCCTCTCCTTGTTCTCTTGCTCTTTCTTCTTTTCCTCCCAGATTTCTCCTTTTATTTATTCTCTCTTCCTCCCATTCTTGCCTATCATTTTTCCTGCCTCACTATTGGCCATTCAGCTCTTTATTAGTCCATCAGGAGGTGTTTTAGACAGGTAAATTAACACAGCTTCACCAAGTTTAACAAATCCACCATAAAAGAAAGAAATGTATATTTGCATCATTAAATGAATGTTCCATAGCACAAGCAAATCTTAAAATAATATCCTATGACATTCCTCTCCATCTGCTTTTGATACAGGCAGAGTTTGCTTCACTGGTGAAATAATGTAAAAGAAGTGAAAGAAGGAGATGACAAGCTTCTCCTAAACAGCTTAGTATGTAGTATTGTAAAGCTCATTCTAATGAATCCCTTTCTCTATCTTCTGTTATAGCAAGGGAACATCCTACAGCTCATAGTAGAAGGACTCACTCTGATAAGCTGATATGGGGACCATCATCAAGAAATAAATGTAAATTAAATGGGACTATTCAGAAGCAGCCTCACTAACATCAACTATTGGTTAAATAACTACAATGGCAATAAAACACTCTCTGATTTTATTTGAGCTCATCACTATTAAATTTATAACATGTTTAGAAATATAATTAAAAAATAGTATTAAGCTTTTCAAAGCAGAAAATGAATATTACCATGCTCAAAATGAATAGAGATATGATAGATCTGGAGAGATGCCTCAGTAGTTAAGAGTATTAGTTGCTCTTTCAGATAACCGTGATTGGGTTTGCCATGCTCACATGACAGTTCACAACCATCCTGAACTCAGGTTTCAGGGCATTCCAATACCCTCTTCTGACCTCTGTGGCTAAAGAATATGCACATAGTGCACATACATACATGTAGGCAAAACATATGCACATAAAATAAAACAAATCTTAAAACCTTTAATATGTAAAGATATAAAGATGATGAATAGAGTATAAAATATGTATATTATACTTTAAAATATGTATGGTATATTTGTATTAAATTTGATTTCATGTCAGCTAACGTTCTTTATATTTCACAGGACTAGCTTTTAATACACACACACACACACATACACACACACATATATATATATATATATATATATATATATATATATTTAAGTGCTATCTGATATACAGTGAAATAAAAATAATTTAATATTTGAGTTTCCTGTTAAATAACACAGTTTTGAAATATGTTTTTTTTGTATTGTATGTATATGTGTATATCTATGTGTGGGTTTGGGAACATGATTTCAGAGCCTGTATCCATCAGAACACAGAGTCAGTTCCCCTGGAGCAGGAGTGGAAAGCAGGTGGAAATATGTAATAAGAGTGCTGGAATTGAATTCCAGGTCCTCTGTAAGAGTAGTGTTCACTTTTTTAAAAATTATTGACCCATTTTTCTAGATTATGATATTATTATTATTATTATTATTATTATTATTATTATTATTATATGACTTATGGCTAAGTGTGGTTGCTGCTCTTCTAGAGTACTGAAGTTCAGTGTCTAGCACTTACAGTGGTGACTCACAAACATCTGTAACTGCAGCTCCAAATCTAAGATCCTTTTCTGGTCTTTGTGAGAATTTACACAAATATGTCTTATTCATATAGGGACAAACACACATATTCATACACTGAAAATTCAAAATATAGTTTAAGATTGTTGTATTATAATACAACTTAAATTTTACTTATGGTCACATTGGATTATTTTTCATTGTCTTCTAGGTTAAACATGGACATACATACATACAGATAGGAAAAAATTATATAGGTATATTTGGATTTCTTTAAAAGCCATTTTGAATATAATGATAGGAGACAGTTTTATTTATTTTTAAAACATAGGAAAATGACAACCAAATTGAAGCTGGACGTATAAAGGCTGTCTTCATTTTTTTCCTGTTTTTCAGGATATGAATATATTTTACTTGCAGAATAAATTCTTAACTTATAAAGCAATAGCTATGGCCTATTAACAAGCTAAAAAATGCAATATTCTGCATTTTTCTGCTACTAAGAATGAGTATATATCTTAGGTTCCCTAATCAGATAACCCAGCACACAAATTGAATCCGAAGCCCATAAAGATCCTTTTAGGCTGTGCACAAAACAGGGCTTATATTTACATCAGTTTCCCAAGGGCAGCGACATCATATTGACAGGCTGCTTCCTATGCCAATGGAAGTGATATTAGCAGGACAAAACTGCAACAATGCTTCCCAGGTGCCTTGGCAGAAAAGTGTTCACAGAACAAATCTGCATGATTTGGGGATAGCACCAGGATATGGGTCTCTGAGAAGATTTTTCTAATCTGAGATAATAAGTGGTGTTCTTACTACTGTTTTAATAAAAACAAACAAGTATCAAAAACCCTCTTCCTTGCAAATGAGTTGCTTTCATTTGCTTTTGAATGAAGAAACCTCAGCAACTGAAAAATCACTGCCAAAAATTATTACAACCTACATGACAGTAGAGAATGGAGGGAAATCGCCAAAAGAAATTGCTGGAAATAGGAAGGAATGTAACCAGAATGTATGCAGGAATGAGGCTAGGAGGGAAGGGTGATATAAAAGACATGAAAAGATATAGTGTCCCACATACCTTCTGTTTTAGTTAGGGTTTCTATTGCTGTGAAGAGACACCATGTTTACAGCAACTCTTATAGGGAAAACATTTAATTGGTGGGGGTGGCTCACTTAGAGTGGCAGAGGTGTAGCCTATTGTCAACATGTTAGGGAGCCTGGTGAGGGGCAGGCATCATGGTACTGGCTACATCTTGATCAGAAGGCAACGGGAAGTTGACTGAGAAACTGGGCAGTATCCTGAGCATAAGAAACCTCAAAGTCCACGCTCACAGTGACACACTTCCTCCAACAAGGTCGTACCTACTCCAACACAGCCACGCTTCCTAATTGTTCCACTCCCTATGAGATTATGGTAGGCAATTACATTCATACTGCAACACCTTCTAAGGGTGCTGAACCAAATTTAAAAGTGCATTTTATAAATTAGCATATGAAACAAAACAGGGGTATGGTCTCTACTTCTGTGGGAGGAAGTGTCTCATATTATGTGGAACTGTAACAATGCAATAGTTAAAAGAGCAGTATGAGTGGAATACACACCCCAGCTCAGTAATATTTAAGCAACTCACAACAGCTTCTTATGAATGGGAAATCATGCATCCTACTGAAAAACATATACAGTGGTAAATAAAAAAGGGGGGCTTCGGTGAATTCACCTTTTATAGCAGTGCTTTTCGACCTTCCTAATGTTGTGACTTGAATATAGTTCCTCATGTTGTGGTGACCCCCAATCATAAAATTGTTTTCCTTGCTACTTGATATTGGTAATTTTGCTATGATTATGAATCATAATGTAAATATCTTTGGAGACAGAAGTTTGCTTAAAGGATTGTGACCCACAGGCCAAGAACCACTGCTCTGTAAGACTGAAATGTGGAGGGCCACTCAATGGATGGCCAATCAATAATCAGAGGACATACAAAACTCAGAAATGTTATGGCAAAAGTAGAAGGTAAGAAAAAGAAAGTGATTGGTCCCTTGCAATACGAAGCTTTAAACCTGAAATATAAATGGTTAATATCATTATACATTAGTACAAATTATTAATACAAAATATAAATGGTTATACATTAATTATATCACATAATAATGTCCCATGTAAGTTTGGGAATAGAATAGGTAAAAAACAACAACAAAAACATATTTGGGTGTGCATGATCACATATTAACACTCTGATACCATCAGTAGGAAAGTAGAAGGAGGATACCTATGTGTTTAAGTCACCCTGGTGTCCAGAGTGTCCAGAGAAGTTTTCTGGCCAGACAGAGTCTCAAAGCAAGACTGTGTCTCAAATAAAATTAAGCAGGATACCACAAGATCAAAACCAACCTGTTTTAGGCCAGAGCCATGAGGCAAATCTGGAATATTTCCTCTGTAGTGCTGAGAGACAAAGGAAAACGTTTCACTCTTTACATCTGAAATTTCAACATTGTTTTCACTTTTAGAATTATGTGTCAAATTCTACCCTATACAAGGAATGAATTGAATTTGAGGAGGAAGTAGGAAAGCCACGTTGAGTAAAGAAACACTGTTGTGTCAGAGAATAGAATCAGATTTTAATGTATGAGAAGCAAGGTAAAAGTCAAGAGACAGTTTTATCCATAGTAAATTAAACATCTCATTTGGCCCCAGGTCATATGAATCTGGAGACAGAGAGGCTCATTCATGAATTTGACATACATTCATGAACTTCTCTTACATCTGAACAGAAATGATTAGGTAGGCTTCTAAGGTATATCTCCATACTTCTCTAGCACAATAGGAGCAAGGATATTTTCACAAGTAGGACATATGGCTATATGTTTAGGTTATAGCTCTTACCCCCATGAACATTAAGGCTTGCTCTGATTTGAAAAAGAAAAATAACTTTTCTGTCTGTGATCATTAGTACCATAATTCCTCTTTCACATAATTTAGTCGTTTCCCAAAAACAGTATTGCAGTCAGAGGTAGTGTAGTGCTCACACAAAATCCTATCACAAATTAATGATGTAAACCCCTTGTCTGTTGCACTATATTATGATGAAAGAACAATTAGAATAATGCTTATTGACAGATTTTCAAAAGTTAGACTAGATAGCTCTTGTGATTAGTGATGTTAAACAAAATAAACAAGCAGGAGATTTTTATTGGAGAAATGAAAATTAGAAAGCATATATAACAATATATATTACTTCAAGTAATTCAGCCAATTAGAAGGAGATGTAATTACCATGCAACATATCAATAAGTTATATGTGGTATGTAATCATATACTGTATACTGTAATATATCTATAGTAGTACACACATGTCATTAAGAAGAGATAAAGTTAAGAATAAGATCCTATATACTATATGTTGTATAGATTAACATTTATGAACAAAAGGGATTGTGCAGAGAAAGAAAAGAGCATGGAATATATCCAAAGAGAAGGGCATTATACTTTATTAAGGTAAAATGTAGAATTTCAGACATGATCATTGTGACTTGAAAGTTCACAAATGGAAAATTCAATATCATAAATATAACAATTAACCCTAAGTTAAATTATACAGAAGTGTTACATTCAATAAAAAATTACAGAGAATGGAATTCAGTGGAGAAACGAGAGCTAATGGCTAATGTGCAATAAAGTCTGTTAAAAAAAATCATAGTTCAGCTCTACTTTAAGGAGACAGGAAATACAGGGTAGGTTAGACCCAGGTAATTTTAGAATTTGGATATGTCAAGTCAAGGAGGAATCATATATAAGAAAAGTTCAGCTTTAAAATAAATTTGATTCATGTACTAGAAAATTATTTGTATCTACACTACTTGATGGTATAGTTATTTTACCCAGCAAACAAACAAATGAATAAATGAACAGACAAACAAAAAGAAGGCTATAGTTAGGAAAGGAGCAAAAGGTAGATTGAATAAAATTGTAAAACTAGCAGAAGAGATATATGCAGTCTAACCCACATAAAATAAAATTATACTGAATTGAACACTGAAAATAAAATATGAATATTATTATTTTCCCTGTGGTAAGAATAAATTTTTATAAACTTTAATAACTAGACTTAATAATTTCCTGGCATATTTAAAGAAACCTATATATTTTATTAGCAGAAAATAGTTTTAACAATTGGAAATACACATAGCAGTTCAATTATCAAGAGTGATACATTCTCCCATATACCATAGTTTCTCCCATACATGCTTACCTATAATAAAGATTAATGTGTACAGTTAACCATCACACTGCAAGGCAATCTGCTACTAGTTATAATTTGCAAAGCTAGCAATATAACACACTATAATAACAGTTATGTTGAAGAATCAAGGAAAATCTTAGTTTTTTCCTTTGTTTGTTTGTTTTGAACCATGTTACCCATTGTAACCATAAAAATTGAAGCATATATAAAGCAGGGTTAGAGAATCAGATTTAACATTTCTCTCATGTGAAACAGTACTATTACTATAGCAGTGTAAAATTGAATACAGTGTATTCATGAAAATTGAAGTATAACAATGATTTTAGAGCAGTATTCCATAATATCATGAAGAAAGATAAAGCGCTGGCCAATAGCAAACATATGTTAAGTAAGCAATGATGAATGGTTGAAGCCTCTTTCAGCTAACACAACATAGATCAAAGGCCAGTAGACTGTAGAACTGATTTAAAAGCCAGAAACTGATCTTATAGATTTTATCATACAAAGAATTTGTGTTTCCATTCAGTGGTAAAGGATAGCTTACTTAGAAATAAAGCAATACAAGCTATTCATTTGAAAGCTTGTAAAGTTGGAGCACCATTTTAAACCATTTACAAAATCAGTTCCAGACACATTGTAACAGCAACTAAAAGTCAGTGATGCATACTTTGAGGCATGGATGCTAAAATACACAAACTTTAAAAACAAATGTATTTGATCACAAAAATAAAATCTATTTACTGCAAGTCATATGTCTATGAAGTCAACAAAATGATAGCTTTTTAATATATGCATAATAAAATTGGGAAATAAAGGTGTAGCCTGTGCGGTTGGAGAGATCACTTTGTGTTTAAGAGTACTTGCTACTTTTCCAGTAGACATGGGTTTGATACCCTACACACACATGGCAATTCTTAACCATCTGTAACTGCAGTTCCAGCAAATCTGATGCCCTCTTCTGGACCTTATATAACTAGACACATGTATAATGTACAGACATATATGCCAGCAAAATATTCATACCAATTAAAGCAAATGCATTATCTATATTATAAAATGGTAACTTACAGTTTCCATAAAAATGTAAAAGTAAATCTAAAACTAAAGTTCATGAATATTGAGTCACAAAACAAATTGTCAACATGGTAATATATTTCACTGGTTAGTTTAAGGATGCAGAACTGAATTAATAAGCAAACATTATTCCTTATACTTTTGCAAATTGTTGAAATACATAAGTGTGCTATGTAAGATAAAGAATAGCATTATATATACTAGGTGAAAACCAACATTTCCCATCCTTTTAGGTCTTTAATGAATATAATGCTTATCCCTGCAATATATAGATCAATGCTGGCTTCAATTTGAGTACAGGTAACTATCTTTTAAGAAACAGTATCACAGTATCTCAGTACGTCATACCTTCAAGATGTTGACCTGTGATCATCATACTTTAGCCTAAAACAGAAAAAAAAAAAGCTAGAATAAACTGTATATTGCTGAATGAGCCTTAACTTAAATCAGACAGTTGTTGGTTACTACCAACATGAGTGTCATTTAATGAACCTCTAGGAATGTCTTACCCAGATGGCCATTGTGGTTCATAGGTGTTGACACAGGGTAGGACTATTACTTGCTTCCCTGTCTAGAGATCTTTTCTGTAAAAACCATAGTCCATAAACTGCAGTAAAAAATCTTTTAGGTTAGATTGAGCTCAAATCATCTGAGTCCTGTGTCTTATGTGTGAGGTCTTGAGCAATAGGGGCTATTCCTCAACCCCTAAGAGCTGACCAAGGGCTACATCAATAATTTCCATTGTTTTAAATGTCACTTAGGCTACTCCTACTGGCCATTCAAAGAGAAATTTCTCATGCTTAGTTATAGGGTTTTGTTGATGCATGATTTTCGTGGAAAGCATTATCATTCCAAGTGCCATAATTTCCTTTGAGAAATATCTCTGATTACCTTGGTAACATTTAAGAGCATGAACTGATGGGGGGATGTCTTTCTGTACAATGCGAATATGTGTTGTTCTGATTGGTTGATAAATAAAGCTGTTTTGTCTATGTCAAGGCAGCTTAGAGGCAGGTAGGAAATTGGGAGAGGCAGGTGGGAAGAAGGTAGAGACAGGAAGAAGGCCGGGAGAGACGCCAGCCAGCCGCCCAAGGAGCAACATGTAATGGGAGGCAGGTAAAGCCACAGAGCATGTGGCGATATATAGATTAATAGTTATGGGCTAATTTAAGATATAAAAGCTAGCTAGCAAAAGGCTTGAGCCATGGCCATGCAGTTATAATTAATATAAGCTTCTGTGTGTTTACTTGGGATCATGAGGCCACGGGAGCTGGTGGGTACAGGAAAACTTTCAGTTATAATGAACAACATATAAAACAAAAGGCCAGACTCATTGAATGAACAAGCATAGTCTCATGGAACAATGAAGCTAAAGAGAAAATAAATTGTCAATAAAGCTTGGTCGTGTAAATGAAAAATAATATAATTATAAGTAATGCATAATAAAGCAACATAATGTTCACATGTTGCAGGTGAAAGTATTATTATATTCTAGATGTAGTGTGTATATTATATTTCTTATAAGAAGAAACCCATATTTATATAGAAAATAAGTTATAAAATATCTCAAGTATAGTTTTTGATCTTTGACATTGGCAAATTGAGGAGAAATATGCTAATATCTCAAGAAAATCAAAATGTACAGTAATGGGGGTAACAATATAGAGTTGCATAGAGAGTAGGGAAGATATTGCCAGAAACCATAGTGTTAGGGGAGGCTTCTATTTGGGAAAACAGCTATCACTGAATAATTCCTAATGGTGATAAATTCAAAGATCATATTTTAGAGGCGTTGGCAATGAAGAACACATATTATATTCTTTGCTGACAGCTAACAATGTGTATTATAATGTCATATTGTTGGTTTTACTTTATTTTTAAGAATAAATATTTATTCATTTTATATGTATTAGTAGCTTGTCTTCACACACATATGGTCAACACATGAATGCCTGATGCCATAAGAAGTCAAAAGAGAGAATGGATTTCTCTGCTGCAGGAATTACTATATAGGAGTTGGGAATCATATATGGGTCCTAAGCAAGAAGAACAAGTGTTCTTATGCATGGAACCAATTCTTCAGCCCTGGGTTTAGTTTATTGATGTGAAGAAATTACAGAATACAGTATAATGTTTATGCCAGGGTTTTTCCAGATGCTCTCTGGTAAAACCACACCTGTGTTGAAGATTCTCTAAACTGATGAGTTGGTTTAGTTCTTTTATGACTATGGAGTATTGCAATGCAGTACACTGACAGACAAAATCATCTTGGGCTATGCTTGTTTCCTCCAATAGTCATTTATCGCTCCCTCTGAAACTGACCTAACATCTTTTCCATGTTTAGACAAAATTGTTGAAATGTGTTAATTTAGTAGGCCACAGGTTTTTACTTACTCACAAACTAACAATGCCATAAAACAGCAGCTAAGACTATTGTGAGATTTCTGTGCTTTGCTGCAATGCCTCTTGATTATGTCTCTACACATCAATTTGGTAAATACATTATATGTTGATTTTTTTCTGTTCTGGAACTATAAAACAATTACTGTAATCATTTCTGTGGTCAAAATTGTTATCTGAATCTGTGTGCCCAGTCCATGGTTACCCACTGGACTCAGAATAAATTATCTGTTACTTACTCACTTTGGAGTTGTGAGAGTCTGACTTGCTAAAACATGGAAATTACCTTGATGCTTCACAGATGACGTATGGCTTTACCATTTGGGGCATGTATAGTTCAAGGTGCTGCAAAGGAACTTCTTGTCTTACCTTCAAAAATTTCGTATATTCTGACAGAATTCAAGTTAGGTATACGATTCTTTAGGGTTCTGGTTGCAAATAATGAAAACAATCCATATAAATACCTGGTTAGCTTTACACTAAGAAAATGGAAGTACTTTATGTTGAAAAGAGATTCTTTCCTCATACAATATATACCGGTTATAGTTTCTCCTCCCTCCATTCCTCCCAGTTCTTCCTCACCTCCCATCCCTTCCATATCATCCCCCGTTCTGTCTTTCACTAGAAGAGAACATGCTTCTAAGTGATAAAAGCCGAACATGTTGAAATAAAATATAAGATGAAGCAAAACTTTCATATTGAAGTTGTAAATTGCACCCCAACAGGAGGAAGAGTCCCAGGAGCATGCAAGAATCAGAGACTCACTCACTCTCATATTCAGGATTCTCGTACAAATACTAAAAATAGACCCACGTAGGCTCTGTGTATGCTACTTCAGTCTCTTAGTTCTCAGAGGAGCGATTTGATGGAGACATCCAATTTAGACTCTCTTTTTGAGTAATATCTGGCTATGGGTCTTTGCATTTGTTCCTATCTGTTGCTGGAGGAAGCCTCTCTGAACTGAAAAGTAAGTATTTTAAACAACAGTAAGATCACAGTCAGTATACTCTGCAGGTAGAAGTGATTCTGTGAATATTCACTTCTGATAATTCATAGGAAATTATAGTATGGCTCATATTTAACTACCCTATGTAAAATGGGAATGCAAGCCATTTTTTTAAACATAGAAGATATTTTTCAAAAGTAATTTATACAAAATTTTATTAGTAGTATTATTCATTCAGTTACTTCAAGAAATTGTAAACATTTAGCATGTTAAGGTTGGCCATAGACACCTTATCCCAGCTTTCACACAGTTTAAATCTAACTGTGAGTAAAGATAGGAAAAATTACAACTAGAAAAAATACCAGAGGTCAATTTATTCTCTTAAAAATGTGTTTCTCAACTATAATAATACAAAATTACAAAATTGTATGATCTCAATATATTAATAATTTATGCAGGAGAATAAAACATAGGGATGTCTAAAAGACTTCATGCAAAGCTTTATAATATTAGTCTATGGGAGCGGTGAGTTGGCAAGAAGGCTAGAAATTCCCTTGGTGAGGCAAACTAAAATCAGCTGGTTTCATTACAGGTACTCCATAGTGTCCAGGAGTAATTTGTGACTCATTATCATAATAAAATGCATAGCACTAGAATAGATTTCAGGTGATAGTGAAATGTGCCCTAGATAGGTAACAAACAAAAAAGTGAGGGTATCAAAGAAGATTTGGAGGAAGAGTGAAGAATAAAATAAAAATAGAAAATTTAACAAAATAAATAAAAACAATTTACACACTACAAAATGAGGTATAATAGTCTTGGCTGAGATAATAGAATATTCCAAAATATACACTGGTTTGAAGAGTCAGCTATACTTCATCTGTTCTCTCCAGATACCATGTGTCCTTTCTCAATAAATTCACTCACTTTGCTTCTCATTGTCTATATTTGTATAATCTTTGTTCTGAGATGTAAAATTCTACATATCTTAGCAGCTACCAAACAACCCCTGATGTCAGTTAATACAAGAGTCATATAAGTTATTATTAATTATATGAATTTACCAAGGGAGACATACAGAAATAATTATTGATCTCATAAAAGGGATCTGTAGACCACTGAGTTATTTGATGAGGGGGAGTTAAAGGAGCATGGGTAGCTGAAATGCAGCTCTATCAGAGAAAATTACCAGCCAAGCATAGATGAGGACTCACTAAGTCTGTATCCCTGGAGACCCACCCTCTCTCAACAATACATTTCAAGACCTCCAGGCTGTAGTGGGTAGCTATTCCAGCCTTGGCCTGTAAGTTCCAACCCCCATTGAGGCTTCAGTAATGGTCACACCTACAAGGCGGTGCTGAGAGAGGACCCTGAAGACCCAGGATCAAGAGGAGAGGCCTCTCTGAGTTCCAGGACCCTGGGCGCTGGAGGAAGACCCAGCAGAGTTCTCCAGAGAATACTGCCGGACTGTGCCATACCTTTCCCAGACCCTGCAACTTATCCCTTCATTTGTAAGCTACCCCACAAAATAAACCTCCCTTTTAACTACGTGGAGTGGCCTTAATAATTTCACCAATACCAGGTCACCATCATCTGCAGTGGGGATATGCAGGAATGGTGCACTGCATTTGATGCACAAAATGACCCAGATTTCAGGTGAATTTCTAATGATTCTCCTACTCTCTAGAAGCAAATATGAACATCTTTAAAGAGAGACATTTAGAGGCAATAGTTGCTGTTTCTATATTGTTTTATTAAATTTATTACCACAATTACAGGGTTAAAATATTTTTTAGTACACCACATCACCTCTATTGCATCAGGGAAGATGGTGAAGTCAGACTTGGATGAAACAGATTTACTAAAACACACTAAAATTATGACGTGTTTCACTTTGTGAAAAACTTGAGCATAATTAAAAAATATTTTCTAAAACACACAGAACCAAAAGACACAGAACTAATAGTTCATCCTCTGGAAATTTTTACAGTGTAAATATTCAAAATTACTAATTAATAGTTACATAAAGCAAAATGTTTTGTAGATAATTACTGTTTGAAAAATAGAGCATAGTGATAGGTATACAATGGTTAAAATATATAAACTAAACGAAGTAATAATAAATATGAGAGCTTAGAAAACTTTAGAAATTTTCAAATTTCATGGAAATAAAGATGTTAAATTATTATTTCAAAATGGAATCATCTTTAGTCACTCACATATTATTTTGTAAATATAAAAGGATTTTTTCATTTAAATTCAAATTTTACCAAACCAATAAGGGACAGATTGATTTCAAGTTAAAAAACAAATTGTTACTGAGAATTAATCAAATTGGTTTAATTCATTTAAGAGCTTAGTAGGTCCTCATATCAAAACTAGTTAAGGGCAGTGTATGGAGATAAAAATAAATGATTAAACCCATTCCTGCTTACAATAAAAAAAAATGAATAAGATATT
Source organism: Onychomys torridus (assembly GCF_903995425.1). Classification (NCBI taxonomy): domain Eukaryota; kingdom Metazoa; phylum Chordata; class Mammalia; order Rodentia; family Cricetidae; genus Onychomys; species Onychomys torridus. The sequence continues at coordinate 32,435,558 of NC_050454.1, forward strand.
ACCAAATTAGCAGGATGATGGTGATACATGCCTTTAATTCCAGCACATGGCAGGCAGAGTCAGACAAATCTCTGTGAGTTCCAGACCAACCTGAACTACAGAGTGACTTCCAGGAAGGGCTCCAAAGCTACACAGAGACACCTTGTCTCAAAACAAAAAACAAAAAGATATTATCGAATTGAACGTACCATTGAGGCAAAATGATAAAACAATAAAAAATAAAATACTTTTTGATTAATTTCTCAAGTATTTATGTGATATGTTTATTATAAAACAAGATTGTGCTATGCACTGTATGAGGAAATATATATTTGATATTACAAATAACAAAAATGCATTTATATTTTTACAAAATAAAATATATATTTTCTAAATTTATATTAATAAATTTCCTGTTAGATGAAAACAGGAAGAAGATATCCTCAATGCCTGAGAAGAATCTTCAGAAAATATAATATTAAGCAATCAGGCACTCTTTTTAAAGAGTAGCTAGACATGTTATTTGATTTAAACAGATGTTAACATTAATGATGTCTAAAAACCACAGTTGATATAACCTGTGTTTTTTAGATATCATTATGTGATTTTAATATGAGTTTCATACAGATTTTTATTATAATAATTGTTAGCAGAAACCCAATATCTTTTGTAGAGAGAAAGTACAGTCATATGGCATTAAGATACTTTTCAACATAACTAAATATGAAAATGTATACACACTAAAAGTAATAATTATAGGATTTTCTTACAAAGATTCATATGCATGAGGTTGTGCCAAACAAGATAGTTTAGTATTGTTATTTATAATATCATAACATTGAAAATGACATCAATGCCCATCTGAATTGAGAATATTCAAACATTTGCAGGTTCATAGACTGCCCTAGTCAATTTCTCCTGTGGGCATGTAACTTTTTATCATGCATACATCCCTAGGGCATTAACAATGAAAGTCAGTCCAAATATTGTAAAACATTTCAGTTTTCTACCAACTCACAAAACAAAAATGTGTTTATGAGGAGCTATCTATAGTAAGTGATATATTTAGACATGCCGAAGTCCTTAATACATAAAGGAAGACTTAATGTAAGGAAAACAAAATTTCAACATTGTCTGCTACTCCTTAGGAACATGGACCAAAACATATATAAAGTAATGCTTCCATTTTTACTAAAAGAATAATTTTTAGTATTTTCTTTCCATAATTTTAAGAGGTGGAGTACTTTGTATTTAATAATGAACACACAAGAGTGTGATCATGTTCATATTTTTTTACTTTGTAAATAGCTAGTACTTCCTCATGCTGTCATAGTTCCAAAATAAATCCTGTAATTTTAATTAATGGATATTTATTGAAAGCATACAGTTCAATATTTACTGTTATTGATGCTACTTATAGAAAATGAATAACAACTGAATCCATGTCCTCTTAGAAATATTAAAATAGCTATAATATTAACAAGTAAAATAGAGCTTATGTTTCTTACCCTTTAGCATGCTTAACAAGGTCATTTGAATGTGAAATGAAACAGTGAACATGATTTTTCATAGTAATGTCTGTGTCACGCTTCTCACTAAAATGAGAGCACTAATTTTAGCTATTGTCATCATATAAAATCATTTTGACATACAGTCATTGTTTTGAAATCCAGCTCTTCAAAGCTATAGCATCTTAAGTCATCTACTATTTTCCCTTAAGGTTACTATGTAGACAGATATAAAAATATACACAAACACACATGTGTGGATAGATATAAAAATTTACAAACACATATATCATATATACATACATAATATATACATATATTTCATATTTATTTTCATATGTATATATATGAAAATGTTTGGACAGGTGATAGGGAATCTACTCATAACCTCTGTGCCTATAGAATTCTCTAAAATGAAGTTTATAGTGAAAGAAGTCTGTTACAGGAAGTGACATCATCTTCTTTAAGCCCAGTGATGCTTATTGTAGCATGGTTTCCAATGATACACTCTAGGAGTTCTTATATATCTAGGGGTGGAGTAAATCCCCAGCACTGGTAGTTCCTCATAGTGATTCTACTTCTAAATGAATAATGAGGCAAATCATGATTTTCAGAATTCATGTAGTCATTAAGTTGCATGCAAGTTATTTTATTTCATGACACATATCAGGGGATAATATTTCCAATCCAAGCAATCATAAGGATATAAAGACAAACACATAAAATAAAAAACCCATAAAATAAAAAAATGGAATCAATTCAGTTTAAGAAAATATGACATAAATAAAGATATTCCCACCAAGAGAGATATGAGAAACAGAAGCAACTAAGAAATGCTAAATAGGGAAAGTGTTCTACACACAAAGTGGTTGTCCAATACCAAATGGTCAGACCTGAAAACACACATACTACTAAAATTATAAAGACTGAGCAGGTAATATTTAGGAATATATATGTATATATGTACACATATATGCATGCAATAGCAATTACCCAATATTTTCCCAAATCTTCATCCAAGAAAAGACTGCATCTCTAAATAATCTGAAGAACTTACTTCTGATGATCTCTACTGCAGTATAAGTTTAATTTTAAAGAGAAAGATAATGGGGATATTGGGACTGTCAAAACAGACATAGTTTACAGTCCCAACTTTCAAGAATAGCAGATAAAGCAACCAGATTCAAATACAAATTCAATACTACAAAAAAAATGCTGATGACTTATTCTAACATTTTACTTATTATGAACTGGCTTATTTATGCCAGTTAATTCTTTAGCGTATATATGAATAACATTGTTCTAGGAAATGCTCAAAGTGAAAATAAACAAACATCTCTGAACCTACTATCTTTCTCTGCTTTTGTCTAGTAACTGAGAGTTGTAAAATATTTCCTCTATATTTATCAGTAAGCTCATGTTTATATTTTACTTGCTAACATAATTTATGTTTTAAAAATTCATGTGGCCATTGCTGCTTATAGAATTTTCTATCACTCTTTACAAAAATATACCTTTCAATAAAAATGTATATAGAAGTAGTATGAAAAAAAAAAAAAGAAAAGAAAAGAAAAGAGAGGCCATGAATTTGAAAGAAATCAAGGAAAGGTGTATGGAAGTGTTTAGAGGGAAGAAAGGAAAGGGGGAAATTATGTAATTATATCTTCAATAAACTTATACAAATTGACCTCTGAAGTAAGGATTCATGTGTGTAAAAGAAAGTTCATCAATTTAATCAGAATAAAAAATGTTATTATTTTTTGATGGAATAGAAATAAATTTTAGTATATTTTGAAATGTACTAAATGTCCTTAGGATAGTCCTAAAATCATATTTTTGCTATATCAATTTCTGAACTTATGAATATTGAAATTAGTGAGCCTCAATGAATTAGGTATCAATTTCAATATGAAAAAAATCTTTAATATTTACTTGGAAGAATCACTTGGAATCTGAAAGCAGTTGTAAATACAGCCTTTCTGGTGACAGGTGTTTTACCAGCAAAATTTCTTAACTACACCTTTCCTTCTCAGTGAAAGAAAAAGGAAATGCAAGACAGAGCTGAGTAACCAAAGTAATTTTGTAAATTCTGTGTGTGAAAATATACACTCTTTTCTTCTCTGAAGGGCCCTCAATATCCCACTCAAAGACTGTTAACTTTAATTATATACACATCTAATAAGCTTGGTTATTGGTGTTACCTTCCCAGAACAGACATAAGCATTATAAGGAAACTGTAAATAGCAAGCTCAACTTGAAGCACACACAGGTTGAATCTGCTTACTGGAAAACACCTATCTCTGCTTTATTCACAAGTACCTTTGGTTTGAAACTCCACAGGGTGAAATTTCTTTACATAAAACAGAGCAAGTCCAATTATTTCCATCCTCTATGAATACATGAAAAGCAAAAAAAAAAAAAATAAAGTAATAGATATGAAACAACATTGTGATAGAGTCATATAATTTGCATTTCAATTACCTAAAACAACACTTTTATATTTTAAGAGATGTAAATATTATTAGCTACAAAATATTATACAGTATATACATTACTAAAATATTTTAATATATTTTTTTTCTTATTGCATATGTCTTTCCAAAGGAATTAATTGAGACTTAGTATATTCTACACATTAAGATTTCTACTATTTTCCAACTAAGTTGCTTTGATTTGTTTACTTTCATTCATTTGGCCATTTCATTTAAGTTAATTTTCTGCTTGTTAATTCTTCAATCAAATATTTAATATATTTTTATTGGGAACTTATTGTCTGCCTGACTCTAAGTTCAGTTTGAGGAAAAATATAAGAAACAAAATGTGAATAGAGTCACCTTTGTGATTTTGAGTTGCTAGTGCTTAAGACAGCTGAAGTAACCAGACATCATGGAGAGAGGAGAGGGGAGTGGTTGCTGTGGGATCAGTAATGTTGCTCTACTTTTTCAACTACTGCTGACCTAGATAGAGTGAGAGGTCAATGAGAGGTATCTGGCTGGGGACAAGGTTCAGTGAAAACAATCTCAAAACATGAAAAGTAGCACCAAAATGGATGTGTGTGTGTAAGAAAGTGCCATTTTTCTGACTGATGAGTTGGATGGAAGGTGGAGGACAGAGGGAAGACCTAGAGAGTCCCCAGTGTCCAAAATTGAGAGATGCTGTTCATTGTCATTCATTACACTTAGTCCTCCAATCTAGGAGCAAGAGACATCCCATAAGACAGGTATGATAAGTTCTGAATCTGATTTGTTGAAGGTGCAACATCTTAATCTTGATATTTAGGTCAGCGTGCATGTTTAAAATACAGACCTCAGGGTTGAGTGTATCATTTTCAGTAGTGACTTAGTTCATAAATAGGTATTAGGCCAAGAGGGAAGAAAAGCCAAAAAAGGCAAGATGGCTGAGTATGTAAAGGCTTTTGCTGACAAGGTTGAAGGCCTGAGTTTCAGCCTTGAGATTAAGGGGAAGGAGATAGTGTAGCAGGAATTTTAGACAGTCTTATTAATAAAGTAAAACATGAGGCCAGTTATTGTGGTGAATGCTGGAAGATCAGAGAAGCAGAACAAGCCACAGCTACTTTACCTCACCAGTTCCTCAGTTGGTCCTGTTTCCTCAGACTGGAAGCCTCTCAGTCCTCATCCATAATGAATATCAGCTGAACTGTGCTGCTCCAAAGCCAGAAAGCTTAATCAGCCAAATGCTTGACTAGCTATGGTTCCTGGCCCTCATGCCTTATATATCTTTCTGTTTTTGCCATTACTCCCTGGGATTAAAGGCTCTCTTTCTGGGATTAAAGGTGTGAGTCACCATGCCTGGTTGTTTCCAATGTGGCCTTGAACTCACAGTGATCCACCAGGCTCTGCCTCCCCCAGTGCTGGGATTAAAGGCTTATACTACCACTGCCTATCCTCATGTTTAATATTGTGGCTGTTCTGTCTCTGACCCCATATAAGTTTATTAGGGTGCACAATATATTGGGGAACACAATACCACCACAAGACAGCAATTCTAGTAAGTTCTTTGACTTCCACATGTGTACCACTGCATGTCCCACACTCCTATACATAAAGCTGACAAACAAATAATTTCATAAAATTTAAAATAGAAGAGAAGTAAATTTAAAGTAGAGAAGTTTTGTTTTTAAAACATTTGTCAGTTTTAAATTATTTGTTTGACATGCTAATGCAAAACTGGTTATGTGCCTTGTTCATACTGCTCATTTTGGTTTTATAGCTTCTGCCACCCCAGAGGCTATTGCCTCTCCACTGTTTCTGTTGAAGATCAATTCTAATAAAATCCTTTCCTTAAGAATTGTGTCACAGGCCGGGTGGTGGTGGCCTTTAATCCCTGCACTCGGGAGGCAGAGCCAGGTAGATCTCTGTGAGTTCGAGGCCAGCCTGGGTTACCAAGTGAGTTCCAGGAAAAGATGCAAAGCTACACAGAGAAACCCTGTCTCAACAAACAAACAAACAAACAAACAAACAAACAAACAAACAAACAAAAATGTGTCACAGTTTGTAGTTGGAGTTTTTCTGCCTGGCCCATAGTCAGGACAAATCTCCCTTACCTGCCAGTCCCACAGTCGCTCAGACCCAACCAAGAAAGCACACAGAAACTTATATTGCTTACAAACTGTATGGCCATGGCAGGCTGCTTACTGGCTGTTCTTCCAGAGGTCCTGAGTTGAATTCCCAGCACCCACATGGTGGCTCACAACCATCTGTAAAGAGATCTGGCACCCTCTTCTGCATACATAATAAATAAATAAATCTTTAAAAAAATAGGGTAGGCGGGACAAATAAGAGGAGAAAGCTGGGAACAGGAAGGATGGTAGCAGACACTGCCAGCCGCTGCCATGAGAAGCAACGTGTAAAGACACTGGTAAGTCACAAGCCATGTGACAAAGTATAGACTAACAGAAATGGGCTAAATATAAGAATAAGAGCTAGACAATGGTAGGCCTGTGCTAATGGCCAAGCAGTTTAAATAATATAAGTGTCTGTATGATTATTTTATACGTGGGTTGTGCGACTGCGGGGGCTTGGTGGAACCTGGAGAGAAGCTATCCAACTACAACAGTTAATACCTCTCATATTACCTTATAACACAAAATTTCTCTTTACAATGAATAGCAACAAAAATTATTGGTACTGTTGACTAATATATATGTGTGTGACATATATATATATATATATATATATATATATATATTAAGGTTTTTTAGGCCTTTTTTTTAGTTTTTTAAGATTTGTGGATTTTGTGTGTTTGACTGTTTTGTCTTTGTCCCTGGTGTGCTCACCACCTCAAGGACAGTAAGATGCCCTAGAACTGGAGTTAAAGACCATTATTTTTCACTATGTGGGTGTGTTGGGAACCAAACTCAGGTACTCTTAACTACTGAGCCATTTATCCAGCACCAAGCTTCTTAGATTTTTTGACTTAGAAAATCTAGTTCTGTTTGATCTAACTAGGAATACTAATATTTTCCATTTTGTGCATTAGAGATCTCAATGAAGCAGATGGGTTTCACAGTTATCTCAGTTTTATTGATGAAGAAATGAGGTCTGTAGGTCTTTACTACTTTCTTCTTCCTTTTATAATGTTTCTTTTTTCTTTTCTTTTTTTTTCAATAATGATGCTTTCAAGACCACGAAGCTACCCAACAATGGAAGGTACATTTCAATACCTAGCACCAGTGTTTGGTCATATACTCTTAATTATGGGTTTATGTCATTTTCTCATCTCTGATCTGCAAAACAAAGAGCTCTATATAAGGAATACACTCTATAGATATTTCAAAAGGGAAATAAAAAAATTAAAACAACCATCACTTAGTGAATTTAAGCATTTTTAATATAGCTTAAATAGTCCTTCACAATTCAACATTTTATTGTTACCAAGATAGGGCAGCATTTTTTTTCTTCACATGCCTATTCTTCCCTTCAGCTGCATGAATAATTTTCCAGTGGCCCAAACTCTTCCCTTTGCTAATGAAAACCAGCGAGTCTAAAGCGCCCTGCGTGCTCAGCAGTGACAGTTTCAGTAAGCAATTAATCTCCAACAGTTCACCTACCATGTATGAAGTTCAGAGCTCATTTCAGCACCTCATATGACTCTATGTCCTATTTCTCACTGGAGGAGAAAGTCTATAAGCCAAACACAGGACATCAGAAGAACAGTATGAAATAAATGATGCAGAAAAAAAAGCAGAGGATTGTTTTTCAGTATAGCTTTATCAAGAAAAAAGAGTTCTGATATTGAAACTTCTTCTCTGGTTAGTTTTATGTTTGCCTTTCTCTCACCCTCTGCTGAATCGGGGTAATTGTATTTATGTCTTGTAGGAAAACATTATAGAACTTAATTAAAGTTTATAAAATACAAAGAAAGCCTTTTTCATAATTGCTTTGCCATTCACCTTTGTCACTTAACTTTCCTCAGGGGTCCAAGCTCTTATCAGCTGCAGTATAGAAGAAGAAAACCATTGAACAGCATGTATCACAATAGTGGAAAGAATTTTATGTCCTGTTAAATAAGTCAAAACATGGGTGCAGGGACATGTACTGAAGCATGGTCAGTTTTTTAGAGGCCATATCTCTGAAAAAACTCTCTCACACAGCAGTCTGAGTTGCCAATAGCTCCTTGACTACCGGTAGAACTCTATAATCCCTCCTCCATCCATGATAGAATTTTGTTCATCTTGATCATGTGCGGGATATAGAGTCACAGCCACAAAGTCCTTGTGTGCTACTGTGCTCTTTTGTTTGGGAAACACTGCTTCCTTGTAATCATCCTGTACCTTTGGGCCTTATATATGTTCCTATGCATTTTCTATGATGATCCTGGAATCTTGGAGGAGAAGGTGTTTTATAGGCATCACATTTAAAATGGAGCACTCCACAGTCTCTTATATTCTGCATGTTGACCAGTTGTGGGTCTTCGTTGATCACACTTACTGCTAAAGGAAACTCTTCTGATGAGTGTTGAGTAAAGCACTAATATATGGTTGTAATCCATTTACCAGATTATTACTAATAGCATCTCCCCTGGAGACTATGATCTGTCCTCTCACTGCTTCTTGGCTCTGTTAGAAACGTCTAGCATAAACTCCATATTGCTCAATAGGCTTTATAATCCAACAAGGAAGAGTTGAATACCTCCATGATGTTTGTGCTATTCTTGCACCAGTGGGCATATTGTAACAGACCACTTGCTATTGTAACTGTCAGGGTTCACAACTCAGTAAGCCTATTATGTTACATCCTGGTAGCACACACAGCACTTTCCAGCATTACAAATAATCACCAGTAGTGATAAAACTTCAAAATATTTACTAATGTTTTCTCCATGTTCTACAATTCAAATAAGTGGTGCCTTCAGCAATACAGTCAGGCAATCAAATCTGCAGGGTAATCAAAAACAATGTAATGTGAAGGTTGAAGGACCTCGCTATTGTGTGACAAGGAAGAGGTAACTCATATCTGGTAGTGGGTTTTTATTTGACAGGCCATGTTGTCTGTGAAATGCATCAACACCCTCTATCCCATTATGCATATACTTCAGAAGCGTCTACAGTAAGTTTCATTAGCTTTTTCAAAGATCTTAGCATTTGTTACCCTCCCCATAGTTCCAGCTCTATCTTTCCTTTCTATTCACCCACCCCAATTAATCTTTCTTGCTCTCTCATTCTTTTTCCATTTCATACCATTGTTATTTTCTCTCACCTCATTTGAAAGCCCCACTACTGCCCCTTATTAGTTTATTAGCTATTATGTATACTCCAATTTAAGCACATACCTAAAAATTCAAAGCTAGAATCCACATATGAGAGAAAGAACGCATCACTTGTCTTGCTGAGTTTGGATTACCTCATCCAGAATTATTATGTTTAGCTCCATATATAACACACAGTTTTCAGAATTCAATTTTAAACACACAAATAATACTGCATTGGGTTTATAGACCATATTTTCATTATCTATGCATTAGTTGACGGGCATTTAGATTCTTCACATTTCCTAACTATTGTGGATAGATTAGCAATTGACATAGATGAACTTGTGTTATTTCTGTGGTAGGGTTCAGAATACATTGGAAATAAACCCAATAGTTACATATTGTAGATACATTTTCAGCTTATTGACGAACCCTCACACTGATGTCCATAGTGGCTGAACCAGCTTGCATTCCTATCAACAAGCAATGAGATTTCCTCTAATCCCACACTCATGCCAACATTTGTTGTTGTCTTTTTTTTTTTTTTTTAAATCTCAGCCATTTTGACTAGGACTAAGATGAAACATTAAAGTACTTTTAACTTGCATTTCTATGGTGGCTAAGAATTCTGGACTTTTTTTTTACAATTATTTCACAGTAATTTGTATTTCTCCTTTCAGAACTCTCAGTTTAGTTTCATGCCCCAGTTTAATTGGGTTGTTTGTTTTTTGTCATGTTTAGTGTTTGCAGTTCTTTGTATATTCTAGATGCTAACCCTTTTTTCAGATACATAACTGGTAAATATTTTTTTTTCTCATTTTGTAGACTGACTCATACCAGGATAGATGCTGTCCTTTGCTGTACAGAAGCTTCTTAAGTTTTATGAGATTTGATTTGTCAATTGTTGGTCTTAATCATGCACATAGGGAGGAACTACATGAACTTGAGAGGGATATAAAAAGACATACACATGGAATGGGGCATCAGTAATTGATCTGGGAGGGATAGAATTAGAGAATAAGCAATAGTTGTTAGATTTCTTGAAAATGACTAATATACATATATAGAGTTCTCAACTAATAAAATTGCATCATAAACCATAAATTCATTAACAAAGAATGTGTTCCTTAAAGTATAAATATGAAGCAATGCTTAATAAAAATGGTTAGCTTCCAGATACATTGCAGCAAGATAATAGTATGCGTGGTTATAATGCTGTCTTCTATTCTGACCTCAACCGTATGTTTTCAATAGAATACTAACAGTGTGAACAATTAAAAAATAATCTAATCCTGTTATTCTCAAATCATCACAATTTTCTATATTGATAAAAGACAAATCCAAATATATTTCAATGTGTAACCAGTAAGAATTAGTACCCTCTGTCTCTGTTTGACATCTCTGTCCACACTTATCAATTGTCCATGTTGCTCTCCAGTTATGAAAGGATCCATATCTCATGTTCAGTGACATCTGTTTTTTGAAGTCCAAACATTCTAATGCTGGGTCATTGCACACCTCATCCCTGTACCTTTCCTTCCAGGTTTTACATAAATATCACCTTGGTGGTCCAAATGTCTGGACTCTAACATTTGTATTACTTCCTTACTTTCCTGATCGATTTTTCCATCATTTTTACCATCACACAGCAGACTATAGACTTCAATGGTCTGTTTATTGCTCATCTCTCTCTAGTAAACTGTAGTCTTCTTGAGAATGTGAAAGTTGAGTTGATTTCTTCACAGATTTTTCTCTTGTGCCTCGGAAACTCACAAGGTTGTTCTCTGAAGGTAAATATTGAGTGAAGAAAAATAATTCAATAACAGAAAAAAGAAAAACAAAACCAAACATAATATACAGTCGACCAGGTATTTCCACAGGGAAGAAATTGTGTTTGTAGACAAACATATTTATGTTGTACAAAAACTACCTGTTGCTGTACTGAAATTAAGTAGAATATTGAGTTATTCAATATTTATTTAATGTGTCTGATTATGTTACATCTTTTAAAAAATTACAAATAATAACTCAAGTAAAGATAGAGCTATGTCTTGTAAAGTAGGGGAAAAAACCAAAAAACAAACTAGAATTTTTGTGACTAAGATACTACTGAATTTTTACATCCATACCCCTGTTTCCTAATAGTTTATCTATGCCTTAAAGAAGTCCAAAAATTTGGAGGATAAGCAAAGAGAGAGGGAACACTAAGATGCAAAAAAATACACTGGAAAAATGAATTGTAAAGACTGAAAAAATAATGCTAAAGGGAAAGAATTTAACTTGAAATTCATGTTTGTTTAATTTAGTCATTAAGTAATTATGCAAATAAATCACAAATATATGTTTGCACGATTTTAAAAACCATATCTAAGGAGCATAATTTCACTTTTTCTTCCTCAAAGACACTTGGGCATTATTTTTATAACTAAGTATTACAAAAATGTTGAATGTAGAAGTAGAAATGCTTAGGCATTGGTGGCATCTAAGAGCATGCCCATATGTAGGTAAGCAATGGGAAAAAACAAAAAGGACTTTAGAAAATTGTAATTGCACTGACCTGTAATGGAGAAATGTTAAATTTACCCTCCCTCAACCAAATAGAAAAAGAAGGGGAGAGGATACTATCCATATAAGGAAGAATGTGACAAGAGCATGTCATTATCTAAAATGACATGCCAGGGAGGTATTGGGCTTTATGTTGCACAGTATGCTGTTTTAGAAATAGTGATGATTGCAGGGAAGAAGTAAAGGCATAAAAACTCAAGTATTAAAAATGAAAATAATTCTACTACTTAATATTCCTTTCAATATGTTTATCTACATAAAATTATTAATATACAGAAACATCAGAACACAAAAACAGCTGTATCCAAATTTCTGGAATATTATATGAAAATAAATTTGTAATTCTAATGGTAATTTACTTCAAGGTGTACAGAGCTTAGAAATATTTTTTTTTAACTTACAAAAACACACTACGTTTTCAATTTCTTTTCAGGAAATGCATCCTAAAGTATTGTTAACATTTATGAGAGCTTTGTTCAAAATAATGAAGATTTGTAAATGGCTAATATTTCTTAAAATAATAATTCTTTAATTTACTGATTATTCTCCTAAATATTTAATTAATATATGAGTGCTAAAGTGACAAAGGAGAAAATTTAATGCTATATAAAATGTATACGTTAGATATAAAGGTAAATTAAATTTATAAGATATAGCTCACTTATTTGTAAAAGTGTCTCATTTATTAATTCATTGACTAATAATATTTAGACTATTGTTTCTAATATTCATAATATTATTTATAGTATTTATAATATCATTAGTAACAAACTCATCTCATTATACACATGTGATTTCTATCAAGAATAGTATCAGTGAGCAACATCACAAATATATTTTACTTTGCTCATGCTTCATTCCTTGGAAACACCAATTTATGAAACTATATCTGAAAGGCATCATTAGAAACACTAAATAAGAATTCTGTTATAAGCCGGGCAGTGGTAGCACACACCTTTAATCCCATCACTGGGAGGCAGAGCCAGGTGGATCTCTGTGAGTTTGAGGCCAGTCTGGGCTGCAGAGTGAGATCCAGAACAGGCACCAAAACTACACAGAGAAACTCTGTCTCAAACAAACAAACAAACAAACAAACAAACAAAGAATTCTGTGTAAAGATAAAAAAAATATTCTTAACATTTAGGTTAAGTTTCTGAGGACATTATTAATATTTACAACACTAAGTATTTGTTTTATGCCTCTACCAATAGTTTAGAACATAGGACTACCTTAGTTATTGCACACAAATTAATGTATTGTATGAGCAGTTGTAAAAGTATATTAAAGACGTACATGAAAGCAATGTCTACCTACTAACATAAGACTTTCCTCAAAAACTCCATTATCATTAACCCAATGAAGTCATAATTATGGTTGAAATTTTTCATAGTAACTATAATAATGACTTAATTTGATTGGTCATGTAAAATTTTTCTTCATTTTCCTCATAGTAACTCAAAAATGGAAGGTATAAATGTGAAAAAATTATCTTTTTGAGTAAAATTATCTTTTTCATTATATAGAGGGTCATCTTATATGTCACATCACATTATTAATTGAATGATAAAAATGAAAAATACAATTTATTCATATCATTTTTAGTAATGGACTACTTTTTTTTGTAGGTTCATTTTTAAACTGGCCAACAATTTTAATCTAAGCATGTTTTGTGAATTCATCATAAACTCACTTAGTTATGTACAAAAGACTGGGCCACTTCCTGTTTTGTAAAGTCTTATAGTGGTGGTTAAGTTATTGGACATTTCTACCAGTCTACACTCACAGATTTTAGAGACATATGGAAATACAAATTCTATGGGCATGCCACATGTATAAATACACTCATGTACATACTGACAAAAATGTCCGATAATACCATATACACAAACAGGCATACAGAGATCAGCTATTCCATTGATCTACGATCTTAATCAAAGCCTTTGGATCAGCTGTCTCTAGTTATTGATTTTTGCCTATTTCACTTGAACCAAAAAGAAATTGGAAGTGATTCAGTTTCCTATTATCTCATTCTGAAGTAAAGGAATTACTGTCAGAACGAAGGAAAAGGAAAGCATATTCTGTAAGAATACAAAATATGGTGTGTTTTGTGAAAGGAGATGAATAGGGACCATTCAGAGGAATGGAGAGGATCAGAAGGGTAAAAAATCTTGATGAGACAAGGTAATGAAAAGAATAGGAAATATGACAAATCAGACAGGCACCAAGAGATGGGCCTTTTCAAAGGAAATAGAATCTGTGAGCACATTTTTCAATTCTCTACTATAGGTACATCCTGTCCCATCATTAGGGAGGGTATTTGCAAGAAGAATAAAGACACATTCATTTTCCTCTAGAATTTTGAAAGTCTGACTTTTCTTCTCTGTTAAATCCTTAGATGGAGTGAGTGACCAGGAAAATGCTGACAAGTCTAAAGAGCAGTTTAAAAAGAGAGTTAAACTATGTGACATATTTTTGGGTTCAGCAGAATTCTTCCTTTGCTATCATTACTTCCAGTCAACCTCCAGAAGCTGAGATCTTCATTGCTTTACATTCTTTACTAGAAAAATGCTTTAAAAACTGTACCTTTTTTTGTGGTGTTCTTTCCTCTTGCCACAGAGGACAAAAATTACACCCACTCATTACCAGCAAATACAACTTGTTGTATTAGTTCTTTCTTGCACTAACAAGAAAGTTGATAAGTAAACTATTGATGATCAGAACTAATCTGCTCTCTATTGTTTTCATTGGATACATGTGGTCAGAGAGAAGAAGGACAGGGATCTTTCATTTCCTCTTTTCTTTGCTGTTTGATTTACGCCCATCTGGTACAAACCTGAAACCTGTGGCAGAGGTACCATTGAAAGGAAGAATATAAAATCGTGCATGGAAGTTATTTTTTTATAGTTGAGGCTTGTGCCTATACTCACACATTTACAAAATTTGATGGAAAGTTCTGAGGTACTCCATACAAAAAGCAGACACTGGAGAGCAGGGCTCCTTAATATTGAATAATTAAGGCTACTAGTTTTAAATGAAATAACTTGAATCCTTTGTCTCCCACACAGTTGTTACACATGCTTGTGCATTTCATGATGTGCTTGTATAAATAAGAATTGTAAGATATTTTTTTCAAATAGTTAGTTTGTCCATTAAATAAAAGAAATCCACTAAAGTATTTCAGATTATTCAAGTCTTAATAATGTCCAACAGTAAATGCAGTGAAATGTTACTTGATTAAAAGAAAAAATAAGTTTAATCCTACATTGAGGTTGCAGAATTCTTTCAGTCCTTCAACTGAAGTTAATCATTATTCCAATGCAGTTAAAACTGTGATTTACCTCATCATTCTTCCATATGTAGACTCTGAATTTAACACTGAAAGAATTCTAAAGGAGAAGTTTCATTTCTACTCAGAATGAAAGCTCTTCACATGAAGCCATACAGTTATAGAAATTCAAATAATAATAATAATAATAATAATAATAATAATAATAATAATAACTAATGTGGCAAATGCTCCAGATCAGCTGAATTCCAGGTAGTATAAACTACTCATTATAAAAGATAGAGGCAGGTTTAATACTCAATTTTTTTCAAGGACTTGGAGAAAGAAAGTAAAAACATTGAAGATAAATTTTCAGTCTGAAATGTTAACAAAATTCTAAAACCCAAATGTGGAAAGAATTTAAATTCCTACAAGATAGGGAGAAAAATAGAAACATTGTTCCACAGTGAATCACTTTTCTGCAGGTCCTTATCTATGCCCATTAGAAACTGAATGTATTTGTAACCTCCAGCTTCAGGAATAGTAGCCACTAGTCATATTCTAGTGTTGGTATCAGGCATAGTGTATGGAAGTCACATCATACAACTGGTGCACTAAAATTTGCTCTAGTTCAAGGTAATGAATGGCTGATACTGCATCAGAAGCAGTAACTTTAGTTATGAACTCCTGTGTTGATATATATATATTCTAAAATAATGTCTTGATGACAAATAGTTTCCTGTTTCCTAGACCTTGAAGCCACATTAATAATTGCCTTAAGATCATTTAAAACCTTGTACTATTACCTTGCTATTCTATTGTTCTAATGTGTACTCAGAATGTCTAAGTTTAATTTTCCTTAAAGAGAACAATGAAAGCTGGGCAGTGATGGCACACACCGTTATTCCAAGCACTTGAGAGGCAGAGGCAGATCCATATCTTTGAGTTCGAGGCCAGCCTGGTATACACAACAAGCTTCAGGACAGCCAGAGTAACACAGAGGAACCCTGTCTCAAAAAACCAAGAGACATAGAGAGAGCTGTGGGGGACAATATAACCATTCTTACCATGCCTTGTATTTCTGATGCAATCAGGTTTTATAATTTAAGGTAAATGGATAGCTTTATTCTTAAACTAGGTATTCTTTCCATGTCCAAATGAAGACTAAGATATGTATATATGTTTGTGTTGTGATAATCATCCATTGAAAACAGCCAAGAGGATGAAAGCAACCTTAAACAAAACAAATATCCCATATAGGTTGGAAGCATCACCTCTTTGTAATTTTGAGTGCTATTCTGTGCAGGTAAAACTATGGTAGAAATTTATGTAGAGAATCTTTCATTTCTTTCCCATGCCACACCTTTCTGTGCTGTACAATAATCTGGGCGCAGAGCCCTTTGGATCAGATGGAAGACACAGTGGGTGAAATGTAGAAATCAAATTTGCACTTGCTCTTCATAAAACTACTCCAATGAAATCACTTTACTTTCCTCCCTTAATCTATTATTTATGCAAAACCCATTCTTCTCTAGTAGGAAGTCATATGTGTCTTTAGTGAGAGAGGGACAGAATGCCATTTTTGCCTTATTCAAAATAAAGGTGAGTTAGAGTCTAGGAAGCCATAGTAAATTCAATCCCTATCTATGCCTTTTCTTTCAATGACACTGAACAAAAGTCATCTGCCTTTGGGAGCTTGAGGAAAACGACAATAATACAAAGTACTCTGCAGAATTGGAAATTAGAAATTTATTAGCACTGTTGAGTGCCAATCTAACTCATCTGAATCCAGTCTTCTCTCAATAATGAGAAAACATACACAACACTGGGAAGGTACAAAAGCACTCTATTTTACCATCCACTAATCACAGGAGTACAAGTCTTGGGTAAGTCTGAGGCTGGAGCTGAACTGAACAGTGTCTCTCTCACTCCTACTGTGAACCTATCCATGTGATGAAAGGCCTATCATGTGTTGGGGATGGGCAAAGAGCTTAGAAAAATGATGCCTCCACTTTTTTTTTTTCCTGTGTAGTTTTTGAAAAATCCATCCACCAATTTAGGTTTATATGAACTTAAGAAAATAGTAGTAATGTAATACTGGAAAAGTGTAAAGACTTAGAAAATGCTTATTTTAACAATAGCTGCAACAAAATGACTCAGATAAGAACATATTGTCATCATCCAAAAGCTTCACAGAAAAAGAGAAACTCACATTTCCTTACACAAACATTATTTACCTAGGCTATTTTATTTCTTTATAAACAATGTTAACTAATGTAAATTTTATTAAATATTTGTAAATAAAAGACAGGAAAATTATTTGTTATGAAAGGCAAAGGTAGTTAAGTCAAATTTAGAGATTTGGTCATACTGTAAAATCATTGAGAAGAGTTTACAAATATCTGTGGTTAATATGGTAAAAAAACTCTAAGAGAAAGTTAGCCTTATGACTCAATAGTTAAAACAAAGACAAATTAACTACATAAAAATAAAAATTCTGGTAATAGAAAAATATGATTTTGATAAGTTTATTTCCATAATTTATATTTCAGGGAAAAGCTATCTTATGTAGAGATCAGTTATAGAAATCTTTCAAAGCAACACAAAAATATACTACAGCAAAACATCCATAAAACTGTTAACATTATCATTGCTATTCTTTTAAAACTGATTTGGTGCTTTTTTTTCTTTTTAATATGCATGAGTGTTTCCCCTGAACATATGTCAGTATGCCATTTATTTACTGTCTGTACAGACCAAGAGGTATCAGACGCCTGGGATTAGAGCTACAGAATCAGAGCTACAGCTACCAGCTGTCCTGTGGATGCAGAGAGTTGAAATCCAATCCCCTGGAAAAGTAACCAGTACTCATCCCTAGTGAACAATCTCTCTAATCCCTTTAACTAATATCCTAGAAATAGAAATTAAAGCAATCATTTCTTAAACACTTAGTCACCCAATTTTGATTGAGTATTTCAAACCTCATATCAAAAAATTCTGAGTATGAAACTAAGAAAAATACAAATAATATTGAGTGAAAAACAAAATAAAAATCAAACCCCTGATGGATGGTTTGTAATTTGGAAAACAGATATAAGAGAGAAAAAAAAAGAAAAATCTTGAATCAAAGAAATATAAATGGCATAGGATAGAATACAATTTCAAACAAAAGCTTTAATTCTGCTGCAAATGGAAATACCAAGATAATGAATTCAGAGATAAAAAGTATTTTATAAATTTACAATATAAAATGTACCTCTAAATTAAAAGTAACTACTATAACTAAATGTATTTCTGATGCTCTTACTTTAAAACAAATAATTATGGGAACTATAAAATATTAGAATTGGAAATTCAAAATGAATTTATAGAAGAATAAAAATAAAAAAAATTGTTAAAATTAAATACAAACTTAATTTTCTTTTTAACTTTAAAATCTAATTGCATAAATAAAAATAATAAAATATATTTTTGATAGAATAAAAATATGTAGCACTATATAAGAATGAATGAGGAAGATGTTATTTATTATTATATACTATTATAGACATTCTAC
Source organism: Onychomys torridus (assembly GCF_903995425.1). NCBI lineage: Eukaryota > Metazoa > Chordata > Mammalia > Rodentia > Cricetidae > Onychomys > Onychomys torridus. The sequence goes on from NC_050454.1 coordinate 32,454,141, forward strand.
CTGACTTGGCAGTAAGATGATTATATTAAAGATAGATTATAAAGGCTACCGATGATTTGCCTCAACATAAATAACTCAGAACAAAGTACGGTGTCCTTCTAGTTAGTGAATAATGAAGACAGATCACAAACATACACTTATTTATCTTGAATACCAAACGAAAGGGAAAACATGAAAATGGTGGATTTTAAACTTAGCTATATCAATAATCATATCAAATATTGATTATACAAAATTGCAGTTCAAAGCAGAATTTGTAAAATTTGATTCACAATAAACATCATGCTTATCATTCTGATTCCTATAGGAAATGCCTTTCACGTGAGAGGAGATGAGCAATAGTTCCCTTCATTAGGGAAGCTCCTATGTATGGCAAATGCAGACCATCACAGAAAAAACATAACTGAGTGCAATATAGAGATCAATGGACCTTGGGAAGCCCAGATCCACTGTATACATCTACATCACAGCTCTGGAATCTGTTCTTCATGGACTATCAAGGATGATGAGGCAGAAAGACTTTGAGAGCCAATAGACCTGTAAGTCTATTGTAAAAATAGTCTCTTTCTAGAAACAACTGCATTAAAAATCCATTAAAACAGTAATCTCAATAAACAAGCTACACTAAATGGAATAAAAAATCATGAAGTCCTTCCCATCGACAACAAATTATAGCCATTTAATGACTGCTGGGATAGGGAGAAGAAATCCTTCCTTGGTTTTCCATTGGAAAGTGGTCATCCCTGAAACTGAACGAACAATGAAAGCGGACTTAGCAGATTGTATTTCTATAATTATTCATATATATGTAACAATAACAATATTGAAGATAAAAGTTCTGTGTTTGTAAGGGAAGACATATGAGGGTACTCAGTAGGAGCTTGTAAGAGGAAAGAGTAGGGAGAATGATATATATTTTTATTTGAATAAAAATGCATGCAATTTTTTAAAAAGATATAATAGAAACTCTACAGAAGGGATCTCCACTATTGATTAGAAGATGGTTAACGTCAGTGAGGGAAAGCGGATGTGACTCACAGTCTTTCATTATGCTTGGACCTACACTGAGTACAAAAGTAGGTCACCAAACTGGACTGTTATTATACTCTCTGAACATCCGTGAGATTATATAAAGGTAGGTATGGATTCAGATAATTAATCAATTCCTAATTTGTTATTGTTATTCTTGATCTTTAATTATGAGTTACCTTTAATGTGATGAAGTAGAATTGTCTCATGAACACACAAGCATGTGACCAAGTATGGTAGAGAAAATACATACTGCAAATAAATTATTTATGGAATTGTCAACATAAAGCTGAGAAATAAAAGCCATAGCAAGTAAAATAAAGACAAGAAAAGTAGAGATAATATTAAAAGAAAGTATAGAAAAAATGAAGAAGGTATATGCAAAAAAATATATAGTGATTAGAATGAGTATAAAAATCAAATGGTTTCATGTCATGGAAATCATATTAACTGTACCAAATGACATTATAAATTCATCATGAATGAGGCAGAAACAATGGTAATCATGTAGAAATGAATATGGTAGTTTACTATGCAAGTTTTATTCCATAGTCAGAGAGTTGTTGATTTGAAGCCCTCAGCTGGTAGAATTTTTCACATATAACTGACAAGATCATTTCTACAGTGGACCTACACTTAGTGACTGGGCAATGTGATACCACATTTTTTTATACCTTTCTGATAAAACAGAGGAGACATTCTAATTTCTGAAAGCTTCTTTGTTACTTCATCCAAGGTTTCCTTCACTCCAAATCTAGTTCTTTTCCTTCACTGGCAGGTATTCCTGAATACATTTTCAACAGGTCAGTTTTATCCAAATGTCTGCTTTCCGGATAGCAAGGTGCTATTGTTGATAATGGTAATGACAGGGAATGTGGGCATCATGCTGAGATTTTGAAGCTGGCTTATGAGCTGCCCAGATGGTAAGAGCATTTTACCTGGTGATTGTTGAACACAGATAGCCCTGTATGACATTACAATTGTTATATTTTTTCACTCATGGAGAACTTGGATGGAAAAAAAACCAAACAAACTGTAGAAGGACATAAAGTGCAAATGAGTAATTTTCATTCAAAAACAAAAATAGTAGATTGATGATTTCTGAATTGGATAGTCTATCCTTAGAGCACCTTTATGAACATTTTGGAAAAATATGTTGAAAGGTTAAGGGTAATTAATAAATAAAAATTAAATGTGAAAGCTAGAAAGCCTTCTTTGGAACTCATAAAGATCTTGTCTCCTGCAGCTAGAGGGCAGAGAAAGATGATGATCAGGTTCAGAATTAAGCTTCTGCAATGGCAGAACTTCAAAGAATGTTCCAATTCCAATGGGGGCAGTTTCCCCTTGTCAAGGTCAGAATTCTTACTGGGAAGGAATGTAACTGAAGTCTCTGAGAGGAAACATCTGTGTTCTACTATAAAACTCCATAAAACTCTTGCATTCCTTTGAATTTGCAAGTTTGTAATGGAAGTGGTGTGCTGTCCTTGGCTTGTAGGAATAACAAACAAATTCCTTCTCTACAAAATGAAATAGAAGCCATATTCTTGTGCAGGGGCAGAAAGTATGACACTTCACCAGAGCCAACCTATATTTCAATTTCTTTTCTCTGAGATAATGACCACTGTTAAATATCAGTACAGAAAATTCACACAACATCTATGTCAGCTAAGAGAAGGTAGGGATAATAAACACTTGGTTGGTCAATAGGTTACAAGAGAAGTCGGGAATCATATAAAGAATTGAATATATTAGTTTAAAAAGAACAGAAAATTTTATCAGTGTGGAGAGTCTTTATTTCTAATACAGATCCTAATGATACAGAAGAAGCTCCAACGAAAATCATGGAGCTTCCCAAGCAGTTTCCCAGCAGCTTTTGCAACTTTGCTCACAGAGAATATCACATGACTTCAGGTGGGTGGAATGTGACTGTTGCCTAAAAATCTCACTATTTTCCGTTAATGAACAGTGCTATTGCCTGGGTCTTAAATGTCCCCTCAAAGACCTATCTTTTAATGATGTGGTCCCTGCAATGGCACTATTGGAAATGATAAGAAGTGGGGCTGAGAGAGGATTTTTTTTAATCTCTTCAAGAATCGCCTTGAGAGAATTATGGATAACAAGTGACTCCCCAGCTCCTTTCAACCTTCTTGTTTTCTATTGAGCAGGTTGGTGCCATTAGGTACCCCTGCAGAGGTGTGCTGCCTCACCACAGACTTCCAAGCACTATATTCAGTCAATCCAGAAATAGAAATTTCCAGGTGGTCGTGGCGCACACCTTTAATCCCAGCAATCGGGAGACAGAGCCAGGCGGATCTCTGTGAGTTCAAGGCCAGCCTGGGCTACCAAGTGAGTTCCAGGAAAGGTGCAAAACTACACAGAGAAACCCTGTCTTGAAAAAAAAGAAGAAGTAATAGAAATTTTAAAATCATGAGTCAAAGTTATTTTTTTTTTTATTTTATTATTATGTGTTTTAATTTTATACATCAGCCATGGGTTCCCCTGTCCTCCCCCCTCCTGCCCCCACCCCTACCTTCCTCCCAGGCACTCCCCTCCATTCCCATGTCCTCCATGACCAAGGGACCCCTGGGGATTCATTTAAACCTGGTGGATTCAGTACAGGCAGGTCCAGTCCCCTCCTTCCAGGCTGAGCATAGTGTCCCTGTGTAAGCGCAAGGTTCCAAACAGCCAGCTCATGCACAAAGGACTGGTCCCAGTCCCACAGCCTGGGTGCCTCCCAAGCAGATCAAGCTATTCAATTGTCTCACTGATCCAGAGGGCCTGATCCAGCTGGGGGCTCCACAGCCGTTGGTTCATAATTCATGTGCTTCCATTTATAATTGGTTTGTCTTCGATACCTGTTATAGTTGAATGTCTATGATGAACACAATCAGGGAATATAAGAAATAAAACCATCCAAATAAAATAGAAAGAAAGATAATTTTCTGCTTGCATGTAACTGATATTTTATATAGAGTATACTAGTCTCAGAGCTGAAGATATGGCATAATGATGAAGAGTGGCTGGTGTTCTTTCAGAGGTTCTGGGTTCTGATTCTAACACCCATATTAGATGGCTTACTACTCTCCTGTGACTCTGGGAGATGCCTGATGTTCATATTCTGGATCTATGGACATCTTCAAGCATGTGTAATATACACACACATGCAGATATCTCCAAACTCATCCACAAATAATAAGTAAAAATTTAATATTGGGTTAAACAAAATGAAAAAGTAAAAATAAAAGGATATATATGAAAGTCTTGACTAAAATGCTGCCCATGATCAAATTCAGGACACTTTCAAGACACAAAATTGATATCTATATTACATGATTCCACAGAGTCCACACTTCAGTCTCCTACCAGATGTATGGGAATCAATCTGTTGCTCCTTCACTCCCATCACTATATAATTCAAAGTCAAGTAACTAGTAATGGCCTTGAAATCTACAGATAATTATGGTGATCCTCTCTTCCCAAGGCTGCCTTGGGTACTGATGCTACTAAAGGTTTAACTTTCTCACAGGCACCAGTGTTTGATTTTGTGCTTTGAGAGGAAGAAATGCTATGGTCATGGTATGAGGCTTGTGATATCAATCCAGCCCAGGTTGCATTGGCAAATAAAATACTTTATTAACAAAACAATTTCCATAAAATCATGCAACTATATGGCTGCTTTTATATAATAATAATACATTTATTGGGCTGGAAAGATTTCTTAGTGGATAAAAGCAATTATTCTCCTTGTAGAGGACCAGCTTTCAATTGTTAGTACCTATATGGTGGCTCACAACCATCTATAACACCAGTTTCAAGGCATATAATGTCCTTTTCTGATTTCTGCAGCCACAAGACATGCTTGTAGTGCACATACATTCTTTCAGTCGAAACTCTCTAATGTAAAAATATAATAAGAACACCTAAAAAATTATAAAACAATAAATGTGAGTGTTATAAGACAGGTCATCATATAAAGCCAAGAATTGTAGTGGGTAGCTGTTTCAGTTTTGACCTGGAAGTACCACCCTTAGTGAGGCTTCAGGTAACTGCCACACCTACCTATGACCTGCCTTTGAGGCAGGGCTGAAATGAGAGCATTTAAGACCCAAGATCCTGATGTGCCAGCTCTCTTGTTTCCTTGTGATCCTGGATGCTGGATGGTAGACCAAGGGGAGTTCTCCAGAGAACACTGCTGGACCATACTTGACCCCTCCCGGATCCTGTAACCAACCCCTTTACTGGCAGTAAGATATCCCAAAATAAACCTTCTTTTTTAACTATGTGAAGTTGCCTTAATAATTTCCCACAATAAAGAACATTTATTATTTACCCCTTACAGAAAACTTTACCATCAACTAACTGGGGGGAACAACTAGCCACTTGTGAGACAGTCTCACAAACTTTTGTATTTTCTCATAATCACAATAATCATTAATCGTTCTGACAACAGTTGCATATATTTTATTTATGTTTGTGTCTTATGCCCAAAAGCATCCCCTGAGATGCTTACATTATACAGATATGAAACTTTGCACATTGTGCTGGAAAAAAAAGACCAATTTAACCCAGAAAGAGGGATAGCACAGGTCACACATACATTAATTTTATCACCCACAACTCTACTGAATTTATGGATTTTAATAGTTTTTGGTAAAGAATTTGGGATTTTTTTCTCGATATGAATAGGCTGTCATCAGAAATCATGGCAATTGTCATTCTTTTCCTTAGATCTGGACTTTTGTTCTAGTCTGACCTTCCTATTCTGCTTAGAACATCTACAATGTTATTACATAAAAGCAGTAACAATGTCATCCTACTTTTCTTCAGGTTCTTCAGTGTGACATTAACTATGGGCTTGTTAGCCACGGCCACTATTTGGAAGTGTGTTCCTTTATATGTTGTAAACTGAAGATCCTTAGTCAACAAGCTAGAGTATGTTAAACATTCCACAAGATTGATTGGCTGGTTTGAAATTTGTGATTATGGAAGCAAGAAAACTTCAGATCCAGTCAAGGTTATCTGTGGCTATCTTTAATACCCCTTGTGGCCCTTCATTGCCCATCTTTCATATCTGACAAAGCATCTATTCTTCTCAGAGTACTAGTTGCTACCAACCCCAAGGCTAAGAATGTCATTAGATAGTATCTGCAAGCTATAGCAGAATTTTGCCTACTTGGTTGTAACTCTACAACCTCATGATAAATGGAATTCTTACAGGTTTGTTTTGTTGTATAACTATAGAAACAATGAGAAGTGACTTGGCCTCTGTGTTAGAACAAACTGAATCCACATTTCCAGGCCAGGGCTACTGATATTTGTCTAAGAATAAACTATCACATTTACTTTATGACAGCAGTTATATTTTGCCTTAACGGCACACATTTTTGAGTCCTTTGATCATAAGAATACTAAATGTTGACAAATAATTTCTTTAGTTTGTTTTAAATGTTATCATAGAATTGAATCTTCAGTTTACTCTTAAAGTATAATACTGAGTTTGAGAAGTGACAAATCTCATTCAAATAAGAGCACATTGATTTGCACAATTAATGAGTATACATTGACTTAATGTAGAGTAATGTAAAATAATTTTCCTTTTTGAGACACATTTGTATTCATTGCCTCTAAGGATAAAATTAGTTTCCATATTAAGTATTAAGTTTCAACAAATTTTTCTTTTTTCCTTTTTTTTTTTTTTTTTTTTTGTGTGTGCGTGTGTTTGAAAATAGGATTTCTCTATGTAACAGTCCTAGGTGTCCTAGAACTCGCTCTGTGGACCAGGTGGCATTGAACTCACAGAGGTCTGGCTGCTTCTGCTGCCCAAGTGCAGGGATTGAAGAGTTGAACCATCACCTTTAGCCAAATTTAGCTTTTTAACCCACATCATGAACCATAGTATGTTTGGCTAGGCTGAGTTCAGTATGACATAGTTGAGTCTTCCTCAAGACTGAATGAAGACACTGGACAGGACTGACATTTTATCAGGAAACTTTCTTCTTCTCCCAAACTCACTGGATTGTTGGCTGCATTTATGTACTTCCATCTATGGCACAATGGGATATGGCACTGCTACTGGCAAGTATTGGCAATCATAGTTTCAATAAACATTCTACATATTCTTGACATCTGAATCTATCCGTAATTTCCTTAACAACATGGTGTATTCAAAGATGTAAATGAAGTCAGTCTTCTAAACCAAATCT